>NC_042617.1:39681679-40360846 GCF_901001135.1 Rhinatrema bivittatum | reverse complement strand
TCCCAAGAGTCTCCATCGCTCTGTGCTCCTTCCCCAGGGGTGCTGAGAAATGGATCTGAGATCGCTTGGCTCTCTTGAGAGCATATTTAACTACTGATTGGTGGGGAAGCTATCAATTTATCAAACCCAGAAGCCTTCTGGACAAGGTAAACCCAGTCAGCCTTCTTGATCACAGGAGGCACCATGAGGGGGTGTTTCCACATCTAAGGGAAGACCCTCAGAGCCATTGGTGGAGGACTCTGTAGCGTCATCCTCCTAGGGGTCATAGGGGCTCTCATCCTCACTGACACTGACAGGGGATGGAGCCCTGGGTGCTCGAACTTTGTCCAGTGGTGCAGGCACTGGCAGGGCTGGATGGGAGGTTACAGGCCTCGCCGTCTCAGCTGGCCTAAGCGAAGCTTCCTCCTCTGAGGATCCGGACATGACCACTATATCGGCAGGTGGATGCTGCAGTGCCCAACAGGCACAGACACCAACAGTAAAGAGTGTTGGTGTCTGTGCCAGGTCAGTAATCAATGAGTATATGGAGTTTCTCCAACAGCGGCTCCAAGACGGATGGTACAGCTCTGGTGCAGTAAAGCTGGTACCATGGAACCGATGTCCTGCATTGCCTGTTCGACTGCCAGTTGTACTCACTTCTTGAGCTCCTTCTCAAACATTGCCGATGCCAACACCAACTGGGAGGAAGGAGGGGAGACCAGATCTTCTTCAGAACCAAGAGGACGATCAGTTCCTTGCACCTGGGCCAATGGAGACCATCGCAGACCTCCAACACTGATGAAGGACTGGCACACCTCACCACAGGGTCACTTCGGGGGCATCATAGCATGAGCTGATGCATTCCCGTGCCAGGAACTATGCATCAATAGAGACCAATGCCAATTCTTCTTCGGCTTCCCTCTGTGTTCAATATGGTCTTTCCCTGGTGCCGAGGCTGATGATGAGGAACCCGATGTCCTCAGCTTGGAGGAGCCCAATGATGATTGGTTTCCGGCATGCCTAACAGCCAACGGGAATGATGGAACAGACGGTCCTGCCAGTGTCGATGTCTCGGTGTTCATCGGCGCAGCTCCGTGGTCCTTTGATGCTGATGCAGATGGCTCGGACTTCAACACGAAGAGGCACTCCATCTTGTCGAGTCGAAGGCGACAACTTTTTGGGGTCATCTGGGCACATCTGCAGCAACCCTGGCCGTTATACGATGCCTCCAGGCAGAGGAAACATTCATCATGAGGATCAATGATGGACATGGTCTTTGGGCACCAAGGGCATTGCTTAAACTCAGACACGGCTATGATGGGATGAAATGAACAGAAGGCAAAATCAAAATCACTGGCGACAGGTGTCGATGGTTGGTGGGCACTGAAGCACAGCTACTGCGGAGAATCAACCACAAAAGGAAATTTGCCAATAGTCATCAAAAACCCTTAAAGGAAAATTAGTTTCTTACCTGATAATTTTCGTTCCTGTAGTACCAAGGATCAGTCCAGGACACCTGGGTTGTGACTCCGCACCAGTAGATGGAGACAGACTAAAACTTGTGGGCGGAGCCATATATGCCCCTGTGCCAGTCACAGCCCCTCAGTCATACGGAATGTCAAAGTAGAACATAACCAGAGAACCAAACTAGCTATTTAACCATAAAACGGGGAAGAACACCCCTACTGGAAATAGACTCCCCAAACGAGAGAGCGAACAAGCGGAACAGATTAATTTAAAACCATGAGCGGACTCTCCATTACTTCAGCGCAGCACTGCGGGCGGGATCCTGGACTGATCCTTGGTACTACAGGAACGAAAATTATCAGGTAAGAAACTAATTTTCCTTTCCCTGTTCGTACCAGGATCAGTCCAGGACACCTGGGATGTACCAGAGCAAACCTACTGAGGGTGGGAAGCAGAGAGTCCCGCTCGGAGAATCCTCTCTCCAAAACCCCCGGGATCGGTAGCCCTGCCATCCAACCTGTAATGCCTGATAAAGGTATGCCACGATTTCCAGGTAGCCGCCCTGCAAATCTCTTGAGGCGACACCTGCGAAGCTTCCGCCCAAGACGTTGCTTGAGAACGAGTCGAGTGAGCCCTCAGGCCCACGGGAAGTGGCTTTCCACGCATCAAGTAGGCCGCGCCAATGGCCTCTTTGATCCAACGGCCGATCGTAGCGCGAGACGCTGCGGCCCCATTCTTTGGACCAGAGAACAGGACAAACGGATGATCCGTGATCCGAAACGGATTAGTGACCTCCAGATACCGAAGGAGGGCTCTCCGCACGTCTAGCTTCCGTAAGTCCCTTGCTTCCGGAACCGAGGACGCCCCACCCGCGAAACGGGCAGCTCCACCGATTGATTCACATGAAAAGACGACACAACTTTCGGAAGAAGGAAGGAACCGTCCGCAGAGAAACACCGGTATCAGAAATACGCAAGAAAGGTTCCCTACAGGACAGGGCCTGTAGCTCGGAGACACGCCGCGCCGAAGCAATTGCCACCAAGAACGCCGTTTTTAAAGTGAGATCCTTAAGCGTTACGCGTTTCAAGGGCTCAAACGGTGCCGCACAGAGAGCGGAGAGAACCCAATTGAGGTTCCAAGCCGGACAAGGGAGCCGTAATGGAGGGCGAAGAAGCTTAGCCCCCCCCGAAGGAAACGAGAAACATCCGGATGAAACGCCAGGTACGCACCCCGGACCTTACCTCGCAAACAACCAAGCGCTGCTACCTGAACCCGTAGGGAACTGCACGCTAGACCCTTGGCCAGCCCTGCCTGGAGGAACGCCAGAGTGTCGGAAACTGAAGCCGAAGTGGGGTCCACCCCACGCTGCACGCACCATTCCTCAAAGACCACCCAGACACGGACAGAAGCCAGAAAAGTCGACTGTTTCCTGGAACGCAGCACCGTAGCCACCACCGCATCATGCCGCGAGACAGAAGTGATCCGCATCCTCCAAACAGACGGGGCCCTGGCGGAGTAGGCCCGCCATTCCTTGGAGCCGAAGGGGCGCCGTTACATCCAGCTGGACCAGGTCTGCGAACCACGGCCGGCGCGACCACTCCGGTGCCACCAAGATCACGTTGGCCGGGTGCAACTCTATGCGCCGAAGAATCTTGCCGATCATCGGCCACGGGGGAAACACGTAGAGCAACACGTCCGTCAGGGAAGCACCAACGCATCGACGCCTTCTGCCCCCCGTCCTCGACGTCAGCTGTAAAGTCGCGGAGCCTTCGCATTGTGCCACGTGGCCATCAGGTCCATGTGGGGCACCCCCCCACGTGTCGCAAATGAGCCGCCTGAACGTTGTCGACTCCCGCAATGTGAGATGCTGCTATGTTGCTGAGATGCAGCTCCGACCAGGCCATCAAGCGTTGAGCTTCCTCCGCCACCTGGGGGCTCCTTGTCCCGCCCTGGCGGTTAATGTAAGCCACGGTGGTCGCATTGTCCGACAACACCCGGACTGCCTTTCCTCGCAGCAAGGGCAGGAAGCGTTGTAAAGCCAGACGGACCACTCTGGTCTCTAGGCGATTGATAGACCATTGGGCTTGCGACACTGACCATTTGCCCTGGACCGAACTCCCTAGGCAGACCACCCCCCAGCCGGAGAGGCTGGCGTCCATGGTGACCACTGTCCAGCCGGGTACCAGAAGGGAGACTCCCGAAGACAGATGACTAGAATCCAGCCACCACAGCAGGCTGGACCTCGCGTGTCCCGCTAGAGGAAGCGGTAGGCAGAAGTCCTCCGAGACCGGCTTCCAGCGGGCCAGCAACGAAGCCTGTAATGGTCGCAGGTGAGCAAACGCCCAGGGGACCAGCGCCAGCGTGGGAGCCATAGATCCAAGGACCGTACCAGCGGTCGACAGTAAACGCCGTACCTGAGACTGCAGTTTGCATACCCGGTCGTGTGACAGGAACACCTTGCCTTGCTTCGTGTCGAACATCGCTCCTAGATATTCCAAGGTCTGCGTGGGTGCCAGATGACTTTTGCTGAAGTTGACCACCCATCCTAGGGACTGCAGGAGATGGAGAACCCTGTCCACTGCCAACCGACACTGATTCTCAGACTTCGCCCGAATCAGCCAATCGTCCAGATAAGGATGGACCAGGAGACCTTCCCGGCGCAACTGCGCTGCCACCACCACCATCACCTTCGTGAATGTATGGGGAGCCGTTGCGAGCCGAAACGGGAGCGCCCGAAACTGGTAATGCCGTCCCAGAATGCAGAACCTGAGGAAGCTTTGGAACGCCGGCTGAATGCCTATGTGAAGATACGCCTCCGTGAGATCCAGGGAAGCCAGGAACTCGCCGGGCCTTACCGCGGCGATGACCGACCGAATCGTCTCCATTTTGAAGTGCGGAACGCGCAGGCATCGGTTTACCCCCTTGAGATCCAGGATTGGTCTGTACGAGCCGTCTTTCTTTGGGACGATGAAGTAAATGGAGTAACGGCCCCTGCCGTGCTGGCTGACCGGGACGGGGGAAATGGCTCCCAAGCTTCTAAGCGTCGGATGGTGCCTAGCACCTCTTCTCGGGGGCCTTGCAGGGTGAGACAAGAAACTTGTCCGCCGGAGTGCGAACAAAATCTAACGCGTAGCCGTGTCTTATCATGCTGAGGACCCACTGGTCCGACGTCACATCGGCCCATCTCCCGAAAAGGACATCAACCGCGCCCCGACGTTGGGAACGGAGTGCAGGGGCTGCGGCGGGAGATGGGCCGACCACTCTTCATTGTGACGACATGGGCCCCGTAATCGCAAGGGGACCTCCTTGCCTCCCGAAACGCTTTCCCCGAAAGGACCGTTGCTGCCACTGCGAAGTACGGGAGGAAGCAGACCTATATGCATGCCCGGACGACCTTTGAGGGCGCGACTTCCTGGGACCCCGAAAGCGGGACCTAGCCGAAAAGAAGACCGCGCCCTGGATCTATCCTCGGGCAGCCTAAAAAACCCTGTTTTCCCCCAGGGAAACCATCAAGTCATCCAACTCTTTGCCAAACAGCAACTTGCCTTTGAACGGTAGTGCCCCGAGGGGAGCCTTGGAGGAGCCGTCTGCTGCCCAGTTGCGTAGCCACAGGAGTCTGCGCGCCGAAACCGCAGCCACCATGGATCTCGCCGAGGTACGTAGCAGATCGTGGAGCGCATCTGCGCCATATGCTATTGCTGCTTCCAACCTATCCGCCTGCGCTGCCTCGCCAGCAGTAAGATCCGCATTGGCCTGGAGAACTTGGGCCCAGCGCAAGCTAGCTCTCATAGCGAAATTCGTACATATGGCCGCTCGAATACCCAGCGCGGAAACCTCGAAAATCTTCGTAAGCTGCACTTCCAGCTTCCTGTCCTGAAGATCTCTGAGGGCTGTCGCACCCGTGACAGGAATAGTGGATCTCTTTGTTACTGCAGACACCGCCGAATCCACCTTGGGGAGCTTAAGAAGGTCCAGCGCATCCTCCGGGAGCGGGTAAAGCTTGTCCATGGCTTTGCTGACCTTCGGCCCCAATTCCGGGGTGTCCCATTCCCGGAATAGGATGTCCGTAGAAGAAAAATGAAACGGAAAAAGCCACTACAGGGCCCGTGAGGCCTAACCGGACCGGATCCATGTGCGCCTCCTGCCGAACCGCTACCGGAGGTGCTTCAATTCCCAGTTCCTGGGGGATGGCCGGAATTAGGGGAGGCAGTTCCTCCCTGCGGAAAAGCCAGACCACCTTGGGATCGTCTCCCTCCGCTGCTTGTGATGCCTTTCCTTCTCCGGATGGAGCGGATCCGTCCCCTGCCACCTCATCGGCCCCTTTAGGGGCTCTTCAGGGGAATCAGTGTCCACCCCCGTGGAGGAATCCGGGTCCGCCTCCTGTGGGACGCCACGCGGAGGCCGTTTCCCCCTGGAAGCACTCGGGGGCACATCCGTAATCCCCGAGGGTCTGTTGGACTTCTTCGGCGGTGGAGCCCTGCGGGACTCCCTCCGGCCGCGCTTGCTCTTACTTTTCTTACACTTCAGGACTTTGCGCAGCAAAAACGCAAAGTCCTCAGAAAACGAGCTGGAAACAGAATCAGCCTCAGCTGGGCTCCCCGGGGACCCCGGGTCCCCCGAGGGACTCCCCCCCGCCGGGCCCCGCTGAGGAGACAGCGCGGGAGGCAAGGCCGCAGGCCCTGCCGCTTCCCGCGCCATTTCGCGGCCCGTGGCTAAAATGGCCGCCACTCCCGCGCTGAGCGGGAAACAATCCTGGGGCCTTTCCATCGCGCCCCCCCCCCCCCCCCCCCGCTCGACGGCGGTCGCGCGGGCCGTACTCGAGCCCCCCGAGACGCCCCGGACGAACCTTCATCGCCCGGGATACCGGAAGCGCATAGGCCGTCGCGAGAGAGACGCGCGCGTGCGCCGAGCCGCAGGCCCGGCAAGCGGAGCCGCGATGCAGGCCGGCGAAAAAGGCGCGAAGACGGCCATCAAAGGAAATCAAAAATAATAAAAGTCGCGCGAAACGGCCTCCCCCCTGTCAGCGGCGCCCCCCCCTAGAGCGGCGACGCAAGGAACAGAGAGCAGGCACAAAACAAAAGACAAACTTTTTTTTTTTTTTTTTTTTTTTAAACAACAAAACGCCTGTCGCTGTCCGCGGTCCTGGAGCCCTAGTCCAGCAGGGGTGAGTGAACCGGGCTCCCCGGTGTCACCCCTGACGCTGCTACTTAGAAAAAGCCAGGTCCTCGACCCTAGCAGCGGCCTCAACCGGGGGGGGGGGGTAGTCCCCTCAGGACCTCTCAACCCCCCCGGGAGGTAGGGCAGACGGACGTCAGCGACAATTTGGCAAAAATTCCAATTAAAAGACACTAAAGCCTAAACTGGCCTAAACCAAAAGAAAACCAACCCTGACGGAGTACCAGAATCAGGGCAGGGAGGAGCTGTGACCGGACCTGCACCATCTACTGGAGACAGAGTAAGACTGAGGGGCTGTGACTGGCACAGGGGCATATATGGCTCCGCCCACAAGTTTTAGTCTGTCTCCATCTACTGGTGCGGAGTCACAACCCAGGTGTCCTGGACTGATCCTGGTACGTACAGGGAACTAGGAACGCTATGGGGAAGACAGAGAGGGACCCAGCATCAAACACAGGCAGCTACCATAGAGAAAATTCTGTTATGCGAAAAGGGAAAAGTTTTCCAGAAAAGGCCAAAAACGCAAAAAAGAGCAAGGCTCACAAACTGCGATACTGCAGCTCTGCAGAAAAAGAAAGACTGAAGAGGGACCCTGCGTGGACACATGGTATAGGGCATGCTGGATATGCTCAGTGAGGCAAGTCAAAGTTCTAGAAATGTTGACAAATTTTCCATGTCTGGGCTCCATCTGATGATGTCATCCACAAGTGAGAACTACCATCCTCCTGCTTGTCTTCTGAGAATTTAATTAAGCATCTTGCAGGATTTTCTTTTTTGTATTTCTTGCCAAAATAAAGGCAGAGAGCCTCTCTATATATCTAGATTTAGACAATCACACTCACAGTAAAAGCTGGAATGACTCAAAATAAAGTCTGAGTAACGAGAATAGGGGATGAAGAGTCACTGCCAAAGAAGAGGAAACAGTTGGTAGTTTCACACGTTTTCACTAAGAATAAGTCTGTAAGAAAGAATTAATAAAAGCTAATGCGATATCTAGAAAAGGGGATGCTAAAACAATCAAGCAGGGACAAAATCAAGTTCAGGATGACTGATTATTAGAGAACAAATTGTTTTCTCAGAGCTGGCATCTGTTTAATTAATGTCTATGTGCTTTTAATCATAAGTGTTCACAAGACAAAGCAGGATTATTAATGAAGTTACAAGCAGTGTTGAATTCAAAAATAATGCCAAAGAAGCCTGAAAAATGAGGTGTTCCTCCCAAGAAAATGCAATATTTAGTATTAACAAAAAAGGATTAATAGTTTAATAAAAACACAGAATATGATGGCAGATAAAGAAGATAAAGCACATCTGGTCTCTTCAGTATTTATTCCTACAGAAATACTACAGAAACTAGTTGATCTCTTGGCTTGGTTTTCAATTTCTCCCAACTAAAGATCCTTTATGTTTATCCTAGGATATCTTGATTTCTGTTGCTGTTTTTGCCTCCACCATCACCAGAGAAGCTGTTTCATGCATCTACAAGCTTTTTCTGTGAAGACATTTTTTTTTTATTTTACTATCCAGCCTAACTCCTTTGAACCTCTTATCCAGTGACAGATTTAGATTTTCGTCCCCTCTCAAGCACCACTGGTGCCACTCTCCATCTCTCCTTCCTAGGAAGATTGGACAAGACCCAGGGAGGGAGCCTATGATCATCCCAGGGAGGGAGCATCTCAGTGGCTGGCCCTTGTGTATGCCACTCTGTGAAAGCTGCAAAGGTGATGAGCAGTCTAATACTGATAAGAAACTCCTTTGCCCCATGTGGACCACCAGGATATGAAACTCTGCTTCCTTCAATGGAACAACTGTACCATCTACTGCAGAGTTTGGCAATCCTCTCATGAAGGCACACCTATCCATTTGGGTTTTCAGGATTGCCACAATGAATATGCATGAAATGGATTTGCAACTCTCAGTCTCCAATGGATGCAAATTTATCTCATGCTTTCATTATGGGTATCCTGAAAACCTGACTGGTAGGGTACATCTCCAGGAGTGGGTTGGGAAACACTGATCTACTGGGGCAGGCGATAGGATGATGCGGTCCAGATTTGTCAAATATTTTGTCACTTTGAGAAATTTGTTGTTTCACAAAATTACATTCCACTAAAAATGTATTTTTTTTTTTTTTACTGTCCTCCTGTTTCTTTGTCCTTTTTCAGCCACCCCTTGTAAAAACCATGCACATCTCTTTTTTTTTTCTCTTTCTTTATCCATTTTCTTAATATAATAATCTGTTGCTCTTAAAATGGCTCCATTTAAATTAGCACACTGGTCTTCTCCATCTCTTACATCTCCTACTTGGCCAGTGCCTCACTAATATACTCTCACATGCTAACAAAGTTAATATTTTTGAAGGTCAGGACCCTCATCTTTGTGTGATCTATCTCTGCCATTGGGCTTATATTAAACCATATTGTCTTGTGGTCACACCTGTGACATCAGAAACACTTGTCCCATTTCTAAGTACCAGGTCTGGTATTGCCCTGTCCCTTGTGGGTTCTTTTACCAGTTCCCTGAAGCCTCTTCCCTTTAAAGGAGTCCAGGATTTCCCTGTTACTGTCACAGAGAAACCCCAAACATCATCATAATCCATTTTTGGATTATAACTTGCTAGCTGTAGTATTCCTACAGCTAGCAAGTTAGGTACTCCATTATTTTGTATTGCACACTTCATCCCCTCTCAAAGACAGCATTTCTGAATTCAGTATTAGTCACAGGGTCAGCATACAGGTCAATGCACTAAATCAGAGAAGATCTGACTCAATCAGAAAAGAAGAAAACCGTAAGCAATAAGTAGGAATTAGCACAGTATAGAATCATCCACTAAGACGGCTACTATCACTTATTTCTGATGGCCAGGAACTATGTGCAAGAAGAGAAGAGTATCATCCTGGGAATGAATATAGATGAAATTGCAATACACCATTTTATGCCTAGACAGAGAAGTTAAATTCAGAGGGGAAAACATCCTGCAAAACACTGCGCACAAATATATACACAATTTGGAAATCAGATGGCCCTAAGCTAGACAGAGAGCTATCAACTCTCCTAGTGCTTCTGAATAATAAGCAAAAACTGTGCAGGAACCAGCTGCCTTCAGGCACTTACAATGAGAAGAATGCAAATATGGCTTGCATGCATTCCAGATTGAATGATTTCAACATTCACTACATCTCAAAGTTTAAAACCATGAAAAAGTTCTTACCTTTCATCTTGCTTAGAAGGGAAAGCATGGTGTGCAGGCAGCAGGCAGACTGAGGCTTATCTAGGACTTCTCTCTCTTTGGAAAACCACACATTGAGCAGCAGGGACTAAAGAGAACAATAAAGAATCTAATGGACCCACAGACCACTCATCAACCACTACATCTAAGTTGTAAGCTTCACTATAGTGGAATATTTTCTTTTATATTTAGGATATCTAACAGCATAGTCTTTACTGTTGGTGTGAATTATTCACAAGTCTCTTCATAGGCACAAATGGCTCCTAAATTATACATCTGAACCAAATCATAACCACCCATAATAATAATATATCCTTTATAAAAGCATATAAAAATGGGGTGGGGGATTATCTTTAACACAAATTTTGAAGTTCCTGACTGAACAGTCAAATATCACAGCTCAATAAAACCTTGTAATGCCAATATCTCACATCTTATTACTATATACTTATATTTTTGTAATGAAATTAATGTTTATGAATTGTTCCAGATTGCCAACACTTAAACGTGAAGAAAGCCAGGGAGGCAGAAATTCCTCAGATTCTCGGTAATTGTTTTATTATATAATGATGAAAGTTGGTGGACAAATGGGATTTTTTTTTTTTTTTAAAGTTGCCAATGGTCTGATAGTCTCTGAATTTCTGCTACACTGCCTGATGGCCTCTATTAAGCCAGCAAACAAGCAATGCAGATTTCTCTACACTCTGCACTTCAACTCCATGCTGAAACCTTTCTTAGGGCAGTGGTTTTCAAATCCACCCATATTATCAATGGGCTTGGATTTGGAAACCACCATTAATGGGTTGGGTTTCAAGATATCCACAAGGAATATGCATGAGATACATCTGGTCTCAGAACCAGGTCATTTTGCATAGTTTACCCAACCCACTGCAATGTTTCCTCTAATTTTTTGCAGGCTGTGTGCACAAACATTTTCTCATGTGCAATGTAGTGTCCAAAGTTGTGTACAGTGTCCTTTGAAACGCCATTCTATTTTCCATATCTTATGAATGCTATGCTTTCCTGTGTGCATTTGTTTCATGACTTACATACACACATACACACACACACACACACACACACACACGTGCGCATACAGCTTATAGGGAACACTGGCACTGTGGGTCCCTGAGGAATGGACTTGAAAAACACTGCTCTGGGGCTTAGGGGTCATTTCAGTTTCCCCAGTCACTTTATTAGAATTCTCTCAAGACAGCTGAATGAGACATCTTCTACTAGGAGTCAAGAGAGGGTGTCTGACAGCAATGACTTATCTACAAGGAGCTTGCAGCAGGTCAAGACTAGTAATAGAGGAAAGAAAAGTTCTATAACTTCTTGCCAATATGGATAAACCAGGCCATCTCTAATGTAAAATGCATGATGCTCTAAATAACAATATCAAACTCATAGACACAGTAGCTTTGGGAGAACACTGACGCAATCAGGCACAATTTCAGTCTTCCGGTATTTCATTCTTCATTCATTTACTCATTTTATACCATTGTTCCAAAATTCTTAGTGCTAAGTCTGGGGACCTAAGCTTCCAAATAATATTTGGAGAGCAAAATGAAAGCATCATGTAATATAGCTATCATGTAAATAGCTATTCATTTCAAATCTAAGGTTGATACGCTATCAAAAGAATTTCATCATTTACTTTACCCTATTTTTAATAATGTTTCAACCCCTGTTAATTGGTCAGAATTTACACCAGTTTCTGAATCTAGTATTTTAGCCATAACCCAGAAGCAGAAAATCGCCAATTCACCTCTAAATCCCTGTTCAGGCTCTCTTTTCAAATCATTAGGACTGTTAGAAAATTACTATGTGCTTTAGTTAATCTCTTGAGAACGGACAGTTTCCAGATAGCCTGAAAAAAACTTCCATCCTTCCTATATTAAAAAATAAAGCCAAAGATCCCTTGACCTTAATAATCTCAGACCAACTGCACTATTACCTTCTCTAGCAAAGTTACTTGAATCAGTGGTACTCCATCAATTATCCAATTTTCTTACTGACTATGATATTTTACATTCAGGACAGCATGGTTTTTGAAAAGGACATTCAACTGAGACACTCTTGCTCTCCTCTTTCGATAGTCTACTTCGTGGGTTCGATTCAAATACAGACTTTATTCTAGTTTTTCTAGATATATCAGCAGCATTTGACACTCTTGATCATCAGATCCTCTTATCCAGCTTACAATCCATAGGTATATCTGCTACAGTTTTAAACTGGTTCTCGTCCTTCTTATCAAATCGCTCACAGCAAATCAACATACATAATCATTCATCTGAACAATATACAATCTCCTCTGGTGTACCTCAAGGCTCTTCTTTATCGCCGATTCTTTTCAATATCTACTTGCTCCCACTTTGTTATATTCTCTCTGCTCTAAATGTTCAATTTAAAATTTATGCCGACGACATTCAGTTTTTGGTTCCCTTCAATACTTCCTGGTCCGCTACTCTATCCATGGTAACACTACACTTGACCACAATTAACACCTGGTTGTCACATAATCGTTTAAAATTAAATCCGGCTAAAACTGAACTAGTATATCTAACTTCTATTTCCAGTTCTACAATAGGTCCCCCATCTCATCTCTCTTTCAATGGAGTTTCCATTCCAATTCGAAATTATGCATCCAGTCTGGAAATATTGATAAATTCTGATCTATCCATGACACAACATATTTCCACTCTTACAAAAAAATCTTTTTATAAACTCCATCTTTTAAAAAAACTGCGTTCTGTATTGTTTCTTCAAGACTTTTGTACTGTCCTGCAATCCCTGATGTTCTCCGGGTTAGACTATTGCAACGCGCTTTATCTAGGCTTGCCCGATTCCACGACTCATCCTTTACAATTGGTCCAAAATGCAGCGGCACGTATTCTTTCTGGTACTTCTTGTAGAAGCCATATCACTCTTGTTCTTTATTCTTTGCACTGGCTTCCAATAAAATTCGGAGTTCATTACAAAATCCTCTCAATTATTCACTCTCTTATTTTCAACCCCTCCTCAACTTGGCTATGCACGACTTTACACATCTACAAACCTGTAAGACAGCTTAGATCATTATCAAAAAACCTTTTAGATATACCTACAGTTAGACTTGCGAGATTAGATATAACCCATAAGAGAGCTTTTTCCGTGGTGGGCCCATCCCTGTGGAACTTTCTGTGTCTCATACCAAACACCCAACAATTTAAGAAATCCTTAAAAACTCACTTATTTCAAACAGCATTCAATATCTCCACTACAGAATAATTCATAACTACTTCCATACTCATTCACTTTACCCAGTTTCTTTTCCCTACCTCAGCTCACCTCCCCCCCACCCTCAGCCATTACTACCCCCTCCCTTCCCTTTATGAATTCATGAATCAGCAGTAATTAAGCACTTATGTTAATTACATATTGTATAAATATTTATTTTTAGATTTATGTATATTTGTCCTTATACCTTATTTTGTTTTATATTTATGTTGATTATGTATGTTTTACACTGTAAACCATTTTGACCCAACCATATTTGTAAAAGCGGTATATAAACATTTTTAAATAAATAAAATAGCTAACCATATTCTAAGCTTGCTGCAATGAAACGTTCAGATACTGATGTACAAAGTTATGTACTGCAGTACAACCTTCAGAAGTAAAACTAGCTATTTTCTCCTCACGTGCCTCTCCCTAGTTGGATGCCTACAGTCAATAATCCTCTCTCCCCAGCACAGTGACAAAGGACAGCTGGGAGCACAAAACCCGGCGCTTCGGAAGTAAAGAAAAAAAAAGTTGTTCTCCTCCATGGGAGTGTCAGCTAGCTTGAAAAGTTGATTTAATAATTTATCTGTCAAAGGTTATTATTCCAAAATATTCAACGGAACGTCATTCTTCATTCTTGACTAATTGACGACCATTTTGGAGGCAAGAGGACTCACTGCTCTACTATCCAAAAGAAGAAACAATATTTCAAGCATCTACTACTCCTGAGGTGAAGCACTGCATGAAAGTATCTTCCAGTGCACGTGCACACTGAACCTCATAACTTTTGGAACCACTATAAAACTAAAAAGAATTAAGATGTCTGTATTGTTAGAATACATAGCATGGACCTCTCATTAGGATCTACTAGGTATTTCCAAGTGATCTGGATTGGCCACTGCTAGAAACAGGATACTGGGCTTGATGATCTACTGATCTGACCTAGCATGCTATACTTTGACCTGCTTGGGTCTATCCAGCACAGAAAGCCTCTTCTGGAGGTAAAACAAATTTTTCATTCTTGCTCAGGAGCAAAAGGAAAATAAAGCAGAACCTTACCAACAGCAACTGAGGGCTCAATCCTGCAGACTCCAGCGTCTGACACATGTCCTCAGGACAGCTTCCTCCATTCAGACATCTCCAAAAAAAGAAACTACCTAAAATGGGCAAAAACCAAAGTCAAACCAGAGCCATCTCCCCAAAATAAATCCCTAGTAAGAGAGTAAAACGTTAAATACACTTAATATTTTTATTAAAACAATTAAAAATGAGGAGGAACCAATGAACGTTTTCATTTGCTTTAGAGATTCCAAAATCAATCCAAAAGGATGCACCAGAACCTTTCACTGGAGCAATTGGTTACTGTTGTGAGTGTTGTCTGCCAAATAAGATCATTTCTTCTATGAAAGGAAAAAAGCTTCTTCTTGAGCTCAGTGAGACCCCTACCAAGTTCTGTCAAGCATCCTTTGATCAATGAACCACAAAATAAATATTTTGAGTACAGAGGAAAGGAAGATTGTTTTATCATTCTGTCCCCATGTATGTGAGAGATGAATGTAAAGGCACACAGATCCCTTGCCATCACAAAATAAGAAAATATCTAATCCATACTACAGTCTTCTGCATGACTAGTGTATGAAACAGATTTGTATGTTTTTCATAGTTTACCCATAATGGGGATTCCCTAATCTTCCAATTTAATAATTATGGATATTAGCTAAAAAAAAGAGTAATTATAATATTCTTCACTTTAGGATCTCAAAGGGGCTTTGTCAGTGATAGTGAAATGTTAATGGAGACATTTATATACAATGAGGATAGAACAGCAAGGATATGCAAACTAAAGCAAAAGGGTCCCTGCAGCGGCTTAACAGGAATTGGCTCAGTAGGAGGGGAAAAAACCTGTTATGTCAATTTGCATACCTTTGCGGCTGCACATACCTCATTCTACTGCAGGGTGGCACACTGTAGCTATAAAATTGTAAATATTCATTTAAAAAGTGATAAAGAAACAGCTAAAACAAGAGGAGATAAAGCAGACAATATCTGGTTTTAATTGCATCAAATCTATTAGTTAAAATGTGTAATCTATCATTAAAATCATCCATTGTACCTGAACCCTGGAGAGTGACCAATGTAACCCCAATATTTAAAAAGGGCTCCAGGGCCAATCCAGGAAACTATAAACCAGTTAGCCTGACTTCAGTGATGGGAAAAATAGTGGAAACTATTCTAAAGATCAAAATCACAGAGCATATAGAAAGACATGGTTTAAAATGGAACAGTCAACATGGATTTACCCAAGGGAAGTCTTGCCTCACAAATTTGCTTCATTTTTTGAAGAGGTTAATAAACATGTGGATAAAGGTGAACCGGTAGATGTAGTGTATTTGGATTTTCAGAAGGTGTTTGACAAAGTCCCTCATGAGAAGCTTTTAAGAAAACTAAAAAGTCATGGGATAGGAGGCGATGTCCTTTAGTGGATTACAAACTGGTTAAAAGACAGGAAACAGAGAGTAGGATTAAATGGTCAATTTTCACAGTGGAAAAGGGTAAACTGTGGAGTGCCTCAAGGATCTGTACTTGGACCAGTGCTTTTCAATATATATATAAATGATCTGGAAAGGAATACGACGAGTGAGGTTATCAAATTTGCGGATGATACAAAATTATTCAGAGTAGTTAAATCACAAGCAGACTGTGATACATTACAGGAGGACCTTGTAAGACTGGAAGATTGGGCATCCAAATGGCAGATGAAATTTAATGTAGACAAGTGCAAGGTGTTGCATATAGGGAAAAAGAACCATTGCTGTAGTCACACGATGTTAGGTTCCATATTAGGAGCTACCACCCAGGAAAAAGATCTAGGCATCACAGTGGATAATACTTTAAAATCGTCGGTTCAGTGTGCTGCAGCAGTCAAAAAAGCAAATAGAATGTTAGGAATTATTAGGAAGGGAATGGTTAATAGAACGGAAAATGTCATATTGCCTCTGTATCGCTCCATGGTGAGACCGCACCTTGAATACTGTGTACAATTCTGGTCACCGCATCTCAAAAAAGATATTTTTGCGATGGAGAAGGTACAGAGAAGGGCGACCAAAATGATAAAGGGGATGGAACAGCTCCCCTATGAGGAAAGGCTAAAGAGGTTAGGGCTGTTCAGCTTGGAGAAGAGACAGTTGAGAGGGGATATCATAGAGGTCTTTAAAATCATGAGATTCTAGAATGAGTAAATGTGAATCGGTTATTTACTCTTTTGGATAATAGAAGGAATAGGGGCACTAATCGTAGAAATTTTTTTTTCATTCAACGTACAATTAAGCTCTAAACCTTTTTTGCCAGAGGTTGTGGATAGTGCAGTTAGTGTAGCTGGGTTTAAAAAAAGGTTTAGATAAGTTCATGGAGAAGTCCATTAACGGCTATTAATCAAGTGTTAGAGAACAGCCACTGGTATTACTGGCATCAGTAGCATGGGATCTACTTAGTGTTTGGGTACTTGCCAGGTACCTGTAGCCTGGATTGGCCACTTTTGGATGCTGGATTTGATGGACCCTTGGTTTCACCTAGTATAGCAATTTCTTATGTGCTTATCTGCAAACAATGAGGCACTTTATCAGGTCTTTTCAGTGTAATTCTGAGGATGGGTGGGATGCTGATGGCTTGCAGTCAGGACCACAGTTTCTGATTTGATATTGTATTTGTTAGGTATGTTATTAAGGTCAGTATGAATGCAAGTGCTTATAATTGCTGGCAGTATATACATAGATGCATAGATTGACCACCTGCTTTTGTGGGGATTTTTTGTTTTTACACTGTTCTATCTGTATATGTTTTACTGTGATTGTGTGCTTTTGCACTGCATTGGGAATCCTAAATTTAGGTCAAGAAGGTAGTACATACATTTTAACAAATAAAGAAATAAACAAACGAGATATATCTTTTGGAGATTTTCATATGTCCAATTTACCAATACACAGTATCCCTTTAAATACTTCAGCTTGCAGGAAATGTGCAACTTGGCTAAAAGTTAAACACACAGATTGGAATGAAAGCATTTAAGTAATATTGACTAATGGCGATAGGGAATCACCAATACCGAGAAAGCATTCAAAAACAGGAAATACCTATCTTAGAGGTTATGCCAATACTAAACTAATTTTAAAAATTAGAGAGAAAAATATTGCCTTGCTAGGATCAAACAACATTTCCTGACCATTAATGCCTTGTTCTACAGACTATTCCATTCATCAGAATACAGGATTACAGTCTCAGCACTCTGACCAATCCCCAGCCAGATCTATTATATAAAACAAACTGTTAGCAACATCAGCGCTGGTGCTGGCAACCATTATAGGGCCAGATGTGCTAAGCATTCTTCCCATAGACCAGTCAGTACAATTGGCCCATAATAAGGGATCTTCATATTTGTTTCCCTACCCCCACAAATTTATTTATTACAACAAGAATAAAAATGGGAGAAAATCAGTGAGAAAAATATATTTTTCTTGGTAAGTATTTGAGTTTATTTGGTGGAGAGAAGCCAGAACAGTCAAAAAAAAAATTATTAAGCAGATAAGATCCTAAAGCAGGGACTCCCAAACTTTTTATGAAGAGGGCCACATAATTGTAATGTTCTCCTCTTAATCCTTGCCCTCTTCCAGGGTTTTTCCTTTCCAACTTTCCCCCAATGTCTTCTCTCTTCCCAGCATTTCTCCTCTCTTTCCTTTTTAACCAGTGTCTTACCTATTCCTTCCCTCTCCCCCATCAACCCTCCAAATGTGCTTTTTTCTCCTTTCTCCCCTCTTCCCAGGACACAGCTCCCTGTACCTCCCCTCTCAGCATTGGCCTTCCTTCCCAACAACTCTAGTAGTTACTCTGGCCTCCCTCTCCAGCCGCTGTGGAAGCAGGAACTCTGGCCTCCCGCCTCTGGTGCAACTGCAGTGGTGACTCCAGCTTTGGAGGTGAATCCAATCTCCCTTCTCTACCAGCAATCTCCTTCTTCCTCCTGGAGTAATGTCTCCAAATGGGTTTGTTTTGTGCACAACATAACAAGAACAAACGTCACTCATAAGCCAGTGTATGATCGCAATCTTTCAAATATACTGCTAGTGCTCACCTTAATTTTTGCATTGTGCCAAAAAGAGCTTCCTTCTGGAGTTCATAAGATGCAACAGATACAGGCCACATATTAAGGTCTTTATCTACTGTGCCAGACGTAACTATTTCCCTTCTGTATTTGTGCTTCAGCCAATTATTTTTCTTTGCTTGCTACTTTGACTTTTTAAATAGTTTTTTTTTCTTGCTTTGCAAATTCTGTTGCCTCTTTCCCTAAATTTGCTGAAAAATTCTCACTCATTTCTACGACTCATCAAAACAATTGGCCCAGTTTACGGACAAAGACCAATTTTGGCCATGCACATTTTCACTTCAGTACTTTTTGAATGTTTGGATCTGTTGATGCTAGTAGGCCTCTTTATGTATAATCTAGTTCTACAAGACCCATACCATCTTCAGCTCTTGGAATCTACACTCTCAGTATACACTGATTCTTATAGATTAATTGGCGAACATGGAGGAGTTTTCTTCTTCTTATATCCAAATGACATCTTGATCAAGCCAGTCTATAAAGCCAAAACTATAGGAAAGTGTGATGATTGCGATTGACAGCTTGTACCTTATTCTGTGCTGTTAAAGTGCTTTTCAATACTAATTTCAATTTCAGTCTCCTATAGTATTCTTTGCTGATCTTTTCTCTCAGTAATTTACAGGGCCAGTTTTTGAGTAGGGTGAGCAGGGCAGTCGCCTGGGATGCTGACGACCTGAGGTCACCAACAACAGCGTTCTCTAGTGTGGTGCATGCATGCACAGCTGAGCAGGGATCCTTAAGCAGCCGCGTATCCTGCATCTCAGGCTGTGCAAACAAAGACCTAGCAAGAGAGCAGGAAAAGCAGCATGAGCCTGTGCCACTACTGTCGCTGTTTCTATCAGTGCTGACCCTATGAGCATGTTCAAAAATCAAGGGCTTGTACATCCTGTATTCTGATCTTGTGTGCTGTAGATCAGCAAACAGAAAATGCCATCCTGCAAGTTTTAAACATGCTCACATGGGCAGCACGGACTAGGAGGAATGGTGGAACGAGCTCTTCCACAAAACAGGTATTTTGCCCAGAGAGGAGGCAAGAAGAACAAGTAGATGCAGTGGTAGCTATGGGAAAGGATGGAGGAAAACAAGGGAGAGATGCTGGGAGGGAGGAAGGGAAAGGCAATATGCAAAGGTTGGGGTTGGGGAGGGGTTTAAGAGATAAGGAAGAGAATGCCAGGGATGGAGGGTTTAAGAGACAGAGGAGTGGATGACATAAGAGGAAGGGGATTAAGAGGCAGGGGAGAGGAAGTTGGGGGAAGTGATAAGAGAAAGGAAAGAGGTTGATGGGGGTAAGAAGCAGGGGTTGAATGCTGGGGAGAGATGAGTGGGGTGGATGCTGGGGAAGGAGACATCCTGCCCCCACCCCTCACTTATAGAGAATCTTGCATGCACCCCTGCCCCAGCTAGATGAGAATTTTAATGATCTCTTTTCCTCTTAAACTTTGCCCTCTTCCAGAGCCAAGGCCTGGGGCATGGAAACCAATTGGGGTTGGAGGGAGCATAATCAACATTGTCACCCAGGGCGCCATTTGCCTTAGAACCAGACCTGGTAATTTATGCTGGATTGTTGCACCTTCTTCTGTTTCTTTTACTTTGCAGTCTTCAGTCAAAGAGATGTTTTCAATTTTGCCCAATTTTCCTTTAAGAAAGCTCAATGTCATCCTGGTATCATCTGAGATGCTCTTCACTACTCAAAAGTTGTTCCACTAAATAACAGTCACAGGCGCTATAGAGCTTCAAATCATCTACAAATAGTAGGTACAATGTTATCTGTGGACCATTAGTGTTTCTAGGACTAAAGCTATATCCATAGCCCAAGAAGCAAATAAGAGGACTTAGAGAATTCAGCATCAGACAAAACAAGAGTAATGATAAGGAATCTTTCTCGCTGGATCTTAATGTTAAGATTGACATATTGTCCATCTTTATAATTCAGGTGATGTGTGGTTTGTCACATGTTCATGATAAACTTGATATACTTGATCAATTCAGGATTCACTCTGTACATTTTAAGGCAATTTATTATCCAAGAGCGTAGGATGCCAGTAAAACCTTTTTTTTTTTTTTTTTTACAGTCAATCCATGCAATACTGAGGTTTCAACACTTCTTACAGCTGGCTCTGATGGCTTTATTTAGCATCAACTGATCTTTCGTTCCATATGCTCCTCTTTTAATGCCCTTCTCTTCTGTTGCCATGATGTTATTAACATAATGTAATCATTTTTTTCTATCTGCATCTATTGCAGTGAACAGCTTGTAGATTGTAGGCAGGCATGTCGTCAGTCTGTAATTTTTAGGGATGTTACTTGGGTCTCCCTTTGGAAGGATTAGTGTTCATCCTGTTAGCCAATGTGGTGTTAGCTCTGGCTGTCTGATCAATTGATTTTTGCAGTTTTCCAGGTCTTGGTGGAAAGAGGTTAAATATTTGTGCCAAAAGTTGGACACTATCAGGGCCAGAGCTCTTCCAGTTTGCAACTTTTTTTTTTAACTTGGTTTCCAGCTCTTTTGTTATTACTTCATGTTTCCACAGTTTTCATTTTTGCCTTTTCCATATTCTTTTGTATGCTGAGTAGCCAGTCTGCTTTTCTGTTGTGTTAGGTAGGATCTTCATATACATTTCTTTAGGACTTCTGTTTCAGTTTTGGCTGGTAGTATTTTAACTACATTAATGATCTTTCCCAATTCCCTGAAGGACTGCTTTGAGTTCTGACCGAATGCTTTATTTTGGTATCTCTTTTCTGTTTTCTTCATATCACCACAGCTTTTGAGTCTCTGCTGCTATTTTCAATTTGTTATTGGAGTATACATTTATACAGCCAAAAGTTCTGCTACCCTTGTTATTTGTAACTGCTCCTTCGATCACCACAGTTCTAGTTGATGTATTTAATGCACTCGCGTTTCATGTAAACCAGCAAGATATGTGCTCATGATTGCCGGTATATAAAAACCTTAAATAAATAAATAAAAGATTGTCTGTTAATGCAGCATGTTTCATCTTGAGGTTTTGAATTTTTCTCTATTTTTAGCATCCTCAATCCTGGAAGGTACTTATTTACCAGCAACACCTCGGCATACAATCATTTTATTCTTTACTTCTATATGTTTTTCCAAGGAGGGGTTGTTATTTTCTCCTTTTCTTCTGTCCTTGTTGGTAGGATTCTTTCAGTAATGCTTCTTTTTTAAAACATTTTTATTGAGAAAAGGCAACAGCAGAGCACAAACAAAATAACAATAAGCAAAGAACAACATGGAAGGATCCATAATATGTATGATAAACCCCAAACCAGAGAAAACAATTGCAATATCTCAATAGTACAGAATCTATGCTTAGCAGAAGCCTCATCATTTTTAGAGCATTAAAACCCCCAACTCATCCCCCCTAGCTGACTTGCATCCATCATTCAACCCTATCTAAACCATTCATACACCATTCATACCTGTAGAAGTACCACAGTTATCAATCTAAAAAACATGATGAAGATACGGCGTCCAGTGGCTCCCCAAGTGGCTACCAATGCGTTGAGTATCCCAGATCCAACAACGTTTTCTGCTCTGTCTTCAGCAATGAGTCGAAAAATTGCTTCCAGAATGCCTTACAGGCGGCTGGAACTGTGCAAATACTGTGGCACACTTCTTGACGCGCTAGTTGCATAGAAACTATCAATTGTTCCTTCCAATATGAAAAGGAAGGAGCATTATAAGTAATCCATTCCTTTAATGTAAATTTTCGCGCCAAGATCAGGGCTAAAGAGATAAAAACATAATGACTCGTTATTGAGGGTTCAATGTTTAACACATCTCTCCCACCCAGTAACAAAATCCTTTCCTGGAACGGTAGAGGAATGTCAGTACAGGTTTTTATAAATGCCAGCACCTTTTCCGAGAGTAATTTTTATGACACAGTAGAAAAAGATATACGAGTGACCCCTCTGCCATTTGGCATTTGTGACAGTCTTATTATCAGTCAAATCCATCTTACACAAACGTAACCTGTCTACTTGGCAGTGATGTAATATCTTGTATTGGATTTCCCTTCAAGGCACCGAGATAGGTAACATTTATTTATTTGTTGAGTTTTATATACTGTCATTCGGTGAAGCCATCACAATGGTTTACAAGTTTAAATTCCCCAAACGTTGTCCCAAGTCTTTTCAACATTATAGCTTGTCCCAGCTCCTTTTGCCAATACTGTGCTAACTCTATCAGCGTATTATCTGTATCATGGCACTTACAGTAATTATACCAAAGAGCAATGGAGTTTTTCCCATTGCCATTTGTTCCACCTCAATCGCCCAAGCAAATTCCTTTTTAGTCTCTTCAATTGTCATGCCTAAAGAGAGAAGATAATGACGAACCTGTAAATAGCCAAAAAATGAGTGTTCGGTATCTTAAAAATGATTTGCAGTTGTTGAACACTCAAAACTACCCCAGTTTCGCCATCTAGCAACTGCCGCAGTGTTCATAACCCTGCTCTCCTCCATACAGCAAAATATTAATTCTCAATACCTGGAGAAAAATGAACATTATTGTGATTCAGTAAGAATAGGGATACCTCATTCTTCATTCCCAATCTCTTCTGGAGATATCTCCAGGTCTTATGAGGGGGTACAAGAAAATATCCCCCAGAATATCTCTAGGTAGTGAGACTTTAGAGGAGTGAATCAAACTCAGTGGAGATTGTGGTTTAGAAGTTTCTTCCACGAGCTTAAAAACATTGTCCTTGAACTTATTACCTAGAAGTTCCCCTAAGAACCGCATATGATACGCTAAGTTGGATAGATAAAAGTTTGGAGGATCAATCCCACACTCTTCCTTAGGTCTCACTAATTTACGATAGGCTATTCTCGATTGTTTACCTCTCCCTAGGTCTTGGCGAGAAAGCCAATAGGGAAGCATTTGAAGTCTATATAAGAACTTTGGTAATAGAATCGTTTTAAAGAGAGCATTTCTCCCCAGCATTGAAATTGGAAGATTCATCCAAGTCTTCAATTGGTATTGAAAGCCCTCTAATAAGTCCTTAAAATTACACTCGTATAAAAGAGTGAGATCATTAGGAATCCATATTCCTAAATATTTAAGTTTGTAAGGACCCATCTAAAAGGAAAATCTCCATTCCAATTGTCTTTTAAGGCAGTATGTTAGGCAGTGTGAGAGCTTCAGATTTGTCAAAATTTATCATTAAGCCAGCAAAAAATTGAAAAGCAGTAAAAAAAAAACAAACAAAAAACCCCTAAAACCCCCCCCCCCCCATAATCAAGGAGATAGCTTGCAGAGCATTGGCGAGAAATACCAAGATATCATCCGCAAAGAGGCACATTTTCAGTTCCCTAGCAACCACTTTTATTCCTTGTAAATCTACACAATGATGGAGTTGGCGTGATAGTGGTTCAAGGGTAAGAACAAACAGTAATGGGGACAAAGGGCACCCCTGTGAGTTCCACCCCATAAAGAGAACTTATCTGAAAGGGAACCATTCACTAATATGCGTGCCTTCAGGTTTGTATAAAGCAATCTTATCCAAGTGAGTAAAGGTCCCCCAAAACCCATATTTTTCTAATACCTAAAATAATTAGGATGAATTTACTTTGTCAAATGCCTTTTCCACATCTAGGCTCAAGACAATTCCTTGGGTATTGTCACCTTTTGCATCTTTCAGGACAGCCAGCAGTTTATGCACATTATTGATACCATATCTACCGGTCACAAAGCTGGTCTGATCCTCTCCTACTAAAGATGGAACTATACTGCCTAATCTGGCTTGCAATATAGAAGCTAGCAGCTTGGTATTTACTTTTAGTAGGGAAATGGGCATGTAAGACGCTGGGCTCCCCAGATCTCTCCCCTTGTTTGGTAGAACTATGATAACAGTTTGATTTAAATTTTCAGAAAAGAACCCATGAAGCAAGGCATGATTAAACATGTCCTTGATGGGTTAGAGAAGCTGAAATTTGAGAATTTAAAAAAATTCAGAACCAAAACCATCCAGTCCTGCTGCTTTGTCTAATTTTAACCTGGTGATAGCCTGGAAAACTTCCTCCTCAGAAATTGGCTGGTGTAACCCACGGGTCATGGTATCTGAGATAGTAGGGAATAATAAAGCTTTAAAGAAATCATCCCTTGCACCCATATTCAGTACATCCAGCATCATATAAAGTTTGGTAGATCTCTAGGATCTGACCAGTATCTGTGAGCGGTACTCCATTGACATTCCATAGACCAGTAATATATGCCCTCTTATGTGTCCCTTTCACCAAGTTCACCATTAATCTGTCCGCCTTGTTGCCAAACTTAAAAAGTAGAAATTTAAAAAAATTTAGAGAACAGACAGCTTTGAGATATAACATGATCTAGTGCTACCTTGGTGTCTGCATAGGCCTTCCTGTGTTCAGCTGACATAGCTGTTATATGTACCTGTTTATGAGTTTTTAGAAGATTAGTAAAATGTAAAATCTCAGCATCTCGAATCTTATTTCGCTGAGCTACACAAGCAATAATTTCATCTCTTTTAACAGCTTAGCCAGCCTCCCATACCAATGTGGGAGCCACATCCACTGTGGCATTGAATTGATAATATTCCCTCCATTTGTCTTGTAGAAATTTACAAAATTCTGCATCTTTTATTAAACGGGCATTCATACACCAAAATTGAGACTTCCCCAGCCTACCACCCAACTTTAATAAGAAAACAGGGGCTTGATCTGTATTTTATTTATTTATGGTTTTTATATACCGGAAGTTCCTGTATACAATACATATCACTCCGATCTGTAATGGTAGTAATCCCAATAGAGGCATCCAATACTTTTGGAAATAGCATTTCCGAGACTAGAATATAATCTATTCTGGAGTAGCCTTGATGAGGATTAGAAAAGAACGTAAAATCCTTCTCCTCATGATTTAATACCTTCCAAATATCCAACATGGCTAACTCCCTCAAAAATAAATTTACTCCTCTCTTAGTTTCCTGAGTGGGAGCAAACCTATTGTAGTCACCCCCAAAATTAAATTATAGTCAGGATAGCCTAAAATAATAGTGATCAGCAAGGTAAAAAATTCAGATGAATAGACATCGGGAATGAGACATTTAACTCCAAAAGCGACCCTACTAAGAACACATACTGGCCTTCGATATCCCTAGTTACCCTGTCCACCGTAAAAGGTAGATCCTTATGAATCAAGGTAACCACTCCACGTTGTCTGCGAGAATAAAAGAAGTGATACTCCCCAATCCAATCTCGTTTTAGCTTTGAATGCTCTAGATCAGACAGGTGTGTTTCCTGTAAACAGGTAATCTGTACTTTCTCTCTTTTGAGCATAGTGAGTAATTTGGTACGTTTGATCGGGGAGTGTATTCCATCCACGTTTAAAGTAGCAATTTTCACATGGCCATCACCCATATTCCCATTCTGATCATATCCCAGTTAGTTCCATTCAGAACAGGTAAAAAGACCACATAAATAGGAACCCATGTACCCCAGCTAGGCATGAGAAATCTAGAGAGATAAACCACTAGGCACAGTATCATTTGCAATTCGACAAAGCATACTTTCGACTTCCAGTCTGCCACAGCACCAACATAAACCCCCATTCTGTCTACGATCACTCATGCCCCTTTCTTCCCAAACCCCAAATGACTTGCACCACACTCATAAAACCATACACAACACCAGTCACATAACCCCCCTAATCCCCTCTCTCCTAGCCACATGAGACAAAGAGAAAACAGTCCTAATATCATGGCCCCAAGGGACCACTATGCTCCAGCCAGCATCTTCCCACCTTCTGCACTGGACTTGGCACCCAATATGAACACTCCCGCTTACTCATGTTCGATTAGTGTTTTCTCCAACAAGAAACATAACCATCTCCAACAATTGAATATAAAAAAGATAGCTGTGTTTAATGGAAGGCCGCAAAAATAAGATAGAAACATTGTGCCTGAAATCAAAATCCAGGATATCCAAACATCTCCCAATCCTGCATCACCAAACTAAATCTAAAATGAAATAGAATTACAAAGATCGTGAGGGATATGAGTCAATCTCCCAGTCTGAAACAAGAAAATAGAAATCCATCTAATCGGCATGTAGGCCTTTGTGTGAGCCATATGGAAAAACCAAAAACAGATTAAAAAAATAAGAAAAAAAATAGAGAGAGAGCAACTGGGAAACAAGCATGAGAAAGTCACACGTTCCTATCATGAAACTGGTAGGACCTGCAACAGTACAACCCGGTCTTCATTGTATAGGTACTGCGTGTAACAAAAGAGGAAATGCTACTAGTGGGAGAAAGAAAAAAAGTGCATAACAAATTCCAACAGCAGGCGCCATTGTGCTTCAATCTCCAAAAACACCATTACCGGCCCCAAGCCTGCATTACAGTAAACTTTTCATGAAACCTTGAAGTTGCTCCTTATTGTTTAAGAGCAGAATCTTCCCCTCATGCTGTATCCTCAATTTGGCAGGGTAGAGAACGGTGAAGCGAATACTTCGCTTGTATAGCTCTGTACAAGTTGGCGATAGTTCTTTCCTCTGCGCCACGACCTGTGCCGAAAAATTGTGGAACAATAGAATCCTTGCGCCTTCATATTCCAGTGATCCTTTAGAATGAAGCATTCATTATTTTGGTTTATGTGCCTTATTGAGCAAGCGAGCCATTACAGGTTGTGGGCGATTAAGATTTTCCCTTGCCAAGCCCATCCAGTGTGCCCACTCACATATAATGGTGGACGCCTTTGTATCGATGCCCAATTAAGCTGGTAACCAGGATAAAAAAAAAAAAGAATAAAACTCAGTGTCCTTCACATTTTCAGGTAGACTGATCACTTTAATGTTATTCCTTCGATTGCGGTTTTCTTGATCCTCCAATCGTTCGAGTAGATTAGCATTTGCTCTCTGTAATAATGCGATTTGAGCATCCATCTGAGTAGCGTGATCTTCTCTGGCCGAGTCTTTGTTCGACTTCGGTTAATCTTTGTGAGAGAGTCTCTAGACCTTTCTTGATCTCGTTGATGGTAAATTGTATTTTTGACAGCCGATCTTCTAAGGCCACAGACACAATTCTGGAAATGTTAAGTATCATTTCCTCAGATATCATCATTAGCGTTTTGTTTGGTGTGGCACTCGAGGTCGGCAACACCATTTTGTGATTCAGCAGTTGACTCTGTTCACAAATAGTCGTAGTTTTTCAGCTCATAACACGTTTCTTCTTTATCACAAGAGTCCAATTTGACAACATAAAGAATCTCCAGATGCAAGACAGCTTTTGAAATGGGAAAAGCAAATAAGACTGGTTCCAAAGCAGAGGGGTTCACAGAGCTCCGATCACCCGTATCTACTCAGGCAGCCTCCATAAACAGAAGTCCCTCAGTAACAAGTTTCAATGCACAATATTGTATGAATTTATTTCTGCGATATCAATAGTTGGCCCCTTTTATGCATATTATCTCCTTGATCTTACTTATATTTTTTACTTTGCAGCTTCAGCCTTCCTTCCCAAGGCAACTCTAGGACTCCGTTCAGCACAGCTCCATTACTTACTCCAGCCTCCCTCCCCAGCAACTGCAGTAGCTTTGGTCTCCCTGCTCCTGTGCAACGCCAGTGGTATCTCTGGTTTTGGCAATGGATAGTCTCCCTTTCACCTTTGCAAAAACCTGGGAATTTATTGGTGAAAAATGGTTTAAACTGAAAATGAACAACTCTATCCATAATGAATTAGTTCATATTAGATATAACTATACTTGCTGAGTTATTTTTTGCTACAATAAGTAAGACCTAAGCAATGCTGTAATAAAGTTTAGTAGTTTTCATTGTAAATATACTGACAAATCATTCTCTGCAAATAAAATTAAACACAAAGAGGTCAATACTGAGCCAGGGGCAGTCTGGGTAAGTTAGCCACATAAACTTATCTGGATAATTTAAACAGGATGCTCACACTGCTGAATATACCCAGATAAATCAAAGTTACCTGGATAATTTTAGGAGTGCCTCGTAGCATGACTTGATTTAGCCGGTTAAGTTACTCAGATAACTGAAGTGCCTCAATTTAACTGGTTAAGTTTTACCTAGCTAGAAACTTACCCAGCTAAGTTGGAATTGTTCACTCTGTGGCAAAATTAAAAAACTGTGGTTTGTCCAGATAAGTTTCTAACTTAGCCAGACTGACTAAATATGGACCTCAAAGTATCTTGCATCAAAAATCTTAAATTACAGTGTTACTCCTCATCTTTGCCATTTCATGTTGTGGGGATGAAGAGGACAATAATGAGTCTCCTTGTGCAGCATACAGTCCCCACAGGCACAGAGTATATGCCAGAAATTAATCAAACCACCCTTTTCCCAGTTTTTAGGTGGATAAACCGAGGTTTACCTGCATAAGAATGTCTGATTATTGACCCCTAAGCCCTTCTGCTGACATACCAAATCTGAACAGTTAGGATGTTTACAAAAAAAAACTTTAAAGACGCTCTACATAACTCTTTGTAGGCCAGATCATACTGCTGGGATTCTATAGTAACGGGACCTCTCTTGGACACCCTGAAACCTTCCCCTGCTCACCCTGCAGTCCATCTCCTCACTTAGCACTAACAGTTCCCAACAGATCTTACAACTGGCGGCAAGGGTGGATGAGATTATCTGCAAAAGGGAGGGAAGAAAGTATTCAGTATGCAGAAAGGCCATAAGGAAGTGAGGCTAGAAGTCAGAGTGGCAGAGCAAGAGGATGTAGAGACAAGGAAGCAAAAAAAAAAAAAAAAAAAGACTGGTGAGAGAAGACAGCTCTGAAGGGAAGGAGGAGGAGCAGGAAGGAAAGAAAAGTGAAAGAAAAGGAATAACATCCTGAAAAAAGTGTGAGCACCTGAGCACTTACCCCTGAAAGTATGAGTGTTAAAAAGCTGAAAAGCAAACTTTCAGTAAAGACAAATGATCAATTTGTCTGGCTTTTTCCCCATTCTGTCTATTGAAGGAAAAAGATTTAGTAAATCACACCCTTACTATCTTATGATAAGACCCTGCTGCAATAATTCCATTAGGTCTACAAATGTCACAACAAGGTCTTCCAGACCAGTCAACGAAGTACTGCCATATGATATAAATGCAAATACAAAATATTACTTGACACAACTCTGAAGAAAAGATTAATCTTTTCTACTGGAACCTTCCTGCCTGCCTATTACTGTCATTGTTGCACATGGAAGAATGGAGAGAAATTCTGCATGCATTAATCAAATAAGCAAGCAGGAGAAGTGCAGAACAAATTAAAGATCCACATAAATGTCTTGTTCTCAATTGTAAGTTTTTACTTGGTGCGGCACCTCCACTGTTTTAGAATGCACATAACGTTGGGGGACCCTCTTTGAAACGTTATGTGCATTCTAAACAGTGGAGGTGCCGCACCAAGTAAAAACTTACAATTGGGAACAAGACATTTGTGTGGATCTTTAATTTGTTCTGCACTTCTCCTGCTTGCTTATTTGATTGTTGCACATGGGCCAATCACTTCGGAAGTACTGAGAACAAGTCGTATGCGGCTATGCACTGTAAGGTGGTAGAGTATTTCTAGTCTGATTCACGCTTTTGACAAATCTGAGTGTCACTTGTCCCACATGTTGAAGTGCACCTTCATGAATGCCCTGAGAATGTCTGATGTATGACAGAGAGTCTATCTAGTAAGTCTCCAACAAAACAAAAGAGAAGAATAAAATTCCAGGAATGTGGGAACCTGGGTACAAAACCCTAAAAGAGTGAGAGAGTGACAAAAGTATAACAAACTAAGAAACCATTACTCTAACGTGCAGGAGGACAAAGTTTCAGTAAAAATAAGAATTCATCATCTCTGAACTGACCTTGGTCACAAGTGACATTCTTACAAAAGCTCCTTTGCATCTAACAAAAAAGACCGCGATGTTGCTCTGGCTTTAGACTGTAAGTTCTTATCCTGTTCTTTGTAGTAATAATATAGTCACCATCTCATGAAAGAAAAGTAGTATAAGATTAGGGTCCTTCGCGTTCACTTTAAACCAATTTTCACCCATAAATTCCTGGATTTTTCCAAAAGTGACAATCAGTTTAACCAATACTCGCCCTAATTTTAGGCTGATTAAAGAGCAGCTCCAGAGCTGCAGATGCAGTGTTTCAAGGCCTCCAGCCACTGCTAGAAGATAGTATCAGTCAAAGCACATGCTGCGTTTCAAGTGCTGCCCCTCACCAATGAACACGCTCACCCTCCAATGCTGCCCATGCCGTGTTTCAAGTCCCACTTCCCCACTCCCAAGCAGCTAAAGTGCTTGCCAACTGGTACCACAAATGTATTTGAAGCAGGCCCTGTCCACCAGAAGCACTTCCTGACAGGCTCCCTGGCCCTGCACAAAAGCAGCCCTGCAGTGCAGTAAAAGCTGCTGCCGACAGAGAGCAGAAGAAGCCTGGAGCCAACACTAGTAAGAAGGAATATTGTTGCAATGCAGGGAGTGGTGGGGAGTGGGGAAGAGAGAGATTCTTGGCAGAGGTGAGAGAGAGACAGACAGACAGACAGACAGAGCTAGGCAGAGGATGGGGGTGGAGATGAGGATGCTGCTGAGTGGGGAAATCTGCTTAATAATGTTTTATTGTCCTGGCTTCTGTCCACAAAAATAAACTCCAATATTTACCTGGAAAAATAATGAATCCATTTTTTCTATAGATTTTCTCCTGTTTTTGTTCTCGTCATAATAAACCCTGATAAACTCCCGGGAAAAATAAAGAATAAAACAAAAAATGAAGGTCCCTATGTAAGAGCAATAACTGAGTAGTAAAACACCAAGGAAAACCTGAGGTGAAACTAAGAAAATGAACTTGGGTTGGCCAACTCGATGCACTGTAAATAAAGGCTAAAGAAAGCAAAGGAGACAAAGCATTTCTTTACCTTATGGGGATGCTCAGGAGAAGGTTCTGTCTCTATAGTGAAGCAAATGCTGACATATTATACACAATGCAGCAGAGCTCCAGAGACGTCTGGTATTATAACTGTACCTGTACCATATCCAGTGAACAGATGTACACAGAGGTTTTCTTATTCCAAAGATATTGCGCCCCCCCCCCCCCCCCAGTGAAATACCACAAAAAGCAGAATGAAAGAAAATTATTCAGAGACAGAAAAAGATTGAAAACTTATCTTTGAAAGGAAAACATTGAAAAAAAGGTAAAGCTCTTCACATAAAATTAGCATTTGCATATATTACATGAAACTATAGCAAATATATCACAGAACCTTAAAAAATGTGGCACAGGATTTCTAACTTTTGCAACAGACTATACATAAGCAGCCACATAACCTGTAAGCAAGGCCCTGGTTTTACCTGTATCTAATTGGATTTTATCTTCTGTTTTGGTTGTATGGTTGCTTACGATGAAATTCAAATGAAAATCCACAATAAAAGCAGACAACCTTGATCAGTACACACTCAAAGTTTAAGGTTTAATATTCAAGATGAACCACAGCAGACAGGATCTTTCATCTTAGGCCATTAGACATTCACTATATTCTGTTATTGTCTTTACTGTACATACCTAAGGCTACAAGTTCATCTTCACCAATCTTCTTCACATTAATGGCTTCTTGGTCATATTCTAAGTAATCCAGAAATGTTTTTACAGATAATATGCAATCTTTATCCTCAGCAAATCGAATGCCTGTTCTGGTGTTCTGTTGTTTGTAGTTTCTGAGTAATGTCTGCAACCTCTCAAACTCCTTTTCATCCAATCTCAACAATTTGGCCAATTCCTGAAAAGAATTAATACACAAAGACACTATCAACAATCAGAGAGTAAGTTTCATCCTGGCAAATACTTAAATAGTACTTCAACAAAGCAATGCTATTACTGTCATTTTATAACAAAAGCCAACAACTTAGAGATATAAATTTAGGCTGCTCAACCTCGTAGGTCGGTTCAAAACTTTTATGAATATTAAAAACTAGGCTTTGAAGTAAAATAAAGCAAAATTGTTTACCTATTTGCAGCTCAGTGGAATCACAAGTATGGACATTTAACATGCATCATGTGCACTATAAGATCTAGAGAGCTTTCTTTAAAAAACAATTCTGAGCGTGCACAGTTAGGGATCTGAATAATAGTGGACCATCTTCCACTCAGTTTAATGATTTTCAAAGACAAAATAAAGAGAATTCCCAAAAAATGAGAACAAAGGTGAGTAAACTTCCTGTTCCATGTGCAGGTTCCCAGAGGCAGGCAGAGCTCCAGAGTTTCAATGCATGGATGAGATGATGGTGCAGGGAAGAGGGATTCAGTTTTGTAAGGAACTGGGGAAACTTTTGGAGAAGGGGAAGACTTTTCAGAAAGGACGGGCTCTACCTTAACCAGAATGGAACCAGGCTGCTGGCACTTTAAAAAAGGAGATAGAGCAGCTTTTAAACTAGGTCCAAGGGGGAATTCTGAGACAGTCACTCAGCAGTGCATGGTTCGGAGGAATGTATCCCTGAAGGATACTAATGAAACAGGAGAGTTAGGGCATCCCAACAGAGAGGTTCCAATAAAAGCAAATGTAGTCCATGTGCCTATATGTAAAAAAAATCACCTGAGCTAAAGATTTCCAAATTAACCCTATCAAATGAAAAGCAGGTTGTTAATACAAACAAAAAACACACTTTGAAATGTCTGTATGCCAATGCCAGAAGTCTAAGAGGCAAGATGGGAGAGTTAGAGTGTATAGCAGTAAATAATGAGATTGACATAATTGGCATTACAGAGACCTGATGGAAGGAGGATAACCAATGGGACAGTGCTATATCAGGGTACAAATTATATTGCAATGATAGGAAGGATCAACTTGGTGGGGGTGTGGCACTTTATGTCCGGGAGGGTATAGAGTCCAACAGGATAAAGATCATACAAGAGACTAAATGCTCAGTAGAATCTATATGGGTAGAAATCCCATGTGTGTTGGGTAAGAGTATAGTGATAGTAGTATATACTACTGTCCACCTGGACAAAATGGTCAGATGATGAAATGCTAAGAGAAATCAGGGAAGCTAACCATTTGGCAGTGCAGTAATAATGGGAGATTTCGATTACTCAATATTGACTGGGTAAATGTAACATCAGGACCTGCTAGAGACAAAGTTCCTGGATGTAATAAATGACTGCTTCAAAAATTGGAAGGAGGATCCATCTGAAGAAAATAGGAAAAAGCATAAGTATTGTCAAGTTAGGTGTGAAACACTGATAAGGCAGGCGAAGAGAGAATTTGAAATGAAGTTGGCCATAGAGGCAAAAACTTTTTAAAATATATCCGAAGCAAGAAATCTGTGAGGGAGTCGGTTGGACCATTAAATGACCAAGGGGTTAAAGGGGCTCTTAGGGAAGATAAGGCCATTGCAGAAAGACTAAATTAATTCTTTGCTTCCATGTTTATTAATGAGGATGTTGGGGAGATACCAGTTCCAGAGATGGTTTTCAAGGGTGATGAGTCAGATGAACTGAACCAAATCACAAACTGGAAGATGTAGTAGGCCAGATTGACAACTAAAGAGTAGCAAATCAACTGGACGGTATGCATCCTAGGGTACTGAAGGAGCTCAAAAATGAAATTTTTGATCTATTAGTTAAAATTTGTAATCTATCATTAAAATCATCCATTGTACTGAAGACTGGAGGGTGGCCAATGTAACCCCAATATTTAAAAAAGGCTCCAGGAGTAATCCAGGTAACTATAGGACCAGTGAGCCTGACTTCAGTGCCGGGAAAAATAGTGGAAACTATTCTCAAGATCAAAATCGTAGAGCATATAGAAAGACATGATTTAATGGAACACAGTCAAGATGGATTTACCCAAGGGAAGTCTTGCCCAACAAATCTGCTTCATTTTTTTGAAGGGGTTAATAAACATGTGGATAAAGGTGAACCGGTAGATGAAGTGTATTTCGATTTTCAGAAGGCATTTGACAAAGTCCATCATGAAAGGCTTCTAAGAAAACCAAAAAGTCATGGGATAGGAGGAGATGTCCTTTCGTGGATTACAAACTGGTTAAAAGACAGGAAACAGAGAGTAGGATTAAATGGTCAATTTTCTCAGTGGAAAAGGGTAAACAGTGGAGTGCCTCAGGGATCTGTACTTGGACCTGTGCTTTTCAATATATTTATAAATGATCTGGAAAGGAATACGACGAATGAGGTTATCAAATTTGCAGATGAATCAAAATTATTCAGAGTAGTTAAATCACAAGCGGATTGTGATAAATTGCAGAAGGACCTTGTGAGACTATAAGATTGGGCATATAAATGGCAAATGAAATTTAATAGGGACAAGTGCAAGAATCTGCATATAGGGAAAAATGTAGTTACATGATGTTAGGTTCCAAATTAGGAGCTACCACCGAGGAAAAAGATCTAGGCATCATAGTGGATAATACTTTGAAATCATCAGCTCAGTCTGCTGCAGCGGTCAAAAAAGCAAACAGAATGTTAGGAATTATTAGGAAGGGAATGGTTAATAAAATTGAAAATATGTCATAATGCCTCTGTATCACTCCATGGTGAGACTGCACCTTGAATACTGTGTACAATTCTGGTCACCGCATCTCAAAAAGGATATAGTTGCGATGGAAAAGGTACAGAGAAGGGCAACCAAAATGATAAAGGGGATGGAACAGCTCCCCTATGAGGAAAGGCTGAAGAGGTTAGGGCTGTTCAGCTTGGAGAAAAGACGGCTGAGGGGGGATATGATAAAGGTCTTTAAAATCATGAGAGGTCTTGAATGAGTAGATGTGAATCAGTTATTTACACTTTCGGATATTAGAAGGAGTAGGGGGCTTTCCATGAAGTTAGTAAGTAGCACATTTAAGACTAATCAGAGAGAATTCTTTTTCACTCAACGCACAATTAAGCTCTGGAATTTGTTGCTAGAGGATGTGGTTAGTGCAGTTAGTGTAGCTGGGTTTAAAAAGGTTTGGATAAGTTCTTGGAGGAGAAGTCCATTAACAGCTATTAATGAAGTTGTCTTAGGGAATGGCCTCTGCTATTACTGGCATCAGTAGCATGGGATCTTCTTGGTGTTTGGGTACTTGTCAGGTTCTTGTGGCCTGGTTTGGCCTCTGTTGGAAACAGGATGCTGGGCTTGATGGACTCTTGTTCTGACCCAGCATGGCAATTTCTTTTGTTCTTAACCTCGGCAGGCACAACTACCTGCCACAAGAGAGGCAGTGCATCACCACTGTTACCGAAGCAGAATACCAATGACGACAACTTTCACAGACATGGATAGTGATGGTGTAAAGATGGCTACAGGTTTATTGGACTGGTAAATAATAGAATCAAAACGTATCCTGAGCTATAACAAAAATTATATCTGCATAGTAAAAAGGGGGAATTGCAAGGTATGTGAATTAGCATCTGACAGTTTGCCTCCGGACTACAGACCTTTCCAAGAGGCACCTCACCTGCCACATGCAAGCAAGGCGACTGCCCTTATTCTGCTGGGGACATCCAGTCTACCACTACACCGGGCCACCTGACCCAGATGACAAGCATTTCCAAATACAGTGAGTTCATACCTTGATCATTTAATTCCCAACCCTTGGGCAAACCCCCTAATGCTTGGGTACTCCTGCCACAGGGCCCAGGCAGCCTCAGAAAAGACCTGCTTGGGAACCCCCCACTTAAAGTTGTGACCATCTGTCTTCTTCAAGAAACATAACACATTGCATGGTCCTTCTCAGGGCATTGAAGAATAGATCCTGAGCAATATCAGACAGACTTAATTTTTGCGGAAAAGTTCTGCACACTCCAGACATAACCAATCATGTCTGATGTGATAGCCGCCACAACACATGGTAAAATTACCCACTTGCTTACTGAGTTTGGAGACCCACTGACCCAATAGGCGTGATTGCTGGAACTGCTGAGAGATGATATCTGACCATAAAACACACACGCCAGGCATTGAGTGCTATTTCATTCCTGATGTTATCGATCAAGCACTAGATGGGTTTATCTCCCAATCACTGCCTCCTAAATGAACAACCAGGATCTGGGGAAAGGTGGTTCTGACCAGCAAGCATCACAGAAAGGGGATGGCCTGATCCCAATGCATTCGTCTTCTGCCCAACAAGCACACCATCATGTCCTTCATTGCAAACCCCAAATGAGGGCCAAAGACACCAGTTCTTGCCCAATGCTCAGCCCAAAACTAAAGCAAGTGGCCCACAATCTAGCAGAGACCTAGTAAATTCCAATTAGGATGGCAGGCAGAGAGGGAGTTTGGCAAAACTGATTATGAACTGTAGAGACTCCAATACCTGGATAGCAAAAGATAATTTTCATTGCCTCTGTCTGAAACATTGTCCAGGTAGGGAAATATATGCACCCCAAACTTGTGCAAATACAGCATATCTACTACGAGTCACACAGTGAACACCCGAAGACTGATGCCAGGTCGTAACACAGTACTGGAAGTGCTGTGGACCTATATAATCTACCTGAGCATCTACCAAGCCATTCAAATTTAAATTTTAAAGACCAACTTGAAACAGGGGTTTTAAAATCAGTTAGTGATGATTTTGTCACTATTTAAAACATAATATCGGAAGACGACAGGCCGGCCAGGTGGCTCAGTGGCTACACCCTGGATCAGCTGGGGAGAGGGTGAATAGAGTCACAGTGACATCTGATGGCCTATTTGAAGCCCAGATTCCAGAAGGAGCCCGTGTGCATAATTCCTGGCCTCAGGACCATTACTATAATAATCAGACTAGGAACAGTGGGACAAGTAGTCTATTAAATTAGAGAGCAGGAGAAACTACCAGGCCAAAAAAAGAAGTTAACCGATCCTTTGTCCTCATCAAGACCCCAAATTGCATCTTAAGGATGGAAAATCTATGACCTTACAGAAAAAAGTCCCCAAAATTTGCATAGGAGCTTTGCTAGGATCTGCTTTGTGATCCTTATACTAGTGTATAAACTTGCCCTAAGCATCGTATTTTTCGCTCCATAAGACACACTTTTTTTCCCCCAAAAGTGGGGGGAAAATGTATGTGCATCTTATGGAGCAAATATTAAAAAAAACCTAAAAATCTAACAAACCCCCCCCCACCCTCCTGACCCCCCCAAGACCTGCCAAAGGTCCCTGGTGGTCCAGCGGGGGTCCAGGAGCGGTCCGGGAGCGATCTCCTGGACTTGGGCCGTCAGCTGCAAGTAATCAAAATGGTGCCGACGGCCCTTTGCCCTTACAATGTCACAGGGGCTACCGCTGCCATTGGTCGACCCCAGTGACATAGTAAGGGCAAAGGGTCGTCGGCGCTATTTTGATTGCTGGCAGCCGACGGCCCAGGTCCAGGAGATTGCTCCCCGACCGCTCCCCGACCGCTCCTGGACCCCTGCTGGACCACCAGGGACTTTTGGCAGGTCTTGGGGGGGGGGGGGGTTGTAGTAAATTAATTTGGCAGGTCTTGGGGGGGGTCAGGAGGGTGGGGGTTGTTAATTAATTTGGCAAGTCTTGGGGGGGTCAGGAGGGTGGGGGTTGTTAATTAATTTGGCAAGTCTTGGGGGGGTCAGGAGGGTGGGGGTTGTTAATTAATTTAAAGGGTTGGGATGGGGGTTTTTTTAGGGGGGGGGGGTTCCCAGAGAAAGATAAAAGTTTTCTGATCTGGGGAGTGGACCGAAATGGCCCTCCCCAGACCCGAAAACAAAATGGGGAGAAATAAAATGTTATGCACTCCCTTAATTTGCTCCATAAGACGCACAGATGCCCGGGGTCACAGTCGGTTTAGCACACTTTTTTTTTTTTTTTTTTCCCCCCTCTGAATCCTAGGTGCATCTTATGGTCAGGTGCGTCTTATGGAGCGAAAAATACAGTAACTATTCTTGATGGTCAGTTTCTTTGATCTTTGTAAGCATATTAACATATATGGGAAACTTAAAATTGTTAGACAACTACATCCATATGTAGATTTTCAAGTTTTGAAAGCTGTAACCTATGCTTTAATACTATCGGGCATAGATTATTGCAATGCACTTTATAAGGGTATACCGGCAAAAACCAATCATAAACTCCAACTGATTTGGAATAAGGCAGCACACATAGTAATGGGGCAATCTAGAAGATCGTCCGCAGGTCAACTAACTTCAGACCCAGCTAACTTCAGACCCATAGCAAACCTCCCTATGATAGCCAAAGTTATGGAGAAAGTTGTCAACAAACAACTTACAGAATTTCTTGACGAAAATAATATCCTCACCTCAAACCAATTTGGCTTTCGTAAGACTATGAATACCGAATCGTTACTAACATCTTTATCAGACACCATCATCTTCAACCTTGAAAAGGGCCAACCTTGCCTCCTCGCTCTCCTGGATCTCTCATCAGCGTTTGATACCGTAAACCACACATACCTCCTGCAACGATTAATAGACATCGGCATTTCAGGAGCAGCTTTTAACTGGTTCAAATCGTTTTTGGAGAACAGATCATACAAGGTCAAGATAAATAACAAAGAGTCCCACACCATCGAATCCAAGAGGGGGGTACCGCAAGGATCATCCCTCTCTCCGACTCTTTTCAATATTTATCTGCTCCCACTATGTCAACTACTCACTAACCTTAAGCTAAGACATTACCTATACGCGGATGATATTCAAATCCTCATCCCTATAGAAGACTCCCTACACAAAGCCATATCATATTGGAATAAATGTCTGTCTGCTATCAACAATCTACTCACCAGCCTCAACTTGGTCCTAAACAAAAACAAAACCGAAATCCTCATTATAGCACCGGAAAACTATACCCCCCCTTCACATTCTAACACTAATCAACATCCGGACACCACCGGGCACTTCATCACGCAACAAGTTAAAGATCTGGGAGTCATCATAGACAGCAGACTCAATCTCAACAAATTTGTCAACAACACAACAAAAGAATGTTTCTTTAAACTTCAAACATTAAAGAAACTTAAACCACTCCTCCTATACAGGGACTTCCGTATGGTTTTACAAGCCATCATACTCCCAAAATTAGACTACTGCAACTCTCTCCTCCTAGGCCTACCAGCATGCACCACCAAACCACTTCAGATGGTCCTGAACGCCTCAGCAAGAATTCTTTCAAATGCCAAGAAAAGAGATCATATCACCCCAATCCTCCACTACCTCCACTGGCTCCCAATCAAATACAGGATCCAATTCAAGTCTCTAGCGATGATACATAAGGCCTTATACAACATCGCGCCTCTCAACTTAACATTTCAAATTCAACTACACACATCCGTAAAACCTACCAGAAGCGCTTATCAGAACAGACTAATCACACAACCGGCGAAATCCGCTCTAAGGAAACGTGCACTGTCGACAGCGGGCCCTTCACTTTGGAACTCGCTCCCTCCAGACCTGCGTCTGGAACCATGCCACATTACATTTAAAAAGAAACTTAAGACTTGGTTATTCAAACTAGCCTTCCCCTAGAACCAAGAACAAAAAAAAAAAAAAAAAAAAAGTCTTTTCACTCCCACAATGATATTTTTCAGATCTTTTTTTTTTTTTTTAATTCAATTAGAGATTCACACATTCATGCTGTCTACATACAGTCTACATACACATTCATGTGGACTTACATATCTCCATGTTATTTTTGGATTTATTAACCGCATGTCTATTAATGGTTTAATAGTATTTACTATTTGCCTACTTCTATTAAGTTGTTTCAAAGTAAAAACTTGTTTACTTCGTTTGTTTCAATGTTAAAACTTGTTTACTTCTTTTTGCTCAATGTAAAACTTCGTTGTTTAATACTGTTCTATGTAAACCGCAAAATGTAGCGATTGTTACTGTTATATGTAAACCGGGGTGATATGTATATTATACAGGAACCTCCGGTATATAAATTATTTAAATAAAATAAATAACTCTTATTGCAGCTTCAATGGCTACCGATAGCATCACGATGTAAATTAAAAAAATTACTTCTAGCTTTTCAAGTTCTCTGAGGATTTGGATCTCCGAGACTGAAAAGACAATTAAAATGCTATGACGCATCTAGGAATTTAAGATCTACCGGGAAATCTTTGTTGCAAATTAAGAACATGCCATGCTGGGTCAGACCAAGGGTCCATCAAGCCCAGCATCCTGTTTCCAACAGTGGCCAATCCAGGCCATAAGAACCTGGCAAGTACCCAAAAACTAAGTCTATTCCATGTTACTGTTGCTAGTAATAGCAGTGGCTAATTTCTAAGACAACTTAATTAATAGCAGGTAATGGACTTCATTCATTCTTCCAATAAAAAATGACTGTCAAAGATTACAGAAATTATTTTCTCAGAGTGGTGTTCCAGTTATGTGGCACGAACTCCCTTTAGAATTGTGATTTGGAACAATTCAGGGAAAAAATGTAAAACGTGGTTGATGACCCAATTTGCCGGTAATGTGATATAATAAATGGGGGGGATATGTGGTCAGATGAAAGTGTTTGGACAGCAGAAGGGGGAAGATTTAACTCATACCTTTCCATTGGCAGCTCATGATGAATTACATTCAGGTATAGTAGGCTAAAGAGAAGGAGAAAGGCGTGACAGAAAAATGGAGAAGAGAAAATGTAGACACCTCTGTGCTGCCCTGCTGTGACTGCAAGCATGTCTAGCAAGACTGATCCAGCCACCAGGGACTGCATATGAGATCCATAAAGAGATAATATCTCCATCTGGACTGAGATCGTTCACTTTTTCTCCATCATACCACTGATACAGAATTTGGACGTTGATGGTAGTGCCCCCTTGCAATTGAGCGTAACCCAATGCTCAGATATCACAGCAAATTCAAATCAATCTGTCTGCTTATCCCACTGCAAAAGAAAGGATCCTCCCTCCCTTGCCTCCACCTTTTGTGCCTCCCTCACAAAAGGTGGAGGCAATATGTATATCCAGAGATTAGCTGGACCTGGAGAATACTGTACTGAAATGGCTCCCAGAAGTCAAAGTATTAGGCAAAGATTCTTATTAAATAAGGCTCAGGCAATGAATGAAGAGAAACAATTCTCAAGGAAAATAGTGAAAGGGGATCATGTTTCTCTCCCCTATTATGCTTTTTTTTTAGGTGCAACAGGCCAAAAAAAGACAAGCTTATCAAGAAAAGAGGTATTATGATCAAATAAGCACTAGTATCTATAAACAAGTAGTCCTGCAGCCAGGGCTAGCTCCTCGGCAAAAGGCACTCCTCATCCAGCCCTTGTTGTGGATTAGTAGAGGCGGGGGTACATGTATGCTTTTTCTACAAGTGTCCCTCCACCCCGTTATCGCCTTCTTCCAAACCCCTCCACCTCTTACACCCCCCCCCCCGAGAATCCTATCTATCTCTTTCCCCCTCCCCTAGCAAGTGCCCCCTGTCTCCTTGCCCCAGAACCCCCTCCTCTGTCACTTAACCGTCTCCCATTCCCAGTACCCACTCCCGTGACTTAAATCTCCAGTCCCCAGCATCCACTCCCCTGTCTCTTAACTGCCATACCATCCCCATTATCTACCTCCTGCCTTTCCCTTCCTCCCTCCCAGCATCTCCCCCTTGCCTCTTCCGCCCCCACCCCCTCCGCTCCACTGCATCTGCCTTTTCCCCAAGCAAAATAAGAAAAGTTGCTGCCACATATTTCTCTCAGTCTGTGGTGGCCTTGCAAGCGTGTTCAAAATTCATGGGCTGGCATTTCTTGTATGCTGATCTTGCAATGCACAAGATCAGCATACAGGAAGTGCCATTCCATGAGTTTTGAACATGCTAGCAGGGCCAGCTCTGACAGGAAGGAAGAGTGAGAGGGGTGGCATGGGCTCCCCTACTGCTCCCTGCTGCTCTCTTGCCAGTACTGAGTCTGGGTCTGCATAGCCTGAGGTGCAGCATGCATGACTGCATAAGGAACTCTGCATGGTTGCCCATGTATGCATTACAGGGAACAGTGCTGGTAATGGCCCTGGATCAGCTATGCCCTCTTGCTGCATGGCACACCCCTGGCAACTGCCCTACTCCTCCTACCCAAAAACCAGCCTTGCCTGTAACTGAAGGAGCTTGCTTGTGGCATGGCCAAGATGACACTCAAAGCCATTAATGGTGCACTCCAGAGCAAGAACCTGACCATGGCTCTCACCAGCGCCTCTAGTCTGGTCTACTGATTGAGGCTCCACTGGAGTCCCATACAACTTAGACTGGCATGCATCTGCTGCAGACATCAGCCTTGACTCAGGCTAAATGAAAAGAAGTGAAGCCAGCAGGTTTTAAGATTTTTTTTGGACAGACATTACTGGTGACCAATGATGTACCGAGGGAGCATCAAGAGAACAACGGCCTTATCACCTGGGCTGAAATCTCATGCTGCTTGAGGTTTCACTAGTCTTCATCTTCGGCGAGACAAGAACAATTCAAGGGTTCAGACTGGTGGGGATAATGCTAGCCGTACATTTTATATCTATGCATTTCACATTTTACAACTGATCCAGGAAAAAGGGACTTTTGGTGTCACATTAATCAGCCCTTTAACTCTCCTGACTAATCACCACTTTTGGCATTACTCACATTATCTGGGAGTGCGGCATTTAACTGAGCATCCAAAGAATTCAATTTGCTGACTGATTCGTAGAGATACAACAATTTTAATTTGTGTGCACAGAGTTGCAGAAGTCCTTCATCAACACTCTCAAGTTCTAAGGGGAAAAAAAAGAAAAACAGACCAGCTTTAGTGCTGACACACAAGACAGATGTGAAATCTTTTTTTTAGTTGCATTTTCTTTGTAGGACTTGAAATTTGTTGCCTAAAACAATATAATGTTTGATGCACACATGACATTATTATAATGTCTAATCCATGCCAGGTTAATAAAGCAAGGCTGATTTTTTTCCCCGCAAAGACCACAAAAATTTCAGACTCCTTTCCTAATGAGAAATTAATTTTTTTAACTAGACAGAACACAAGGCTATTGCAAAGGCTTCTGTGTTGTAAGGATTGTGGATTTGCATTAACAGATGGGAATTTTCACAATATGATTACAATCTGAAAACAAAAATGCAGTACAGAATAGGAACAATAGTGTTAAGAAAGACTAAAACTGAAACAAAACAGAAGTTTTAAAGTCCTGCTGTAAAAGTATGAGATGTTTACTAGTGATAAAATAAGCATGGTCCATTATGTACTCAGAATCACTATCACAAAAAAAATCTCTGCAAGGTAAGTGCCCTTATTGAACACTGGTAGCAGCCATTTTGACCAGAATACTACAAATGACATCACAGATACCCAGGACCATTGTAAGGGGTGGGCACAAGAAGCCCCAGACCGGGGGTTGCCTGTGCACAATGCTGTCATCATCACAACACTGGCACCTGAGGAAAAATAGGCATAGGCACCTCTGCCTGCAGTGGGGGAAGTAAGCTAAAAAGTGTGTCTACACACCACATTATCCAAAGTGGACCTCTTCTCAGCTGATGATATCATATGAAAGGACATATCCCACCCCCCTTCCTTCCCCCACTCTGGTTGGGCCATCTGAGGGGGACTGTCCTCTCCCCTTCCACTAACCAGGGCATTACTTGGCCTCACATTGGGCCTGCACACACCCTGCTGACGTGGAGCCAATCCTGTTTCTCCAGCGAGACACTGTGCATAGTGAAATGAAAGACCTGCACGTCAGTTCCCTAGGCACACAACCTGAAGGTGGTACACTTGAGTTCCAAAGGAGGGAAGGAAGCCTGCCCCTGTATGCATGACACCTTCAAGCTGCTAAGTAACACTAAAGGACGTGATCTTGTTGGAATCTTTCCATGCAAACCTTAGCCAGCAAAGGAGACTAGAGTCACTTGGGCAAGGTGGGGGCTAGAACAGAACTACTTTGAAAGTTGCTCTTATTTTAAAGTCAATAAACCTAATCTTCTGAGACAGAGCAAGTCCTGTTTGCTATACTTTTTATATTAATCTGTCAGGCTACCTGAAATAATATTTCAAGACAAAACAAATAAAGCTGTTGTAAACATCAACATTTTAGCCAGTCTATCTATAAATGAGAAGACACCATCAAATCCTCCCAGCATCAGTGTCTTGGGAGAGTCTGAACTCATTAGATCTGAGAGGCTAAACAAGATAAAAATTGGGGGACCAGCAGGGAAGAGCAGGTGTTGTGGGCTACAGAAGGCAATAGCAACCCTCTGCAATATTCAGTCAAGAAAAGGGTCCCAGGCCCCATGGTGAAGCCATGGTCACCTAACCCTCTTTTCCCAGAAATGGGTAGAAAGATGATAGGAAAAGCAAACATCAAGTCTATTTTAGGTTTGATTTTTCCTTAAGTTCTATTTTTTAAGTGATCCTGCATTCTTCCTTCAGAAAAACCAGAAAAGAATAAACGCTACCAGTGGTATGACAAAATTCAACAGCTGCTTTTGTTCAGTTTAGGAGTTTTACAGGATATTAAACCACTTATGGTAGCACAACAAAACTACTCAAAGCTAATCCAGCAAGTCTCTTGGCATGAGCTCGTCTGGTTTAGGCCCACAGGGCCTTTTCTAGTCTGAAAACTGAAATGTAAATTCAAGGCATCATAGTTTGCCCCACAATGACTACAACCAGAATTTTTTAAATCTATGCCAAGCAAAGACAATGAAAAAAACAGTGATTCCACCTAGTATTATCAGTATTTTTAAAAAAGTAAGTTTGGTTACTGTAAACAGTGTTCTCTGTAGCAGGATGAATTAGCCATGACATGTCAGTGATGTCATCCGACAGCGCAAAACAAACCCTTCTCTCTAAACACATAAAGCTTTTGCTCTGCTGAGCATGTGCAAGAATTCCTGCGCTGGCATTACCTTCAAGCTCCTCAGTCAATGTTAAAGCTAAATTTAGCTAGGTAGTCAACTCTCCAAGGAGGTGGGTGGGTATTTAGCATGAATAATTAATCCTGCCCGTCTCTGGAGAACAATGTTTTAAGGTAGGCAAACTTGCTCTCTCTACTGACAAGCCCAGCTGAATTAGCTGTGTCATGTGGGAAATCACAAGGTGAGGGTTGCAGCGGAACAATTACTGAATGACCAACCCGGACCCCCACCATGGAGAATAGACACCTGGGTAAACAGGCTAAGCAAAATTGCTTGTCCAAATTTACTGTCACTCTTTTAAAGATTATCCAGACAGCAATGGAATGTGAAGGTGTACACAGAGGACCCAGCTGCAGCTTTGAAGATGTCTTCAAGAAGCTCTCAGATGAGCCAGTGATGCAGCCATAGCTCTCACCTGATGAGCCTTGACAGAGTCTGTGATCTGGATGCCTGCTAGGGCATAACAATATACAATACAGCCTGCTAGCCAACTGGACAATGTGGGCCAGATTTTAAAAAGGTTACACGCGCTGGGCCAGATTTTAAAAAGGCTCGGCGATGCCCGTAAAGCGCCGGGACGAGTGTAAGTCCCAGGGCTTGTAAAAAGGGGAGGGGCATGGGCGGGCCAGGGGCAGGGCCAGAGACTCCAGGCACAGACATTTGCTGCTGTGCTTGGGATCGCGCGCCGGCAGTTGGCCAGCCCAACTTACTTCAGCCCCAGGGCTGAAGTAAGTTTAGCAACAAAAAAAAAAAAAGAACTCAAAAAAGGTAGGGGGGAAAGGGAAGGTGGGGTGGGGGGTAGGGAATGGGGGAAGGCAGCATGGCTCGGAGCAGGCTCGGCACGCACAAGGTGCACCCCCTTGTGCACGCCGACCCTGGATTTTATAACATGCGCACGCATGTTATAAAATCGGGCGAACATGTGTGCACGCCGAGTAGCGCGCGCACATGTACACCCGCGCGCAACCTTTTAAAATCTACCCGTTTGTTTAGCTACTGCTATGTTCAGTCAGTTAGGAATGTAAGAAACAAAAGAGCTATAAGGCTTGATAATGTGGCAAAGTTCTTTTCCTGAAGTCAGCCAAGGCTCTTTTACAGTCTAAGAAAAGAAGGGCAATTTTGCCTTCATGTTCATGTGGTCTCTAAACGAGCATAGGTAATAAAATGGCTTGATTAATATGGAAAGTAAATACGACCTCTGGTAGAAACTTTGAATGTGTGCTGAGCACCACCCTATTGTGGAAAAATTGCATATAAGGAGAGCAATGAATAAAAGCCTGGACCTCACTGACTCTTCTATTTGATGTGATTGCGACTAGGAATAAACTTCCATGTGAGAAATCTGAGAGAAGCGGTGTCCAGTGATTCAAATGGTGGCTTCAATAGTTGGGCTAGATCCATATTCAGATCCCATGGCGCACACACTCGTAGAGGCAACCCGCAGAGGAGGGAGGAAAATGAGATGATGTTGGTGCCTTGCCGCAACAAGCTCACTGAGCATCTCCCTGGCAGCGAGGAGGTGAAGCTGCCGGTCATGGGAGCCACCATGATCAGCAAACGTAACATTCACTAGGAATCCTAATCACTGCAGGAATTTAATTGAGTTCTGTAGAGAGATGAATACATCTTCCCTGTTAGCTGTGGTCACAAACCACTCATCCAGGTAAGGGAAGACACGGATTCCCTGATGACAAAGATATGCTGCTACTACAGCAAGGCACTTGGGTAAAGATGCTTGGTGCTGCTGATAGTCTGAAGGGGAGTATTCAGTACTGGTAGTAAGAGAAGTCCACTATAAAAAAAAAAAAAAAAAGGTAGTACCAGTGGACTAGGTGGATGGTATGTGGGCATAGGTGTCTTTTAGATTTACTCTCCCATCTGGATGAAGGGGAGACTTGTGTGAAGGGAGTTCATTTTGAACCTCTCCTGAAGTAGATTCTTGTTCAGACTTCTTAAATCCAGAATGGGTCTCAATCCCCTAGTTGCTGAAATTCCTGGAAGAGACATCTGTGGAAGTATGACCGTTTAAAAATGTAGTAGGGCCTCCATGTAGTGAACTATTGTTCTGAATCTGTTGAGAGGGACTAGACTGTCACATATTGTAATTTGATTTGAGAAACTGATTTTGTCTCCAAAGAGGTGACAGGAGATATCATCTAACTTATTTTGCACATCATTGTGCAAACTACTGGCTCTCAACCAAGCCATTCTGCGTGCTCCAATGAAGGCTGATAAGGAGCAGGCTGTCATTTTGAAAGCCTCAAATTGATCGAATAAGATAGTATATACCCTCCTCCGCATCTAGGAGTGGCTTCAGATATGCAGAGCTTCTATCACCCTGAAGAAAAAAGGGCTTCAGTTTTTGCATGCAATCATGTTAGTATTGAACCATACAGAACAGGTGGCAGAAATATGCATGGAACTTTGGAACACCTTTTTATCAAAATTGTTTAGGAGCCTGGGATCCTTCCCTGGTGGAGTATTAAAAAATATTCTTGTTTTCTGTGCTCTTTTAAGAGTGATCTCCACTACAACTGATTGATGAGATAGCTATACTACTCCAAAACCTGAAGTTTTCTGAATTCTATACTTGAGGTCTAACTTCCTTACAAATGGGGCACAGGAAATCAGATTCTCCCATATTCTTGTTTGCAATGCTTGCAGAATAACATGGATTGAAATAGCTGCAGGCTCCACCAGGGTATCTAAAATCTGGAGAAAACCAAAAATCTCTGTGCAAGGGTCCTTTATGAACAGTAACTCTAAGCGCTTTATCCAACTTGTCCAGACATTTGGAGCAAGAGAGATCTTCAGGTGAAGACGAGTGGTTTAGAGGTTCAGGTAGGGAATTGGATGGAATTTCCACTGAACCTTCCTCACATCCTAGAGGGGAAGGAACATTAATCCAGGACCCCAATGAAGAAACAAGTGATGGAGGTGGGGTCACTGGTTGCTTCAGAGGGGTGCATTCCTAGTGTACATCTTCCGACTGGCTGGACTCCACTGCAAGTGAATGTCGGGGACTAGAACCACCTCACGGAGGTTCTGATGGAGTATCTGTCCAATCAAGGTTTACTGGGACTCTATTGTGAGAGTATTTCTGATATTATGGAAAGGAAAGTTTCAAGAGTCCCTTCCTTGTCTTTAGCCACTGGAGAGGTAAAGAAAGATCTCTCAAACTCTGCCACTTGGTCCAAGGGCTAATGTGCCCTCTGACAAGGAAATGGAGGTGGAACATCTTCTTCAGTTACCAGAATGAAATATCTCCATGCACATCCTCTGGACTTTGTTAAATCTGTGGCAGGGGCAGGTTAGAAATCAAGGGGTCTGGTGTATCCAGGCATAGGCCTTGTAGCAGTAACTTTGATGGTGACACTGCCCTAGAAATTGGGGGGAGTAAGTGGAGTATATCTCCTTCTGCCCCTGAAAATCCCATATGTATAGAAGTTGCTGATGACTTAGTGAACAGTTCCATCAGAACCTCCATGGCTTGGTGCATTAACAATGTACCAGGTTGCTCCTATGTTTGAGGCACCAAGGTAGAGAGCATTAATGGCATTGAGGCTCGATGCATCATGCACTCCAGAGATCAATGAGTTAACAGTGCTGATCCTCAATGTGTAGACAGCACTGGGGCTCAATGTGCCAGAGAATGATGCATCAGCGGCATTGACAATGCTGAGACATTGTTTTTTTTGTGCCAGTTGTGCCATTGGCTCTGAAGAGTGGTGTGTCTTCCTTTTAACAGCATCAGTTCACAACTTTTTCTGTTTGCTCAACTCTTGAGGATTCTGCTGCTCCTCCAAAGGGGAAGACTTCCTTGAGGAGCCTCTGCTCAACTCAGCACTCAGAGAACAAGACAAGACTCCGCTCCGGGAAGAGAACAGACTATGGCTCTTGAGAGACTTACTTAGTTCCTGGGAATGCAGAGACATCCAGTCACAATGGTAGCAATTTGCCTGGTCATAGTTCAGTCCAAGGCAGCGGTAACAGATGTCATGCCCATTAGGGTGACCCTTAGTTGTATATGATTTTGTGAATTGAAATATTTTTCAGCTCCCTAAAAATTGTTCAAATCCATGTAAAAGTACTCTCTGTAAAATTTCAGCTCAATCAGATAATATTAAAATGGACCCCAAATGCCCTGAAGTTTATCTTCTTTATCATACTTTTTTCGAAATAAGTATAGAATATGATTGAAAGAGAACTTAATTAGCAATAAAAATGCTTCTGGAAGCTTATAGAAGGTTGTGGAAGATTCTAGAACCATAAAGAAAGTTCTGAGATATATATATATATATATATATGGCATCACTCAACAACTCTCAGTCAGTTCAATTCAAGTCTTACAGCCAGTAAGGCAGTTTTCTAAGTTTAGACACATATTTCAAGTTACAGTTCTATTCATTAAGATTTTAGTAAGTTCTAGTATTAGTGAGTTTGTGCTTTGCGAAGAGTAGTTCATTTGTACGATACAATGGCATCATCATCATCACATCTTCGAATTAGTCTTGAGAAGTAGTTCTGATGCAGTAATGGGTACAACATCTGGGCCAGATGTGAATTTGTTTAAACCTGGTCAGCCATAGACAACAAAAAATATCATAGTGGGGATAGAAGATGTCACCGAAGATGTTTATGTCAGTTACGTCATAAACAGCATTGAGATGATAACCACGAATTATTAGAATTGGTCACGACTTTCCTTGGTGGTACTCCGGCAAAAGGAGCCTCATTTTGCGTTCCTGAAGCTGTGAGCCATGCTCCGTGGTTGGCAAAGGCTATTTATGCTTTTAAAATATATTCCGAGAGCAATTTAAACTGACCAAAAAAGAGAACGATTCAATCAGAAGAACATGCATTTTTCTTATCAGACTATTTACAAGCCTGATTCCTAGTACTGCTGGATCTGAAAGCTCCGTATCTAGATTACAGTTTTTTTATTGAAATTGAGTATAAGAATGTAAATCCAGAAATTAGTAGTACTGCCATGAAAAAATTTGCAAACCAGAAACTGCAGCATTCGCATTCTTTGATGATGAAGTTCCACTAGACATTAAGCAAAAAATGGCTACTATAATGATGACTACAGAAGACAGCAATGCAGAAAATCAAATAAAACAATACATTGTTAGTAATGAAGACCTCAAGCGTTTAAAAGAAAAACACTTATATGATTTTATTTCCGCAGAATCAAAGATGTGATTCTCAAGATTTTCAATAAACACAAATTTTATAAAAAAAAACTGCCTACTTGGAAAGATGATGTCAACTTCCAACGTGGGTTGGAAATATTGAAAAGCATTGTAGTAGAGTTAACGACGTGGTAGAGAGGAGTGAAGCTAATCCAAGAATATCAGAACGTTCTGACCAAGAACAAAAAAGAAAAGCAATACATTGTGCAGATTGTTAGTAAACACAGAAAAGAGTACCCAGATGCAGCCAAAACTGGCCTAATGAAGCAGTAAAATCTGGTATCTTATTATGTTTTTATAGTTATTATTTCCATTTTAGATGTTATTTTGCAAAGTATGTATTTTTCTTTTGGTTTCAATTTTTGCTCAATACCTTGGCAAATTTTTATGTCAAGCAAATAAGTATATGAAGAAAATAGTTATAAATAAAATTCTTTCGATTATGCTTGACTATTATTTTCCCAAACAACGTTTGAAAATGAATTACAAAAGTTTTAAATAAGAAATACTAATCTTTGGTGAAATCTGAAACATTAAGGCCTTTGGGGTCACCTTAAAATAGTTCAATTGAGCTGAAATTTGGCAAGGAGCACTTTTTCATACATTGGAGCAAAATGAGGGGTTGGGAGCAAGTTGAAAAATAAGGGCCACCCTAATGCCCATCCATAATGGACAATTTCCTACTGCATATACAGTCTTTGACGCCACTAATGGTGGGCTTCTTGGAATCAGACATCCTGTGAAGTTTATCGTTTTGTTTTTTAACAACATTGAAAAGTGCTGTTTCGGGGCTGCTGAGGCAGCGAGGCAACTTAATAAATGAAGAAAAAAAAAGAACAAATTTAGTAAGATATTAATCGATAAAAAAAAACACGGATAGTGTACACATCCAAGCTGATGCTCAGAGGGAAAAAAAACCTGAGGGGGCTCATGAAGCAATGCCCGTACAGGAATTTCTGTGCATGCTAAGTAGAACAAAAGCTCTATGAGCTTAGAAAGGAGGGTCTATTCAGTGCCATTGAGTGACGTTGTCCATGTGCCATGATTATCACTTCTGCCCGTCAACAGAGAGAAATTTTTTCAGATAAAATTCACTTTAAAGAGGACATTGATTGTGAAAACAAAGTATAAAGTTGTACTAGCTGGCAGCCTGAGCCTTAGAGATCACGTAAGAGAATGCACTTACCCTGGCTCCTTAATGTGTCCATCAGCGTCTGTGTTATGTTTGTCAGGGAGCAGAGCGGTATGTGGTCACTTGCTAGGATGCTTTCCAGAGCCTGTCAGAAATTTAACCAGAATTTGTTTCTCAGCAAAATGACAGAAGAGTGGCACTATCACAAGGTTTTCAAACCTACCTGTTTCTTTGTTGCAGGGTATTTAATATCCAGAAGAATATCCTTTGCTTCTGCTTCCAGAAGTTCTATGAACACAAATTGATTATGAAAGAAGCCTTAAAACATTCAAACACCAGTGCTGTGAAAAAGGTAGAACACACACAGATAAGCTGCTTCCTTTATTATCACTCTGATTTCTTCTTATGTGTGAAACAAAATCATGTCCCCTGTCAATTACAATTATTCAGAAATGCCCTCCTTTATCGAGCTTACTCATCTCACGTGCAGCAATTAATAAGAATAATACTTCTTATTTTTATACTGCTATTGAATGTACATAGTGCTGTACAATGGTGATTAAGTATTCAGGTATTACAAGTCAACTATATACAGTATCTTGCAAAAGTCTTCACACCCCTTCTACATTTTTCACTTTGTGCTGTCTAAAAATTACAAATCAAAATGCATGTAAGTAGGAGCTCCTTTCACTGATCTACACAACAATCTACACTTTCATTGTAGAAGAACAATTATAGAAATATTCCAAAAGTAATTAAGAATAAAAGAAAGTCATCTTCACATCCCTTGACTCAATACTTGGTGGAAAGCCCTTTTGCAGCAATAACAGTCATGAGGCATTTAGGAGAAGTGTCTACCAAGTTTGCAGATTTTAGCCATTCTTCTAAGCAGAATAGCTCAAGCTCTTTCAAGTTGGCTGGGATCATCTAGGATTGCAGTCTTAAGTCTTGCCAAAGATTTTCCATTGGATTCAGGCCTGGCCTGTGACTGGACCACTCAAGGACATTCACTTTCTTCTTGCTAAGCAATTTCACTGTTGCTTTAATTTTGTGCTTAGGACTTTTATCATGCTGAAAGGTGAATCTTCTCCCAAATCCCAGGTCTATGGCAGACTCGAACAGGTCTTCCTCCAAGATTTGCCTGTACTTTGTTCATCCATCATTCCCTTGCTCTTCATAAGTCTTCCCTCTGATGCTACTGGAGAGTATAAACACTACATAATACTGCCACCACCATGCATCAGGGTAGGAATGATGTTAGCAGGGAGAGTGCCGTGTTTGTTTTACACCACACACATTGCTTGGCATTGAGACCAAAAAGTTCAGGGGGAGATTTTTTAAAAAGAATGCACGATTTTATAACATGCACTCCAATTAAGGAGCGGACTGGGAGGGAACTTCCCTACCCTAACCTCCCTTCCCTATCCCACCCCCTATCCCTATCCTAGCCCCCCATTTTTTTTTTTTAAACTCTGCCAGCACGCGATCCCCGACACAATAGCAAATGGCCGCTGTACAGGGCACCTCTAGCCCGCTCCGCCCCCCCGGACTGCCCCACTGCCGAGGCCTGGCTCTTGTGCGTGTAACAGGGAGTACGCTCGCGGCTGGGCCTCTTCTAAAATGCACGTGGCGCTCACAAGGCCCGGCCACGTGCATAACCCGTCTTTTACGCGCGCGGGCCATTAAAAATCCAGCCTTTAAATTTTTGGTCTCATCAGACCACAAGACCTTCTCCCACATGTGTGTAGTGTCCCCTGTTTCTTTACAAATGCTATACGGCAAATCATATGGCTTTTCTTCAGCAATGGCTTCCTTCTTGCCACCTTCTCATACAGGCCATGTCTGTGAAGAAATTTTGATATTGTTGAAAATCTAACATTTTTCTCAGCCTCAGCCACAGACCTCTGTAGTTCTTTTTAAGTAATCTTAGACCTTGCAGTGACTTTCCACAGCAGTTTCCTTAACCTATGGCTATTGATTTTGGAGAGGCAGCCTGATCACAGCAGTGTCTTGGTAATACCAAAGTATTTCAATTTTACAACGATAGACCTGATAGTGCCCCAAGGGATAGTCAAACACTAAAATTTTCTTGTAGCCTTCCCCCAATCTGTACCTTTGAATAATGTTATCGCAGAGTTCTTTCAGCATGTTTTGAACTTTGCTTCAAATTAATTTCATACAACCGAAACAGCTTGATTCTTCATCCAGGAGTATCTGAATCAGCTCAACTACTGTGACTGGACACAGGTAGGTTCTGTTTAACTTATTATAGGCTTTGTTCAGGCAATGCTTTGAACTGCTGCTAATCTGAGTTTTCTATGACAAATGGTTTTCTTTTTTATAGTATTCTTTATTACTTTTGGAATATTTTGATAATTGTTCTTTCATGATCAGAGTGTAGTAGAGTATGTTGTGTAGATCCGTGAAATACTCCTAATTTAACGCATTTTGATTTGTATTTTTTAGATTGAATGTGAAAAATGTACAAGCATGTGAAGACTTTTGTAAGTCACTGTAATACAGAATTTAGATTTTTGTTTTATTAAAAGACCAAATGAAAACATTTGCTGATCTTGTTCAATCTTCTTCTAAATATCAGTAGGTTCAATTTTGCTCTGTACACGTCCCTGGATGTACCCATATTATCTGCAACTCAGAATATATCTAGTTGTAAGGAATATTACTCCACTTGATCTAGTAACAGACTAATTAATATGTCACTCTCGCCACAAAGATAGTGTTCTATTAAACTCAAGTATATGTTAACCTATCATATCCTGCAGCTCAATGTAACACATAGACTCATAAGAAATAAAATCTACTTTCACTAACTATGGTATTCACTTCTCATCTATGCTCTATGGTACCTTAAATCATCATCACACTGTTTTGAAAATTTTGTTCAACAGACACTTCAGAGAAATACGTCAGGGTTCATGATTGGTGCTACTGTTCACATATTTCAAACTTGTGCTAATTTAACCTCTTTTTGTGTCAACAGAAAACTAAATTATTACGTACTTTGCTGGTAGAAGATTGGATAAACAAAGGTCATTTTTTCTAGATATCAACCTTTTATTCTATATTCTCTGTTTAGTGTTTTTCTAGTGACTGAAGTGGTTTGCAAGATATATTTCCTTAAATTAATACTTGAAATAGGCCAGGTGTCTCCTGAAAGTATTCATGTAAACCTTATCACAAATCATAAACCATTAAATGCCCATCACACAAATGCAGCTTGATATCACCCCTTCAGTCAGCCAATACATCGCTGATAAGTGCCATTGTCATAAAGGGATCCTCATTGGCCACTGGCTTGAATAATCTAGGTACCAAATCTTTTGGTCTACTTCAAAAACACCCTGGAGACATTATAGGAAATACACCAGTGGCAGATAATGAAATGCAGTATTACACAATATCACTTCCAGTGTATTTGTTCTGTGCCAATTCATGATCACACATTACATGAACGCTTGAATATTTATATTCTTAACAGTGGTGCCATATGTGTTTATGTAAGGGACTAAAACATGACATGGAGAGCAAGAATGATGCATCAGAATGCAAACATCTTAGGAAATGTTTTTAACTCAATCTTTTCTGCACAATCAGTCTTGAATCGCTGAAATGTAGCAATTCAATACTGAGCACTGCTTTGCAGCAGGATACTGTAGCCTTAGTTACTATATCTGAGCGATAGCTAGCAAAGGCTATCCCAGGACATGATTTCAATCCCCTATAAATTAATCCTGGCAGGATAAAGAGCTGTCAGAAGTACAGGTCAATTTCATTTATCCAAAAGTGCTGTACGATTCTAAAGTCCTATCTTTCAAAGTACTACCTACTGAACTAACACATAGTAAGAACAGAAGGGCTATTACCAGGATTTGGTGTTTTTGCTTTAAGCAATGATGACAGCTTCTTTACCAAGTGCATGTCCTTCGCTCTCTCACTCTTCTTATCACTGGAAAAATATATGGGCAGGGAAAACAAGTGTATATGTATTTAAAAACCCTAAAAAATCCCCAGAAGACCTTACTGAAAACTGTTTTCTACAATTCTGTGGGTACATCATATAAAGCTATCATGACAATATCCTGAAGGATTTTCAGTAAACACATCTTTCATTCCAACCAGAAAACGTGCCTTAAAAAATCTACAAAATAAACCATGCAAATTCCGTGGCAATGTCCACCGCCCCAAACCATATTCTAAAAAGACATTCAGATTACATAGATGTCAAATCAGAGCATCTGAAAGTATTCCTATCTTTAACAGGTCAGCTTCTGTCAGATTTTCAATAAAATAGCCACCAAGAATTGAAGGAATTCTTAATCTTGTTCTTTTCCTCCACCATCACCACCTTCTCTAATGCCACAAAGTACAGCGTTTTTGTAAACCACCTGTTACATCTAATCCTCATATCATCAGTTCATTGTGGGAGGGGTGTTTTGTATTTAAAAAAAAAAACAAAACATTGCTGTGAGGCAGGAAGTGTTCATTTGAGAAAGCAAAGTTGCTGTACCTGTAACAAGTGTTCTCCATGGGCAGCAAAACAATCCACCACCCAATTTCTCCCTCCTTCCTAGGAAAAAGACTAAGGAGACTCACGGGAAGGCCTGTGCACGCTCAGAAAGCAAAGTTGAACTTTCTGGGCTTTGAGAGAAAAACGACCCGACTCTGTGGCCTCGGATGATGTCACCCATCTTGCGTAGTGGTTGTTATATTTGTCCTCGGAGAAATACTGATAGCATTTAGGAGTATTATAGTCCTGGTTTTTATGAAAACCTCCTTGAAAAAGCCAGTTTTTGTCAAAAGATGGCTGCCTTGGGTGCTATGAATGCAGTCACGATCAATACAGTAAATCTTACCTAAGGGCTAAATGAAAAGGCACGTTTACAGTCTTCACACTTCCAGAAAGAGGATCAACAAGGCATATCTGATATGTCTGTGGCTGCCAGCCCTGACTGGTCACATTGTTAAGGCCCATTATTTTATAGCCAGGATACAACAACCTAAAACAGACAAACACATAATATGAAGAAGAGAGAGAGAGAGAAAGTCACAACAGACATGCATTTCACAGAATAAATAAAGAATGGGGGACCACAAACGAGCAGAAGTTTATCAAGGTAGCTTCTGCAACTTTTTCTTTGCATTTCATGGGACGCACTGAGTTTGAAGGCTTCTTGTGGATCTTTACTGGGCTCACTGCTGGATTCAGACAGGTTGTGTGGGTTGTTGCTTCCAGTTTTTGGAAGAACTGTTTGGAAGTTTGGCTCTCTGGATGGTTTTGCTTTGCTGCAGGGAGCACTTGAAGATCAGAGTCACTGCTGCTGAAATACGGGACAGTTTTTACTTTCTCTGTATTTGGAGCTAGGAAAGATGGAGAAGAGGAGCATTCATCTTTACCATGGGAACCATGGGGGATGCAGGCCGTGACTACTGCTATGATTGAAAATGAATATAAATTACTCTACAGGTGGTATCTCTGCCCCAAAAGGTTAGCAAAATGTTATCCCACAATGTCCAATCTCTGCTGGCGGTGTGCAGAGGACACGGGCACCTTTCTCCATATCTGGTGGTTGTGTCCGCTCATTTCCACTTTTTGGGGTCAAATTCGAGGGTGGGCTAAAGACATGTTGGGAACGGATACATTGATATACCCAGAAATGTGGCTATTGGGGCTATGGCTGGAGGACCAGGGGATAACTAACTTGAGGCTCCTGCGTTATTTGGCCATAGCGGCTCGGTTGGTGATTGCACAATGGTGGAAGAGGTTGAGATTAGTGGTTACCAAGCTCATGGGCATTAGAGCAATGGAGAAAATCGCTGCTTATCACAGAGATGACTTAATTCAATACGAGAAAATTTGGGCGCCTTTTGCCAAGTGGCTTTAGAACAATCGGCTATAGGTTGATTTCTGGCATATTAGTATATTTCATTTTATTTTTCATCCGCTTATGTACTATAAGAATGAGCCGAGGCAATGGTTTGCCATATATATTTTATTTGTGTACATGGGAACTGGCTGGTGTGCTGTATTTTATTTTACTCTAATTTTATTTATATATAATGTCTGAGATACCTCTTTACATATTTTGTTATTGTTCATGCAGGAGCAATTGTTTTATTGCGACAACCATACTAGAAACAGTATTAGCTGTACACTGGTGGGGGGGGGGGGGGTAGGGGGGTGGTGGGTTGGGAGTATAAAACTGTTTGGATAATTTGTTTGTCTCCAAGGAGATGTAGCTGTATGAAAATTATTGGCTTGTATGTTGTTGTTTATCCAAATAAAAAGTTAAATTACAAAAATACAATCATATAACCATACCAATAAAACAAATTTAATCAGAAAAATAAAATTAACATAATCCCCTACCCCATTATCCCCCAACCCAATTCTAAAAACGAATTTCTTAATCCCCAAACCATCTCACCGTCAAGGTCCTCACTATCTCCCAGAACATTTATTTCCTGCAAAAGCATCCACTTCAAACAAGCATTAACTTGTCATATTTCCCAAAGGCACTGTATTCCACAAAACAGGCGTAGAACAGCTAAAAGCTGTGCTGCATGTGACCACTAATCTAATCTGAGATAGAGTCAGAGGCTTCAACAAATCTTGTCCTGCAGACCTAAGATTTCTTGTAGGCATATAAGTAGTCAACAGTGTCCTCAGATAGCTTGGGCCCTAATCATGCAAACATTTATGCAGAATAGATAGCACTTTGTATTAAATATGTTGAGGAATTGGCAGCCACTGTAGATCATACAAAATCAGAGTGATACGGTCAGAACTCCTTAAACCTGCCACTACTCAGGCTGCCGTGTTCTGAATCATCTGCAGTCACTTAAGTGCAACCCCTGGCAAATCCTGATATAATGCATCTATTTCTAACAAAAGCACGCACTAATGTCTTTCTGTTCTGGTCTGGTATAGCAGAAGTAAAGGAAAGGAAATTAACAGGTAAGACATAATTTCTTCTTCCATTACCTTCTGCTCCACCAGTCCCAAACCTATGGGACGTACCAAAGTCCATTTAAGGGTGGGTGGATGACAATCCCGCTTTCAAGACAGCTGAACCAAAATTGATACCTTGCCTAGTGAGAAGATCCAGCCTGAAATGCTTTGCAAAAGTGCCTAAAGACGACCAAGTAGCCGCCTTACATATCTCCATTGGACTAACAAAACTTCTCTCAGCCCAAGAAGAGGATTGTGCTCTTATAGAATGAGCCTTAAATCACAGTAGGAACAGATTTACCCTTCAAAATGTAAGCCGAGGCAATAGCATTCTTTTACCATCTAGCAATCGTAGTCTTAGAAGCAGCTTCATCCTTTCTAGGAGCACAAAACAGGACAAATAACCTTTCCAAATTCCTGAAATCCTTAGTTGTTTCGAGACAATGTTTTAAACATCTCCCAACATCTAAATAATTTAAAGACTTTAAACCATTCTTACACTTCTTCTTACTAAAGGAAGGTAAAACAACCTGTTGATTTAAATGAAATGTGGATACAACCTTCAGTAAAAATGAAGGAATTGGTCTCAAAATTACTGAACTCTTTGTAAAACGCAAAAACGGAGATTGCACTGACAATGCCTGCAATTCCGAAATATATCTTGCAGAGGTTATTGCCACTAAAAAAAAAACTGTCTTAAGAGTTAAATCTTTAATAATAGAGCAATAAAGGCTCAAGGGCAAATCTGTTAAAGCTTGCAAAACTATATTTAAATTGCAAAGACGAAAAACCAGCTTCACTGGAGGATGTAAATGCTTCACACCGCATAAAAAGCAAATAATATCCGCGTGGGAAGAAATTAGGCAACCACTATCTCTCCCATGAAAAGAAGAAATGTCCGCAATCTGCACCTTTAAATAATTTAAAGACAAACTCTTATCTAAACCAGTTTGCAAAAAGGAGAGAATAACCCCTACCTGAGCTTTTCAAGGAGAAAATCCCTTTCACAAACAAAAATTTTCAAATATACACCCCACTCTTACATAAGAAAGAGAAGTGGATCTTTTTCTGGAATGTAGCATGGTACTAATTACTGATTGTGAATAGCCTTTATTTGCTAATCTTTCCCTTTCAATAGCCAGGCTGTAAGCCAAAATGGAATCGGATCCTCCATCTCTATAGGACCTTGACGTAGAAGACCTTTCATTTGGGAAAGTAGAAAGGGCTGATCCACTAAGAGTCTCAATAGGTCTGCATACCACGGTCTTCTTGGCCAATCGGGAGCCACTAGAACCACCTTTACCTTCTCAATCTTTCTCAAAACTCGAGCTATTAAAGGCCATGGAGGAAAAAGATACATAAGACTGTAGCCCTTCCAACACTGCTGAAAGGCATCCACTCCCTGGTTGTTTATCTTTCTGTGCCGACTAAAAAATCTCTCCACTTTTTTGTTCAGATTGGAATCCATTAAATCTATTTGAGGGGTGCCCCAATGCTGTACTATTTTTTAAATAAACCTCCAGATTCAACTCCCATTCTCTTGGATCTATTATGTTACAACTCTGTCTGCATGCACATTGCTTTGACCTGCTATGTGTTGAGCTGTCAAATGTAAGAGGTGAATCTTGGCCCACATAAACAACTGATTTGTCTCTTCTAACAAACTCCAACTGTGTATACGCTACCGTTGTGGTGGTGGTGTTGTAAAGAACCTTTACTGCCTTGCTCTGAAGCTGAGGTTGAAAATAGATAAGTCAACCTGACAGCCCTGCTCTCTAAATGATTTATTGACCAATTTCCCTCTTCCTGACTCCAGAGCCTTTGAGTGTAAAGATTCTTGTAATGAGCACCTCAACCTGTCAAACTGCATCCATTTTCAAAAACTCCCAAACTGGAGTTTCTAGAGGCATCCCTTTCCTTAAATTTGAAAGCTGAGTCCACCACTTCAAAGAAGTGTGGACATCCTCGGATAAAGGGAGACGAATCTGGTAATCCTGAGTCTGAGGATCCCACCTAGAAAGCAACGAAATCTGTAAACGCCTCATGTGTGCTCTTGCCCAAGGTTCCAACTCTTAAGTCGATGCTATTAGGCTTAACACTTGGTGGTAATCCCACACAGACAGGGCTCGACATAAAGAAAATTCTTTTATCTGGGCACAAAGTTTTAAGATTCTTTCTTCTGATAAATAAACCAGTCCGAGCCTTGAACTGAATACTGCTCCCAGATGTTCCAATTTCTGGGTGGGCTGTAAATGACTCTTGGAAAAATTGATCACACACCCCAGCCTTTGCAGTAAAGAGACCACCGTCTCTGTCGAATCTACCTCTTCGGAATAAGACTTGGCCCTTATTAGCCAACCGTCCAGATAAGATGAATTAAAATTCCTTTTTTCCTTAAAATGGCTGCTACCACCACCATCATCTTTGTGAAGGTCCTTGGAGCAGTTTCTAGACCAAAGGAAAGAGCAAGAAACTGAAAATGATGGCCTATTACACAAAAATGAAGAAATTTCTGGAAATCTTGTCTTATTGGAATATGAAAATATGCCTCCTTCAAATATAGGGAAGATAAAAATTCCCCTTTGCGTACTGATGCTATTACTGTGCAGAGTGACACCACACGGAAATGAGGGATATATATATATATATATATATATATTCTGATTCACCCCTTTAAAATCTAAAATAGGTCTGAAAGTGCCATCCTTATTTGGAATCACAAAATAGATCGAATAATAACCCTTTTGATATTCTGTTCATGGGATTGGGTGAATGGCCTATAAATGAAGTAACTTGCTTAAAGTCTTGTGTACGGCAACAATTTTGGCAGGAGACTTGACAGGAGAAATAACAAAATGATCTTTTATACCCCTCTAATTCTGGAGCATAACCAAATCTTATTATGTCTAATACCCATTGGTCTGAAGTAATGTGGATCCATTCTCTAAGAAGAGCTGAAGCCTGCTCCTATAGACTCTCCTAAGAACATGCCATACTGGGTCAGACAAGGGTCCATCAAGCCCAGCATCCTGTCTCCAACAGTGGCCAATCCAGGCTCGCGTAAATCCGCCCGGATTTATGCGAGCAGGGCCTTGCGCGCCAGCACGCCTATTTTCCATAGGCCTGCCGGCGCGCGCAGAGCCCCGGGACTCGCGTAAGTCCCGGGGTTTTTTGTCGGGGGCGGGGCCGATCAACGCGGCGTTTTGGGGGTGGGACGCGGCATTTTGGGGGAGGGCCCGGGCGCGTGGTTTCGGCCCGGGGCGGTCCGGGGGCGTGGCCGCGCCCTCCGGAACCGCCCCCGGCACCAGGAAGTGGATCCCAACTTTAACCCATGAAACCTAAAAACCGAAAATCCCCTCCTCCCGAAGCGGCTCGACATGTGCCAACTTACCTTTTGTTGCTTTTCAGCCCCTTCCCTTCTCTGCCGCCCTCCGGAGGGGGCAGCCGGCGGCGAAAATGGCTCGCAGCGGTCCCCCCCGCGCCAATTCATTGAGGACGTTTTGGCTAAGGCTGCTGGTTTTTAATTATTCCACTGGTCCCAGTCTTAGTTTTACATACCCCGAGAAACCTAGGCACGCTCAAGCTAAGGTGATCAGACAGTTCCTGCTTTGCTCGGAGATATTCAAATCAAAAGTCACGGCGCGAGCAAAGCGTACTTTCATTGGCCTGAGCGCCCGTCAATTTGGGCACTCCAGCCAATGAAAGCTCATAGACGGGAGTGCGTCACGCCCATCTATGTGCTTTCATTGGCTGGAGAGCCCAAATTTACGGGCACTCCAGCCAATGAAAGCACATAAACGGGCGCGCGTGACGCACGCCGTGACGTCACGGGCGCCCGTCCATGTGCGCCCAAATTGACAGGCGCTCAGCCAATGAAAGCGATTGCGCGCCCGTCAATTTGGGCGCTCCAGCCAATGAAAGCACATAGACGGGCGTGACGCACGCTGTGACGTCACGCGCGCCCATCTATGTGCTTTCATTGGCCGGGGCGCCCAAATTGACGGGCGCTCAGGCCAATGAAAGCACGCTTCGCTTTGCTCGCGCCGTGACTGGAGAGGGCACAGAACAGTGGGCTCTCACCCGACTTGACAATTTGATGAGGGCCGAGCCAGGAGAACCGGGACCTGCACGGGGGGGGACGGGACGGGGGGACACGCTGCAAGCCACTTTCACCGCCGGCTGCCCCCTCCGGAGGACGGCAGAGAAGGGAAGGAGCTGAAAGCAACAAAAAGTAAGAAAACAACAAAAAGTAATGTCGAGTCGCTTCGGGAGGAGGGGATTTTAGGTTTTTAGAGGTTTCCTTTTGGGGGAAAGTTTGCCGTCTACCATTACCCCTGCCTCTAATGCAGGGGTAAGGGTAGGCGGTAAGTTAGCAGGTTAAACGCATGGAAAAACGGCAGGGTAAAATAGCGATAGTCAGGGCGTGTGTTACTGTATGGGAGGGAATAGCTAATTCGATCGTTTACATTTAATATACATGCCGCGTGCGGAAGGGGTTACTCGGTGATTTAAAGAGGCGGTAAGGATGGGTTAAAGGGGATAGTGTATTGCAGGAAGGGCTAACGCGGCCGGAAAGTGAGTAGAAAGCGGGTTAGGAGCAGGGTAACCGCGGCCCCACTTTACTGTATCGGCCTGTTAGATTTCCTCACTTTGCCAGACAGTACAGTAAGGATTAAACAGGAAGTCTCAGGGCTCGCCTCACTGCAGGAGAACAGTCCACAGGAGCATGGCCACTAGCTGCAGCACTTTGACATTAGTAAAGGCTGAAAACAATAAAATAATACATCTTAAAACATAAGAGCTACCCCTTCCAACTTCCATCCAACGGCTGGAGGCAGAAAACACTGGTTGAATGTGTTCCATACAGCACTTATGTCTAGTGACGTCATTAGAAAAGAATTTTAGAGCTCTGCCTCCATCTGGTTGGATGAGGGGATATACCCATAGGTTCTGGACTGGTGAAGCAGAAGGTAATGGAAATAAACATACTTATTCCCAGTCTGCTTTACCAAAAGTCTATTCTTCAAACTAAGCTATATTAAATAATGGTCAGACCAAGAAGCTGGCAAAAATGAAACAATGCTGGTTCAATAAATCTTAGCTCAGTAGTAAAAAATGAATTCAAAGTATTCCCACTTTTGTGAGTCAGCAAATGGACTAACTGAACAATAAATCTTTAAAAGATCTCAAAAACCTAAGTACAATACAATTTTGAGGATGATTAACATGAACATTAAAATCGCCCATAAGCAATAAAGGCGAGGATACTAAACATTTCTCAGAGATCCAACCCAATAATTTATCTAAAGCTTCAACATCATTGTTAGGAGGCTAATTAACAGCCAATAATGTGAACTGGAAATTACCTGCAACTGTGAAAGCAAAAATTCAAAGAATTTAGAACTCACTACATTATCTAAAGAGACCTGAAGAGATTTATCAAAGATAATTACTATTCCCCTCCTTTTCTTTGACCTTGATTTTTACACATATCCAAGTCCATGAGGACAAATTTGAGCAACAGTAAAAACATCCCCCATCCAAAATTCAAGTTTCAGTGATAATCAATATTTTAAAATGGCAGTCTCTAATTATATTAATAGTAGTAGTAGTTTTCTTTGGCACAGAATAGGCATTTATAAACCTCACTAAAAACTGTGAATTCCTAAAATCTACTTCATCCTGCAAAAGTACAGAATACAAAACGCTAGAACAAGCATCTTCATCTCCTTGATCCCTCCATTTCCCCCAAACTATCACATTTAAAATCCTAGACATCCATCATAATAGATGTTTGTGAAAGCTTTTTGAAAATTCTGTTTCCAAGAATAAATCAAGTCAATTTAATATTTCAGGAGATGCTGCAACAACTGACACAAAAAGGGACAAACCATGGAACCGGGCCCCCTGGACGTCAGCCTGCCTAAGGTCCAAACCCGCTTAAGCAGTTCCAGCAGTGATGTCAGGAAAGGGGAGGAGCCTAGCCCCCCTGAAAGTAGCAGCAGCATCTAGCATCAAGTAAAGCAGATCAAGGAAAAATCACTGGAACCCAGGTAAAGCCTGAAACAGGCAGCCAGGTCATCAGGAGGGCAACAGTGTTGAAAGTGTCAACTTGCCGCCCCCCCCCAGTATTCTGCAAAATCCCTTTGCACCTTTCAAAACTGAAATGCTCTGATGTCACCCAAGTTTGGCTGAGCTAGATCCAGTCATTTAAGTTATAAGATGGGGGTTAGGGAGGAGAACATAAAAAGATCGAAACCACAACACCCACAGACCATCAGTAGGATCTGGTAAGCCTTTCTATATTGAACCAAGGCTAAAAATTAGTTCCTTTGCTCCTTTTTCTTCTGAATTGGATCCTTTTTTTTTTTTTCTACAGGCTAGCCATGAATATTAATTTGCTTTTTCCTCTTACTGTTTTATAATGCATTTGCCTCTCATGGTACTTTTCTTTCCTTTTCAAGATTATTATTGAAAGCTCCTGTAAACTCTTATAAATTTAAAAAAAAAAAAAAGCTTTATTTAAAAATGAAAGCTGTAGGCAACGTAACCTTTAGAGGTACTGTGGTGTACACGAAGAAGCTCCTAGTCTAGAAATATCCTGCAAGTGCTCACATTATTAAAAAAAAAGAGTGGAAAGATTGCATTCTCAAAAGAATGCAGGGGGTGGTACTAAAACCACTGAACCCTATGGTAAACATAAGGAGTAAATGATGTCTGAATGGTGTTTCACACGGTTACCATAAGCCACTTATCAGTGACACCAGTACCTTCCACAACGGTGAAAGTACTGTGAAAACACTGCCATCATCAAAAGAAGCCTAATTTGCTTACCTACAATGTTTTCCCACATTAAATGCTCCTACTCGGGGTCCTTGCTGAGTGCTCCACACTTCTAGAATTCCTCTCCTTGGAGCATAGATAACAAGAAACTGAGCCACACGGCTTGGACCCTGAGTACTTCCCAAGGGAGAAAAAGTCCCTTTCTCAGTTTCCCGCTCATGAAGGTCCTCGATCATCTGTATCCAGCCAACCTGTGCCTCACGGTATCCTAAATAAAGAGCAAATGGAAGCTGGAGAAGTCCCTTCCAAAGTCAAGTCCTACCAGCCACGTGGGCCAATTTATATGAGATATTCACAGTCCATGAAACAGATAAAGAGTACTGTACCATTTGAATATCAGAACACAAACTCTATTTATAGAGTCCTTAAATATCCAATTCCAAAAATAGCTTTTACAAGTAACAAAATGTTTGCATTTTTCAAAAAACCTAAATTGTGTCTAAATATCCAGATTGTAGAATGGAGTATTATAAGATTTTTCTAGCACTGCTTTTATGGCAGACCAACACAATTAGGTCCATATTCGATGAGCAGCAAAGTTATCCCGGTAAAGTTACCGGGATAACTTCTCGCCAATATTCAGCAGAGAAAGCCTCATGCTGAATATACTTGGCTAAAGTTATCTGGATAACTTTACTTTCTACCTAGATGTTAATTGGTTTTCCCTTCAGTTACATTGTAAACCGGTACGATAAGACCTGGTCTTGAGCATCGGTATAGTAAAAGAAATTAAATAAATAAGTAAATAAATAAATAAATAAATAAATAAATAACTTAGGCTGTACCAGTGAACATACATGGGTGAATTTATGGTAACTTTAGCTGGTTAAATTTAAAAAAAAAAGAAAAGAAAACACCTGTCATGCAAGCCCATCTCTCTACCCCTTCCATCCGCCCCGCAAATTATTATTATTAGTGCCTAGCACCAATCCCCAAAATAATTAAAGCACGTTGCAGGCCAAAGCAGCCCAAGACCTCCCCCTCACTCTGATTTTAAATTCAAAGGCCTGTCTCCCAAACCCTGCCAGGAGACGGGAGACTCGTGCGATGGTCCCGGCCACATCCAATGCTGCTGTAGCATGTGCTTCCATCACTGCTTTCAGAGCAACGCTAGATATGGCCAGGAGCGTAGTAAAAGTTTATCATCTCCCAGCTGGGCCTTGGAGGTTTCTGGGTGGGGCAGAGGGAGCTGGTGCTGTTTGGCAGGTGGTTTTTTTTTAATTTTTACTTAACCAGCTATGCTTGAATATAGCCAGTTAGGCCTAAAGTTACCTGGGTAATGTCAGTCCTGCTGCTGGCCCACGATCAGACTTACCAGGATGAAATATGAGTAGTACTGCCTATCAGCACTACCCATCTGTTTAACCTCCACCCCTAGAACACCTCTTTTTTGGTTCAGGCAAGTTTCAGTTGATAATGACTTACTGAGCCTAAAACGTATCCGGTCAGCAGGAAGGGAAATAATTAAAACGCCAGGTCTTTCTGGCTAGGTCCCAAACTTATCCAGACCTACCTACTGAACATGGACCTCAAAGAAACTGGTAAAAAAAAATAGGCTACATCATATATAAACTGCAGATAAAAAGGAGAGCAAACATTCTCAATTTATTTGGGAGGCATATTGCCAAGAATTCAATAAGACAGCTTACAATAAGTAGAGACTAAACATGGACGGAGGCTGTTGCTGCATGTTGCCCATGTAGCGGTCTGCAGCAGTACAATTCTGTGCTCATACATATGCACAAAGAGGAATGCTGTACATGCCCGACATTAACATACGATGCTTGCTTTCAAGAGCAAGGACTATAAAGGGTTCACAAATATGGTTCAAACCAAGAGGACATTTCTGGATGTAAAAGGGGTTGAATTAGCACAAGTTTGGAACTTGTGAGCAATAGCACCAATCGTCAAGGCTTCAACAGTAGAAGTTCACCTTGAGCCCGATACTAAAAATGTACTTAGCCAGATAAACTGGACTTATCCGGGTAAGAGGCAGCCACTGAATATATGGCTGTATTTAGCTGTCGCCACCTAACCAGAGAAGTTGCAATATCTGGCTTTGTACATAGCTGGATAAGTCAGTGGGAAGATCAGGATGGTGCTACTTATCCTGTTAACCGGATAAGTAGTGATATTTGCACTTAACCAGTTATGTTTACCAGATAAGTTAGACCTGCCATAGAACAGTTTAACCTAGCTAAATAGTGACTTTTATAAAAATATTCAGTGACATCACCGTGCAACTGAATTTCATTGAATATTGGGCCCCTTACATACACTTACCTCATTCTTGAATCAGGAAAAGGTTGGCCATTCTGGCTGCAACTCTTAAGGCATTTCCTTAGGAAATTTCAATATCAGTGGGAAAACAAGGTATGAAGGAGTGTGTGGTTATCTAGGGAAGGGAGAGGCAAAGGGCTAGGATAATGGCACATTTAAAAAAAAAAAAAAAAAAAAAAAGGTAGTTTGGATGCTGATCCTTGGGACTAAAGCTAACTTCCCAAAAATATAGCAAGACCTATACACTGCCCCTGATCCTGCCATGATATTCATCCTCTTACTATATAAATTTCAAACTTTGCTTAATTCAGTTTAAGCTTTTGGATTCTCCAATTTAAAGTACTAACAAACAAAAAGTCACAATAATGGTAAAATTCTGGGTTTCTATGAGTTTCCTGGGAGTGGAAACATAAGGGAAAACCAGTAAAATTGGTCAATGGTGATTCTATCAACCACCGACAAATTACAGCAACATATATTTTCTTCCTGTTAAAAGGAAGGGAGTGCCTGTTTAAATCTACTCACGGTGTACTTTAATCAACATTCATACTTAGCATACAGCATGAGCAATGTATTTTTGGGGACCAGATAGCTGTACATACCCATTGTTTCAACTTAAGAAAGCCCAAGTCAGTACATCCAAGATCCTACCTTTCCACATGCGGACTGCAAGGCCTCTGCCAATATCCAACAAAAGAACTCGTCCAAAATCATCCGTTACTGCTGCTAGAGTGTTACATGGAGACAGACAAATACTTTCACCATGACGCCGGGAATCCGGAAGTCCAAACCTAGCAGTGCAAACAAAATATGAGGTAACCTAGAGTATTTAAACTTACTACTTATAAATAAAATGACTCTACAGAGATTAGGAAATTACACAAAAGTCATTTGCTACCTAAATGGCTGATAATGTAACAGATACAAGTTTTAAGTGGAGGAGACCCAAAAGTAGCAATTTATTATTACAGAAGACCGTTATATTTATTTATTTATTTATTTAAGGTTTTTCTATACCGGCATTCATGATAAGATCATATCATGCCGGTTTACATATAACAGGGGGTGCAAAAACTGTTCTTTTAACAAGTGCAACGGAAGCAAAAGTTACAATAAAACAAGGTTGTAGAACTGGGAGAGGTACATATTATATTATAGTGATTAAATAAATCAAGCTAGAACAATTCCAACATAGTACACCAGAAAAACTAATTTGTGCCACTATAGATCCATGTCATTGAACTTCACCAATTAAAATTACAAAGTGCCCTTAACATTACTTAAAAGTATATTTATTTTAAGAAAGATATTAAAAGAAACCATCACAGTGAGATTTACTGCTGGAATGGGACTATGTAAAATGAGCAAAACGAATTCTAACAGTTTGTGTAGTTGAGTTTTGTTGTTAAGAAAACCCAATACACACTATGATCTCTACCTCTCAGCCAATTAAACTTAGCAATTCATCCTGACCACATATAAATTACTATTTATCACATCTCCATCTTTGTCAGCTGAGCAATGAAACTGTAGCATACAGTAAAAGCTAGGGTTCCAGTAAAACAGAAGCACATGCTGACATCTGCTTTAAAATCAAGAAAAGTCATACATAAAGGACCTTATTAAGGATTTCTTCTTCTCTACACTTTGCATTAGGGAAGTACCTTTGACAAAACAAAATGCACAGCCCTCTCCCATTGCAACTTGAAAGAACATAGTATTTACTAATATGGGTTTCTTGATGAAAAATGGAAGAAGTTAGGCAATCAGGAAAGTGATGTAGTAAGCTGAGAAGGCAATGGAAGATAAGAAGAACAGGGGAGTAATGGGATAGCCGAGCAACTTTCTTAGGCTGGAGGCACACAGACCGCAGTCTTTCTTCTTACAGATTATGACGATTTAACACTGTCAGCATACAATAATAGTAGACTGCCTATCTTCCAGCAATGTACTCACACCATAACTTCCACCAGAGTGGATTCAGGGGCTCATTTCTCCTGGAGACACAGAGCCTCCTATTCCTAGCTGAACTCCGCCTCTTATCCTGCTGAGCAGGATGCCGCCCACAGAGCTCCTCCTCCCTCTATGGGTTTTAAGATGGACCACTCATCTAGCCTGGTCCTGCAAAGGTTAAGGAGGGATAGTAGGGTCTCTCCTTTACATACCCTCCCCCCTCAGCTTGGACCCATTGGGGCGAACTCTACCACTCACCCTGGATCTCATCCAGGGATACAACTCCACTAACCAGAAGACACCTTCTGGCCCTCCACCAGCTAGAATCTTGGTTGCGGCTGTAGAGTCATGCTCCCCCCTTCTCATTAGGAATGCCCCAAATACCACCATTACTACCACCCACTGCAACCTTTGCCCTGTGTCCATCCCCAGTCTTTCAAATGAGTCCATTTGTTGCTCTAGGTTCCACTCCCTCCCCGGCTAATGGGCATCAGACAGTGGAAACCTGCTTAAAATCAAGATTTCGGTTTTATGGAGATTTAAAGCAAAGTAATTATGGGAGATCCAAGATCTTAGGGACAAAAAGGAAATGCTTAGTAGCAGTTGGTAGTAGATCGTTGGTTGCTGCCAACGTAGTTATATTGTCTGGCCTTCATGTGGCATGACACACAGAACTTACCAGTTTCAAATAAGTGACAATTGTGGAACAAAACACAGAAAAGTGAACACAGAATTTGGTGCTAAGTTTACCTCACTGCGAGAGGAGTCGCAGGTTCCACTTTTGGTTTTTGCTTTTGGACAGGTTCTTCTTCATGCTTGCTTTTCCAACCAAGCCAGCCACTAATATCATAAAAACATTTATGAAATTGTCAGTCATTCTCAAAATAATATAAGTAATACAGTTTCTTTTACAATTAAATTTGCAAAAGGTATGAGGCAATGCTGGAAGTGCCAAGAGCGGGAAAAACAATATCACACTCCCAGCTGGGATTTTGGGGAGAAGTGCAGGTTGGTAGAAGAGAGATTGCAAGTGGGTGGGGAGGTGGCATCTTGATTCTGGGGAAAAATTAAAAAATGGATGGGGAAGGAGTTGGGGGGGGGGGGGGGAGGAGGAGGAGGCAGCAGCCTCAGGGCACTAGTGCAGTGTTTCTTAAGCCTCTCAAGCCCAAGGCACACCTACTTTAATAAAAAGGTTGCATAACACACCAATCTCCATAAAACAGGCAGTACAGACAGAGGGGACTCGTATGGCCAAAGGAAGAGCCAAAAGCCCCACCGGTCTTCTTCCAAATGTTAAACAAAGGGAAAGAGGGGGCAGAGATACACATGAAGCCTTCACAGTGGACCTGCCAACTCTATATACAAGTGCAGGATAAGGGAGAAATCAATGTAGTTTGAGCAGTTGGCTCATTTAATTATCTTGGCTGCAACACGTGGCTGTCAGAGCTCTTTTGCAACTGCTCCCAATACTCAGGTAGTCACATCCAGTGCACACTCTCTCCAGCTGGGGATAGGACAGAGGCTGGAAGGACGCAAGGGAGGTGACTCGGGAGAAAAGAGGTACAGTGTGCAATATGTGTGCTGCACAAAGCAGGGCCTGGCTATATATGCACTACATGCTGCCCATTAATTACTGCACTCCAGGGCTCACGCTGTAGCTAGGAAGAAGAGGCATGCATGATTACACTTGTTCTAATAAAGAAGCTCCTACACATTTGAAATCCACCACTAGCCTCTAATTGCTGCAAGGTGTTAAGAGCACAGCCCAGGTGCTGGCCAGGATCTGAGCACCAGGCAATGGGACTTTTTCGTGGTATACCTGAACAGGTCTGAAGACACACTGGTAGGGAAAAACTGGCATAGATGCATATTGTGAGTTCAAATCATCTTACAATCGCCATAAGCGGTATGAGGTATTTACTGAATAATATAGGAGATAGTGGTGAACCTTGGGTATTCCCCATCTAGAGGCCAAGATTTGGAGGTATTTGTATTCCAGTATATTTTTTGAGATCTGCCACTGAGAAAGGATTCAAACCAGCTTTTCATTTATCCATGGAGACCTAAGCTTGACAGGCTGGTTAGCATGATTTGGTGATTAACTGTCAAATGCAGCAGAGAGGTTGTGGAGGATCAGGAAGCCTGATCTCCCAAGGTCCAACAGTAATCACATGTCATCTAAGAGATACTAGGTCACTTTCTGTTTTATATCCTGTATGGAATCCTGATTGAGCTGGGTCCAGTCTGTTGCTCTCTTCAAAGCAGTTCTTTAATTGTCAAGAAACCACAGTCTCCAAAGTTTGGCTAGTGTGGGGAGTTTTGATATTGCGTGGTAGCTAGCACATTTTGAGGCATGGTTTAGGGTAGGTCCCAGAAAACAAAAAACGGAAGCAGATCCAAATTGGCACAGTAGCAGCCGGGAAGCACAGATCGGATGAAACAAGCATTCATTTAATTAATTAGTGGTCAAATAGCACAACTCCGGCCGAGTTTCGCTCATTTAAGTGAGCTGCATCGAGGCTGCTGGCGTTCAGAGACTTATTCTTAATGGTGTAACCACTCTTATAGATATAATGTTGTTCCTATATCTCTACAATATATCAATATTATGCCCAGTAGCATGCATGTAGCATCTGAGCAGTAGAAATCACAAGAATAAAGTCATCTGTCTATTAAAGCTGAGCGGGTCTAATTGAGAAAAAGTCTCCGATCACGGCACACACAGAATCTCGGCGTTTCTACCGCTCAGATGCAACATGTACTCCACTGGGCTTAATACTGATATATTGTAGAGATATAGGAACAACATTATATCTAGAAGAGTGATTACACCATTAAGAATAAGTCTCTGAATGCCAGCAGCCCCTGATGCAGCTCACTTAAATGAGCAAAACTCGGCCAGAGTTGGGCTATTTGACCACTAATTCATAAACGAATCCTTGTTTCATCCAATGTGCTTCCTGGTTTCTAATATGGTTTAGTGTAGGCCTCATATGAGTAGATTTAAATAGGTCTGGGTAGCATCTTTGTCCAGCTAGGGATATCCCTAGCTGGACCCTCCTTATGGAACTCTATGCCCACCCACCTACGCCTTGAGACCTGCTCTAAGAAATTCAGACAGAACCTCAAGACCTGGCTGTTCACACGAGCCTATGCATGAGCCCCCCTTCTTTTCACCCCTTTTCTCCTTCATCTCTCCGCCCCCCCCCCCCACCCCACAGGTCTATAACCGAAATACCCCCTTCTTAATCCTCTCCCTCTAGTATATTATTGTACATAATCTATACTTGCATTTAACTATGTTTTTGCGTTTACCTATTTGTACAGCATTACCTTGGTTTCCCTCATCCTTCTTCCCCCCCCCTCCCCCTCACTAGTTCTTTTATCAGTTTCATTGTAAAGCCCTGTTGGCTACTTTTTGTTCCATGGAAACCGATATGATGTTTTCTTAACGAATGTCAGTATACAAAAAAACTTTAAATAAATAAATACTAAATAGGACAGGACTGTGTCTGCTAGGTCTTTATTGAGGCATGCCTAGCATGAATCTGATGAGGATCCTCCATTTTCTTGTCATTCAGTAAGTTTTATTTATTTACTTAAAATATCTATATTCCACAATTTTCAATAAAAACTGTTCAATGCAGATTACAATGGTAAACATAAAACATTGAAAAGACAAACAAAAATCATATAAAATGTACATTAAATAAAAACAAAGAGCATGACAATGAAGGATAAAAACAAATAAAAACCTTGTCAATGTAAAATTCTTTGAGGGCAACAGCATCCACTTCCTGTTTTTGGTGTTGCACTGTGTTTCATATTTCTCTCTTCTGTTGTAGTGATAGTTTTCTTTTCCTGGTTTCTGGAAACACTTGGGGAGCTCTGGGACACATTTTTATTTTGTTTTGTTTCATCTGGGGGTACTTTTTCTTGGATGTCAGCTATTTTTTGTTATGATAATATTCTGCGAACAGGTTACAGTCTGAGGCATTTTCGGTGCAATGCTGTGAGGTTGTGGAAATATCTAGGAAATCGTTAATGTGGAATAGCTCTTTAGTAGGTTTTGTTTTGCTTTGACATTAGTGTTGTATGCCTTTTTAGGTTTTTTTGGAGTTGTCCTATATCTTTTAAAGAATAGGCCACATTCTATTCCTGTCTTCTTGTTTTCATGATTTTTTTTTCCATTTTCTTTCTTGTTTTCAGCACGTCTTCTCCTTTTGGCTTATGTGTTCTGTAAATCAAGGTAGCACAGCTGAAGCAAACTGTTTTATTTTCAAAGACACTATTTGGTTCAAGATTGTCACATACGATTTGTTCCAATGCTGACTAAGTTATCAACTGGCTCTTCTTGGAAGGTTTCCAATTTGTTACTTGCAGTTTTCATTAAATTGGGTGGCATCAATTTTTCCTCTGGTTTTCTGAGTTCAATTTTGTGATACATTGTTTTTATTGGCTGACCATATGCTGAGGTTGAATGTGATCACAGAGTGACCGGACCAGATCACTGGGTTGTTTCTCATTTGTGGATGGATCTGCTCACCTCTTTTGTGCTGGAGGCAAGTAGCAAGTTTGTGTGCAGCATTATGGGTAAGTATGACTCATTTGTTGCAGACCTAATGCATATGTTGAGGATAAGAAGTTAGAGGCTGCATCGTGTTTTAGGTCCTCAAAATGACATTTGGTATCAGATGTGGCATGTCTAGTCCTAGTTTGATAACTAGCTTGATAAGTTGTTCATTTCTTTTGTTTGGAGTTGTTGGAAGGCAGTATAGTAGTGCAATACCTAATTTTTATCCTTGCCCCAATTTTACATATAGTCCTTCCATTTGTAGGGAGCACAGTTTCTATTTTAAAACTAATACTGTGTGTCTTTGTGGATGATTGTTACCATACCATCTCTCTGGTTTAAGTTGACAGATTTTATATCCTGTGGGATAAGTTGTGTTGAGGTAGGTCCTTCGTTCTTAATTAGCCAGGTTTCTACTATGAAGACCAGATCAGAGGATTTTTCAGTTAGTGGATCATGAAAATAAGATCTCGATGACTACTGATCTGGTGTTGAAATACATGCATATAATGGGCTCTTTTAGTTGGTTTTTCATATCCTGTTCCACTTTGACTGGTATTAAGTGTGGTTTGTTCCTTATAGATTTCGTTTGTTTTGGTAGGGTAGAATCAGAATATTGTCCTCTACCCACAATTATGTTGATTAAATTAAGTGTGGGCTGAATATCGATGAGCTGTCTGGGTTGTGAGTGGGAGATATGGGCTGGTTTGTGTTTCAGTGGGGCAGAGTTTGCATATCGAACTTGACCCATGACAGTGCTAACTGGGTGACCTTGACACATACTCATGGTGCACTTGGTATGAACTGGATCATGTAAGGTTGCTGGGAAGTAGCAGGATAGATGCCTGGGTAGTTTTTCTTTTGAGTGCTCGTGCTGGTACAGAAGCAGCAGAACCCTGTGTTTTCTTTGGAAGGGAGGAGCTAGACAATGGTCTACCTCCACTGTCCTTTCTGGTATTAACTGTCAAGAGACATCGATACTTCCTCGATGTCGATTTATCGCCAGCAGTCTGCGCATATCCTGAATCCCTCAATATTAATAGGCTGGACTTGACTCTCCTAAGAGATTTTCCATAAACTCCAACAATGAACGACAGTTCCGCTCCAGGCACCAATGCTCAAAAAGTCTCCAAACTGTAATGTAAGCCAAAGAAGAAGAAATTCCTTTTTTTTTTTTTTTGAGCTCGCAACAAGGTGCTCACCACCAAATGGATAACTGTGCTTCAAGGACCAATCTGAAAGACAAATCTGATCCAGATTTTTGCAAAGAATCGGACTCTGGTGTAACTGGTCCTTGTGCATCGGCAACAATAATGGCTGGCCTATTAGACACTGAAGATCAGCGTACCATAGGCTCGTGGCCAATCCGGGGCCACCAAAAGAACTAAGCTTGGATGCTGTGCTTATTGTGCAGCAAACTGCCAATAACGGTCAATGGAGAGAACACAAAGCAACTCAGCCCCTGGCCAACTCTGAACGAAAGAGTCTGAGCACTTGAGAATCCCATTTGCGACTTCAAAGTATTGCACCTTTGCATTCCCATGGCTTGCCATCAGTCCAAGAAAGGCCAACCTCACCGAGAGACAATGAGTTGGAAGACCCCATGCGCCTGTTCCCATTTTCCTGGGTCCCAGGCATGATGATTGAGCTAATACAATGTTCACCCATGTGACATGAAAGGCTAAGAGCGTCTGAAGATGCTGTTCTTCCCAAGGCAGCAGGATGCTCATTTCCAGAGAAACCTGTTGAGTCTTGAGTTTCCCCTGATGATTTATATAGACCACCACTGTGGCGTTGTCTGACATCATTCTCATTGCTCTTCCGCTTAACCAGATTGCAAACTTCAAGAATGCCAACCGAATCACACAAGTCTCCAGCCGATCAATAGACTAACCCATCTCTTTGGGAGACCACTGCCCCTGTGCTACTGGTACTTGGCAGTGGACTCCTCAGCCCTCGAGACTTGCACCCGTCATGACTTCTATCCAGTCAGGAATCTCCAAGTCTGCCACCTTGGTGAGATAATCTCTGCACCCACCAGAGCAACCTTTGCTTTACTCTCTACTCTCTATCAGGTCTATCCAGTAAAGTGCGGCCGCGTTTACCCCGCTCCTAACCCGCGTTAGCCCTTCCTGCGATCCCGAATCCCCTTTAACCTACTCCTACCGCGTCCTAAAATCCCCGGGCAACCCCTTCCGCACGCGGCATGTATATTGCATGCAAACGAGCGAATTAGCTATTCCCTAGCATCCCGTAACCCACGCCCCGACTATCGCTATCTTTCCCTGCCGTTTTGTCGCGCGTTTAACCTGCTAACTTACCGCCTACCCTTACCCCTGCGGTAGAGGCAGGGGTAAGGGTAGGCGGCAAGCTTTCCCCCAGCCCCCGCTCACCTGCCCCGGCTGCGATCATGGGTGCCGGTCTCCGGGGCAGCCCCAGTCCTCTCCCCTCCTCCCGAAGCAAAAAAAAAAAACGTAAAAGCAAAAAGTAAATCGCTTCGCCGCTTCACACTGTCAGTGTCTCTTCTTCCCTCCTCCCGGAGCAAGGCTGCTTTTCGCGCCCTGCTTCGGGAGGAGGGAAGAAGAGACACTGACAGTGTGAAGCGGCGAAGCAACTTACTTTTTGCAGCCCCGATCGGACCTCCCCTGCCTCCCGCTGCGCGACTTACTTTTTTTGCAGCCGTCCGGCCATCAGGAAGAACGGATCGTGGCTCCCCTGCCTTCCGGGGAAGATGGATGCCAGCACGGGGGAAAGCGGCCCCTGTGCATGCAATTGGCCGCTCAAGACGTGACGTCACGACGTTTGGCATCACGGCATGTGACGTCACGTCTTGAGCGGCCAATTGCATGCACAGGGGCCGCTTTCCCCCGTGCTGGCATCCATCTTCCCCGGGAGGCAGGGGAGCCACGATCCGTTCTTCCTGATGGCCGGACGGCTGCAAAAAAAGTAAGTCGCGCAGCGGGAGGCAGGAGAGGTCCGATCGGGGCTGCAAAAAGTAAGTTGCTTCGCCGCTTCACACTGTCAGTGTCTCTTCTTCCCTCCTCCCGAAGCAGGGCGCGAAAAGCAGCCTTGCTCCGGGAGGAGGGAAGAAGAGAGACTGACAGTGTGAAGCGGCGAAGCGATTTACTTTTTGCTTTTACGTTTTTTTTTTTGCTTCGGGAGGAGGGGAGAGGACTGGGGCTGCCCCGGAGACCGGCACCCATGATCGCAGCCGGGGCAGGTGAGCGGGGGCTGGGGGAAAGCTTGCCGCCTACCCTTACCCCTGCCTCTACCGCAGGGGTAAGGGTAGGCGGTAAGTTAGCAGGTTAAACGCACGACAAAATGGCAGGGAAAGATAGCGATAGTCGGGGCGCGGGTTACGGGATGCTAGGGAATAGCTAATTCGCTCGTTTGCATGCAATATACATGCCGCGTGCGGAAGGGGTTGCCCGGGGATTTTAGGACGCGGTAGGAGTAGGTTAAAGGGGATTCGGGATCGCAGGAAGGGCTAACGCGGGTTAGGAGCGGGGTAAACGCGGCCGCACTTTACTGGATAGACCTGACATTTGGCGTCACGGCATGTGACGTCACGTCTTGAGCGGCCAATTGCATGCACAGGGGCCACTTTCCCCCGTGCTGGCATCCATCTTCCCCGGGAGGCAGGGGAGCCACGATCCGTTCTTCCTGATGGCCGGACGGCTGCAAAAAAAGTAAGTCGCGCAGCGGGAGGCAGGAGAGGTCCGATCGGGGCTGCAAAAAGTAAGTTGCTTCGCCGCTTCACACTGTCAGTGTCTCTTCTTCCCTCCTCCCGAAGCAGGGCGCGAAAAGCAGCCTTGCTCCGGGAGGAGGGAAGAAGAGAGACTGACAGTGTGAAGCGGCGAAGCGATTTACTTTTTGCTTTTACGTTTTTTTTTTTGCTTCGGGAGGAGGGGAGAGGACTGGGGCTGCCCCGGAGACCGGCACCCATGATCGCAGCCGGGGCAGGTGAGCGGGGGCTGGGGGAAAGCTTGCCGCCTACCCTTACCCCTGCCTCTACCGCAGGGGTAAGGGTAGGCGGTAAGTTAGCAGGTTAAACGCACGACAAAATGGCAGGGAAAGATAGCGATAGTCGGGGCGCGGGTTACGGGATGCTAGGGAATAGCTAATTCGCTCGTTTGCATGCAATATACATGCCGCGTGCGGAAGGGGTTGCCCGGGGATTTTAGGACGCGGTAGGAGTAGGTTAAAGGGGATTCGGGATCGCAGGAAGGGCTAACGCGGGTTAGGAGCGGGGTAAACGCGGCCGCACTTTACTGGATAGACCTGACATTTGGCGTCACGGCATGTGACGTCACGTCTTGAGCGGCCAATTGCATGCACAGGGGCCACTTTCCCCCGTGCTGGCATCCATCTTCCCCGGGAGGCAGGGGAGCCACGATCCGTTCTTCCTGATGGCCGGACGGCTGCAAAAAAAGTAAGTCGCGCAGCGGGAGGCAGGAGAGGTCCGATCGGGGCTGCAAAAAGTAAGTTGCTTCGCCGCTTCACACTGTCAGTGTCTCTTCTTCCCTCCTCCCGAAGCAGGGAGCGAAAAGCAGCCTTGCTCCGGGAGGAGGGAAGAAGAGACACTGACAGTGTGAAGCGGCGAAGCAACTTACTTTTTGCAGGCGTCCATCTTCGCGAGCAGCTGGAGGCAGGAGAGGTCGTCCGATGTCCGGAGGGGGGTGCAAAAAGTAAGTCGCTTCGCCGCTTCGTACTGCCAGTCCCTTCTCCCCTCCTCCCGGAGCAAGGCTGCTTTTCGCGCCCTGCTTTGGGAGGAGGGGAGGGGGGACTGGCAGTCCCGACTTCCTGGTATCTGTCATTTCAAATGACATTTGAAATGACAGATACCAGCGTGGCGTGAAGCGTTAGGCCCGCGCACCCAGGATACTGTATAGGCGCTCTATCCAGTAAAATGGGTTGCGCGGGCCTAACGCTTCACGGACCCTTCTTAGACGCGGTTTACATTTGCATAAAATTATTGTTCAGGATCGAGCGGTAGGTGAGCTGCACTGTGCGTGCGGCAACCGCGGGTGCGCCGGGCACTAACGCAGCTCTTCCTACCGCTCAGTACTGGATAGACCTGTATGTTCTTGCTGGAAAAAATCTTTTTCTGGTCATAGGAGCTGATTTTCCTTGAGCTTCACGGTCATTTCCTCACCTCTACTAGTCTCCATAGGTAGGTTTTTGCAGCCATGTAGTAGCACTACTGTCTTTCCTCAAGGGCGATGATTCCCTTAACCTTGGAATTTCTACAGGAAGCCTGGTTAAGGGGTTGGCCCTTACTACTCTAAAAGGTGCATGTGGTAGCTTTGGCTTATTCTAGGGGAAGAGTTTCAAAGCAGTCCTCTTCTCCTTGCACTTGGATGTTTCTAGATTGTTGAGAGGAATGAAGCATATTCAACCGCCTTTGCAGATATCAGTATCATTTTGAGATCTTAATCTGGTGCTGACTTTTTTGGCAGGTCCCCTCTTTCATCCTCTTTGACAGTTTCCTTTATGCTTCTAAATATGAAGATGGTGTTCCTTGGTGCTGTATGTTCAGTGAGATGAATTTCGGAATTGTAGGCTCTTTCTGGTCGAGAGCCTTTCATGGTGATTACCCTGGTCAGCATACAGATTAGGATTGTTCCTTCCTTCTTGCCAAAGTTGGTTTCGGACTTTCTCTTGAATCAGTCCATTCTGTTACCATCTTGAGATAGGGGGTCTAGAAGAGCGAAAATTGCAGACCTTGCATCCAACTGACTGTGTCCAACACTTTTCATAAGACCGTTCATCTTTTCTTCCTTCATGGCGACATAAAGAGGGGAAAGCAGATTCGTGCACCATGGTGGCAATTTGGATTAAGGATGTCATAACGGCAGCCTATGTAGATGCAGCAAAGTCTTTGCCCAGGCCAATTAGGGCTCATTCTACCAGAGCACAGGCTGTGTCTTGGGCGGAGTAAGTTTGCAATCTCCAGCAGAGTTCTGCACAGCAGCAAAGTGGTTTTCCTTGCATACTTTTGCCAGGCATTGCCACTTGGATGTTGGGACATGGGAGGACGCGTCATTTGCTAAAGTGATGTTGATGAGAGTGCAGGCAGCCTCCCATCCTTTGAGGGAATAGCTTTGGTACATCCACTTGTGTGGATTGGTCTGCCTGAATGATGAGGAAGGTGAAATTACTTCTAACCTGATAATTTACTTCTCTAGGACAGGCAGGTCAGTCCATACTCCCGTCCTGGGCTGGCTAAGCTGCTCTATTGCCTAGCCTAATATAAGAACATAAGAATTGCCATACTGGGTCAGACCAAGCGTCCATCAAGCCCAGTATCCTGTTTCCAACAGTGGCTAATCCAAGTCACAAGTACCTGGCAAGTACTCAAACATTAAATACATGTCAAGCTACTATTGCTTAATAATTAATAGCAGTTTATGTATTTTTCCTCTAGGAACTTATCCAAACCTTTTTTAAACCCAGCTACGCTATCTGCTGTAACCGCATCCTCTGGAATTCTAGAGCTTAACTAGGCGCTGAGTGAAAAATAATTTTGATTTGTTTTGTGTTTTTCAGGGGCATTGCTACAGGCAGAAATTGGAGGCCGATGAGGATTTTTCCGGGTTAAGGAGAAACCTGGTAAGTGTGTACCTTCCTAAGGGTATGCCTTCTTTCCTGCTGTCATTGCTACGTTTCCTTGTTTGAGTCCAGGCTTCTTGTCCTTCTGAACAAAAAAAAATAAATTTTTGTTGGGATAAGGAAATGTTTGTGGTCAACAGTTGAGTTTGTTCAGTTGTCCAGTTAGCTTTTACAGGAAAACTGATATCTGGCAGGGCTATATGAGGTGTCATCAGCAAGTCAGTGTTCTCAGTCTCCATCTGCTGGTTGGAGTACATAACCCACTTGAGTGCACTGGCCTGCCTGTCCTAGAGGAAAAGAAATTATCAGGTAAGACGTAATTTCACCTTTAATGCTGGTGCAGAATCTGACATTTAGATGTCCAGTGTTTTGCAAATTATATTTGGACATCAAAGAAAACCACATCAGAAGAAGCCAAGTTTTGCTTCTTTAAACTGTTGTAAATCTTACATTTTACTGAAATACTTGGGCTCTCATACTGAATTCAGCTTAACTGTAACATGAACTTTCTAATTATTTATTTTCTTATCTATGCATTGTGGTGTAATGGCCTATGATACTGGTTTTGATTCACAGGCATGTTATAATTTGTTTACAAGGTACAATATATGAGTTTCAGCAGACCTATAATCCAATTTGGGTTTTTCCCTTCGATGTCAATAATTAAGTAGTGAAGCTGCAGAATCTTTTGACAAATAGTGGAAATTCTGGTGTTTGGCACTTTCTTTTTATTCACTTTCAGTAGGCCTGCCACTGTCTGGGTATCGTTTTTTGTAACTTCTGAATTTCAGTGCACAATACGCCTAGAACAAAAGGATGAAGCAGTCTATAAAATGGTATAATAAATAAAAATGAATAAAACCTCGGGACTGTCCAATTAAGATGGCTTTCTATAACAATGGTGCTCAAATTGGTCCTCATCACACCCTCCCCAGCCAGGCATGTTTTCACAATATTCCTAATGAATATGCATGAGATTTCTACTTACAGTGGAAGCAGGACATGCAAATATATCTCACGCATATTCACTAGGAAAAGCCTGAAAACCTAACAGGCTGGAGGGGCCCCTGAGGACCGATTTGAGCACCACTGTTCTAAAGTTAAGCATCTATGATTCACAGCTGTCTGAACATTTATTAACTGATAGGCATGAAAGTATTTTAAACATTTAGCTTCCATGCAACCTTTTGAAAATTTGGCTCCAAGTGTAACTTTACCTGGCAGCATTAAAGAGCGCTGATGTAAGTTTACTTGCGACTGCTAGTGCAACATGAGACAGCAACGGCTGCGTGCTACCCTGAAAAAAAAGTCAGAAGAAAATGTTTCCAGAAAGGAAAAAAAAAAATTGTAAAGCCTGTTTAACCATCATAAAACAAATTCAGTTTGTGAGTTCCAGCAGTAGAGAGTTCTAGCAGCCATAATGTTCTCTTTGCAGGCTGAGAGACTTTTCATTGAATTATTTGTAATGTCCAAAGGGGCACCATAAATGCAAAAGCAGCTTACATTTAAAAAATAATTGCTGCATTACACCATACAATCGTTTCATGATTTAATCATGTTCCCAGAGTCCACTCTTATTTTTCACAATAATGTTTAAATGCAAATCTTTAAGTAATACGTGAAATTCCAAAAGTGAAAATGCAAATGAAAATACTTGCCAACAATAAATGAAAGAAATCCAAGGACCTGCTTTTGAGGTCCAAGAAAAGACTTGGAGTTGATGATTATATGATGGTGAAAAAATATTACTGAAAGCAATTAATTAGTGCAAAGCACTAACAAAAGTAATAAAAAGAACAAACAGATATGCTCCATCTCAAAGGAAGTATTTTGTATATTGTTCTGCAGCAAGTGCTTTTTAGTGTATGCTGCTTTTGTATTTTTGATATTTTGGCTTTACTTTTACTTTATTTGTTTTCATTTATGGTAGCTGATTTGCCTCTGCATGACCATTGGTGTAATATTTTCACTGCACCAACGTAAGAATGATCCAAACCTGATATTTTGAATGAACTTTGAAGATAATATCAGTCCCTTAGCAAGACAAATTTCAGTGATGGTGCATTCAAACATCAAGGACAGGAATTGCTCATTTAATGTAGATAGTGCCTCTTGTAAAACAAACAAACCAAAAAAAAAAACAAACCCCAAATCTCCACGAAGTAAAATCAGATTTTGTTCTGGCTAGTCACCCTATCCCCTATCCCCTGGCACAGAGACTGGGGCTGTCTGTGTTCATCAGTGAATGGGTAATAAGAGTAAGAGTCAGAATGTTTTATTCAACTCGTTATCAAACAGCGTGTTAGACCATTCATTAAGTAAGCAATACTATTTTGCCTACCTCAAGGGCATAAAAGAAGCCAGTAAAAGGATTGGCTCCAACAGTAATGTACTGAGACATGGCTGGAGGGCTACTTTTTATAGCTGCATTATATCCTCCTAGAACAGAGGCAGTCTTCATCTGATCGAAAGGTGATAGAGCCATGATACCTAAAAGAGCAAAAATAAGAAGATATTTTACTGCAAAGCGATGAAACAATAAATTACATTTTAATTACAGTAAATCTATTACCAGGACTGATCATTAGATTGTTGTTCCCTATAAAATAAACCCCATTCTCTCTTCTGGTTAGAACAATGGATCAAGGCTCTCAAAGATCCCAAGATTTAATGACTCAGGGCTGTGAACATGGACTCTGAAAGAAGCTAAGCTCCAGCAATTTGGTAACATAATCCAGAGTTCCCAAAAGAACCCTAAACTTCAGCAACCCATTGCCATAAAGGAAAATTAGTTTCTTACCTGATAATTTTCGTTCCTGTAGTACCAAGGATCAGTCCAGGACACCTGGGTTGTGACTCCGCACCAGTAGATGGAGACAGACTAAAACTTGTGGGTGGAGCCATATATGCCCCTGTGCCAGTCACAGCCCCTCAGTCTTACGTAATGTCAAAGTAGCATAGGACAGGTAAACTAACTACAAAACCCATCCCCAACGGGAGCCATGTCCAAAACCCCTTGAAAACAGCAACCGAATAACTCAACGAGCGGACTCTCCGATTCTTCAGAGCAGCTGGGGCGGGATCCTGGACTGATCCTTGGTACTACAGGAACGAAAATTATCAGGTAAGAAACTAATTTTCCTTTCCCTGTACGTACCAGGATCAGTCCAGGACACCTGGGATGTACCAGAGCTAACTTACCGAGGGTGGGAAGCAGAGAGTCCCGCACGGAGTACCCTCTCTCCAAAACCCCCAGCAGTGTCTTGAACATCCAGCCGGTAATGACGTGTAAAGGTATGCAACGACTTCCAAGTAGCCGCCCTGCAAATCTCCTGGGGCGACACCTGAGAAGCCTCTGCCCAGGAAGCAGCGTGAGCACGAGTAGAATGTGCTCGGAGACCCTGCGGCACAGACTTTCCTCATACTATGTACGCCGAACCAATGGCCTCCTTGAGCCAGCGTGCAATCGTAGCCCGGGAAGCCGGACCCCCACGCTTTGGGCCTGAGAACAAAACAAAAAGATGATCCGTAACCCGGAACGGATTGGTGACCTCTAGAGGACTGCCCTCCAGACATCCAACTTCCGCAACTCCTGCATCTGTGGCAGCGACGCATCGTGAATGGGAAAAGCTGGAAGCTCAATGGACTGATTCACGTGGAAGGCCGAAACCACCTTGGGCAAGAAAGAAGGGACCGTCCGCAAAGAGATTCCAGAATCCGAGATCCGAAGGAACGGCTCCCTACAGGACAGAGCCTGCAACTCTGAGACGCGACGCGCCGATGCAATAGCGACAAGGAAAACTACCATTAACGTAAGATCCTTGAGCGTTGCCCGTTTAATGGGCTCGAAAGGAGACGAGCACAACGCGGAGAGTACCCAGTTGAGATTCCATGACGGACAGGGATGGCGCAATGGAGGACGAAGATGTTTAGCCCCCCTGAGAAAACGCGCAACATCCGAATGCAAGGCCAGGGAACCCCTGTGCCCCTTGCCCCTCAGACAGCCAAGAGCCGCCACCTGTACTCTCCACATTGCGCTCTGCGCACCATTCGAAGACTACCCAGACGCGAACATAAGTCATAGAGGTAGACGACTTTCTGGCCCGCAACAACGTAGCGACTACCCCATCCGAATAACCTTTCCTCTTCAAGCGCTGCCTCTCAAAAGCCATGCCGCAAGACAGAAGTGATCCGCATCCGCCGAACAAACGGGGCCTTGACGGAGGAGGCCCGGAAACCCCTGGAAGCGAAGGGGAGACTCTATCGACAACTGGATGAGGTCTGCGAACCACGGTCGCCGCGGCCATTCTGGCGCTACCAAGATTACACTTGCCGGATGTAATTCGATGCGCCGAAGAATCTTGCCGATCATCGGCCAAGGAGGGAACACGTACAGCAGGACATTCGTCGGCCACGGAAGGACCAACGCGTCGACGCCTTCGGCCCCTCTCTCTCTCTCCAATGGCTGTAAAACCTGGGCGCCTTGGCATTCTGCCAGGTAGCCATGAGGTCCATATGAGGCGTCCCCCACTTTTGGCAGATCAGCTGAAAAGCCTCCGGCGCCAGCTCCCACTCTCCGGGATCCAGATGATGACGGCTGAGAAAATCCGCCTGAACGTTGTCGACTCCGGCAATGTGAGACGCCGCTAGGCCGCTGAGATTGCGCTCTGCCCAAGCTAGCAAGAGCTGCGCCTCCTCTGCCACGACAGGACTCCTTGTTCCCCCTTGGCGATTGATGTAGGATACGGTGGTGGCATTGTCCGACAACACCCGAACCGCCTTTCCCCGTATCAGCGGCAGAAAGGACTGTAGAGCCAGACGCACTGCCCGGGTCTCCAGACGATTGATGGACCACTGAGTCTGGGACGAGGGCCACCTGCCCTGTACCGACCTGACTAGGCAGACTGCTCCCCAGCCGGAGAGACTGGCATCCGTGGTTACCACCGTCCAGTTGGGCACCAGGAGAGACACTCCGCAAGTCAAGTGGTCTGCTTCTAGCCACCAGAGGAGGCTGTCCCGTGCCTGGTCCGTAAGCGGAAGTGGCAGATGAAACTCCTCCGACACCGGCTTCCAACGGGAAAGCAACGCTGATTGCAAAGGGCGCAGATGAGCAAAAGCCCAAGGGACCAACGCTAGAGTTGAAGCCATAGAACCCAAAACAGTCAGATAATCGGAGACCCGTGGAAACCACAGTGACAACAATCGGCGTACCTGACACTGAAGCTTGCGAACTCTGTCCATGGACAGGAACACTTTGCCCTTCCTGGTATCGAACAGAGCCCCCAGGTACTCCAGAGACTGAGTGGGAACTAGGTGGCTCTTGCTGAGGTTCACCACCCATCCCAGGGATCGCAAGAGAGCGAGAACCCTGTTGACTGCCTGCCGGCACTGAGTCTCGGATTTGGCTCGAATCAGCCAATCGTCCAAGTAGGGGTGTACCATCAACCCCTCCCTCCGGAGCTGAGCAGCGACCACCACCATCACCTTGGTGAATGTCCAGGGAGCCGTGGCCAGGCCGAAGGGAAGGGCTCGGAACTGATAATGTCGGCCCAGGATACAGAACCTGAGGAATCGATGGTAAGACGGCTGGATGCCGATGTGAAGGTACGCCTCCGTGAGATCCAAGGATGCCAGGAATTCGCCGGGCCGGACTGAGGAATTACCGACCGAATAGTCTCCATTTTGAAGCGTGGAATGCGAAAGCATCTGTGTACACCTTTCAGATCCAAGATAGGTCTTGCGGTGCCGTCCTTCTTTGGCACGATGAAGTAAATGGAGTAACGGCCGAAGCCCTGCTGCCCTATGGGCACGGGGGAAATTGCCCCTAAGGATTGCAGGCGTTGGAGGGTAGCCTTTACCACTGCGCGCTTTTTGGGGCACTTGCATGGCGACACCAGAAACTTGTCGAATGGGATCCGTGCAAAATCTAACGCGTAACCGTGACTTATCACGTCGAGAACCCACTGGTCCGACGTTATTTTGGCCCATTCCTCGGCCAACAACTGCAGCCGAGCTCCCACGTTTGGGACGAACGACCGCAGCTGCTGCGAGGGATGGACCGGCCGCATCTCATTGGGAGGATTTTGGACCCGCGCCTCCCGGGGCTCCTGCCGACCGAATCCTTTCCATCGAAAGGACTGGGACCAAGAGGACGACCGTGAGGGTCCCGAACGGTAAGAAGAGCCAGCGGCCCTCTGCGGACGGGATCTCCTGCCGCCGCGGAAGCGGGAACGGCCCGAGAAAGAAGACCGAGATCTAGACCGGTCCTCCGGCAGCCTGAACGCCCTATTCTCACCGAGGGACAACATCAACTCATCCAATTCCTTGCCAAACAACAACTTTCCTTTGAACGGCAGGGCCCCTAAATGAGCCTTGGATGAACCGTCCGCTGCCCAGTTACGAAGCCAGAGGAGCAGACGAGCCGACACCGCCGAAACCATAGATCTAGCCGAAGTACGAAGGAGATCATGGAGCGCATCAGCACTATAAGCAATCGCCGCCTCAAGCTGATCAGCTTGCCTGGCCTCCCCTTCCGAGAGACCTGCGTTGGCCTGCAGAGTCTGCGCCCAGCGTAAGCTGGCCCGCATAGCGAAATTACTACAAATGGCTGCACGGACCCCTAAAGCAGACACCTCAAAAATTTTCTTTAGTTGTACCTCCAGCTTCCTGTCCTGGATATCTTTGAGAGCCGTGGCTCCCATAACAGGAATCGTCGACTGCTTCGTTACGGCGGACACCGCCGAATCCACTTTCGGCAGACGGAGCAGTTCCAGCGCCTCCTCAGGCAACGGGTAAAGTTTATCCATGGCCTTGCTCACCTTGAGACCCAGCTCCGGAGTGTCCCACTCCCGAGACAGGATGTCCGAGGCCGTAAAGATGAATGGAAAAACCACTGCGGGCCCCGTGAGACCCAGGAGAACTGGGTCCATATTAGCCCCCTGTCTGGGCACCACCGCAGGCGCTTCCACCCCCAGCTCCTGGAGTATAGCCGGGATAAGCGGGGACAGTTCCTCCCTACGGAACAAGCGAACCACCTTGGGGTCGTCCCCCTCGATGGCAGGATTTCCTTTTCCCGCCGCTGGCTGAGCCGGCCCTTCATCCGGCGCCCCATCAGCCCCCTCCAGAGGCTCTTCGGCCGGGTCATCCTCTCTCTGAGAGGAAGAGCTTGAGTCCGTGTCCTGCGGAACACCCCGCAAGGGACGGCTTCATCGTATGGCGACCCCATCAGGGGCCGTGATAGATTTCCTCTTCCGGGATCTGGTGGATCTACCAGATCCCTTCGCCACACCTGTCTTCCTGGCTTTACTGCGGCGTTTGCATTTTAAAATCGTTCGCAATAAAAACGCGAAATCTGAGGAGTAGGAAGACCCGGAGACGGACTCCCCGGATCCGGAATGCGCGGGAGACCCCGCTCCCCCGGGGCACCCCCGGCGGGTCGCCGTTGTGAAGAAAGCGCGGGAGGCAAGCCACCATCTCCTGCTGCCTCCCTCGTGGCTTCCCGGCCTGTTGCTAAAATGGCCGCCACTCCCGCGCTGAGCGGGAAAGGGTCCCCCGGGCCTGCAGCGACGGCCGATTCGCGCGCCGGCAATCGCGGCGCCCTAGCCCGGACCCCCGGAGCGCCCCCCCGACGAACCCTCGCCGCCAGAGACGCAGACGGAGCAAACTCCGTCTCTAGAGAGCCGCGCGCGCGCAGAGCCGCAGGAGCAGCAAGCCGAGCCTCTCGGCATGCCACGAGCCGCACAAATCAGAAGGAGGAAAAAAATAATAAAAGCAATTAAATTAAAATAATCGCAGCGGAAGCGCACCAACAGCCCCCCCCCCCGAAGGAACGGAGAGCCGGCACTAAAAGGAAACAGGAGCCGCAGCAAAATAAAAGCAGCCAAAACTTTTTTTTTTTTTTTTTTTTTTAACTACTGCCGCTGTCCTCGGTCCTGAGGCCTGTGTTCCAGCAGGGGTGAGTGAACCGGGCTCCCCGGTGTCACCCCCGACGCTGCTACTGCAAAAGGCGGGTCCTCGACCCTAGCAGCGGCCTCAACCAGGGGGGGATGGTCCCCTCAGGACTTTCAAAACCCCCCTGGGAGGCAGGACCAGCGGGAATCCAAATAGAACAGAAAATAGCTTTTAACAGTAAGACAAACTAACTAACCAAAGAACCCTGACTATAAGAAAAAAACCCCAGGGAACCAGGGCTGTGACCAAACCTGCACCATCTACTGGAGACAGAGTAAGACTGAGGGGCTGTGACTGGCACAGGGGCATATATGGCTCCACCCACAAGTTTTAGTCTGTCTCCATCTACTGGTGCGGAGTCACAACCCAGGTGTCCTGGACTGATCCTGGTACGTACAGGGAAACATGGATTCTCAAGAAACACTTGTTCCAGGAAAGTACGGCTGTGAACTTGGGCTCTAAAGCAATCTAATTCCAGCGACCAAGGGTCATAAACAGGGACTTGCATGGAACCCCAGTTCAAGCATCACAGGTCAGTAACAACTTTGAAGGAGCTCCTTTTGTAACCATCTGTTCAGATTGCTTCTCTAGCAAGGCATCACTAGAAAGCGATGCCTGCATCTCCCTCCTCCCATGGACTGTGACTACTGACATTACAGTGAGGAGGAGGAAGTCAGGCTTCCAAGCTTCATCAACTGTTGAATAAAAGAAAGTTCTACATATAAGCCTTGCTTCTCCTTACTACATCTTCTGCATTTTTTCATCTCTGTATTAGCAAATATTTTCATTATACTATTGTTAAGGAAACGCCTTTCAAATATTATTGCCCTCTACTCCAATCTGGCCCTTTCTATTTGTAGAGAGACACAACACTACTTACCAACGCTAGCATGGTCAACAATAGTATCAACATCCAGGAGGCCCCACTTCTTGTACGCCAGAGGCGGCGGCTGGATGCTCTCGTTGCCAGATGCTGTAGCTTCCCATATTTTAATATCAATCAAAACAATGGCAAAAACACAAACATTTATGGATTACTTAGAAAGCTAAAATCTATATCATTACATTTTCAAAAGTTCTGCAAACAAGTCAAGAATATATATTAACACTGTAAATGATGACAGAAAAAGATTAATTGGTCCACCCAGACTGCTCATTTATTCCTGTACAAACTGCTAAAGCATACCCCAACATAGAGCTAAGTCATATAGCATTACCATTTGTAAGATATCACTTCTAATCCTGGACAGCTTTTGCTGTCTTCCTCCTTTGTATTTTACAGTCCTGGGTAGATAAGCATACAAGACCCCCTATTTAGTTCACACTAGCACCCCCTCCCTTCCCTTCTCATATCTATCCACAAAGCTTTGTAATAATCTAAATAGCTACCAATACTAATCTAGTTGCTGCCCGAACATTTAACTTCCAAGGTCCCCTGCATAGCCTACCGACAGACCAGGTAATGTAATGGAGCCGGTGCAGAGAAGGGCGACCAAAATGGTGGGAGGTCTCCATCAAATGACTTATGAGGAGAGGTTGAAGGGCCTAAATGTGTATACTCTGGTGAGGAGGAGAATTAGAGGAGATATGATACAGACCTTCAGATACTTGAAAGGTTTTAATGATGCCCAATCAACAATAAACCTTTTCCGCTGGAAAGAAACCAATAGAACTAGGGGTCACGAAATGAAACTCCAGGGAGGACGACTCAGAATCAATATCAGGAAATATTTCTTGATGGAGAAGGTGGTGGATGCCTGGAATGCACTTCCAGAGGAGTTGGTGAAGACAAAAACAGTGCAAGATTTCAAAAGGGCATGGGATAAACACTATGGATCCTGATAGGCAAGGGGTAGGGGAATAAGAGGCATGGGGGTAACTTGCTGGTGTGGTGGATACTACCCTTAACAAATAAGCCTTCATACTGTTGATGCAACTCTATCATTGCTCACTGCTTCAACAGCAGGGGGAAAAGAGGAATTGGATTCAGACAACAACCAACACGGACACTGAACTGTACAGTCTGGGAAAACAAATCAGCATGGGGGTAACTTGCTTGATGCGGCAGTTACTACCCTTAACATGCAACTCCAATATTGCTCTCTGCTTCAACAGCAGGGGGCAAAAGGAAATTGAACTCAAAAAGTAACCAACAAGAGCCCTGACCTTGGTAGTCTAACTGATATGTTTGGGAAACTGATAACTATGGGAGCTTGCTGGGCAGACTGGGTGGGCCATTAGGTCCTTTTCTGCCATCACTTCTGTTTCTATATGTGTGACAACCTGTATTTCTGCTAGGATTTCTAGATATTATTGCACTTCTGGCTTACCAGGCAGACCCAGTTGCTCGTTCTATCATTGCAGATGCCGGACAGAAAGAAATAGCTGCTTGGTTGCCAGTGTTTCTGCAGACTCAACATTTTGTATTATCCATTTCGTTGCTCATTCTAGCAGTCCCAGAATTTGTCATTGAATCATTCAAGTATGGCACCTTAAATACACGCCACTAGGTCATGTTCCACTGTTGCTAATTTTTTGCATTCTTAACATCTGTTACTGTTTTAGCCTCCATCACCTATTCCAGGGTGGTATTCTATGCACCCACCACCCTTTCCATGAAAAAATATTTCCAGATGTTGCTCCCGAGTCTACCTCAGGGCTGAGCAACTGTAGTCTTCAAGAGCCATCAACTGGTCAGGTTTTCAGGAGATCCCTAATGAATATACAAGAGAGATCCTCATGAAGACTCCCAAACTGTATGCAGTTCTCTCACATGATAGGTGGCCCTCAAGAACCCGAGTTGCCCATCCCTTGGAGCCTCAAAAAGAAGTTTGAGAATTCCTTTCAATTGAAAAAGGGTTTCTTCTTGTGCATTATTTATAGTTTTCAGGTATTTGAACGTTTATGTAATATCATCTCCATTTAGCCTCTACTCTATACATATTTAGATCCTTAAGTCTCGTCTCACAGGGATCTCACCATTTTGGTAGCCCTTCTCTGGTTCATCACTATCTATATCCTTCAGAAGGTAAGGCCTCCAGAAATGGGCATACTATTTATTTTATTTTTCTATTTATTTAATATCAAAAAGTTCAAGAAAGATCTAAAAACTTTCCTTTTTCAATACAGTCTACATTAATGATCATCTCTATCCAACAATCCATCTACAATCAACTCAACCAACCAAACCCAGGCACGAAAGAAAAAGTATCTACAACTAGCATCAACCATATTCATTACAATTCGGAACTTATAAGAAGTAATGATAGAATCCCTCCTTTATGATAAATTAATACTATTACTGTTACTTCCCTTTTTTCCCTTTTCCTCCCTTTTTCACCCCACCATCTTCCCCTTCCTTCCATTCCCCCCCCCCCCTTGTTACTTTTTTGTAACTATGTATAATTTATCTGTTTTTGTTTGACTTTGTAAACCGTTATGATGGCTGAACCGAATGACGGTATATAAAAATAAATAAATTTATTTACCGCAAAATCATAACACATCAATGCAGTTTACAAACTTAAAATTCAAGCATAAAAATCTAAAAAACCCGTTCAGTCAAAGGAATGGCGTGTCTCTGCAACTGTTAGGCTGCCCCGAGGAAGAAACAGCATCTCAGGGCAGCAGGGGGTCGTGGGGGAGAGGTTGGAACACCAACATTTACCCCTAAGGCAGCTGAAATACTGGCTGTAAGAAATAAGTAAACACTTACCCCAAAAACAACAGAACAACATAAGACGGAATTGTACAAGACAGATCTGTCCCTGAAAACAAAATTCTGCCTGCAAGTCTCCAGAGAAGCTGAACACAGGCTGCTTTTTTTTTTTTTAATAAACTTTATAACTATGATCCATCCAAGGAAAGAATTAGAGGAAAACAAAGAATAAAGAAATTCTGTAAACTATCCTCTAAATGAACTGGGGAACCGAAGGTGCAACTACCATCTGCTGGAGTCAGAGAAATACTGAAGGTTTACAGAGGGCGCACCAGTTATGAGAGACCGCCCTCTCAGTTTTTGCTCCGACTCCATCTGCTGGAAGGGGGACATAACCCATGGTCTGGACTGATCCTGGTACGTACAGGGAACTCTGAAATAGCCAGGTCTTTTAAGCTTTTCTTAAATTTGGGAGTAAATAATTCACCTCTCAATGATTCTGGCATATTATTCCATAGGATAGGACCACCTATGGAAAAGGTTCGGTCTCTGATCTTACCTATATGCGTTGTTTTTATTGACTGAATTTCCTGCAACCCTTTATTCTGCGAATGTAATGAATGCGAGGGGATATACATTCTTAAGGCTGCACAGAGCCATGAAGTGTTTACTTGATTAATTACTTTATGGATGAGCATGAGAATTTTATATTCAATTCTCAAAGAAATAGGAAGCCAATGTAATTTAGCAAGGACCGGAGTTAATATGGTCAAACATCATGTTTCCAGAAGGTAAACAAACTGCTGAGTTTTGTAGGAGCTGCAATTGGCGTGTTGTAGAATCAGAAAGGCCAAGCAAAAGGGAGCTACAATAGCCTAAATATGCCAGAAACAAAGATTGGACAACAAGTCTAAAATCTGGGGGTTCTAACAGGGGTTTTACTCTCTTCAACATACAGATCCTATAAAATCCAGATCGGATAATTTGTCTAATATGGGCATACATGGAGCGCCTAGTGTCTAACATAACTCCGAGATGTCTCACCCCTGATGAAATTTTGTGTGACCTTTTAAAGAAACCTCAAGCTTTGCGGGGACATCTTTGGTTCTAGACAGAAACAATATCTCTGATTTTGAAAAATTCAAAACCAATCGATTATGAGACATCCAAATTGAATTGCCTCCAGATAGAATTTCAGATCGCAGAGGCATCTGTACCCTTTATAGGAACTAAAAATTGAATGTCGTCTGCATATATGGAAAAAAAAAAAAAATCCAAAGGCCTGCCAAAAGTTTACACAATGGAATTAGATAAATGTTAAATAAGGTAAGCGAAGGGGAGAGCCTTGCAGAACCCCAGTAGAAACTTTGATCCAGCTTGAAGAGTGTTTCCCAATAGTAATTTGTTGAAATCTGTCATTAAGATATGACACAAACCATTTTAATGGACGACCACCAATGCCAAGTGATTTCAAATGGTTAACCAGAATATTATGATCTAACGTGTCGAACGCAGCTGACACATCCAACAATTCTAATAAGGAATCCTGACCACCATCAAGCCTCACAGTACAGCATCAGTAGTACTCTAAACAATGAAACCCAGAAGTGTAAGAATATCTATACTCAAAACCTATATAGATCTCACTTGAAAAGATAGATGTGTATACATGAAATTACCTATCAATGTGAATTCATAAAAGAATGACCATCATACCAAGACATTGATAGGCATATCATGCTAGGTTGCAATTTTGCCCATTCAAGTGCCTATATTTTTAATCAGTCATTCTTACTTTAGTGAGGGTCCTCCTCTCAGTAAAAGTGTACCCCAAACACTTTAATCTCCTTTTTTCTTGAAAAAATGTTTATGGACGTAAAAAGATCATTTATATAATTTGGACAACACTTATCTTTAAAGTTGACTTCAAAAAGTAAATAGGATGCTGATTGAGAGATGTTCCCACAATGTTTAAATGTTAGACTCCTGACATTGCAATGCTTCAGAAGATAAAAGAATCTTCCTTCCTCAGGGGAAAGATGAATCGTTGTTGGAAATAATTTCAGCAAAATCCCATATTTTCTATAAGAAAAAAATCTAAGTTTTGCAAACAGTTTGGAGACAAGCAGCTTTCTCTACTGGCGGCGTTTCAGCTATTTCCTGCCTCTAATCGGCAGCGGTATGCAAGCTCGGCTTTTTAAGAGATTCAAGTGTGCTGCACGGAGTTTTTGTGGTAACACGTCTCCAAACTGTTTGCAAGTGGCCTTCAGTCAAAGAAAGATTAGCAAGCGATGTCAAAAATGGAGCTATAACCTCTCTCATTATCTTTCAATTACCGTAAGAAATCAGATTTAACTTGTTTGGGGCGGGGTTTATTTTCGCAATGATGATGCACTAACAAACTGTACAATGGCATAATCCCCTCCTATTTTAGACTAGTTGTACCTCAAACCTATAAAGATGATATTGCCCATTAAAAATAGCTAATTATAATATATTAAAGAATGTCTTAAATGTACAAAAGGGCTGGCCCAGTGGCTCAGAAGTTGTGCTTCATGTGTCATGCAGAAGACCTGGTTTTGATTCTCAGGTCAGATCTTGTGTCTCCTGGGCTGACCAGGATTGGTGATGCTACAGATGTGGCATTTACAGCCCCTGAGTGGAGAAAGCAGAAAGGAAGTCTCAGCATAACTCAATGGTGACACCAACTGGCCAGACTCAAGATGCACTGCAGTGGCTAGGATAGGTGGTGGTGGTTTGGTGGGGGGTGGAGAATGTTATTAGATAGAGGGCAAAAAAACCAAAACAGTTAGCTGCAAATGAAGGCATAGGGCACCATAGCCCAATAGAGGCTGGAAGCAGAAGCAGAAGAAAACTGCCAGGCCAAAAAAACTAATAAAATCCCACTATACAAATATGTAATATAAAATCTTAACTGAAATATACAAGTGATTATCAAATAATTTTCCTCATATGATGTAGACACACTAAATTTACTATCTATCCAGAGAGAACAGTGACTTAAGAGGATCACAAGTCCATTTCAATATTACAATAGTCATACAGTCATTCTTTGAAACATACCTCTTGCCACCTGGTTTCGACAAGCACGGAGGGACTGAAACAGGCTGAAACCATCAATGGTCACAAGCGCAGCTGGATACAGAATGCTCAACTCTTCATGCTGTATAAACAGAAAGAATACCAGTCACCACTTTCATGCTAATTTAAAATTTCTTTTCTCTCTGTGTATGTACACCCAGAAGCTAGAATCTCAAATATTTTAACTAATTAGCTTAGACAATTATTGCACATCCCACCAGGGTGAATTACCAGGCGGAAGTAAATGCCATAACGCATCTCATTTAACAAGCTCTGCAATGTAAGAAAAAAATCTGGTGCAATGCCAACACTGGCACAAATAGACATGTAGAGACACAATCAGTATGAGGCATTCACCAAGGTCTACCTATACTATCAGGGCTGGCCCAAATGAGTCCTGATACTGATAGCTGCAAGAGGTAGTAAGCAGATGGGTCACTTTTCTCTCTGTTAAATTCTGTCCTATACTTATTAAAAACACATCACCATTCTAACCCCTAGATTCATCAAAATGCGTTATTAATGTATGGATAACGCCCTCAATAAGAAAAAGGGGCGTTTAGGGTAGTTGTAGAATTACCGCACCATGCGATAACATAACGCTTCACATCGGTAGTATTGCTTGGTGTGATAAAGCTTTTGCGTCCCGCGATAATCCCTATTTTGCATCTTGGGGGGGGGGGGGGGGGGGGGAAGAGAGAGAGAGACAGACAGACAGACTATCTACAAGACCTTCATAGTAGTAAAGTATTTATATCTCTATAGGAGGGCCATCTAATAGCTCAAGGTGAGGTGTTGGTGGTGGTTTAGAGTTTAAGGGCCAGTTTTTCATGCAGAGTGAGATGTACGAACAGTACAGTACACCTCGGTGAAGAACTGAGGTCATTTGGAGTGAGTAAAGTCTCACAAAGATGGCATTTCTACTATGTTCTCTCGCCCTAGCTTGAAGGACTCTACAGGGTACCATCAAGCTAGGGTGAAATAACATAGTACAAAATTTCATCTTTCCTCACTCCAAATGATGTTAATCTTCATGAAAGTGTATTGTGTTGTTCGTACATCTCACTTTACATGCAAAACTGGCCCTTAAACCAACACCTCATCACTTCTCCCCTCTCAAGCCCAGAAATGGCCGAAAACCAATTCTAAAAATTTATCGTGAATTGTGTTACGGCCATTTTGGGCATATCGCACAGCTTAACGCCAGGAAAAAAGGTATACTTATTTCCGGTGTTAAAACCGTGCAATAGCACGCGTTATGCTATCACACGATGCAATATTGTCCCTCATTTTAATAATGCCCACCCAAACTCCTCACTTATCCCACCCTTTCCCGAAATCTGCATCCACACAGCGCGACAGCATTATTATCGCATACGTTAAAGCGTTATCACGTGCGTTAACGCCATAATGCATTTTGATGAATGACCCTGTAAGACCAAATGCAAAGTCTATACTGAACTCCAGAAGTCCAGTGTACTAATGTGCATAAAAAATCTGTACAGCTACCTCATTTTTATATGGAAATTGGCAATGGAGTGCTGTATACAGAGGATTATACTGATAGATTAATTTTTCTATGCCTAGAAACAGTCAATTCAAAACTGGCACAGAGGGGACTGCTATGCCACATAAGTCCTAGTGGAGATCTTCTATAAGGTTTATGTGCCTTGAAAAAACTATGCTAAGACTTCATGTTCTCATTATGCATTCGGGTATTTCATGCTCTCCAAATTACTCTCCTCCAAAATGGAGCACTTCAGTTGAATGCGCCATACTAAGGCAGAGGAACTGTATTGTGCCTGGGGCTACAGATTAATATAAATCAGTTATTTACTCTCTCAAATAGAAGGACTAGGGGGTACTCCATAAAGTTAGCATTTAAAACAAATCAAAGAAAATGTTTTCACTCAGCGCATAGTTAAGCTCTGGAATTCAGTGCCAGAGGATGTGGTTACAGCAGTTAGTGTAACTGGGTTTAAAAAAGGTTTGGATAATAAAAATTGTTTACACAAAAAAAGGTTTGGATAAGCTCCTAGAGGAAAAATCCATAAACTGCTATTAATTAATAAGCAATAGTAGCTTGAGATTTACTTAATGTCTGGGTACTTGCCAGGTACTTAAGACTTGGATTGGCTACTGCTGGAAACCGAATGCTGGGCTTGATGGACACATGGTCTGACCCAGTATGGCATATCTTATATTCTTATCTCCAAATGCCATTCTTTTCTTTGCACAATTCCAGCTTAAAAAACTTAGTACTTTTCATTTTATAGATTGTTTGATTCATTCTACTGATATCTAAAAATACCAATGTTCTCTAGCAAAGTCTATCTTGTAGCATCTCTAGAAAGGCCTCACATATGGTACAATGAGAGGGGAACAGTGCCAGTGGGGAAATGCGAGCATATGCCACTTAAATCCAATACTGTGTGCAACTCTGCCCTTGAGCTAAATACAGCAAGCACACTTTGAGCCAATTAGGATATACTCTCAGTGCATGCTATTTCCTCATTACAGGTCTAGAATGCTGGGTCAGACCAAGGTCCATTGAGCTCAGCATCCTGTATCCAACAATGTCCAGTGCGGATCAAAAGTACCCAGCAGATCCAAAAAATAAATCTATTTTTGTTACTCCCTTCCAGGGATAGCAATAGCTTTCTTTAGTCTACATGGCTAATGTTTTATGGACTTTTCCTCCAGGAATTTGTCCAAACCTATTTTAAGCCCCAGTATGATAGTTGCCTTGACCATGTCCTCGGGCAACATATTTCACAGCTTGATGTTCATAGAGTGAAAAATATTTTTGACAATTTGTTTTAAATCTGCTGGCTATGATTTCATGGAGTGTCTTCTCATTTTAGTATTAATTGACCTATGCAGTTAACTGGAGAACCACAAGGATCATGTCTTTCTCCACTACTTTTTAATATTTATTTACATCCTCTGGCTGACCTATTTACTAGATTAGAGGTAATAGCATATATCTATGATGATCTTCAGTTTTGGATTCCTGTTGATTGAACTATGAAAGATCCAACTGAGTTCTTGCAAATATATGTGAAGGAAATAATGCAGTGGATGGTGACTAGTAAATTAGTTTAGAATAAGAAAAAACTGAGGTACTGGGAGTAGAAAGATTATTTGAAGAATGTAGCAATGGTGAATTTCAAGCAGAATTAGTTGGCTGACTCTGTGTGCCGAAGTAACTGCAATCAAGAAGATAACCTTCCATGTCAGGTACTTCAACTCGCAGGAAGCAGTGGCTCAAATGGATCTCGCATGAGACAAACCAGAACCACGATAAGATCCCAGGACACAACAGTAGACTGTATAGGAAGTTTCAGCTGAAACAAATCCCACATGAACCGGCTCACCACAGAATGCATAGAAATCGGCAAACCATCCACCTCATGGTAGTAGGCTCCGATAGCACTGAGGTGCACTCTGACAGAGTTGGTTTTCAGACCAGCATCAGAAAGAGATAGTAAGTGGTCCAACAACCTGGGAGTAGGACAAGAGAATGGATCCAAGCCATGACTCTCACACCAAATGGAGAACCTCCTCCACTTCAAAATATATGATTTCCTGGTGGATGGTTTTTGAGAAGCTACCATGACCCGAGACACGTCCTCAGAGAGGTCAAGGGAGCACAGGACTAACCTCTCACCATCCGGGCCGTCAGAGAGAGTGCCCGGAGTTTTGGACGGCGCAGCCTGCCTCAATTCTGTGTGATCAGGTCGGGGGAGGTCCCTAGACTGATCAGTTCCCTGATGGAGAGGTCCCAAAGGATTGGGAACCAAACCTGTCTCAGCCACCGGAGGGGCCACGAGAATTATAGCACCCCCCCTTCTTGCCAGAGGTTCAGGAGAGTCTTCAACACCACTGGAAGCGTAGGATATGCATACAGAAGGCCCTTGTCCCAATGGTGGGCAAAGGCATCTGAGGCTAGTCTTCTGGTTCCCCAGTGAAGGGAGCAGAAATTGCTTACTTTGTTGTTGTAGGTGGAAGCAAAGAGATCTTTGTCTGGTCACTCCCAGAGGCGGAAAAGGTGGTTCGCCACCGCCTGGTCCAGGGACCACTCGTGGGTGTGGAATGTTCGACTCAAGCGATCCGCCACCACATTCTCTGATCCTGCTACGTACATAGCCTGGAACAGAATTCCATGGTACTGGGCCCAGGACCAAATTTGAACAGCCTCCTCCTGGCAGAGGAGGAGCGATCTGGTTCCTCCCTGCCTGTTGGTGATCCAGTACCGAGCGGTAGGAAGAGCTGCGTTAGTGCCTACGGCACCCGCGGTTACCGCCCGCACAGTGCAGCTCACCTACCGCTCGATCCTGAAGCCTAATTATATGTAAATGTAAGCCGCGTCCGAAAAGCCTTAGGCCCGCGCAACCAGGATACCAAATAGAGCGCCTATACAGGATCCTGGGTGCGCGGGCCTAAGGCTTCACGCCACGCTGGTATCTGTCATTTCAAATGTCATTTGAAATGACAGATACCAGGAAGCAACGGCGGCGACAGCACAGAAGCAACGGCGAAACGACTTGTCAGTGTCCCCCCTCCTCTCGGAGCAGGGTGCGAAAAGCCGCCTTGCTCTGGGAGGAGGGGGGACACTGACAGCGACGAAGCTTTCCCTCAGCCCGGACACCGGCGAAGCCAGAAGACAGCGGCGGAGAAACAGCAAAACAACTTTTCAGTGTCCCCCCTCCTCTCGGAGCAGGGCGGAAAAGCCGCCTTGCTCCGGGAGGAGGGGGGACACTGACAACGGCGAAGACAGCGGCGAAGCGACTTTTCAGTGTCCCCCCCTCCTCTCGGAGCAGGGCGCGAAAAGCTGCCTTGCTCCGGGAGGAGGGGGGACACTGACAACGGCGAAGACAGCAGCGAAACGACTTTTCAGTGTCCCCCCTCCTCTCGGAGCAGGGCGTGAAAAGCCGCCTTGCTCCGAGAGGAGGGGGGACACTGACAGCGGCGAAGCAACGACGAAGACAGCGGCGAAGCGACTTTTCAGTGTCCCCCCTCCTCTCAGAGCAGGGCGCGAAAAGCCGCCTTGCTCCGGGAGGAGGGGGGGACACTGACAACGGCGAAGACAGCGGCGAAGCGACTTTTCAGTGTCCCCCCTCCTCTCGGAGCAGGGCGCGAAAAGCCGCCTTGCTCCGGGAGGAGGGGGGACACTGACAGCGGCGAAGCAACGGCGAAGACAGCGGCGAAGCGACTTTTCAGTGTCCCCCCTCCTCTCGGAGCAGGGCGCGAAAAGCCGCCTTGCTCCGAGAGGAGGGGGGACACTGACAGCGGCGAAGCAACTTACTTTTCTGAAGCCATCATCAGGAACACATGCGATCGTAGCTCCTCCCGATGAAGACAAAGATGGCCGCCTGCACGGGGAAAGCGTGCAATTGGCCGCTGTTGCTTCGCCGCTGTCAGTGTCCCCCCTCCTCTCGGAGCAAGGCGGCTTTTCGCGCCCTGCTCCGAGAGGAGGGGGGACACTGAAAAGTCGCTTCGTCGCTGTCTTCGCCGTTGTCAGTGTCCCCCCTCCTCCCGGAGCAAGGCGGCTTTTCGCGCCCTGCTCCGAGAGGAGGGGGGACACTGAAAAGTCGCTTCGCCGCTGTCTTCGCCGTTGTCAGTGTCCCCCCTCCTCCCGGAGCAAGGCGGCTTTTCGCGCCCTGCTCCGAGAGGAGGGGGGACACTGAAAAGTCGCTTCGCCGCTGTCTTCGCCGTTGCTTCGCCGCTGTCAGTGTCCCCCCTCCTCCCGGAGCAAGGCGGCTTTTCGCGCCCTGCTCCGAGAGGAGGGGGGACACTGAAAAGTCGCTTTGCCGTTGCAGTCTCCGTGGCAGCCCCAGTCCGGACATCGGAGGGGGGCTGCAACGTTTTTTTTCGCTTTTTTTTTTTTTTTGGCTTCGGGAGCAGGGGAGAGGCCTGGGGCTGCCACGGAGACCGGCACCCATGATCGCGGCGGGGGCAGGTGAGCGGGGGCTGGGGGAAAGCTTTCCACCTACCCTTACCCATGCCTCTACCACCTGGGTCAAGGTAGGCGGTAAGTTTGCAGGTTAAACGCGCGACAAAACGGCAGGGAAAGGTAGCGTTAGTCGGGGCGCGGGTTACGGGATGCTAGGTGAATAGCTAATTCGCTCGTTTGCATGCAATATCGCGCTAATTCGCTCGTTTGCATGCAATATGCATGCCGCGGGCGGAAGGGGTTGCCCAGGGAATTTAGGACGCGGTAGGAGTAGGTTAAAGGGGATTCGGGATCGCAGGAAGGGCTAACGCGGCCGAAAACGAAGTTAAAAACGGCTTAGGAGCAGGGTAAACGCGGCCGCACTTTACAGGATAGGCCTGTATGTCTGCAACAGGACCACTCAACTGGATAAGTGATCCTGGAACACCCAGAGCGCATATCTGATCACCCGAAGTTCCAGGAAGTTGATCTGGCATGAAGCCTCCTAGGCCAGAGACCTTGTGTGCAGAGGCCATCCACATGCACTCCTCAACCCAGGGTGGAAGCATCCGTAGTGAGCACAACCTGGCATGGAGGGGTCTGAAAGGGAACCCCCCACTCCAGGTTGGGGAGAATTTCCCACCAGGACACAATATTCATGGTGCGGTCTCACCATGGAGCGATATAGAGGCATTATGACATTTTCCGTTTTATTAACCATTCCCTTCCTAATAATTCTTAACATTGTTTGCTTTTTTGACTGCTTCAGCACACTGAGCCGACGATTTTAAAGTATTATCCACTATGATGCCTAGATCTTTTTCCTGGGTCGTAGCTCCTAATATGGAAACTAACATGGTGTAACTACAGCAAGGGTTATTTTTCGCTATATGTAACACCTTGCACTTGTCCACATTAAATTTCATCTGCCATTTCAATCTTCCAGTCTTGCAAGGTCCTCCTGTAATATATCACCATCCGCTTGTGAATGAACTACTCTGAATAATTTTGTATCATCCGCAAATTTGATAACCTCACTCGTCGTATTCCTTTCCAGATCATTTATATATATATTGAAAAGCACAGGTCCAAGTACAGATCCCTGAGGCACTCCACTGTTTACCCTTTTCCACTGAGAAAATTGACCATTTAATCCTACTCTCAGATTCCTGTATTTTAACCAGTTTGTAATCCACGAAAGGGCATCGCCTCCTATCCCATGACTTTTTAGTTTTCTTAGAAGCCTTTCATGAGGGACTTTGTCAAACGCCTTCTGAAAATCCAAATACACTGCATCTACTGGTTTATCCACATGTTTATTAACCCCTTCAAAAAAATGAAGCAGATGTTAGGCAACACTTCCCTAGGGTAAATCCATATTGACTATGTTCCATTAAACCATGTCTTTCTATATGCTCTAGGATTTTGATCTTGAGAATAGTTTCCACTATTTTTCCCGGCACTGAAGTCAGGCTCACTGGTCTATAGTTACGCGGATCGCCCCAGAGCCTTTTTTAAATATAGGGGTTACATTGGCCACCTTTCAGTCTTCAGGTACAATGGATGATTTTAATGATAGGTTACAAATTTTAGTTAATAGATCAGTAATTTCATTTTTTAGTTCCTTCAGTACCCTAGGATGCATATCATTTGGTCCAGGTGATTTGTTACTCTTTAGTTTGTCAATCTGGCCTACTACATCTTCCAGGTTCACAGTGATTTCATTCAGTTCGTCTGACTCATCACCCTTGAAAACCATCTCCAGAACTGGTATCTCCCCAACATCCTCATTAGTAAACACAGAAGCAAAGAATTCATTTAGTCTTTCTGTTATGGCCTTATTTTCCCTAAGAGCCCCTTTAACCCCTCGGTCATCTAATGGTCCAACCGACTCCCTCACAGGTTTCTTGATTCGGATATATTTTTAAACGTTTTTATTATGAGTTTTTGCCTCTATAGCCGTCTTCATTTCAAATTCTCTATTTGCCTGTCTTATCAATGTTTTACACTTAACTTGACAATGCTTATGTTTTTTCCTATTTTCTTCAGATTGATCCTTCTTCCAATTTTTGAAGGATGTTTGTTTGGCTAAAATACTCTTTCACCTCACCTTTTGACCATGACGGTAACCGTTTTGCCTTCCTTCCACCTTTCTTAATGTGTGGAATACATATGGACTGCACCTCTAGGATTGTATTTTTAAACAATGTCCATGCCTGTTGAACACTTTTAACCTTTGCAGCTACACCTGTCAGTTTTTTTCTATTTTCCTCATTTTATCAAAGGTTCCCTTTTGAAAGTTTAGTGTTAGAGCTGCAGATTTACTTATTGTCCCCCTTCCAGTTATTAGTTTAAATTTGATCATGTTATGATCACTGTTGCCAAATGGCCCCACCACCGTTACCTCTCTCACGAAATCCTGTGTTCCACTAAGAATTAAATCTAAAATAGCTCCCTCTCTTGTTAGTTCCTGAACCAATTGCTCCATGAAGCAGTTATTTATTACATCCAGGAACTTTAAGTCTCTAGCAAGTCCTAATGTTACATTTACCCAGTCAATATTGGGGTAATTGAAATTTCCCATTATTACTGCACTGCCAAATTGGTTAGCTTCCCTGATTTCTCTTAGCATTCATCATCTGTCTGACCATTTTGTCCAGGTGGACGGTAGTATACTCCTATCACTATACTCTTACCCAACACACATGGGATTTCTACCCATATAGATTCTACTGAGCATTTAGTCTCTTGTATGATCTTTATCCTGTTGGACTCAATACCCTCCCGGACATAAATACCATACCCCCACCAAGTTGATCCTCCGAGGTTTCCCAAGGTGCTCGGCCTGGACTTTCTCCGGCGCAGAGGATGGAGATGATCCTGAGGTCCTGGAGCACAACGACACTGAAGAAAGCCTATCTCCAGCCCCGCGCTCACGTGAGGACACCAGAAGGGGAGGGGCACTGAGGGAAGCATCTTCATTGGTTTCCCACAGTCCTTGGGAGTAGAGGTGCCCGATGGCAGAGTTGAAGGGTCAGATTTTTTAGACCCAAAGAGTTTTTTCATTTTATCAAGCCGAGTCCGATGACCCTTGGGGTCATTTGGTCACAAAGACGACACTCCCGGACGTCGTGTGATGCCCCCAGGTAGAGGATGCAGACGTAATGATAGACATTGTCCATGGACACTCGGGACATCTACGAAAACCCAATGACACTAAAAAAAAAAAAAAACACAAAAAAAAAAACCAGCCAGAGAGTGGTCTATGACCGGCGGATACCAAAATCGGCAGAGTCGGGAGTCAACTGCAAAGAAGGTACAAAAAGCTTACTCATACCATCCTGAAGCACCGATGGGTGAAGGGGGACCCGGAACAGAAAAGTACCGAAAAAAGTACCAAGAAAGAGCAGAACTTCAAAAACCTGCAAGGTAAACAGCTCCACGGAAAAGAAGAGTCTGAAGGGGGATCCCACGTGGACGCTGGCATGCTCAATGTGTCTAGTCAAAGTTCTAGAAACTTTGACAGAAGATTTCCATGCCAGGTTCCATCTGATGATGTCACCCATGTGAGGGGACTACCATCCTGCTTGTCCTAGGAGAAATGAAGTAACATCAGCTAAATATTTTCCCTTTGATGAAAGCATAGTGGTACCGAAATAGTACTGCTGGGAAGTATTTCATTCGTTTATAATGAAATTATGTTTGTTGATGAGTGTATTCTGTGAGTAAGGACTGTCTTTTAAAAAAAAAAACCAACTCACATTTGAGAATTTTATTTATTTATTTATTTAACGTGTTTTGTATACCGTCATTCGGTTTCGCCATCAGAACGGCACTTTACCATTTAAAAAAAAAATCCTTCGGGGCATATGATTAATGCAATTGGCTATAGCACATTGCATTTCTCATTTACGATACCCCATGGGATCAAAAACTGTGCTTTATCTATGGTAACCATTTTGCCTATCTTTATTGGTTAAAGTCATAAAAAAATGTTGCCTGTCATGAGCATGGACACAGGGAGAACAGTAGATGAAAAGCAGGAATATGCTTATTTCACAACACCAAATTTTGCTGAATCATAGAAAGAGAATATGACACCAGATGAGGCCCAAAAAACCCACAGAATGCCCAATTTCATTCCTGGTACAATACCAGACCCCAATCAGTCCCTGACCTAATTCTCACTTCATGAAAACTAGGGATACTATGTGCATATGTCTCCATCATCTCCACTGGGAGGTCATTTCATGCATCTATCACCCTTTATGTGAAAAAATATTTTTTGATGTTGCTCCTGAGTCTCCCACCTTGGAGCCTCATATCTGATCTCTTGTTCTAGAGCATTCTTTCCTCTGAAAAATATTTCATTATTGCACATTGTTTAAACTTTTAAGATATTTAAATATGCTATCATATCTCCCCCTCTCTTCTCTAAAGTATGCATGTTAATATCTCTAAGTCTCATCTCACAAATGGGCAGCACCATATTGGTAGCCTTTCTCTGGAGTGCTCCCACCTTTCTAGAGGTGTGGCCTCCAGAATGGGACACAATATTCTAGATAAGGTCTCACCAACAACCTGTACAGAGGCATTACACCTTTTTTCTGGTGGCTATGTATACTAATATTTCTCTGATTCTGGCTACTGCCTTATCACACTGTTTTCTCTACATTGAGATCATCAGACTTTATCACTCAAGGTCTCATTTCTGGTTTAAATTTAATATAAATTGGCATTTACAACCTGCTTTTATCTCACCCACTATCATGCACTGCTCCCTCAGTTTTCTTCACCCAAATGCATAATTCTGCACTTTTTTGCATTGAATCTTAACTGCCACATATTGGACCATTCCTTGAGTTTTCTTAGGTTATCTCTCTTGTTAAGCTTACTCCTTCAGGGAGGTACACTCTGTTGCAGTTCTTGGTGCCATCTGCAAAAAGGAAAACCTTTCCTCCTATTCCTTCTGCAATATCACATACATCTAAGCACATGCATCGATCTAATTCTCTGGTCACTTATTCAAAATATTGATCAGATCTTTCTGATACGATCTCTCTTTGGTAAACCCATGCTACCTGCGATCCTGCATGCCCACTAAATTCAAAATATTTCACTATTTTTTATTTAGTAGAATCTTCATTCATTTACTCATCATTGGAGAGCATTCCTTGAAGGGAATCCATTTCTAAGTGATTTTATAAATGGGATGCTGTAATCCACATCTGGTACATTACAATATCCCACCTCCCCTTCCACTTCAATTTTATGTATGTCATTGATTAGATCTCTATCCAGCTCTTCCACTAGTACTGGGGGGGGTCAGTAGATCACTGCAGTATAGATGAAAAAGTGCCCTGCTTTCCAAGATGTCCCACAGAATCCCTCTTTTCTCCATAATCTCCTGCATTTCAATTGCTTTAATACTATTTACATAAAGAGCTACTTCTCCCCCTTTTCTGTCTTCCCTATCCTTCCTGAATAGACTATAACTTGAAATGGCCACTTCCTAGTCATTGAACCATATCTCCAAGACAGCAACAGCCATCAGAGTTTATGTCTGGAATTTTATTACATAGACTATGAGCAATTGTGCTCATAGCCCCACAGATATTTCTTCTTGATTTATCACCCATTTGTATTGCCTTATACTGGTTCGACTTGGTGTTTGTCTCCACTAATTTCATTTGACAGCCAAATGCAAATTGGCTTTCATTCACCAAACCCTCATCATCTAGTTTAAGCACTTTATCTATCTATGAATTGAATCTCTTGCCTTGGATCTTAGTTTCACTGCCAGAAAGAAATAGGAACGCTGTACAGTATGACCTTTTGTTTCATATATGGCCCCAACCCCTAATATATCCAAAATACTTCTCTCTGCGCCATTTTTGAGCCATTTGTTGAAGCTGCTATAATAAATAGATATAACCTCAGAAAATGCTATGATCATTGCCTACTGCCCCCAAGTCCTTCCCTTAGTTTCTTGAATTTCTCCTGTACTACACCAACTTAATTTCTAGCCAGATCACTGGTTTCCAAGTGAACTATGATATCATCACATTCCCTTCTTTCTGCTTCTGTAATACTAAGAATATTGACAGCATCCTTGCCAGGCTAGGACCTCAGTGGGCACCTGACCTGCTTACTTCCTTCTAATTGTACCCCTAAGTCAATATGTCTGATGTTTGAGTCTCCCACCAGGAGGATCTTCCTGCACTTTTGCAAACTTTTGACACTACCGTTAGGTCCTCTTTTACAGTGGGTGTTTTTGTTCAACTCTGCCACCATTTCAACTGCCTTTTCAGTAGCATCATCTATTTCCAATGCCATGCAAGTATCCTTTGTGGGAAATGTCTCTGATTCTTAGGCTTTATCCTATCAAAACCCACTGTAATCCATATCCTCCTAGTCTTTTGGAATCTTTGTAGAAGTGGGAGGTAGATCACATGGACTGGATATGGACAGAGGTCTCATTAATTTAGGCTAATTCCACCCTGAGGTTTAGTGCCCGCCCTTCTCAGAGAAAGCTGCATATACATGGGGCAACCCCAAAGTCCTCAAAAAACTCATTCAGGATTCTTTTGTCATGCCCTTTTGTGAGAGGGTTTTTTTTTTGTTTTTTTACAAACTGTATATATGGGATTTCATGTCCTACTCTTTATTATAATATATTTTAATTATTATATGAATTATGCATTTTAATATATTTTGAGACTTTGCTGTAAACCACTTTGAGCCATATTAGTAAAGAGCAGTATATAAATAGATATGGAGACAAAAGCCTCACAGTTTTTGCACCATATAACTCTCACAATATGTATCCTTTTGTGTGTAGATTTTTTGACACTTTTCTAATATTTCTTTTGTTATTGCCCCATGTAATCTCCCAGAATTGAATGTTTGAGGGTTAAAAACTATATAACAGGTTTGCTGGTGTGTAAAAGATTAAATTATTCTTACCTGATAATTTTTTTTCCTTGAGTCCTGTTAGAACAATATGGAATTTCCCCCTCCACAAATGACAGAGCCAGAGGACACACCGCTTTTATTACCTCTATTTTGTCTTGGGCGTACTTCAGTGCTGACCCCCCATCTATGGGAATGGTGGGCTTGTGTTTAACTGCCAAGACTAAAGCACCGAGACGGGGAATTCTGAGAAGACTGTTCCTCTCCTCCAGAGGCAGGAATTAGATTTTACTTAACATTCTCCCCCTTTCGGTCACCTTTGTGGGGTATTCCAATCTGTAAGGACCATCTGCCTGAGGGCGCTGTATAAGGGGAATACTTTTTGTGGCATTCTAATGCCCTGAGGATAGGATTCCCCCTTCAGCTGACTCTTTAGTGGGAGTAACTGACATCCCTAAAGCAGCCACTACACTTGAAATGAGGGCCGGCAGCTCCTCTTTCTAGAATAATAGTACTATGGTGGAGTCATTTTCCTCTGATGAAATCTCCCTTTCCTCCTGAGAATCCTCCAGGGAGCTCTGGAGCAACTCTCCCCAAGACTATGCTGTTTCTTTGGAAGTATGAGAGTTTGAATGCCCCTAAGAGGAGGCTCTGAATTCTTCCTTGGCCTCTTGACTACTGCCCCTCAGAGATGCAGGTTATCCCTCAGCAAATCAAGAGAGCTAGGATCTATCTGTTCATACATGGCTAAATAAGCTTTATGCATTGCCATAATGAAGTCTGGGGCAATTGTTCCCTGCAAGGGATCCCTATGGCCCCATGTGCCTTTGGAGGGGTTGAGCTCTCTCTATAACCCATACTGAGGCTGTCCCCCCTGTCATGCAGGCAAAGAGAAAAACAGTATTCCCATCCCCTGACAGTCTGGGGCTGCTTTCAACTTATGGTAACTGTCTGGCTCAATCAATGATTCTGCTTTCGATTGCTCCTCCCTAGATTAAGGGACTGAGCTACCATATTCACCCTAAGATTCCCTGCTTGGTTCTCCTTCACATTCCAGGCAAAAGGAGCCCGCTACGCTGGGGACCTGCCTGGCTCCACAAACAGCACATTTTCTACCCTTGTTCATGGTTGCATTGCTCCAAGAATGGTAAGGCAAACAACAAAGAAAAAAAGAAAAAGAAAAAAAAAAAAAGATGCTGTCGTAGTGAGTTCAGCTTCCCCTCCTCCACAGAGAACAAGCTTGTTCTATTGGTGCCCTCCCCCTCAGTCATGCTGCAGTGTTATTACTACTGCGGTACAGCTTAACTACGTTACTACTACAGCAAGCCTGCAACTAACTTTTTCTTACCTAAGGAAGCAGCACAGTCACTACTCACCATCTCTGGAGAGCTATGCCAGCTGGTAAGGCAGGCAGAGCTTCCTCCTGTTTCTCTTCTTCCTTGCCCTGGGCAGATTTTTTTTTGGTGTCTTCACTTAAGGGAGAGGAGGGAAGGGGGAAGAGCAGGGAAAGAGAGAGAGCAGACTGCAGGCCCAGTGTTTTGTTTTTTTTAAAGGGCTGCCAGGTCCCTGCAAGGTTCAGGAACCGTTCTCTGGAAGCTCCACAGACCCCCCCCCCCCCCTTTAAGGCTACTGGGATCACTGCCAGAAGCTCGACCAGGGTAGGCCCTGAAAGCACACTCCAACCGGGAAAATCAATCCCTAGAGTCTGTTGCCCCAGGAGCAACAAGGACTCAACTATCCAATTGCGGATATGGTTCAAGGTGCTGATTTTAGTACGCAAGTTATTGTATAGGGAGTTTCCATGCTCCTTGTCAGACAAATTGCAAATATATGACCTGTGGCGAACGCATTATTCCTCTGGTACAAATGTTGGCGATACCATCAGGTAGAGACTTTAGACCGCAAATGACTCGTGCGCAAGCTTTTTTATACTGTGCACCAATTCTATGGAATTTGTTGCCTTTAGTTTTGCACAAAGAGAGAGACATTAAAGCCTTTAGAAAACAGGTGAAGGTGTTACACCATACTCTTCAAGATAAAGTAAGCCCACTGATCCTAATTAATTTTATTGTATGTTTGATTTTATGCAAGTTCATGATTTGTAATCCACTCTAAACACATTTTGAAATAAACTAGGCCTGGGCCGCACCCAGGCTCTGGGAGTTAATGTCCTCTTCACGTATCCGCAGTTGCTGGAGACAAAGAGTTATGGCTAGGGCTCTGGGCTACACCTTCCTTATAGCCCAAAGTGAGGTCATAAAAGAAGTGTGTCCGTCAGCTGCGAAGGGGGAAATCCCATATGTGATGACTGGTCTAACAGAAAGAAAAGGAAGCATCTTTAAACCAACATTTGGGTGAATTATATTGATTACTGTATTTAATACTTTAATTTTTGTTGTTAAAAATTACTTGTTGATGATGTATTTTGGTCATATGTTTGCAAGTATTAAAACAGCAGAGAAGACTGCACTTTCATCTATAGCAGGGGTCAGGAACCTTTTTGGCTGAGAGAGCCATGAGCGCCACATATTTTAAAATGTAATTCCGTGAGAGCCATACTAACTACAACCCCCCACCCTCCTGACTCCCCCAAGACCTACCAAATTAATTTACTATAACCCCCTACTCTCCTGACGCCCCCAAGACCTGCCAAATTAATTTACTACAACCCCCCATCCCCCCCCCCCCCCCCCCCCCCAAGACCTGCCAAAAGTCCCTGGTGGTCCAGGTGGGATCCAGGAGCGATCTCCTGGACTTGGGCTGTCGGCTGCCAGTAGTCAAAATGGCGCCAACAGCCCTTTGCCCTCACTATGTCACTGGGGTCGACCAATGGCGGTGGTAGCCCCTGTGACATAGTAAGGGCAAAGGGCCGTCGACGCCATTTTGATTACTGGCAGCCGACGGCCCTTTGCCCTTACTATGTCACAGGGGCTACCGCCGCCATTGGTCGACCCCAGTGACATAGTGAGGGCAAAGGGCCGTCGGCGCCATTTTGACTACTGGCAGCCGACAGCCCAAGTCCAGGAGATCGCTCCCGGATCGCTCCTGGACCCCCGCTGGACCACCAGGGACTTTTGGCAGGTCTTGGGGGAGTCAGGAGGGTGTAGTAGTTGTAGTAAATTAATTTTGGAGGTCTTGGGGGGTGTCAGGAGGGTGGGGGATTTTGTTAGATTTTTACTTTTTTATTAAAGATTTGTCTGCGAGCCAGATGCAGCCATCAAAAGAGCCATATCTGGCTCCCGAACCATAGGTTCCTGACCCCTGATCTATAGCATTTATATATTTTCTAACTTGCAGAATAGGCGCCCAGAAAAATACACTAAAACCATGTATATAGAACAAGAAATAAATTCAAAAGAGTGCATAAAGCCCTAGATATAACAGAGGGAAACATTCCTAGCATTTATTCAATGGCAGAAGACGGATGGGGGATCCTTCTTTGCATAGATATTAAGTGTGCTCCAAAAAAATATTGCAACTAATTCCATAGGTGACTGGCAATGACGACACATTTCAGTGTAATGCTTTAATAGCTGCTGTGGCTGTTTCTGTAGGGGGTTTTTTTTGTTGTTTTTTTTTTAATTTGCCAGCTGTCAAATAGCTAAAAAAGGCAGAAAGGATTAATATACAAATGACTCATGCTGTATTCTAACAGTGAGGACAAACTTCAACATAATGGCACTTGCTGTACAAAACAAAAATTAAATCTGCTACAACACCTGTTCTGTGACTCCAGGATGCCGTGGGATCTCATAGGTTCTGCACTTAAGCTGGAGAACAGGGTCTTCATTTAAAAGCTGAGCCAGTAACAGCACGCCATTCTAGAAAGCAAAACCTACCAGGTTTGACAAACTGATAATAGCAATTTAGAAAACATGCAATGACTAGCCTTTTGCAACACTTGGTGTCTTCAGGAACAAAATTAACCCTGAATTCGTTGGTGATTATAAAAGCAAATAAGTTCAGTTTGGACTAAAGATCTGGCAGGTCAGACATGGGAGCCCAATAACTTAAGGTTTGTTCAGCTTCACTAGGGCACTCACCAAACACAGCGATGTCAAGAGATGTCATCGGAGGATTAAGGATTTAAGCACATAGCCTTTGAGCACCTTAGAACCATTTAATACAAACAAGGCCATGTATGTGACTAGGGAGGAGAACCATAGCCTAGAGGAAAGCTGATATCTTTCTAAAGGAATGGGAAAACATGGCAGTCGAGACATTGTGAAAAGTAAAATGTACAAGACAGATGTACTGCACAGCACATCTAATGTACCACAACGTAGTCTCTAGGTCGGATTCCAAACTGTTACTAAAGATGCAGGTGACAGGGCTTGACCTGCAGGCGCCTGTTTTATTTTGACAGATCACAGTCAGACGCCTTGCATAGTTGTGAGGAAATGCATAGTTAAAACAAAAAACAAACCACACTATGGTAAATTTATAAGGATACCTCTTGATTATTCCTATTGTAATTCACCCTTTACCTTCCCTGTAATTTGCACTATATGAATTGATCTCCTCTGCTAATCAAAGGCTAAAAGCTGAATTCTGTCAGCAATGTAGTCACCCTCCTTCCAAGAGAGGCCTGAATGTATACGGTGCACCATAACCCTCAGTGCCTTTGATAGATAGAAACCCAAAACTTAAATCTTCTGTGTACCAAGTCAAGACACCGGTCCCAATACCCCTTCTTTTTTTCTGCAGTTTAACCTATATATAACTAAAAGGTACAGTGATGGGTTCCAAGTCTGAAGAAATAATCCTTTGCTAACCTATCACCTCTTTTTTTTTTTTTTTTTTTTTTAATTCGAAGAACTGAAAATAAGTAGCAACAAACCTCAGTGTAAAAGCGCACACAGCCAGAGGTAAAACCAACCACAATGCAAGTCCAGTCAGGGCGCCCCGTAGAACTCCTGTCCCACACAAAACAAAATGCTTAAGACATCAGATAGGTACTTTATGCTGCACAGGAACAATTCATCAACCCAATTTTTCCAAAAAAAACACAGATTTACTGTGCTTACCTCTTTTGACTTGCCAATGGAATGCACAGGGCACTGCTTACACATTCCCTGAAAGCAACACAAAATGCAGATGTAACAATCAAACAGTTTTAGATCACTACAGTTGATTACTACTCTTAATAACGATCAATCAGGCACTAATACAACAGAACCTATTAATGAATTTTTAAAGAATGTCAGTGGAGCAGAGCTTATCTCTAATCAGCCTTGCTGTCACACAGCTTACGTGATAGGTTCTTACATTTAAAACAAACTGTTTCGAAAGCCTCACATTATTTTATTTATTTATTTTAAAACTTTTCTATACCGCCGTTAAGTTAGATAACCATCACAACGGTTTACAGAAGGGCACGATAATGATAAATATGGGTGGTATAGATTACAAATTAATCTTGTGCCATCATAGTACGGTAACAATTCAAGGTAATAAACTGTTTAAGTTAATCTTGTTTGTCAGGAACATTAAACTTGGCCATTCTCCAGGCTGTCAAAGGCACTAACCCAAACAAAGAACAATATTTTTAGGAGACTGGGGGGGGGAGGAGGCAGGCCCGGCATTACCAGGTGTATAAACCGTTCAATTGCACAGGGCGGCACACCTGGGAGGGTGACTGCTGCGGAGGAAGGGGCCCACCAAATGGAGCAGTGAGAGGCTCGTGGGTCGCCGATGGACCCCTTCCCACTGGCGGCGGAAGAGGCCCATGCGGTCGCCAGTGGAACTCATCCCATCAACAGCAGAAGGGAAAGACCCGCACCACACTCTGCCTGAAGAAGTGGGAGCCGTTCTGTGCCTCTTCCTTGAGTGCCAGCTGGCCCTGCGGTAACTGAACACTCGCAGTGCTAGTACTTCCGGTATGCTCATCTCGTGTATCGCGAGATGAACATACAGGACGTACTAACACCACAAATGTTAAATAGCACTGGGCAGGCTGGCACAAGGAGGAGCTGCAGAAAAGACTCCTATAGTTTTCCAACACATGCTGCTCTCTGGGTAGCAGCAGCAGTAGTAGTAGCACTAGTAGTTGAAGAGAAGGAAGAGAGACCCGTGGATCCTGCCTGCCTTGAGTGAGTGTCGGTTGTGAATGTGAGTATGTATGTGTGTGTGTGAGAATGGGAGACTGCCTGGAAAGGATGGTAGTGTGTGTTAGAATGGGAGCCTGTATGTTTTTCTAACTCCCTCTCAATTAGACTTCTTCCTCAGTGATAAACTGGTCTTGCAGCCTGTGGGGAATGCATTATCTTAGCCTGTTCCTCCTTTAGAAGGATGAGTATCCTTAAATTGCATAATCTGCTATATTAGCGCTGCCTTTTCTTTTTCCTTACTTCCCCTTACGAGTTTCTTTGAAATTGTGATATTGGATCCATCATTGTGGATTATGGAACTGAAGAATGATTGTATTCCTTATTTTCTATTATTTGTATGTTTTTCTTTTTCTTCTTTTCCTTTACGGCTCAAGATTGTTTTCTTCAAAATATATTGGAAAACCGCACAAATAAAGAAATAAATAAAGAAAGAAATAAATAAATAAATAAAAAAGAATGGGAGCCTGCCTGGGGGGAATGTGCCTTTTTGTATGTGTGAATGGAAGCCTGCCTTATTGGGGGGGGGGTGAAAAATGTACACTACCCCCACTAATCCATCAGGGTGACTGGAAATCAAAAGTTTTCAGATACAGGAAGAAGGTGATTTTTTTCCCCTTCTTGTTTTAATATTTGGGTGTTTGATGCGTCTGCTATTCTGAAATATTTTATTGCTGTTTGGAAATTTTTAAAACATTATACAAGTTCTTAATTATTGGATGTTATTCTATTTGTCATGTTTGGCAATATTCTTTTAATTAGTATGGCTCATTATAATCAATATATATTTCTTGATTTTGTTTGATGATTTATGAGGACTGATGATGTTTCTGTTTTTCCATTGCTTCATTGCATACAGAGTCAAGGCTGTTGTAGTTTCCAGTTCCGTTTCAGTCTATTCATTTCTATTTGTATTTTAAAGTCTTTTTATTCTATTTTTGGTGAAAATCTGTGTTCTGCATGTGTAAGGTATTCTGCTAGCATGTAGTTTCTATGTAGGAATTTAGAGCAAACTGATTTGTCCTGCTTTCCTAATAGAAGGTGCTTTAGAGCCTGGTATAATATTTGCCTTTTCATATACTGGGTTGTTCCTGTTTTGAGTGCTTGCCGTTAGTACTGTTCTGGCATGGGAGTTTTACTATTGCTGTAAATCTGTTTTCTCAAGGCTGTCCAAGTGCCAAACCAACATCTAACACACATTACAATAGACCTAATGCTATATAGGATCCAAGTGTCTTTTTTTTTTTTTTTTTTGCAGGTTTTCTGGGTGGCACCACAGCAGTGCATGTTTTTCTGTACAACAAACTGCTGCCGGCTACAGGGACCAGCCAGCATCAATTTTATGTACCAGTACATGGGGGAAGGAACACCGGGGGATCATTCCTATACAATTTAGAAATTTTTGACCTGTACATGGGATAAAATAGGTTCAAGGGAGTGTGTCAATTTTGACAGTTTGCATAGTCGGAGGGAACAGTGGCGAAAGGGGGCCCGGAATGGAGCGCGAGATTGATGGTTTCTATTGTGTGTTGGCTATTGGGGAAAACAAAAATTTAGTGTTTTAAAAAACAAAAACAGAACGGGAAGGGGGGGGGGGGGTCGGAGGGGCAGGACAGCAATTTTTCGCACAGAGCAGCAAAAATGCTAGCACCAGCCCTGGGAAGAGGAAATAGCAAGGCCAACACAGAGATGATATGCAGAGGAACACAAACTACACCCATTTTAATGGTTAGAAGAGAGCATGCAACTAAAAGCAATAAAAGCCTAAATGGAAGCTTTGCTTTCCAAAACATGGTCAATTTCAATACAATGTAAATGAGATAATCCATGAAAAAGTAAAACAAATGACTTGCATCATATTATTGAATGTTGTTACACGCTATTGACAGCAGTCAAAACACTTCTAAAAGAACTGCTACTTTAAACACATAGGAAAAAATATCCAAAGATTATGTCCAGATGCTATAAAATGAAAATATTCAAGAAACTGGAATACATGGAATACATGAGGTGTAGATCGAATACCAGCAGCAGCAGTAAACTACATTCCCACATGTTCCAAACATGGGATTAAAATATCCAAAACTGCCCTGTGAAGGCAATTTGTGAACGAGCGATTTCAGAGTGCACACTCATTCTGATGGAAGAAAAGCTCTCTCCTGCAGCAAATCTATCCATTCTCCAATAAATTTTAATTTCTGGGTCAGCACTAGATTAGACTTCTCAAAATTCACCAGAAATCCCAAGTTTTATAGAAGTTGAATTAACTTTTCCAGGCAAAAGTTACCATATTCTGGATCCCTCACTTGACACAACTCCCTCCTGGGAGTTGGCCATGACTTGCCAATGATCTTGGTATGGAAAGATGGATTACTTGATGTCATAAGTGCGCTGCTTCTACAGCCAGGCACTTGGTGAAAACCATCAGAGCTGCTGACAGTCCGAAGAGGAGTAATTTGTATCGGTAATAGGAAGAGTCTATCCTGAAGCACAGATGATGCTAGAGGGTGGGATAGTTGAGTATGTGGGCATATGCATCTTTCAGATCGAGAGCACACATCCATTCCTCCTTCTGGGTGTAGGGAAGAATCATGTTGAGAGAATTCATTTTGAGTTTCTCTCAGACTAGGTGCTTGTTCACGTTTTTCAGATCCAGAATGAGTAACAGTCCCCCAGAATTTTTAGGGAGGAGGAAGTATCAGGAATATAATCCCTGTCCATTTTGACGCACAGGGACACTCTCTATTGCCCTCTGCTGAAGAAGTGATTCCACTTCAAGATGGAATTGTATCAAGTGAGGGATCCAGACTGACAAACAATGAGGAAGAGATGGTAACCAGGAGAAATGCAGTGTCCAGCTTCCATGATCTTGAATTTTTGGTTATCTTGTGCCACTCCTCCAGAAAGATCTAGATTCTTCCCACACAACTGGAGAGGGTGGTTAGTGGACTTATGATCAAAAACTTGGTCCATACTCGGCCTGGACTTGTTCTGTTGCTTTAGGTGACAGCATTCAAGCTGTCGAGTATGAGCCAGAAGTTGTTGTTGAGCCAGAAGAGGCGGGAACATGTATCGCAACTCAAAGAAGACTGTTATTCAGGTTCTGCTGAGAAGGATTGGATGTTTACATTTACTCTTTTATCTGAGTGACCGTTTCTCTGAGCTTCTATCCAAAAAGGTGTTCTCCTAGATAAGAAACATCTGCAAATTTGTCATGAATGTCATTGGATAGGCTACTGGCCCCTCAAACAGGCGATGCTTTGTGCCCTGGTAGAAGCTGTTGCAGTATGTGATATCAAATGATTCATAAGATTCATCGAAGAAGATGACTTATGCACTCTTCAGAACCTAGAAGCGGCTGCAGATAGCAATTTTAGCCTTCAGTAGGATGAAGGAAAGGTTTCAGCTTTTGTATAATCATGCAAGTATTGCATTGCATAGAACTGGGGAGAAGCAATCTGTGCACTTAGCATGGAACTCTAAAAAACTTTCTTCTCAAAATTGTCAAGCAATCTGGGATCATTTCCTAGTGGTATATTGGAATATATTCTTGTTTTCTTTACTTTTTTCAGGGCAGATTCAACAACAATGGCTTAATTAGGTAATTGGAGTAATCCAAATTCCAGGGATTTCTGCATTCTAGAGGTCCAGCTTTCTTGCCATTGGTGCACAAGAGACAGGGTTTTCACAGATTCTCATTTGTAGCTGTTGTAGGATACTGTGTATCAAATTAGCTGCTGGAGCGTCCAAAATTTGGAAAAGACCAAAGACCTCTGCATGAAGCTCTTTAGCTTTGCGCACATTTACTCCAAGCATTTTTTCCCACATTTTCAAACAATTTGAGTAAGAAAAGTCTTCTGGAGAAGAGGCATGTTCTGGAGGCTCCAGTAGTGGATCAAAGGAAATTCCCATTAATCCAGGAACCCAATAATGAAGATGGTGGCTCGGTGGTGGTGGGGAGTCCCTCTGTGCCTCTGAGAGGAAAGGTCCTGGTATATATTCTCTGAACGGCTGGACTTCACTGTAAGAGAATTAGATGAAGAAGAACCTTCTCAGGTCACGGCGTGTGCGCACATGCGCCTTCGCTGCCTTGAGCACCCATATTGGACCTACAGGCGTGCACGTATTCACCTTTGCCGGCGGGGCTGCTGAAGCCGCTCTCTCTCGCCGCCCTTCTACTTCTACTGCTGCTGCTGGGGGCTTGCATGGCCGCGGCCAGCGCAGGTGAGCGGGGGCTGGGGGAAAGTGTTTGGGACTGTGAAATTTCATCTCTCTCTGCTGGGGCTTTGATTGGGTTGGTTTGGTTCGGGATTGGGCAGCTAAGTGTGAGAAGCATTTTTTTCTGTGGATTGGGTTGGTTTGGGACTGGGCGGCTAAGTGCGAGAAGCATTTTTTTTCTGTGGATTGGGTTGGTTTGGGACTGTGTGGCTAAGTGCGAGAAGCATTTTTTTTTCTGTGGATTGGGTTGGTTTGGGACTGGGCGGCTAAGTGCGAGAAGCATTTTTTTTCTGTGGATTGGGTTGGTTTGGGACTGGGCGGCTAAGTGCGAGAAGCATTTTTTTTTTTCTGTGGATTGGGTTGGTTTGGGACTGGGCGGCTAAGTGCGAGAAGCATTTTTTTTCTGTGGATTGGGTTGGTTTGGGACTGGGCGGCTAAGTGCGAGAAGCATTTTTTTTCTGTGGATTGGGTTGGTGGGTTTGGATTGGGTTGGTTTGGGACTGTGAAATTTCGTCTCTCTCTGCTGGGGCTTGGCTTGGATTGGGTTGGTTTAGTTTGGGACTGTGAAATTTCGTCTCTCTTGTCCATCCGAAGGAGGGTGTTTTGTTGCGCTCCCTGCCTCTGATCGCCGGCTGCTGGGGCTTGCTGGCGCCGGGCGCTCAAGGCAGCGGGGTCTGTAGGAGAACCATCCACTTCCTGGTACCTGTCATTTCAAACGTCATTTGAAATGACAGGTACCAGCGCACCCAGGATACTGTATAGGCGCTGTATAGCGCCTATACAGTAAAATGGATTGCGCTTCATGGACGCATGTTGAACGCGGCTTGCATTTGCATGCCATTTAAATACATTATCGAGCGGTAGGTGATCCAAACTGTGCGTGCGGCAAACGCAGGTGCACCGGGCACTAACGCACCTCTTTCTACCGCACCTTACTGTATCGGCCCGTTAATGAGTTAAGAGACTATGCTCTGATGTAAAAAATGCATCATATTGAGAGAACTGGATATGCCATGTGTCATTGATTTCAGAAATCATCTTGCACCCTGCATTATATGGACTGAAATGCTTACAATTTATACTTGATCTTTTCTTCATGTTTTTTCTTGTTCTATGGGAGTGGCCTTACCTAGAATCTGGTTTCCTTTGTTTTCTGAAGCAATGTACCTTTGACATGTGATAACTGATTGTCATAAAATTATTTTCATGTTACGCTTAGTTAATATCTAGTTATGTACCTATTTGCAGATGCTATTATGTAGATTTTCAAGTTAATGACACAATCTGAATTAATTCAGTTTTTATTATTCCCTACATTCCACGTGTTTTGTTGCATTTTCCAGCTGATGATTGTTGCATTTTTCAGTTAATGATTATTTGATATATTCTCTTTTACCTTTATCTATGAAAGTTCGTTTGATCACATTAACCAATTACCCTGTTCCACTGCTTGCCCTTTTAGAGAGTGATCTGTCTTGGTGTGGATCAAATGTCCCCTTGAATTCCTTACTCTTCGACCACCTGTCCTTTTCTCTGGATCCTCCCTTCCCTGTTGTGTACTTTGTTGTCTCAGTGGTGATTCAATGTTCAAGAGGGAGGCATGATTCTGCTCCACCAGCATATGTCCAATACATGCTGTTCTGTTTGCTGTAAGGAATGCAGCTACTTGTAACTTCCGAATGCGTTCTATTTCTAGCATTCTATTGCTTGCCTTACTCTTGTTGCCTCTGCTTAAGTCTTTTCTCTTATTTCTCCCTTATTTCTCCTTTTGCAGCCTGCATTTATGGTACTCACATTGCTGGTCTTCTATATTCTATTCCCCCTGCTCCTAACCTTACCCAATATATTGAATTTGGTTATTCTCCATCTACTATGAGTTCCCTGTTTGCCTTTTTGAGCATTTCTTCCTGTAACACTACCTGTTAGGTTATTTACCTAGAGTTTGTTTACACTCTCTCACAAATGTCTTCTGGTAAAGTGGAATTTCTGTTTACCTATATATCTATTTCTGCCTATGACCAGAACATATCTTATGTTCTTCAACACCTTTCTATTTCTGTCCCTGGTGCTTATTATGAGACTGTCCCCCTTGCAGAGACTCATTCATTATAAATGATGCTCACTGTAGCAGGGATATGCAACTATCTTTTCTATACCTTCTTTCATAATAACTTCTCGTTGTCCTTTGTATCCTTATGCTGGTTCTAACACTAATATGTAGTTTTTTGACTTAGAAAATCCTATATGTGATTTCAAACGTTTTTCCTATAATGCTAGTCTATGTCTTTCTTTTTTCTTTGTCCACTACAACAGACTGCCTATTATTCTCTTTGTACCCTTTAAGAATGATTTCTTCCTTCTGCCAGTTGTTTAGTTTTTTCATACTGTCCTTCTATGCTCACGTAATGTAAACTAAAGCTTAAGACTGTCATGATATGCAGTTATACTTGCAGTTCAACGACAGAGCTGACTGATTTTCAGTGTAATTTCAGCATTAATGCTGCCCTTCGCTACCTGAAGATTGATTGCATCTATGTGAGTATCATGTACTTAATTTAAGGATCTAGAGGGACACATGCTCTGCTTGACACACCCAATACAAACCAAGGGTTAGTTGTTATAATACACTTCTAGGCCTACTTGCCCTGGACTATCCTCGCATACCTGTCACCCGCTCTGATGCTTTGGTGTGCCACTCTTGCCATTTGAAAGTGGCACAAGATGGAAATGATATGTGTGTGCCTGAAGTTTGAAATCAACAGAGACTATGGATCAGGCCTAGCAGCAGAGGATTCTGGGAATCTGCAAATTCTGGCCACGAGAACCTCAAATTGACCCTAGCTTGGAAAGACTCTGGGAGACATCTGGACTGCATTTGGAGCTGTTCAAATACGATGGAGGGTCATGAGGTCACAAAGAGCACATGGACGAGGTTATGTTCTCACAGGATACCGTCTCGAATTGAGGGGCCACAGTGAAATGAGAGAGTCCTGGAGATCTCCCTGAGGATGAAAAGCTGACAGGACAAAGAACTAACAGAAGACTGACAGAGTAGTAGGCACATGGGCTTTAAGTGGGCCTCCAGGTGGGAGGGGGAACAGGGAAACATAAGGTTTAATTTATCTTGTTTTGACACAAGAAACTTAATACGTGATACTCCCATTTATGAATTCCTATTAGGGATCACTGTATATTTTACCTATAAAAAACCAACACTCACTGACATACAAGGAGACACACAGGCGTAGTTCTGTAAAGATGGAACTACTACTCAGTTTCTCCCAGAGGTACCAGGATTGCTTTTTGATATGCAATAAAAAAACTTAAATTTGTTTCTGCTAAATTTAGTGAGGTACCTTTGTGTTCATGGGGCAGCGCCATTAAGCTGATTTAATGCTTAACAGTAGCTAAATCACTGGTGTATAGATTAGAGGTGGTGACCTATTTAACCTATTGCATCAGTATCTGAATTGTTCCTCGACTGTTCAGGTAACCTGCATACTTCTTGGATATTCCACTTCCTTGAATAAAAATTATTCTCTTTTAGCTGCAGAGGGCTAATTCAATACAGTGTGCTAGCTGCTATACATGGCCTAATGTGATTGGATTGCTGCTTGAAAAAGGGCTCATGGCGGGGAAGTCCCCATGGCGTGTCCCAATGACATCACATGCTGGAGCTATTTAAATGCCAGCAAGACAGCAGACTGTTGCCTCAGCAACAGATCCTCCTGCCTTGCAGTGCATGTTTCTATTTCCTTGCTTGCCTCCTAGTTCTGCTCCCTTTCTTCATTCCTGTCTTGCCTTGTCTTGTTCCCCAGTGTCCTGTCTTGCCCATCTTGGCCTGATTCTCCGGTTCTGACCTCTGCTTTGGATTCTGAGTTCGTTCCTGGATTGCTGCCTGTCCTCATCCTTGGTCTGGACCCAAATACTGTTTGCTGCCCGCCCTGACCCTTGGCATGGACCTGGATACTGTATGGTTGCTGCCAGCCATGACTGCTGCTTGAATTTTTAACTTTGTCTGACCACTCCGTATGGTATTTTTGTCTAAGCCCTACCAGCTCCTGGACTCCAAGGGTGCAACCTGCGGGGAACAGGGCTGCTATAGGTGAAACGTCAGCTCCAGTCCCAGAAAGAGGAAGTCCATCAGTTGCCGGTGTGGGCCTAATGAGTTCATCTGCTAGTCAACCACACTATAGCCCAATGGCTCACAACCATGACAGATGGAAATTGCCCTAGTCAGACTTTGTTGGTCACTTCTGTTTTAAAAACTGATAGGGATCGTATTTTTAAATTGGTTTTCAAGTTGTAAGATAAGTCTTTTCTGGGTAAGCAACTGGAAATTTTTCTAGATGTGACTAAGCTTACATAATTAAGAGGAAAGCAGTTTCCTCAAGAAAAGTAGAGAACACTAACTCTGGTGCAAATTTCCAACTTAGGTTTCCATCCAAGAGTCATTTTAAATTGGTGGGTTCAAAGTTTAGTTTTTATGATCCTGGCCAATCTGAAAGATTTTTATAGGACAAGGAAGCCATTTAATAGTGTGGATTTAGGACTAATGATTTTGTAACAGGGAATGTTTCTTCATTATATTTTCTTTAATATTTGTTCCTCATTTGTGGTCTATACAAAGATTTATACAGGGATATTTTATGTTTTCAGATTTCCTTGAAATTTGTTTTGTCTTTAACACTCGAATTTCTTTCAAAATTGTATTTTAATTCTTTTTTTTCTTAGCAATTCAATAATATTAATAACAAAAATTGCTGTAGAAAACAATCTATACAGCACAGATTCACTTATTTTAAATAATCAATGCAGCAAATAATCCTAAGAAGGGCAAGGGATGTCCTTCAAAGGTGGATGTGTGCCTGAATCAAAAGTCAGTCAACACTTGGTATTTCAGCATCTGAAATGCCTTCCCTTCAGGGGCCAATAAAACATGGAGAACTGGGCATCTGTCTCACCAAAGTAAAATCATGGTAGATGATTATAATTAACTGCTCAATGTGAAGCTGTAACAATTATTGCCAAAGGAAACAGAATATTGTATGCTGCTATGCACACCTTTTTTTTGGAATAGCTACTGAAGTTTGGTTAATTTTCATGGTTACAATGACACATTTTTGTTCCCCTTCACCTCTTTTCTTTGATAAATTTATTCTCTGGTCAAATGTACTATGAAAAGTAATAACAATTATATAAACTAAAATTATTTTCAATGTTTAAGTATTTATCTTAAGTTTTAACACACAGTCTGATTAATACGAAAACAATAATTTTGTTTACTGTTGGTAATAAAACATTATCTTATTTCAGTACACATGTCCAACCAACAAGGACTGAATTACATAGTCAAGTAAACAAAAGCATGGGTGCAGCTTGCTTATTGAAGCGGTTACTACCCCTAACTAAGCTACATATTCAATTAGATGCAGTTCCAACACTGCTCTCTACATTAATGGTGGGGTGGAAGGGAAACAGAACTAAAAGGTACTAAGAGCCAAGCGTAACAAGTAAGAGGAAAAAAAAAGTGCATAGCTTGCTGGGCAGACTGGATGGACCGTTTTGTCTTCTTCTGCCGTCATTTCTATGTTTCAATGAAATGGCAACATTTTAGTTTTTACTATTTTGCATGTCTGACATACAGTTGAAAAGAGGTAACAAGAGCAATAAAAAGTATTTTTCAGTGGTTTTATAATGAAATAAAAATATTTGACATCAATGTAATTATTTTTAAAAATCTAATCAAAATATTAAAATTCAATAAAAAAAATGTTTAAATTGGAAATTAAGTATTGAATTGCGCAATTATATTGCCAAAGTCGAAACCAGTTTTTTAAATCATAATTTATTTAGGCGTTTTATATACCATCATTCCAGAATAAAATCACAACAGTATACAAAATCATTCATGTTCTTATTTAACACATTCTGAGCCAGTATTCATAATCTAGGTCAAAACCATGGCAGATATGTGTTCTTATTCATAATTCTAGGTCAGAACCACAGTAGATGTTTAATTAACATGTTGATATAATAGTTATATGGTATATGGTGATCTGTGTTAAGATGTATCTGTAATAAATCATATAAATTTTAAAGAAAATTTGTGATTGACTAAATAACTACAATTAATGAACATACTATGTTTTATATAACAGAAATTTATGTCCTTATTTGATGTTGGGTGCATACATATTCTTGATCAACATGACAAACTATGACAAATTATGGGTTCTAAAAGATTTCAGATACAACTGCCTGGAAAATATTTCAGGATGGAAAGAAACTCACAAGCAACTTGTACTGAAATACAGGCTTCTCTGAAACAAAGTGGTGTGGGTGTTTAGACATGCACAATAAGGAGACACTTAAACAAAAAATGGGCTGCATGGTAGAATTGCCAAAAAAAAGCCATTGCTGCACAAACGCTACAAAACAGCCTGCTTACAATACGCTAAACAGCACCTAGAGAAGCCTCAAAACTGCTGGAACAAAATAATTTGGAGTGATGAGACCAAAACTGAACTTTATGGTCACAACCATAAACACTATAAAGAGAAGACCACCATCCTTACCGTGAAGCATGGAGGTGGATTGCTGCTGTTCTGTTGGGGCAGGGGGGTGATAAGCTAAGGTGGCATAGGAAATTTAGTCAAAATTGATGGCAAGATAAATGCAGCATCTCATCAGAAAATATTGGAGGAGAATTTGCATTCATCAGCCAGGAAGCTGCGCATGGGGCGCACTTGGACTTTCCAACATGGCAATGATCTGAAACATAAGGCCAAGTCAACCCTTCAGAAGCTGCAGCAAAAGAAAGTGAAGGTTCTGGAGTGGACATCACATTCTCCTGACCTCAATATCATTGAGACTTTGGGGAGAACTTAAACATGCAGTTCATGCTAGACAACCCAAGAATTTACAGGATCTGGAGGCTTTTTTTTTTTAATATATTTCTTTATTGACTTTTCAACACATAGCAGTAACATAGGAGAAACAAGGAATATTAACAATAGACAATTGTCTCAATTAGTTTCAAAACCTCCAATCTCAAACCTACCCCACCCTCTATTCTCCCTGAAATAGAGCCCAAGGCAAATCCACAAGGACAAACAAATCAAACGGCTGCATCTGAGGAGATAAAATGCTAAAATCTTTCCTGTAGAGAATCTGGTAGACGTTTAATAAAGGAGGTCCATATCCTGGGAAATGCATTCTTCCATCCCCACAAGGTCTTAGTCCAAATTTAAAAGATCCAACATTTCCGCAAACCAAAATTCAAACGATGGTGCCTCAGTCTGTATCCACTTATATACGATCCATTTCCTAGCAACGCATGTTCCTTTAATCAGGAATTTACAATCATAGTTGCGACATGTTATCTCATCGGAAAATATTCTCAAGATACATAAAGAAGTTGCCAAAGGAAGCACAGACCCTATTAATTCCGACAAAAATATGAACACAGATTCCCAAAAACTATGATTGGAGGACACTCCCAAAGCCCATTCAAAGTGGCAATATCTGTGGAACATTTTATGCATCCTGTGGAAGAAATAATTTTCATCTGATAAGCTCTGTGAGAGGAGATAGTTAACCGATGGAGAACGCACAAATACTATTCTCGTAGTCAAATCGAGGGGATAATTTTCATAGAACTCGGCAATGCCAGTCAAAAACATCATCATCTAGATCCAGCCCCAAATCCAAATTCCATAACCCCGCCAGAATCATAAACTGTTTGTAAGAAGTGATAGAATGGAGAAATGTATATAATCCTGCCAAAGATTGCCTCCTCCCCTGAAAAAAGGACAACAATCTTTGAAACGAACTCGAAGAACAGGACACCTGACGGAGCTCCATATTTTTATTATAAAACTAAAAGTTTATAAATATTGAAAAAAATTGGGAGATTCAAAACCAAACAGCTCCTGACAGCAATGAAAAGAATAAATTATGTGATGCTGTTAATCAATAAAATCATGGAAGGTATTATACCCTGCAGTGTTGAGCCATATAAAATATATACTATCTTTCCCAGGGAGGAACCACAGATTGAATTTCCAAGAGAGCAACAACTTCTGTCTAAGAGATTTCCAGGCAAACTGCATATATTTCACCAAGATATTCTGCGAAATATAGGGGGGGGGGGGAGATCCTTAGCACTCGCATGAAATAAAAATTGCAAGTCATAAGAAGAAGCAAAACATTGCTCCGCAGGCACATCAGCAAAACACTGACTGCTCAGGAGCCAGTCCCCCCAAGGTCCGTAAAGCACACGCCAAGTTATAATATTTTAAATTATGAAAACCCCAGTCGCCTTCTCTGGAGGGTACCATTAATTTAATAAAAAAAAGACACCCTCGCTTTACATTCAGCCCAAATTGTGTGCAACTACATTGAAGCCCTTTAAGATCCACTTCAGTGAGAACTAAAGGCAGCATTTGTAGAGTATAGAGTAACTTAGGGAAAAGAGACATCTTGAACAAGGCTATCTGCCCCATGAGTGATAAAGGAATCTTCATCCACCCAGTCATACATTTCTGGATTTCCCTTATAAGCGGAGGAATATTAACCTGATACCACATAACCAGTATCTCTATGAATTCGAACCCCAGGATATTTAAGCAAGTCCTCTATCCACCACAGCAGAAAAGCTGGCCAGGAATTTTGTAAATGTCCCTTGATATCCAAGGCTTTGGACTTATCCAAATTTAATTTAAACCCGAAAAGGAGCCAAAATTATAAAAGATGTCTAAGATCTGAGGAAGAAGATTCCTTGCCTGGGGGATAAAAAGAGGAATATCATCTGCGAATAAGAAGGTATTCAAAAAAGAAAACTTATTACACACCGTGGAAATATTCAGAATTTCTGTAAGGGCATGTATTAAAGGTTCAATTGACAGAATAAATAATAGGGTACCTCTAGTCAGCTGAAACGAAGCAGAAAGACTATTATTTTAGCTCCTGGGTTAGCATATAAAACCTGAATGGCCTGAAAGTATAAAACATCTGGAAGCTTTTTACCAAGAGGAATGGGCAGCTTTATCGCATGAAAAAATACAGGGCCTTATTCACAGCTACCACAAAAGACTGCAAACTATCATTGATGCAAGAGGGGGCAATACACAATATTAAGAACTAAGGGTGTGCAAACTTTTGAACAGGACCGTTTTATTATTTCTCTTATTGCCTTGGTTTGTGTGTAATGACTGTGATGCATAACAGTTTAATTTGAAACACATTAAAAATAACAGACGTGTTTATTCTGATCAGTCACATTTTCTTAAAATGCTACACATCTTACAAATTCTGCCAGGGGTATGTAAACTTATGAGCACATCTGTATGCTTTCAAAGTGATGACTACTATATATATATTTTTTTAAAGATGTAAATTTTACAAATCTAAACACAAAAAAGTGAAATATGGAACAAGGGGACATCAAATAAGTTCACACGACATATGCAACGGCACGAAAAAGAATGCAACATAGGTTTGGTTTAAGAGTCATTCCCAAGGACTACAACCTAACAATAAGTGGTAATTAAAAAGGACTAGAGACAAGAAGCAGTGACAAATTACAGACTAATCAATTTGGTATCAGCTGCAGGAAAAGTCTTAAAGGCTATTTTAGGAAATGAACAAGAGAACACCTGTAAAAGCACAGCTTACTTGACAGCACTTACATGATTTAGACAAAATTCAGATTTGGGAAGTACACATTTTAAACTATTGTAAATTATAAAAAGGACATTACTGGTCTCTCACCTAATGGACAAGAGCTGAGCACAAATTTGATTCCAAAGAAAACAAATATTCAGAGATGTCTGGCTAGTTAGTTAGACCTTGCTTTTTCTTGTAGTCCATGATACCTATAATAATTAAGGTAACATGACTCAAGCTAAGTAGCTCTTTCATGAAGAGATATAGAAGGGAATATTATATTTATACCACTCTATTAACAAGTTAAGAATGATAAGTGTGACACAGTATATTAGCATTATCCTACACTAAAAATCCATTAGAAGCAGAACAAAGTACTGCAAGAAATATCTGCACAATAAATTTAATACAGAGATCTATGCAAGCAGCTGCCTTGTTTTCATGAAAGTACTAACTGATCTCCTATATAACGAAAAGATGGAAAAAGAATGGGGAAATACTATTAAGAAAAATTAGGAAGGCATGCAAATTATATGATAAAAATGATCTTAAATCAGATTGCAGGTTGTGATGAAGTCAATCAGAAACGTTTTCACCTTGTGTGTAACAGCTCTGTAGTCTAGTCGAAATTACAGGCCTCGCAACAGAGTTATTTATCTATTTCGGTGATAAGGGAATCCAATGAAGAATTATCCGTTTTCGACACTTTACAAAGTTTCCCTTGATCAGTAATATATTAAATGTAGCTTTACAAAACCCTCAGGTTGAAGAGTGCCTTTTATATATGCTCAGCTAATTCTGCAATTCTCAAATTAAAAGAATAGCAAGACAATACTTAAAAGGATCTCCCAAAACTCCATTACAACCCATCTCCATGATTTAATTAGAAGACAAGAAGATTATATTCAGTATAATAAAGATAACAATTTGCATTTAACCCGACTTTTCCAAATAATGCTCAAAGTGGCTTACAAGAAATTCAAGCACCATAAGTCACTGTCCCAATGAGGTTACGGTCTAAGTGGCTATCTGAGTAAAGTGACTTGCCCAAGGTCACACAGAGGTAGAAGGGAGATTTGAACCCTGGTTTCCCTGGTTCTCAACGCATTGCTTTACCAATGTGTTGGTTGTACTTTGGTCTTCTTCTGTGATGTGCATTTTGCAGAATAAAAATTATTAAAAAAAAACAAACCACCAGACTATGCCTCCTCTTTGCTTTGAACAAAACCATTGAAAATAGAGAGGCAATGTCCAACTGTACTGCAGGGTACAATGCTGCCACTCACCTTCTGTGCCTAAGCAAAAGCAGAACAATACTGAGATTTACCGCATGTGGCCTTTATGCAAGTAGATGTATAAAGCTACTAAATTGTTTTTACATTTATTCACAATGGGGGTAGATTTTAAAAGGTGCGCACGTGCATCCATGTGCACGTGGTTCCCAGCGCGCATGCAATAACGCAATTTAATAACCTGCACGCATTGGCGGGGGAGGGGGGAGGTATTTTTTAATTTACGCACAGCAACGCAATATGGGTTTTTCCCAGTTCGCTCCAATAAAGGAGCAGACTGGGAGGGAACTTCCCTAACCCGTCCTCCTCTTCCCCTCTTCTCAACCTATCCTAACTATCCCCAAAGTTTTTAATGTAATACTTATTGCTCCCCCGGAGCAGACGTATCTTCTGCGTGCTGACTGGCTGCCGCGCCCCTTTGTTCAGGCCCGGCACTTCAGCGCGTATCAGGGGATATGCATGTGACCGGGCCCTTTAGAAAATGCGCGCAACCCCCGACTTTTAAAACTGGCCTGAATGAGTACTATGGCAGACAAGTGACTTGTCTAAATGAACAGTTCACTTGTAGAATACAATCGTTGCTGGGCAGTAAATACCTTCCTAGTTTTAATACTGATCAGCATTAACATTCTCATCCTGATATTTCCCTTAGCTTCAGTGATCAATAAGCAAAAATGATGATGACCCATAAGAACAAGCGGCTTTCTGGCTGTTGCTGTCTGTTCAGATCAGCTTCACTGCTCTTACTGTTCAACCTGAACATCTCACAGGGTCAGTGAGCACTTTCATATCCATGGAAAGTCAAATTTTCACATTTAGAGCATGTCAGAAATAACAATAACATGCAGAGGAAAGGAGGACAAACATGACCAGCGTTCTGAAAGCAAAACTACAAGAAGGAGCATGAAGTTATGAAGAAATGAAATAAAAATGCTAAACAGTATGAAAGGGGAAAAGGATTTAGGCTCTGTTTCATTCAGGAAAATGATTATTGTAATAGCTCAAAAACTACTGCTACAGAAGGAAAGAAATGAGTTAAGGCAATAAAGGTAAACAAAGCAAAAAGGAAAACCGCAAAGTACCATCATCTGCACCTTGATGAGTTTTATCGGTATGGTTGGCAGTGCTCAGACTTCATTACAACATTTCCTCTCATGCTGTGTACATCTAGAAGCACTATATAAATGTCTAATAATAGCAATGGTAGCACTATATAAATGTCTAATAGTAGCAGTGGTACTACACTAAGCATTCCTTCAAGGAATCTGTCAAGAAGGACAGTTCTGTTAGGGTACATGAGAAATGACAACAAATTTCAATAACTTATTTTGACCGGAAGGAGACAAACGAAATAATGCGTGTTGGTAGTACTGCTTAAAATGATCAGCGAATCGCCTTCTAGAAAACAGCAAAACTAAAGGTACTTATACCATAGCCATGGGAGGTCTGTGCTGCTTCTCAGTATGGGTGAACAAAACCCTAAGTTAAATAAAATATTAAATACTTGCATAGAAATGGGGAAAAAGGGTAATATCTGGAAAAGCAAATTTGCTTACCGTAAATGGTGTTTCAGTAGATAGGATAAATTAGCTATGCTGTCTGGGAGCTCCTTGCGACCGGTCAGTAGGCGGAGTTTTCTCAGTTAGTACAGAGTTTTGAACTCTGTACGGCTGTGCGGTGAGCTTCCCGCGCGATTGCCATGTTACCTCAGTCTCTTGTAGCCAAGCAAGATGTACGTGGAAACGTTTTGGTAGAATCTGTAGACTGTCTAGGGAGGTGGGAAGGGATCGCATGGCTAATTCATCCTACTATCTACGGAAACACCGTTTAGGGTAAGCAAACTTGCTTTTTCCCTGTCGATAGCAAGGCTGAATTAGCCATGCCGTCTGGGAGTCCCAAGCTCCCGGGTTGTGTCCATATAATATGCTTTATGAGTTGAGGACACTACCTTTCAATAAAGGTAGACAGTCTTATTTAGTATTTAGGGTTGAGAGAACTGCCGAACCCAGAGCTGCATCGGAAGATGCTTGCTGTTTGATACAGTAGTGAGATGTGAAGGTATGAAGAGAAGACCAAACTGCCGCTTTGCAGATGTCCAGCAGCAGAACTCTTTTTAAATGCGCAACAGATGTTGCTGTTGCTCGTATCTGGTGTGCTTTAGGTTTATCGCTCAAAACAAGAGAACGTTTATTGTAGCAGAATTCAATGCATTGGGACAACCAACTAGCAATGGTTCTTTTGGATACAGGCTGGTTTGGATTATAAGGGTCAAAGGAGAGGAACAATTGAGATGGTCTTCCTTGAGATTGAGTCTTTTGTTTGTAATAAGCTAACACTCTTTTACAGTCTAAAGAGTGCAGAAGCTTATCTCGGTCATTATAATGAGGTTTTGGTTTGAAGATTGGCAATGTAATTGACTAGTTTATGTGGAAAGCCGACACTACTTTAGGAAGAAAAGTAAGATGTGGCCGAAGAGTGACTTTATCATGATAAAATTCTAAATAAGAAGAATAGTGAACCAAGGCTTGTAGCTCACTTACTCTCCGTACTGATGTGACAGCCACTAGAAATACCGTTTTCCATGTTAGGTATTTTATGTGGCATGAATCTAATGGCTCGAAAGGAGGCAGCATTAGTTGTTCAAGTACTATATTGAGATTCCATGGTATAGGTGGTTTTGACACCGGTGGCCTTAGACGTAGCATGCCTCACATGAATCTGGAGATTAACGAATGGCTGGAAATGGGAAGTCCATTATGAGAGTGGTGGAAAGCTGCAATAGCGCTAACATGCACACGAACTGAAGCCAGTGCTAAACCAGCAATGTAGAGTGTATGGAGATACTCTAGGAGTTGCGTGGCTGTTGATGAGAAAGGGTCTAGCCTTCGTGGTTTGCACCATTCTGTGTAACGATGCCACTTTCCTGCATAGTTACATCTAGTTGAAGGTTTCCTAGACGCAATGAGAATGTCTTCAAGTTGAGATGGCAGTCCCAGGTGGTTTAATAATTGCCTTTCAACCTCCAAGCTGTCAGATGGAGGGAATGATGCATTGGATGAAGGAGAGACCCCCTTTCCTGAGTCAACAGATGTGGATGGTTCTCCAGTGGAATTGGTGGGCGAATGGATAGTCGCATGAGATACGGATACCAGAGCTGCCTTGGCCATGTCTAAAGGATCATGACGATCATATCCGCTGTGTCTCGGATACATTTTTGAATCATCCTTGATATTAGCAGAATGGGAGGGTAAGCGTATAGCAAGCCCCTCTGTCCATGGGATGAGAAAGGCATCTGGAGCATGCCAAAGTCTGCTCAGGTAAATGGAGCAAAATGCTTGTGTTTGACGGTTGTTCTCTGTGGCAAAGAGATCTATTATCGGGTTGCCCCAGCATTTAAAGATTCTGGTTGCTACTTCCCGATTCAAAGTCTATTCGCGTGGATGAAAGATTCTGCTGAGGCGATCCACCATGACGTTGTCTAAATCTGGAAGGTAAGTGGCTTGCATCGAAACTTCGTTTGCTATTGCCCACGTCAATATTCAAAGTGTTTCTCGACAGAGGATCCATAAACCTGACCCTCCTTCCTTGATTATGTAGAACATGGCAACTTGGTTGTCTGTGTATACCATGAGATGCTTGCCCTGAACTTGAGGGGAGAAGGTTTGAAGAGCTTTCCAAATGGCTCGAAATTCCAGAAGGTTGATTTGATGTGTGCTCTCCTGTGCAGACCAGAGACCTTGTGTCTTTAGGTTGCTCAGATGAGCTCCCCAGCCCCTTCTGGATGCATCTGTTGTGAGTGTGAGTTGATGGGGAGGTAACCAGAAAGGTGCTCCCGAGGTCAAGTTGTTGGTGTTTTTCCACCATCAAATGTCGGTGCGCCTTTGAGTGGTAAGTTGTATCCTGGTTGAGAGGGGGTTGAAAGTATTGAGACCATTGATTCTTTAGTCCCCATTGTAGGTGGCGCATATGTAGGGAACCACATGGATAGCTGCCGCCATATGACCCAGTAGCTGGAGGACTTGATGTGCCGATGTATGTGATCGGTTGCATAGACGTCAAGCTAGTGAGGATAGAGTTTGCATTCTGTCCTGTGGGAGGTATGCTCTCTGTTGTGTTGTATCGATGAGTGCTCCAATGAATTGTAGTGTTTGGGTCGGTTACAGGTTGGACTTCTCGTAATTGATTATGAAGCTCCTAGACATGGTATGTCCACTAACTTATCGTGAACGTCCTCTCTAATTGCGCTCACTCTCAACCACGCCATTCATCTTGCTGCTATAGCCATAGCCGAAGACCTTGCAGTAGACTCAAAGGACTCATATACAGACTGAAGTAGATGGCAAAGCCCTTCTTCCATGTCTGTGGTAGGGTATTATCAGAGGATAAACATAAGGGACGTAATCTCTGAAGACATTCAAATAAATACTGGATTATGTAAAACTGATGGTGTTGAATTTTTGTTGTTAACATGGAAGAATGGTATACCTTATGGCCGAAGTCATCCATCGACTTATGGTCTTTCCCTGGTGGTGAATTGGCATGAAGTTTTGACCTTTATTGAGTTGTGTGGCAGCTGTGTGGAATCGTAAATTGTGGAATTACGCATATGGTACTTTAAGTCCGTTTCAGCACCGTATGTGGTAGTAGAGCTGTTGGTTCTGGAGGTATTTCGAATATTTTCAATATTCCTAAAACCTCCAACCTAGGATTAGGGATCTTTCCCGTCTCGATATTTAAAAGAGATCCTACTTTCTCGATGAACTTTGCGTAGGATAAGTCCTCGGGAGGGGAATAAGGTTCCGGGAGACCTTCCAGAGGGTCAGATGGGAATCCTGTAGATGAACCAGGCGACGATGTCCATGGCAAGTCTGGAGAGTCTGGTCGATCTGGGATTGGAGATGGTGCTGATGGCTGAGACGGAAGGAGCAGAGTTGGTGATGCACATGGCGAAGGCTGAGAAGGAGCAAGTGGAGGCTGAGGATGTGCTGTGTTCAGATCTTGGAAAAAAGTATTTAATGCCTGCGAAATTTATAACATCGCTTTAGATGCGAGAGGTTGTGAAGGTCCCGGAAATGGACCTGGTCCTGAAGGCATTGCTGCTATGAGCGAGTCTTGAGGATGCAGGCCTGACTTATGGAGAAGACGAGGGGATTGTGGACTACTAAGAGAAGATCCATCAGAATCAGAACCCTCGCTAGAGGTGTCGGAGTCATGTACACAGACTAGTTCCACATGCTGGCCAGAAACTGTCTCACTAGGTTTTGAAGATGTTATATGCTTAGCTTTTTGTGACTTTTTAAGATATTCCTGACTTAGCAGTATAGACTGTGTCAAGGCTGGTGTTAAGTGCATCGGAATTCGAGGTTGAATCAATAGCTTTGCACGTTTTGAGACCTGATGCTTCAATGCGTCGTGTGGCATTGGCGCTGTACGCTTAGATGCACTCTTGTGCGCTGATCCGTGCGCCGATGTGTTGTGCGCGCCGCTGTGCGCCGATGCGATATGCACACAGCTGTGTGCTGATGTTTTGTGTGCACCTCCGAGCGCAGATGTCTTGAGTGCGCGTAGCTGTGCACCGATGCATTGGGCGCTGGGTTATGCGCCGATGGGTTATGCGCCGGGCTATGCGCCGATGCGCCGTGCGTGCATCCATGCGCCGTCGCGCTGTTCTTCAAATGCTTCGGCCGATTTGATTTTCTGTGTTCCGACTTTTTCGGTGTCGAATGGGAACGAGTGGGTTCAGCGAACTGAAACCCAAGCGGCTCATGAGGGGATTTTTGTGAAAGAGGAGCTGCGACCTCGACTCCCTTCACTAGCTTTGGTGGTTTAACCGACCTGGCCAAGGCACCCTCTAGCGAAGCAGACCTCTTAGAAGTTGTCTTTTTCGGTCTCTTCGACGGTCCCGGCGAAGACTGTGTGGAGGATATCTTTAAATGTGCGATTTTCTCTGCGCGCTTCCTTTGGGCCCTGGGGGACATACGACCACAGTCCTGGCATGAGACTTGGTTGTGTTCCGGTCCCAGGCATATGTAGAAGTAATTATGTCCATCTGTAATGGACATAATTTTACAGCATTGACAGTACTTAAATCCTGATGGCTTAGGCACCATCACTGCTCAGAAGAAAGAAGAAAACAAAAAGTTTGAGAAGAAATCTCTTCAGAGACGAGGAGGAGAAAAACCCTACATGTAGACCGCTTGCGGAAAAAAAGAGACTGAGGTAACAAGGCAATCGCACGGGAAGCTCACCACACAGCCGTACAGAGTTCAAAACTCTGTACTGAGAAAACTCCACCTACTGACCGGTCACAAGGCACTCCCAGACAGCATGGCTAATTCAGCCCTGTTATCAACGGGAAAAGCTGTGTACACTAATGGTCATAGCATGGGAAATAAAGGCCTGGATCTAGAGGCGATCGTGGAAAAAGCTGATTTAGATGAGTGGCTGACACAGAGAACCATGGTTGGGATGTAGTTATACAAGGCTACAATCCATTTAGGAAGGATGGGAGGAGGTGTGATAGTACATATAAAAAAATAATATTAAAGCAACAGAATTGCAGGGCTTACGAGTTGAGGAGGCAGCACTGCGTGTTAATCTGGAAAGAAGGAATGGAAATCTATTTATATTGGAGTAATATATAAACCTCCATCACAGACAGAAGAAATGGAAGACACTCACAAAATTGCTAAGAAAGGGGAGATTTCAATCTGCCAGACATTGATTGGGACATCCTGGCTGCAGTGTCTTCTAGAAGCAGAGAGATCCTGGATTCTCCCAAGAAGAACTATTCTCTCAACTGGTAACACAACCCACATGAGAGGGGACAATACTGGTCCTGGTGCTTACCAACAGGGAAAGTATAATTTATTTTTGCATTTATATTCCATCTTTCAGTCACTTCAAAATGGTTTACATTCAGGTACTGTGGGTATTTCCTTGTCCCCAGAGGGCTCACACGCTAACTGCCTGATTCACTAAGGCTTTTCTCCTGTTCTGTGTCTATGGGAAAATAACTTGATGAATCAGGCCCTAAGTTTTGGGTTGTTTTTTTTTAACTGAGGCCAACAGAGGATGAGATGACTTGCCCAAGGATACAAGGAGCAGAAATGGGATTCAAACCCTGGCTTCCTTGGTTTGTGGCCCACTGTTCTGAAACATTAGGCTTCACCTAGGATACACCAGTATCTCTGATCTTGTAGTGGACGATCATCTGGGATCCAGTGACATCCAGATGATGTAGTTCAGTATTAGAGCACAGGAGATGAAGGTTCAGTCAACGGCGTATCTTGTATATAGTTTACAAGCAGATAATAATCTATTGTAATAAACTATTGTACTCTATTGTAATAATCTATTGTAAAGCTTGCTACTATATCATTTTATATTGTGAACCGTTATTTATATTCATTGTAAAGCTATTTGCTATGTTATGTTACACTGTGAACCGAGGTGATGTTTTGCTACGTGCCCCGGTATATAAAAACTCTTTAAATAAATAAATAGACTTCAGGAAAACTAACTTTGTTAAAATAGGGGAGAACCTAAGGAGTTGTTAGCTGGATGGGAACATCTAGGGGAAGCAGAAGAGCAGTGGGCAAAATTAAAAGGAGATATTATAAGGGCAACTAATCTTTTTGGTAGGAAATTAAATAAAGAAAAGAGGAAAAAGAGATCACTATGGTTTTCTAAAGAAGTAGTTGAAAAGGTATGGGAGGAAAGATTAGTGTTCAAAGAGACCACAGAAAGGAAGACTGGCGACAATATCTGGAAAAGCAGTAGGAATGCAAAAATTCAAATAGAAGAAAAAACAGCAAATATAGTAAAATAGGAGGCAAGACTTTTTTTTTTTAAAGATATGTTAGTGATAGAAGGAAGTGCTAAAATGGCATTGTCAGACATACTGGTGAAGGAGAGAAATATGTAGATGCTGAGGAAAAAACAAAATTACTTAAATATTTCTCTTTGGTTTTCACTATGGAAGGGCCTGGTGCAGATCCACATAAAACAAAAACAAAAAGATTTGGAAGCAAGGTAAACCTCAATCGATTTTCAGAAAAAGTGTGTTCATGTGGAGCTTACTAAACTTAAAGCAGATAAGACAATGGGGCCCAGATGGGATACATCCAAGGGTACTAAGGGAACTTAGAGAAGTCCTGGCAGCTCCTCTGGCTGACCTTTTCAATGCTTCTTTAGAGTTGGGAATAGTTCTAGAGAACTGGAGACAAGTGGATCCTATTCCTAAAAGTAAACGTAAGGAGGAGGCTGGGAACTACAGGCCATTTAGTCTGACCACCGTGGTGAGCAAATTAATGGAATCGCTGCTGAAACAGGATAGTGCAATTTTTGGAATCCAATGGATCGCCAGATCAGAGGAGGCATGCTTTTATCAGAGGTAAATCTTGTCAGACAAATCTGATCAATTTCTTTGATTGGGTGCCCAGAGAGATTTCAATTACCCCAATATTGACTGGGTAAATGTAACATCAGGACTTGCTAGAGACATAAAGTTCCTGGATGTAACAAATGATTGCTTCATGGAGCAATTGGTTCAGGAACCAACAAGAGAGGGAGCTATTTTAGATTTAATTCTTAGTGGAACGCAAGATTTGGTGAGAGAAGTAACGGTGGTGGGGCCACTTGGCAACAGTGATGATAACATGATCAAATTTAAACTAATAACTGGAAGGGGGACAATAAGTAAATCTGCAGCTCTAACACTAAATTTTAAAAAGGAAAACTTTGATAAAATGAGGAAAATAGTTAGAAAAAAACTGAAAGGTGCAGCTGCAAAGGTTAAAAGTGTTCAACAGGCATGGACATTGTTTAAAAATACAATCCTAGAGACGCAGTCCATATGTATTCCGCGCATTAAGAAAGGTGGAAGGAAGGCAAAACGATTACCTTCATGGTTAAAAGGTGAGGTGAAAGAGGCTATTTTAGCCAAAAAAAAATCCTTCAAAAATTGGAAGAAGGATCCATCTGAAGAAAATAGGATAAAACATAAGCATTGTCAAGCTAAGTGTAAAACATTGATAAGACAGGCAAAGAGAGAATTTGAAATGAAATTGGCCATAGAGGCAAAAACTCATAATAAAAACTTTTTTAAATATATCCAAAGCAAGAAACCTGTGAGGGAGTCTGTTGGACCATTAGATGACAGAGGGGTTAAAGGGGCTCTTAGGGAAGATAAGGCCATTGCAGAAAGACTAAATGAATTCTTTGCCTCCGTGTTTACTAATGAGGATGTTGGGGACATACCAGTTCTGGAGATGGTTTTCAGGGGTGATGAGTGAGACGGACTGAACAAAATCACTGTGAACCTGGAAGATGTAGTAGGCCAGATTGACAAACTAAAGAGTAGCAAATCACCTGGACTGGATGGTATGCATCCTAGGGTACTGAAGGAACTCAAAAATGAAAATTCTGATCTATTAGTTAAAATTTGTAACCTATCATTAAAATCATCCATTGTACCTGAAGACTGGAGGGTGGCGAATGTAACCCCAATATTTACAAAAGGCTCCAGGGGCGATCCGGGTAACTATAGACCAGTGAGCCTGACTTCAGTGCCGGGAAAAATAGTGGAAACTATTCTCAAGATCAAAATCGTAGGGCATATAGAAAGATATGATTTAATGGAACATAGTCAACATGGATTTACCCAAGGGAAGTCTTGCCTAACAAATCTGCTTCATTTTTTTGAAGGGGTTAATAAACATGTGGATAAAGGTGAACCGGTAGATGTAGTGTATTTGGATTTTCAGAAGGCGTTTGACAAAGTCCCTCATGAGAGGCTTCTACAAAAACTAAAAAGTCACTCACAAAGTGGGGAGTAGCTGGCTTGTTACGGCGGTTACTACCCCAAACCAAATAAACCTGATACTTCACTTTCAATGCATATCCAGCATAGCTCTCTGCTTCAACGACAGGGGAGAAGAAAAACTGATACTTCACGCATATCCAGCATAGCTCTCTGCTTCAACGGCAGGGGAGAAGAAAAACTGATACTTCACGCATATCCAGCATAGCTCTCTGCTTCAACGGCAGGGGAGAAGAAAAACTGATACTTCACGCATATCCAGCAGAGCTCTCTGCTTCAACGGCAGGGGAGAAGAAAAACTGATACTTCACGCATATCCAGCATAGCTCTCTGCTTCAACAGCAGGGGAGAAGAAAAAAGGATTCGCACTCACAAAGCGGGGAGTAGCTGGCTTGTTACGGCGGTTACTACCCCAAACCAAATAAGCCTGATACTTCACTTTCAATGCATATCCTGCTTCAACCGCAGGGGAGAAGAAAAACTGATACTTCACGCATATCCAGCATAGCTCTCTGCTTCAACGGCAGGGGAGAAGAAAAACTGATACTACACGCATATCCAGCATAGCTCCGTGCTTCAACGGCAGGGGAGAAGAAAAACAACCAATAAGGGCTAAATAACACAGTCTGGGTAAAACAAATAAGCATGGGTGTAAGCTTGCTTATTGCGGCGGTTACTTCCCCTACTACCCATAACTAATCAAGCTTGATATTTCACTTGGTTGCAGCTCCATCACTGCTCTCTACATTAATGGTGGGGGTGGAAGGGAAATAGAACCAAAGAGCTAAGAGAAACAGATAAGTATGAGAAAAAAATGTGAAGCTTGCTGGGCAGACTGGATGGGCCGTTTGGTCTTCTTCTGCCGTCATTTCTATGTTTCTATGGGATAGGAGGTGATGTCCTTTCGTGGATTACAAGCTGGTTAAAAGACAGGAAACAGAGAGTAGGATAAAATGGCCAATTTTCTCAGTGGAAAAGGGTAAACAGTGGAGTGCCTCAGGGATCTGTACTTGGACCGGTGCTTTTCAATATATATATAAATGATCTGGAAAGGAATACGACGAGTGAGGTTATCAAATTTGCGGATGATACAAAATTATTCAGAGTAGTTAAATCACAAGCAGACTGTGATACATTACAGGAGGACCTTGCAAGACTTGAAGATTGGGCATCCAAATGGCAGATGAAATTTAATGTGGTCAAGGGCAAGGTGTTGCATATAGGGAAAAATAACCATTGCTGTAGTTACACAATGTTAGGTTCCATATTAGGAGCTACCACCCAGGAAAAAGATCTAGGCATCATAGTGGATAATACTTTAAAATCGTCGGCTCAGTGTGCTGCAGCAGTCAAAAAAGCAAATAGAACGTTAGGAATTATTAAGAAGGGACTGGTTAATAGAGCGGAAAATGTCATAATGCCTCTATATCGCTCCATGGTGAGACCACACCTTCAATACTGTGTACAATTCTGATCGCTGCATCTCAAAAAAGATATAGTTGCGATGGAGAAGGTACAGAGAAGGGCAACCAAAATGATAAAGGGGATGGAACAGCTTCCCTATGAGGAAAGGCTGAAGAGGTTAGGGCTGTTCAGCTTGGAGAAGAGATGGCTGAGGGGGGATATGATAGAGGTCTTTAAGATCATGAGAGGTCTTGAATGAGTAGATGTGACTCGGTTATTTTCACTTTCGAATAATAGAAGGACTAGGGGGCATTCCATGAAGTTAGCAAGTAGCACATTTAAGACTAATCGGGGAAAATTCTTTTTCACTCAACGCACAATAAAGCTCTGGAACTTGTTGCCAGAGGATGTGGTTAGTGCAGTTAGTGTAGCTGGGTTCAAAAAAGGTTTGGATAAGTTCTTGGAGGAGAAGTCCATTAATGGCTATTAATCAATTTTATTTAGGGAATAGCCACTGCTATTAATTGCATCAGTAGCATGGGATCTTCTTAGTGTTTGGGTAATTGCCAGGTTCTTGTGGCCTGGTTTTGGCCTCTGTTGGAAACAGGATACTGGGCTTGATGGACCCTTGGTCTGACCCAGCATGGCAATTTCTTATGTTCTTTTCAAGGGAGAGCGCTAAATGTAATGTACTTGAATTTCAGTAAGGCCTTTGGCACAGTTGCGCATAGGCAACTTAAAACTAAATTGAGCGTCCTTGGTATGAACCCTAGAGTGACTGATTAGGTTAGAAACTGGCTAAGTGGGAGGTGACGAAGTATTGTGGTAAAGTGAGTTTCCTATGAGGAGGGGGAATTATTAGAGGTGTGCCTCAGGGATTGGTCTTTGGACCAGTTCTTTTCAACATATTTGTAAGCAACATAGCAGAAGGATTGTCGGGAAAGGTTTGTCTTTTTGCGGATAATACCAAAAGCAGCAACAGAGTAGACAGCCAGGAAGGTGTGGAGACTATGAGGGATCTAGTGAATCTCTAGGAATGGTCTTGGAGCTGGCAACTAATATTTAGTGCTAAAAAATGCTGCAAATCCCAAGGAAGAGGTATAATTTTGGAGGTGAAATTCTAAGCACAAAAGAAGAGCAGGATCTGGGGGTGATTGTATCTGATGATTTTAAGATGATCAAACAGGTGGATAAACCAACAGCAAAAGCCAGAAAGATGCTTGACTGCATAGGGAGAGAAATAGTCAGCAGAAAAAGAGGTGATATTGCCCTGTACCGGTCCCTGATCAGACCTCATTTGGAATACTGTGTACAATTCTGGAGATCGCCCAGCACCACAAACAGCAGAAAATGTTGGTGCTCCAAACAGATGGGAACATGAAGGTAGGCCTCCGACAGATCCAGGGAGATCAGAAATTCCCCTGACTGCATGGCCATTATTACTGACTGTAAGTTTCCATGCGAAAATGTGTCACCCTCAAATGAAAGTTGACACTTGAGATCCAGGATGGGACTAAAGGAGCCCTCCTTCTTGGGCACAACAAAATAAATACAATATCGCCCCCATACTTTCTTGAGATGTAGGTACAGGAACCACAGCCCTCAACCGGAGGAGCCTTAGAAGCGTAGATTCTACTGTCTGCTTCTTCTGCGGAGAGTGATAAGGAGACACCATGAACACAACCCGAGGAATTCTGCGAAATTCCAGCGCATATCCTTCTTGTATCACCTCCAGGACCTAGTGATCCAATATGATCCCGACTCACCTCTGATAAAAGAGAGCGAGGTGTCCCCTATCTCTTATTCCTGAAAGTGGGTCAGCAAACCTTCATTGGGAAGCTTGGGAGGATCCGCCTCCCGAGCTCAATCCTCTCTTGGGCTGTCTGGGATGAAAGCACTGAGACCGACCAAAAGGCCAAGTCCTCTGAAAGGTCGACCCTCTGTAGGGATGAAAATGCTTGGAACCCCGGAGACGACCCTTCATACCAGAGAGGAACTGGAACTGCTTCTTATCCTCCAGCAACCGAGGGACCGGAGATTTGCCCAACTTACTGACCAATTTCTCCAACTCGCTTCCAAACAAGAGTGAGTCTTTAAAGGGCATTTTTGTAAGATTAGCCATGGAGGCTGCATCAGCTGCCCAATGTCACAACCACAGTTGATGTCTGGCTGCTACCACTGAAGCCACTCTTCTGGACGAGGTACAGACCAAATCGCAGCCCTCATCATCTAAAAAGGCAGTGGCAGGTTCCATAACCGCTCTGGAAGTCACTCCAGAATCATCAACTTCCTGAGAGAGAAGCAGACAAGATCATGCCACTAGGGCACAACAAGAAGCTATCTGTAAAATCATCACCACTGCGTCAAAGGCTTGCTTAAGTATAGCCTCAATCCGCCTATTATGCACATCCTTCAGGGCCACTCCTCCCTCCACGAGGATAGATGGCAAAGGCCAGCGCATCCACTTTGGGAAAACATAGATGCTCCTTCATCACTGGGGATCCCCATTCAAGATCAATCAATTCCTGAATGGCGTCCATAACAGGGAAAAACAAGAAGCTTTATGCAAGTAAACCAAAATGGGATTCTTCTTCAGTTCAGACATGGAATCTGCACCAGGAACACCCAGCATCTTCAAGGTCTGGGTAACCAGGATCTAAGAAAGAACAGCAACATGGTCCGATACAGTTCCAATCCTGGGGGAATTTCCCTATCTTTATTTATTTATTTACATGTTTTTATATACCGACTTTCCTCAAAAAAGACATCAAGACGGTTAACAAAAACGTCTATACAGATCTATAAGATCATGATGACGCACAATTTCCATACAAAATTCCATAACCAAAATAACAGTCAAATCACAACAATAATAAAATTGTACTCATATAATGTCTATCTTCCAGAGAATCAGGATCTGCCTCATCATCAGTGCCATCCAGGTTCCTGTCGGGATTACCAGGCATGCTCCACCACCTAAACATAGGACTGGAAGAGGGAAGGGCCACTGGCTGAGGGTCCGACCTGACAGGAGTGGGCAAAGCGGAGGACTGTGCCTGAAGAAAGGATTGAAAACCTTGAAAAAACTCCACCCAAGAAAAAGAAGCCGGGTCCAGGCCAAACCCAAAAGGAACTGGAGTAGGGCCCACTGAACTGCCATCCCCTACGGAGCAACCAGTCAAGGAAGTTCCAAGATTCGGCATACCTCCAGACAGATCCTTAACCAGACCATCATCAGGCTGGGAGGATCCAGGCTTAGTGAAATCAGAGGAAGACAACTCTCCCTGAACTTCTAAACAGCACTAACACAGGTTAGAGGCAATGTCAGGCTGAGATGCTTGAATATGACAGGCAACACAGAGAGAAAGGTGCTTAGGTTTCTTGCTCACTGGCGCCATTAGTGCACAGGGGATGGAGAATGTGTGTCCAGTCAACTCGCACTGAAAAACTTTCAAGCACACAAAATTTATACGTACAAAAACTAGGTGTCCCAAATTAAGTACCGCAAAACACACACACACACTGTGCATCAAGGCCTGGGCGCACTACCAGCACTGAGAAATTTGTGAGTGCAAAAGGCACACCTAAAGATGAGTGCACAATCCTGTAAAGGGCATTAAAACATGCACAGAAGTGTTTGAAAACGCCATTGCGGCCTACTACGCAGCATGCAGGTAGAAAGCCTAACTGCAGGGCCTAGCCCAACGGGGCCGCTCAACCTGACAGGCTGCCCAGTTCCCCTAACCCCCATGGGAGCAGGATCAAACATCAAAACAGTGCGCCGAGCAAGGTGACCAGAGCAAGTCCTGCAAACCCCTCTATACTATCTCTGTCTTTACAAACTTTTTTTTTTTTTAAACTTACCCAAGCTCAGCCCTTACCAGCTGAGTACAGAGATGGTCTCCAGCTGTGCAGGAAGAAGGCATGTGATGTCACCGCTGTGCTCGGCCTCCTGCACCCACTGCCTTTAAGCTGTACAGTCAGCTAAGTCCACACCAGGAGACCCAGTTACCGGACCAAGGCACACATCTGAGGGACCACAGAAATCACCTCAGGAATTCTCAACGGGGGGAGGGACTATTTTCTATGTTAAATTCTCCTTCCAAAATCTGAAGCAATCCCCATAGGAAGATAAACAGCCACCATCTGCTGGAGACGGAGAATACTGGCATGCTGGTGTCACTGCAAGAGTATATATACTGTGACATCAGCTTACTCTATCTCCATCTGCTGACAAGGGAGCATAACCCACTGGTCCTGAGTCCATCTGTCTACATGCTAGGAAAACACTGGTTGGAATTGGTCCCAAGACTGGCTATTAAAATGGTCAGTGGCCTTTGCTCTGAAGAATATGGGGCCAAACTTAAAGATCTAAACATGTATACCCTAGAGGAAAGACAAGATAGGAGAGATATGATAGAGCATTTAAGTATCTCCTAGGTTTCCATGCACAGGAATTGAGCCTTTTTCATCGGAAAGAAGGCTCTAGAATGAAGAGTCATGGGATAAGGATGAAAGGAGAGTAATCTTAGAAAGTATTTCTTCACAACGATGGTAGTGGATGCTTGGAACGGCCTCCCAATGGAGGTGGTGGAGAGAAAAACAGTCTCTGAATTCAAGAAAGTATGGGATAAATACAGGGGATCTCTGAGGAAGTGATGGGAATTGTAAAGCTAAACTATTTGGGCAGATGGGCAAAGTAGATAGGATGTATGGTCTTTTTCTGCAGTCATGTTTCTATGTTGAAAGGTGCAAGATTTCGGGCAAACTCAACAACCTTGTTCTCATAGTCTTACAGTATGATTGATACAGGTCAAACTACTTCAAACTACTTTTCGCTTATGTCAGAGAAGCACATCACAATCACTTTTATATTAACAAAAATCCCATTACAAATTAGTGCTTACCCATCTTCTGCATTCAAGGAGCCACTCCAGCCCACAGCATAGTGCATTTCCTCCTTTCCCTTCTCGCTGGTTTTCCATTTTGCTGGAAAATATTAGTAATGAATATGGTTTACTGTGATGTACCTGCTACAGTGAGTGTGATTCAACTGAAATATAGTGTTAGTAATAATACTGGATCCTACATCATCAGCTACAGGTATAGTACTGTACCACCCTGCAGTTAATATAGCAGGTTATAGGATGGCTTATTATTCTCCGATATCTAAAAACAGTGACAATGATGACATTTCCCTCCCTCCCTCCCACCCCCAGTCTTACAATACACACTAACCCACTAATTAGGGGGCTGGATTATACAGAACAACTTGACACTGGTTAGCAGAGAAATGTAAGAATGTAATTTAGATTGTTAGTCATTTGTGAAAACATTAAACTCCCCTTGAACTTAAGTATTATTAGTAATATTATAGCAGATCTTTCAAGTAATTATTTTTAGCTGAGATACATGCCAGATACCTTTTAGTTTATATATTTTTTTTGTAAGATGTATTATTCCATATCCATGGGCCTTTATTTTCAGATTTTATTATATTTACCCTTGGACTTTATCAATGTTTAATCTAATAAACAAAAATGGGAAAAAGGGACTTTTATCCATTGATTTTCTCCCATTTTGTTTGTTACAATGATAAAATAAAAAACTGAAAATGAAGGTCCCTATCCATACTTCGTAATTACTTGGAGCAAGCAAAAAGGACTACACAAAGGGAATCGGTGTGTAGATGCCAGGTTTCACAAAAAGGAAGCCAGCTGATTATAACTGCAGGTCAGCAAAGGAAAAGGTAGGAACCTAGGTAGATCTCTTTTCTTACTTCTTTCAACAGGTATCAAGGTCCTAAGAAGAGCAAAAGGATAGTTGGCAAACAGTATCAATATAGCCGCTGCCACTGAAGTTACTGCTTCTACCCCTCTCTGGACAGATATCCTAAGCCACAGCGAAGAACCAGTTCAGTGTGAAAGATGCTTGCAGACTGATTCACTCAGGAAACTGCAGAACTCAGAGAGGTGATGGTGAAACTTAGACAAACAGGACTACATTGATGAAATTCTTCTTGAGGCATCTAAGATGGAAAACTTCAGCAGAGGGGAAGGAGAAACTGGCCGGCAAGATCGCAGTTGGATACAGATTACCAAAGCCAAGAGAATACTCATCCCAACCCCACCTTCTCTTGAGCTAAAGAACAAGTATGCAGCCTGGAAGTGAAGAAACCATTCCAGGAATAAAAGGACCCCATGCTCATATGTCTCGAAACTTCAGGATCAGCATCCGCTATGTCTAAGAAGCAAACAGTAGTGATGGTTTGTGGCTCTCTTCTGAGAGGCCATCTCAGGCATCCATCTACCAACAATCAGACGTGCTGTCCTCCAGTCGCCAAGTTCGGAGGCAACATGGAGAGACTGCCAAGAATCATCAAGCCCACTGATTATTATCCAATGCGGCTCATCCATGTTAGCACAAATGATACTACTATGTATCCCCTGGAACATTACAAAAGTGAGTTCATGGGTCTGGGAGAGGGTGAAGGAGATAGGTGAGCAAGTGGTTTTCTTCTCATTCTTCCAGTCAAGGATAAAGACCAAGACAGAGAAGCCTGTATTTTGGAGGTGAATGAATGGTTGTGTAGCTGTTGATGGTAAGAATGTTTCAGCTTCCTAGATAATAGGATGGTGTTCCAAGGACTGCTGAGCAGAGACGGTGGCCAAATATCATAGAAGAGGGTGACGTGTTTTCCAGAACTGACTGGCAAACTTACTGAGAAAGGCTTTAAACTAAGATCATTGGAGATGGGTGAAAAAAAATCCCTCAAGTAAGTATAAGCCCACACGTAAGTAAAACATTAAACCACTGTAGTGAAATGGGATAAAAAGGGCAATATTTGGAAAGCTATGTACACTAATGGTCATAGCATGGGAAGTCCCAGATCGAGAGGCAGTCATGGATGAAGCTGATTTGGATGAAGTGGCTTTCACAGAGATGTTGTACAAGAAAACCATGACAGATATAGTTATTCCAGGTTATAACCTATTCAAGAAGGACAGACAGGAAGAAAGGGAGAAGGAGTGGCACTATATATAAAAAAATAAATATTAAAGTAACAGAACTGCAGAGCTAATGAAGCTAGGAGGAGGTACTGTGGGTTAATCGAGAAAGACAGACTGGAACACCCATCTATATTGGTGTGATATATACAACTACAACACAGGCAGAAGAAATGGACAGATATATTTAATGGAGGAAATTCACAAAGGTGCTATAAAAGTTCTATTGCTAAGGGATTGCCATCTGCTGGATGTTGATTGGGACATTCTGGCTACAGTCTTCTAAGGAGCAGGGAGATCCTAGATTTTCTGCAAGGAGTTTTGTGCATGCATAATGAATATGCAGGAGTTAAATTTGCATGTACTGCCTCCATAGCTTGCAAATTTTATCTCATGTATATTCATTGTGGATATCCTGAAAACTCAATTGGCTGGGGGTCCTCCAGAACAGGTTTGGGAACCACTGCTCTAGACCAGTGTTTCTCAACCTTTTTCCCATCGTGACACACCTAACAGACCACGTTCACATGTGTGACACACTGCTCATTACAATTTACGGCGGAAATAAAAAATAAAGGTCTAGTATTATTTTTATTGTTAATAATGACCCAAGAAAAAGATACTTATTCTATCTGAACAGAAATTGCATAAATGGTAAACATCCCACACCAAAACAGCACCAATTTCCAGCACTTAACAGTAACCACCTTACCTAAGAAAAGGTAACACTGAAAATATTACACCAGGCCTTAAAGACACCAATACATCTCCTATTAGTAAAAAGGACCAAGTCAGGCTGCTATAGAGCCCTACACAGAAACTACACGCCAGCACAGAACCTCACCTGAATCACATGTGCTGACCCTCACCTAACAAAGAATAGAGAGACCAAAACCCATAACTAGAAGCATGCAGACAAAAACTGAATTGGAAACCACAACAAGCCAGAGTCTCTGTATGCAGTGTTAACAAAGAAAAAAAAGAAACATCACCCATCCTTATAAAACAAATCAAGAAATATAAAATCAGTAGCAGTAAAACCATACTAACAAAAAGAACAGATTATTTCAAAACAGCGGATGAATGAAATATCCAATAATTAAAAACTCATAGCAAAAATTTCTAGATACCAATAAAATATTTTAAAATAGCAGACACAAAGACCCAGTAATGAAAAATAATAAGGATACAAAAAAATGTTTTGCTCTGCATACCTGGGAACGTTTGATATCCAGGTACCCTGAGATTGTTTTGAATTGGCAGGAGGAGGGGGTGTTTGCTTGGAACTTTCTCCTCTCTGTTACATACCAGCGTTCTCTCTCACACTGGCTCTCAGTCACTCACATATACACATGCTTTTTCTCTCTCACTTATATAGGCTCTTAATTACACATGCTGTCTATCTTTTCAGGCTTACACACACAGGCTTTCAATCACACACATATATGCTGTCCTTTTCTCTCACACACAGACTCTCATTCACATGCTTACAAACATGCTCTCTCTCTTTCTCTCATTTACACACAGGCTCTCAATCACATACTCACGTGCTCCTTCACCTAAACCAGCTCTCAGTCACACACATACTCTCTTTCACATGTACAGGCTCTCAATTATTCACATACATGCTCTCTCACTCACACACACCCAGGATCTCAAACACACATGCTTGCTCATTCACTCACTCTCCTCCCTCCCCCAAACTAGCAGCAGCAGCAGCAGCCTGCTCCACGTCTAACCCTGAAGGCAGCAGCAACCTACTTCATTTTCAGCCCTCGCAGAGCAAGGAGTCCATTCGGCCGCAGGGGGATGACGATATTCTTCGTTTTTCTCTGAGTCGCGCTGCACCTCTCTTTTCTTCGGGCCAACGCTGCCTGCACTAGCATGGTCTCTTCTTCCCACGCACACACCTGCTGCTCACCACTTCCTCTTCCGGGCCACGGGGGGGACGGGAAGAAAAGAGCATGCCGGTGCTGCTGACTCCAGCTCTCCTGCCGCGTTCCGCCCGGGTAGAGGACCTATCTTCCTCGGGTTGGGGGAGCAGCTGGGTCAGCAGGGGACCAGAAAGTGTGGCGACACACCGGTTGAGAACCACTGCTCTAGACCATACCTCAAATTTTGCTAGATCTCATGTTTTTCACACTTTCCTGGGTGTCTACCCTGTTGCACAAAGACAAACCTTTCCCAGTAGTCCTTCTGCTTACAAAAAAATGTTGAAAAGTGCCACTCCAAAGACTTATCCTTGTAGCACATTGCTTGTAACACCCCTCTCTTCAGAGGGAACCTCTGGAATAGAGATTTAATGATAGAAAATGCAGGTTCATAAATCTGGGCTGCAAAAACCCAAGGGTGCTGTACAGCATACAGGGTAAAATTCTTCTATGCTTGAATCAATTGGGATTGTATTAGATGATCTCAAGGTGGCCAAACAGATGGAGAAAGTTACATCTAAAGCCAGAAAGATGCTTGGGTGCACTGAAAGAGGAATGATTAGTAGAAAAAAATAAAAGTGATATCATCCTTAAATAAATCTTTGGTAAAACCGCAATTGGAATACTGTGTACAATTCTGGAGACCATGTCTTCAAAAAGATATAAATGCTCTTGGCCACCATACTCTTGAACTAAGACTGTTCCCAGGCCCACCTCTGAGGCATCGGTCTACAGCGTGAAAGGTTCAGTTAAGTCTAGATTTATCTGGACCGGTTCCGAGCAAAACGCCTCTTTCAGAACCCAGAAGGCTTCTCTGCTTCAGCTGACCACTGGACCTTCTCTAGTGCTTTCTTCAACAACAGTCTTGTGAGTGGTTCTGCCTTTTCCAAATAAGTGGTTATAAAACTTCTTTAATAATCCATAAGGCCTAGAAAAGCTCTCACTTTTGCTTTCGTTTGCAGGACTGGCACCTGAGTGATCACCTCAATCTTCCGAGAGTGTGGGTGGACCTTCCCAAGGGTATAGCCAAGATACTAGGATTCTTGCCCTCCCAGCAAGCACTTCGTAGGGTTGGCCATCAGTCCTGCTTTCCTCAGACTTGTTAGCACAGCCTGGAGTTAGTTTTGATGTGTCTTCCAATCCAGACTGTACACCACAATGTCATCCAAGTAGACTGCAGCATAACCTTGATGTGGGCACAGCAGGTGGTCAACCAAGCATCAAAACGTTGCAGGGGCACCAAGAGTCCAAAAAGGAGGACAGTGAATTGGAAGAGTCCACCTGGCATAGAGAATGCAGTCTTCTCCTTCGCCACTGGCATGAGAGGCACTTGCCAATACCCTATCATAAGGTCCAGTTAGAAATGAACTGGGTTAACCCCAGACACTCAATCAGCTTGTCCACTCAAGGCATCGGGTACGTGTCCAGTTTCGAGACCTCGTTGACTTATTTTTAAGACAATGCAGAACCTTAAGCTCCCAACTGGCTTTGGCACCAGCACTAAGGATGAGGACCAGTCACCATTAAGACTCCTCTATAACTCTGAGCTGGAGCATCTCCTTCACTTCAGTCTCAATGATGCAGCAACTGGCCTCGGGAATCCAATAGGGCCGTTGCCGCACAACTCCAAGAGGCGTAATGATGTCAAACTGCACAAAGTGGGTTCATTCTGGTGGGCTCGAGAAGATCTCCTTGCTTTGCTCCACTAGGTGATTTAAGTCAGCTGTCTGTGCAATGGAGAATTACTCTCCCAATGGAATCTGGGTTCGGTCCACTAAAGACACAACCTCCGGGCCAAATTCTTCTTTTTGCATCACACTGCACACCAGTGCCTCCCTTTTCTTCAGGAGATTTGTGTGGCAGTTTTGAGTTTTCTTCTGTTTATCCAGCTAGGTTATTTTATAATCCACAGGCACAGTTTTCTCTAAGACTTCATAAGGGCCTTCCCAGCAGATTAACAACTTGCTTTCTGACTATGGGAGGACAAGGGCTATGTCCCCTGGTTGGAATACTCTTTGAACCAAGAGACAATTATATCCTCAGGCTTGGGTTGTCTGAGCTTTTTCTACGCGTGGGTGGGCAGCCTCCTTAGCCTTTTTGCACCCAGATAATGTAGTCAACTGGGTTCTGCCCCAGGTTTGGCTCCTCTTCCCAAGTCTCGTGAGCTATGTCCAAGATTCCCCTCGGTCTCTCACATATAGTAACTCAAAAGGTGAAAACCCCATCGAGCTTTGGCAAACCTCAGATGATACACCATGGTACACAGAGTTTTTACTTTGAGCAAGGTACAGAACCGTTTCATTACCTTGGAAACGAATGGGGTTCCTTGATCAGTTAAGATTTCCTTGGGCAGCCCAAGTCAGGAAAAAAAAAACTCCATTAAGGCGAACACTACAGTCCGAGTCTTTATGTTCCATAAAGGTACTGCTTTTGGATATCAGGTGGCATAGCCAAGGATAACTAAGATGTATTTATTTCCCTGGGGAAGATCTCTCTAAAGGCTCCACAAGGTCCATGCCCACCCTTTCAAATAGGGTCTTTATAATTAGCATTGTTATAAGATGTGCTAGCCACACCCCAGCAAGCTTAATTGGCACATTGGCAGACTGGCAAAATAACTACACCTGTCTGTGAATGCCAGGCCAAAGAAATGCGCTAATATTCTTTCTCTGGTTTTTAACTCATCCAGGTGGCCCCCTAAAAAGTGGCTATATGCTAACTGCAGGACCTGCTGGTGATAGAAAAATTCCTAGTTCCCAAACCTTATCACTTCTCCTTTCAGATTCCCTTTTGTTACTTGGAAAAGTAGGTCTGCTTTGAATTAAAAAATAAAAGGGAATGGGATCCTTACCTTCTACCCCAGGGACTAGTTTCCAATTCACCATCTGGACATGCTTCCATGCAGACTTAAAAGGTCTCATCCTTCCTTTGGGCCTGTCTGAAGTTCCATAGGTCATGCCCATTTTCCCATTCAAAGGGGTTAGGTATGATATTATGGATAGGTGGCTGCGCTTTCTCTAACTCTGACCCCTCTCTTCCGTGGTGGCACCATAATTAGTAGAATAATTGTATTTTTCCTGTTGGTATTTGCCTCCAGTATTTCGGAATCCTAGAGCTTTTACAATACAGGTTGGGATCTTCTAAAGGGAAAAGCTGTAGAAATACCATTTTTTCATTGCTGGGTGGGGGTGAATCCATTATCAGTTGGTTCCACAGGATTTTGAAATTTGGACAGTCCCATCCTATCACTACAGGACAGGGAAGCCAAGGAAGTACTTCCACTTCTATTCTGTCTTGGCTGACCGGGGTCTTCAGTTGTACTTCGCTTGTTGGATACTACCATTGGGCCCCAAGAATGCATGCCAGAGTCACAACTCTGTCGCAGTCAAGCTGGACCCACTTCAGTAACTTTTAGAACGAGCATTTTCACACTCCCAGAGTCCGCTAATGCCTGGATTGGAATGCCTCTGGCTAGGCTAGGGACATCCACAAAATTATAAAAGTATGGGGCTACAGCATTAATGGCTATTAATTTGTCTTCTCCACAGCTGAAACATGGCGGTCCCATGGGTTTTGTGGTTGAGGTGAAAATCCCAGTCTGTCTGGTTCCACCTGCTGCTTAGGTCTCCTGTCCTTAGGGCTCCCGTGTCAACTACCCAGGTTGGATGGTCTCCCCTGGTACCATGGCAATATTCCTCCACCACTTCCAACATTGTCTCTAGTGTAAGGTTCGGTGTTGCCACATCCACTGTTGCATAGGGTGTTCTAGGCAGTCTAGGAATTGTTCTAGCAGAACCATGTTGGCTATTCCACCTCAATTTTCCCTTCCGAATTCAGCCACTTCTAGGCCGCATCCTTAAATCTGTGGAAAAATGTTCTATGGGTCTTCCCTCTGGTTGAAGAATGCCTTGCTGAAACCGCTGTCAGTAGTCTTCCAGGGAACTCTACCCTCTCTAGGATGGCTATTTTTTGTTCGATATATGTAGCCCTTCCCTCCAGATAGGCAGTTTGAAAGGCAGCTGAACTACTCCCTGAAATGAGGTTCCCTAGATAGGTAGTCCATCTATCTTCTGGCCAATATTTGTAAATGATCTGGAAAGAAATACGACAAGCGAGGTAATCAAATTTGCAGATGATACAAAATTTTTCAGAGTAGTTAAATCACAAGCAGATTGTGATAAATTGCTGGACGACTTTGTGAGACTACAAAATTGGGCATCCAAATGGCAGATGAAATTTAATGTGGATAAGTGCAAGATGATGCATATACGGAAAAATAACCCATGCTATAGTTACACAATGTTAGGTTCCATATTAGGTGCTACCACCCAAGAAAGAGATCTAGGTGTCACAGTGGATAACATATTGAAATTGTCGGTTCAGTGTGCTGCGGCAGTCAAAAAAGCAAACAGAATGCTGGGAATTATTAGAAAGGGAATGGTGATTAAAATGGAAAATGTCATAATGCCTCTGTATCACTCAATGGTGAGACCGCACCTTGAATACTGTGTACAATTCTGGTTGCCGCATCTCAAAAAAGATATAGCAGCGAAGGAGAAAGTACAGAGAAGGGCGACCAAAATGATAAAGGGGATAGAACAGCTCCCCTATGAGGAAAGACTAAAGAGGTTAGGACTTTTCAGCTTGGAGAAGAGACGGCTGAGGGGGGATATGATAGAGGTGTTTAAAATCATGACAGGTCTAGAACGGGTAGATGTGAATCAGCTATTTACTCTTTCGGATAATAGAAAGACTAAGGGGTACTCCATGAAGTTAGCATGTAGCACATTTAAAACTAATCGGAGAAAGTTCTTTTTCACTCAACACACAATTAAACTCTGGAATTTGTTGCCAGGGGATGTGGTTACTGCAGTTAGTGTAGCTGGGTTTAACAAAGGATTGGATAAGTTCTTGGAGGAGAAGTCCATTACCTGCTAAGTTGACTTCGAAAATAGCCACTGCTATTACTAACAACAGTAACATGAGATAGACTTAGTTTTTGGAACTTGCCAGGTTCTTATAGCCTGGGTTGGCCACTGTTGGAGACAGGATGCTGGGCTTGATGGACCCTTGGTCTGACCCAATATGTCCTGTTCTTATGTTCATTCTGTGAAACGAGCTGTCTGTTCAAAGTTCTTCAGGAAACAATCAGGGTCTTCTGGGGCCATCTTAAGTAATACTGGCAACAAGGGAGGAGGCCTGGTTATGGCGGTCCACACAGCCTGTGCTACCTGGATTAGCACTATGTTTTGTTGCAGAATTTGCTCTTGCGGCGCTTACTGCTGACCAATTTGATTTTGTATGGCAGCCTACAGTTGTTGCTGCCCTGCCATGAGGAGCAGCATTACCTACTCCATCTTCCTCACATTGCGCAAGCAGTGAAGCTGGGTGGCTCCCCAGGGGAAGGAGAAAGGACAAAACAAAAAAAACCCCTTTCTGACCTGTCTGGCTCTTATTAACTTTTACTTCCTTACCTGCCTCAACCGGAGCTATCCTCCTTGGTCTGCTCTACCAGAATCCTGTTCCTGCAGCCAGGCCTCAGGAAAAAATATTTTTGTACTTTTTTTTCCCTGCTGTGCAGTGGGCTCCCAACTGCTTCCCACTTTAGCCCAGGAGATCCTACTGCTGCCACCATATGTGGTCGCTCAGAAGCGGCCATGGTTGAGATTTAGCCTGGAGTATAAATGAGGCCAAACTTTGGCTGGTTCCACACAAACAGAATGCTTTATTTACAGGCAAAAAATAAAGACATAGTGCAAAGGCCGTTTACTCAGCATCCCCTGGTTAACAAAACTGTCAAACATAAGTAGATCTGGCATAGGCTGACTTCCTGTCTTCTCCCTGAGGCCTCTTCCACCCTTCTGGGCCCTGCCTTCTTATGCTAGGCTAAAGGGATCCTCCCTGGGCCCAAAATCTCTTGATGTTGGGACTTGAGGACCGGGCCAGATAGCCATGGCCGGTCCCTTAAGGTATTCTGAGGGAGTTTCTTATGTACTCCCTGCCAGGTTTCTGGATAACGCAGAAGGTTTGGTGCATTAGTATAACAAATTCAGGTGAGAATGAGCTGTAAGGATGTGGGGGGTGGGGCTTAGGAAGTCTTCCTAAAGTCTCCTTGGGCGGGCCCTATATGAGAGAAAGGAGTCCCAACCCCCCCAACAGTGGAAGACTCTGAAGGCGGAGCAGGAGAGGCCTGGAACAGGGGTGACAGAACTAGCTTACTTTCTTGGGGTGGAACAATCCGTTCCCCTTGCTCTGAATACATAAATGTTCCCATGATTATTGTGTCCAAGAAAGAAGGCAACAAGTCGGCATCACAGGCTGGGCAGAAAAATCCCACGATGCTGGGAACGTGGCAGGTGCCGCAGGTTGCACGCTTGCAACTGCAATTCATGTTGATGGCAAGGAGATTAGCACCTAACAGTGGTACAGCAAGCCTTTTCCCACTCCCTTTCCTTCCACACGTACCCCATTCGAAGAACTGAAAGGAAAGCTCACAAAGAAAAGCCTAAGTGGACCTATCTTTGGGCTACTTTCTCGCTTTTATTTTTTAAAGCAGGTGGGAGAGAGGAAATTGGGAAGTTATGGGTGAGGTTCCCTCTCTGACCTTTATCAGGATCACCCTCACAGGCTCAACCCAGGCCAAGACCTGGGAGCTGCCTACTAGAGGCAATCCACCAGGACTCTTGGGAAGCTTGGGATCTGCCCCAAGGCCTTGCTCTACTAGGGGAACCCCTGGGAACTCTGCTAAGTGAGGGAAATGAGACCCTGGATGGCCTGTTTCCTAAGGAGCAGATCACTGAGTTCAATCAGAACGAGTCCTATCCTAGGCTCCTGGAGTAGTTCCTGCTGCACCGAGTCCAAAGTGTCCACTGCTGAGAGAGAAGAAATACTGGGAATTGCCTAAGTTGCACCTCCTACATAACCAGTGATGATGTCACAAAAAGAGATGTTTCCTCTGTCTCCACCAGCTAGTAGAGGACAAAACCCGTTTGTCTGAGCTGGGATAGCAAGATAAGGAAAGTGACGTTTCCTTCAACATGACAGACATGAATTAAGAAATAAACAAGAGTATGATTATTCGGAATAGCAATAGCCAAGGCCCTTCCTGTAAAATTACCAAGTCTAAGTTCTGAGCATTAATAGCATTTTAAACAGAATACTTACGCACTAGAAATACTGCTTTCTGCTCACGAGCTATTACCATAAGATCATTAGTGGGCGACAGGGATAAAACGCAGTCCTGAAGCCAGTAATCTCTGGGAGCCTTCTGAGTCGACTCTTCTTCTTCCTGCATACACAAAACTTTAAATCAGTTGAACTCATTTTATATATTTTATTTACATCAATGGAACAGCTCTGGAATAAGACTGCTTTACAACCGGCTGTGCAATATACAAAATAAAAGGGATGAGATAGACAAAATACATAGGTTGGGAAAGGATTCTGATTTCCACAATTGACTAGGCACAAGGGCATCACCAAGTACCAAATAATCACCAATATCATAAAAATATTGCTTTCAATGTAAAGTTTTACTTTTTCCTTGGCTATTTTCACAATAACGATTTCGAAGATTCACTTTCTGTTGGTTAATGACCAGAAAGGTTGTTAAAGGCCAGCAGCCCCATCTTCAAGTCTAAACTCTTTCCAATATTCATGAACCGTCAAAAAAATATCTTCCAGGTCAGTTTCTTCGGTTGAGTGAGAACTACCAAGACTTCATGAATGTCCTTGTTCCTTGCTTTCTAATTTCTAAGCTGGTAATCTCAGCCCCAGCCAAACAGACCTCTCTCCCAATGGCACCATTTTATAACCATGCTCTTACTGACAGGCCTGCAGTAGTTGCTCCACTATTTCCTTTATTTCTGAACTAAGATGATCTCTTCAGGGGCACAAGATGTGGCGGCAGAAGAGGAATATGCTCACCAGGGTGTAGCCCCATCAAGTATAACAAATTAGATTCTTGAGATAATAGCTACCCAACTGACAACCAGTGGTGATTTTGAGAAGAATGCTCTCATTCTTTTTTAAAAATTGGCAAAATTTACTTACCAACTGAAATTAAAAAGGATGTTAAAATTGCTGCAATTTACCTTCTCTGCTGGTCCGTTAAAGAACCAAGGCAGAAGGGAGAGAATAGGAAATCTACTGATGTATAGTTACAAGAAGTGTAGTCAAAAATGATATGCTGGGCTTGTCCAGTGTTGAGCATCGTCATGCAGAGGATCTAGATTCAATTCCTGGGTTAGATCTTTCACTCCCAGGGTCTACTGAGGTAGGGACACTGCAAAGGCAGTGTTCACAGCTCCTGGGGTGAGGCGGTCCCAGTCATCAAGCAACCATAAAACCTAGTGGATGGACTTGGGGTGCATGACTGCAGGATTCTGGATGGAGCCCTGGTACATGGTCCCCAGCCAATGACTGTCATTGGAAGGACCAGTCTAAGTGAGTTGAAAGGGACATAAAATAGGAGAAACATCTCCAGGTCGTTACAAATGAAGGCTCATGGTTCCTATTGAGTTGGAAGCCGAAAACGAGGAGGCATAAACTACTAGTCAAAAAAAAATAAAAGGATAGGTTTAAATAGGCATTAATGTATAAAGTAATTGTTTAAAATTAACAACAATATTTCAGCCCTCACAAAAAAGTCAGATATTCATGATATCCTCCATACACATGGAGATAAACTGAACTGAGGTCTTAATTATTTGGTATAGAATTATATAAATGGATGGCACTCTATATGTTATAATTCCAGGAACAGTTAAACATGCATTATGATTCTCAAATAAAGGTAACTTTGTTCCTGGTGTTCTGCTATCACAAATGTGTTTCTTGAGAAATGTGCTCATTTTTTTTAACGAATATTTATTAAAGATTTTTATACAATACTATCCCAAATCTTGTGTGTTTAAAAACTGTCACATAAAAGTGTTTTAAAACTATAGGCATGTCATATTTATTTTTTTTTTAGTTCAATATCAATAGCTTATGCCTTGTAATTGTGCTTGAGATGTTTTTATACAAACAAGGGAATCCTTCCCATAAAAGCAATGTAAACATCTGACTTCTGCCTTCAAAATGATTTATCCTAGTAAACAAAGGTTCTGCCAAAAGCCATAGAAGTTATACTAGAGACAATCTGAAAAATAGTTGAAACTGACTGCTAAGAGCCTGCCATACATAGAGAAGAAAAATATATATCCCTCATGGCAACTAGCATTGCAATGAAGAAAAAGATTAAAACAAATTGCCAAAACTCCTGCCTAAGAAAGTACAGGTTTTTTGCTTTTTATTTTAAGAATGAAGAAAATCACAAATAAGCAGGGCCAGTGAAGTTCACGTCTGATGTCTCTGGCGAAAGACAAAGAACTGAGTAGAGCAGTAGGGCTGTAGCAATGCTGGAACTCACATGCACTGGGAAAGATGTCCGTTTGGCAACAAACATGGTCACCTGACTCACATATATGACTACAGTGATGCTTGACTTTAGAAAAAGAAAGGGAGAGCCAGGAGAGAGCCCCACTGTGGTCCAGCTGATCACCTATGGCAATTTCCTTTCCTGGTCGGCATCTTCATCATCAGGAGGCCCCTATAACGTCAGGGCAGCAGCAGCAATTGCCTCGCATCCAGCACAAGGACCAATGGATGCTCATGTAGATTACCAGGGTTCTTCTACTCCAGGTGACGTGAACAGTGAGGACTCGAATTTCCCTGATCAATGGACCCCCACCTCCACTTCCATCATCAGCAGATAATCCAACTTCGGTGACGCTGGTACAAATTGGGGAGTCTATGTGACTAGCAGATGGGATACCACCCGAAGTAGGTAATGTCCCTGCCCCAGTGGCTCTGCCTACCCTGTGCCACAAGGTATGGACAAAGAAGGAGAAGCTTTGGCTGAATCTTCTAATATTTCCTTTCGAGATATTTGGCAAGTTGTTACATGCACCAAGAATACACTGATGTGGACAGTCTCTCAGTTGTGTGAGTTTTCCTTAGGGACTCCAACAAATTTGACTGAAATAGACCACCACCTGGGGGTCTTAGAGCGAATTACTCAGTTCGAGATCAAGTCTCAACTTTACAGGCAGTTCAAGTGACTAGTGTTACAGATAATCTAATGCTGCATAATAAAACTGAATCATTTGAGAATGCAATTCGTTCAAAACTTTTGCGCTTCTTAAACTTCCCCAAATCTAGGCTGTCATCCGCTGAACATTTTAAGAAATATGTATACGAGACATTACAGATTGCTAAAGAGAAAGTATTTCAGTTATATCAATGTTACTATATTCCTGATGCCAAGAGAGTTGCTAGTGGCGAGGAAGGAGGATTAGATTTTTTAGCATCATTTGAAAGTGCGGATGTGTCTAATATTTTGTATTCCTCTAATGATAACAACTCTACCCATGCAACTCTAATTGTTTCTTTTGTACAGACAGATGATAAAGATCTGATCTAGAGACAATACAAACATGAATTATTTTGTGGACAAAAACTGAAGTTTTTTCAGATGTCTCCAGACCAACTCAAGCACACAGAAAATTGTTTTTACAATTGAGGCAACATGTTGAGATGGGGGCCTCGTTTTATTTGAAGTTTCTTTCTAAATGTATTGTTTTTCATGGGGTTAAATTGTTTTTTCTAGACTCTACACATCTTGAACAATGTATTGTGTATAAAAATGGGATGAGGTGTGGGTTTAATAAGTAGATTTTGGTACGTTTTGTTTAATTGCCTCAGTTGTGTCCTTTTACTATTGTTCTCTCCTTTGCTCTCCCTTAATGGGGACTTTCAATGAATGTAGTTTTGATTATTGTATTCAAGTGCATGGATTGATTTCCTGTATTTGTTCCTATGCTTTATTTCATGTAACATGATTTAATACTAATAAAAATATAATAAAAAAAAAGAAAATAATGTGTTAACAAAGAAAAGTAAAACCAGAAATCTGGTTGTTGCAGCACAGAGAAAGACAAAATGTCCTACAGGATAGTTCACTTCAAAACGAATTAAAGGTGTTTGTCACTCCAACGTGTATCAAAAGGAAGTCAAAAAACATAACCAAAAATAATTGCAAGGATCACTAAACAGAAGTCAGCAGTCTCATCCCTAGTAGTAAGAGTGTAGTTCTGTCATTGAATGGACCCCTTGCTACATTTTTATCAAAACTTTAAAAAAAACCCAAAAAAACCCTTACATTTTCTTGTGCATCTGTATCATTCCATGCTCCCCAGTCTTCGTCTTCCCAGTTGGCAAATTTACCTGTTTTTAAAGAAAAGGTTACAAAAGTTTACTCTATAAAACTTTATTTCTAAATTTTATTTCTGCAGGTTTCATCCGATAAACACAGTGCAAGATAGACTGGGATTAGCTTCGTCAGTAACAAGCTATAACAATAACTAAAAGCAGGACATAGCAATGATGTGGTGCTCCCAAACAATACAAAGGTCTCTAACAGCCTATTTTAATAAATATATATATTAAGATATATTGGTTTTCTGCCTAATAATTGTGATTTGCTTTTCATTTCCTTGAATCTTTCCCTTACTCTTCTTGCTTTTAACACAGAAACATGATAGCCCATCCGTCCAATATATGTAGCCCTTACAATTTCCATCTCTTCCTCAAAGATCCCCTTATTAATCCCATGCTTTCCTGAATTCAGATAAGGGCTAATTTTAAAAGCCCTGCATGCGGGAAATCCAAGAATTACGCACGCTGCACGAATCTTAAAAGGCCCGCAGCCGCACGCATATCTCCAAGTACGCAAATAAAAAAGGTATGGGGAAAATGGGGTGGGGTCTGGGCGGGCCGGGCATCACCATCATCGCACAAGCGCGCTTCGGGATCAGACGAACACGTAACCCGCTGCTGCAATGCACTGCAAGTAAGTATTAAAACAAAAAGATCTAGGATAGACAGTGGGTTTTAGGGGTCAGGGCTGGTGGGGTAAAAGGGAGACAGGTTAGGCAGGGGGTTTAAGAAGTTCGCTCCTTTTCAGGGGCGAACTGGGATTTGGGCCTATCACATCGCCGCGTGTACCTACTAAAGTTCTCCCCCATTACGCGATCGAGGCGAGATTCGCACGCACATGCGCGCGGGTAGCTGATTTTATAACATGCGCGTTTTTACAAGTGCATGTTATAAAATCGGTGTGTGCCCATGCACAGGTCTTAAAATCTACCTGATAATGTTTCTGCCTCCATCACCTCCACTGGGAGGCCATTCTATGCATCCAGCACCCTCTCTGCGTATAAATATTTCCTAAGATTACTCATCCTCGGCCCATGACCCCTTTTGTTCTAGAGCCTCCAGCAGTCCTAATGATAAGAGGGAGGACATGGACAATCACTCACTCTCTTACATGGCTACTATTCTGGCACATGATCTGGTTTAGGAATGGTTTACTCTCACACCAGTGCCACTTAATGAACAGATCTAAATAAATAAATATAGTCAGCACGGGCAAGGTAAAGTGGATGATTTTTACCGTAAAACACCAGAATCCTAGCACACCGCTTTTTCAATACCAATATGATCTACCCTTACATTTCTTTTTCAGGATTTTGGCTATATTAAAACAAATGCATTTGAAATAGTCTATACATTTTCTGGGTGAAAATGTTTACAGTTTCTGCCAGATACAAAATTATGGACTGCTGCTTGAATGAGAAGTTAGGCAGTATACAGCAGGACTCAAATTCATATCCTTATTCTAGACTAGCAAATAACACAAATTGTGAATTGCATTCTGCCATGTCTATAATCATCTTCTATATAGCGTAGGACAACAACACAGAAATACAAAATATGACAGCTGATAAAGACCACAAGGCCCATCCAGTCTGCGCATATTATTTATGTATTTATTTATTTACTTATATTCTTTTTTTATACCGAAATATAGCAGAGTGCCTTCATTCCGGTTTACAGTGTAACAACAAATTCATACAATGAACAGTTATAAATTATAAATACAACACCAAACAAAGAGAGAAAATATATATATATAACATCTCGGCAAAAGCAGATTATAACGTGTTAGAATGAGACAATATAGGTTAATTTTGTATAAAACTTATTAACTTATTAACGAAGTATTTGGGTTTTAGATGGTGGTTGGGAATGGTATATATAGATCATATCATTCTGTGTATTTACAATGCCACAGAGTAGACCCTAGTGCATCTCAGACTTTTCATTCTATCTTCACAGCCACTCCAATCAATTGCACACATCAACAATGCTTAGATGAGTGTTAATAACCATGTATCACTGTAAAAACTTGTTTTAAAAACAATGTGGACTACAAAAAACTGTGTGATACAATGTGGCAAGTGTCTCATTTCTTTGGGAAGTGAATGGAATAGAGATCCTCACTAGTAATGTTCCCTTGATTGAAACACTTCATTTCTCTTTTCCCAGTGTAATCTGGCATTTTGGTTGGGATTATTCAGTTATAGAGAATGATTCAGCTGTTATTTTAACCTACTGCTGGGTGTTCAGTTCGGAGTTAACAGTCTGTTGTTATTTAGGACAGTTGTGGGTGGATCCTTGGACCGGTGGCAGATGACCACGCCCCCGGGGGAAGATCCCGAGAGGGACCACCGGTCAGGCTCAGAGTATGGAGACAGACACACACTAGTTCTTTTATTAGACAGTATACTGAACCACCAGAGGTGGCAGTAGTGAGCTGGAATGCCCGGCTGGGCTGTAGTCCCTCAGATACTGGAAAAGCGATCCCTGGAGGCTGAGCTGTAGAGAAACTGAAATATAGTGAGTAGGCAGGGTATGCAGAATTCATGTACTGAACCAGATGGTAACACTCACACAATGTCTCATAGAAGCCCAGGAGCTGGAATGTATAGGCCCTCGAGGAGCGAGTACCTGGTTCCAGGGAAAGCTCTGAGAGAGCGATGGTAACTCACTGATGTAGTTGGCAGTGAGGAATTCCAAGCAGATGAGTGTACCGAGCAAGTCTGGGAACGAGGGCCCTCAAGGAGTGAGTACCCCTAGTAAGTCCGAGGAGGGACAGTAGCTTAGGTAGTGTAACCCCTGCTCAGTCAGAGGAGGCAGAGTAGCTTGGAAAGTCGAAGCGAGTCCGTAGTCATTCCTTGCTAACTCGATGTGTTAGCAAATTCTAAGACCTTAAATATCCGTCACGGGTGACGTCATCTTTGGGGGACGCCCCGAGGTTCGCGCCATCGCTGGTACTTCAGTTGGGGCTGCGCCGCACATGCGCCCCTAGGCCTCCAGGAAACATGGCAGTTTGCAGCGTCTAGCCGGTCCGGGGATGCCGGAGGACTTCGGCAGAAGAACGCCGCGGCAGCCAATCTTCCCGCGGACGAAGAGGGAGGCGCCAAAGAGGTAAGGAGGGCAGAGAGAGGGCATCGGGAACTGACTGACACAACACTGGGAGGTTAATAACTTGCTGCTTTCTGATACTGTGAGCCGATTTCACTTTAGGATACGTGTGGGACAGATATAGCAAGACCACAGGATCTTAACACCTCTCTATCTCTCAGCTCCTCAGGAGTATAGCTGCTACAGATCTCCTTTTTCACAAAGGCCAAAAGGGCCTTTGTGAAAAAGGAGATCTGGGCTGGTAGATCTTCCTACTTTCTTTATTCTTCTGAGATGTCTCAGGCAGATTCTACAATGGTTTTCTTTTCCTCCTCATGATGCAGTTTCTTCCTGCTCCTTATAACTCTGATTTTCTTGCTCACATACCAGAAACTGCTTTTGGTGCATTCTCTCCCTTTTTATTTTTAACCCCAATGCTCCACATACACACATTGCAGGCAATACTCAAGACAGAAGATGCTGTTTCTCCTCTATATTGGTTCTGAGCAGCATGCAATTTCCTGATTGATTTCTTGCCAGTGCCACTCACACTTTCAAGTTAGGGAGAACAGTCAAGCTTGTGTGAACCATCAAAAATTAACCTCTTAAAGCCATGTTTGCCTTGCTCTGCAGCAAATATTTTTGCATTCATCTATTAGATGTTATTTCAAACGGATATAAATGCCAAACTGACAGAACCACTCCCCTCCTAACGAAAAGCATCTGTAAGTTCCGATCTTATAATTACCCCCAACTCATATGATACCGATATTATCATGTGAAACTCTCCATGCTCGACCAATTTCCCACACCATTGTTATTTTAAGAACTGCACCATGGTTACACCTATTTTTACTATATGCCTATATTGTATGTTATATGTTTATACCCTATGTTAAATTTGAGAGTTTACATTTATATTTTATGTTCTACGAACCGCACCTCTTACACTTATTTCATACCATACAATTCATTTCATATGAACTAACTCATTTCCTCAATTTGACCTTTCCTGTACAAAATCTTTAAACATGTTAACTAAATGTTAAAAAAAACTTTTAAAAAAAAATTGTGAACCGTTGTGATGGCAAAACCGAACGACGGTATATAAAAATCTATAAATAAAATAAAAAAATAAAACCAATTAAGAGGAGGGTCACACCTATAGCATCAGCTCATGCAATAATTTATGTAATTACCTATTAATATTTTTTCATTTTTGCACATTAAAATTTAACAAAGTGCAAATTAGTAATATTTATTTATTTATTTGCTGAGTTTTATATACCGTCATTCGGTAAGCCATCACAACGGTTTACAAAAGTTCAGATTGCAATACTTTTAACAATTGAGTAAAAGATGTTATAGGAAGTATGTTAAACAAACAGACATCTGATTACAAGGATGATAAATGGCACATGCATTATGGGTTGCACAAAAGGGGCGAACCCCTTTGTCGCGCCCCTTCGGCACGCGATGCACGGCGCCTGATGGTGAGGCGTCTTTCAACGGTCGGCTGAGCTCTCGATGACGTCGGGGGGGGGGGGGGGGGGGGGGGGCGTGGTCTCCCGATCGGGTTCCTCTCTCTTTCACACCAAATCAATAAATCCCCCTCACCTACCGATGTTCATCTCTTCCCTCTGGTTTCATTTTTATCTCTCAGTTTGATGGTAAAGTTCTGCGGGGGCCCGAAGGTAGAGGGTGGCTTCCCCGCTCGCCGGCGCCTGATGGTGAGACGTCTTTCAACGGTCGGCTGAGCTCTCGATGACATCGGGGGGGGGGGGGGGGCGTGGTCTCCCGATCTGGTTCCTCTCTCTTTCACACAAAATCAATAAATCCCCCTCACCTCCCGATGATAATCAACTGCACTGTGACTTCCATTAGAACACATGAATAAAGTCTGACAGAATGTAACTTTCCTTCTAGCAAAACTAGAACCTCAAAAAATAATTATGGAATTTTTCCTCACTCCAACACTCCATCCAGCATGCCAAAAGATATCCTTTAATATAATTTATAAATGTTGGCTTGAAGACTACTGGTAAACCATACCCATGCAAAAAAAAAAAAAAAGCTCCAAAAAGAGACATGAAACAAAAAAAAAAGACAAAAACAAAGTCAAATATAAGAAGAGAAAATATTTCCCTTGATCTTAAAAATTTTAGTTAATGCCTGAGTTTTCAAAATATTTTTCTAGCCTTGCATCTAGTATATTGAAGCTTGGTTTTCAAACTTGAAAACTTTGAGGTAGATTTTAAAAGACTTGCGTGCAGCAAAGCCAGGAGATATGTGCATCACTTGGACACGCATGGGCCGCACGGATTTTAAAAGGCCCGCAGCCACATGCGTATCTCCCAATACGAAAGAGGAGTGGGGTATGGGCATGCTGGAACTGCACATGCCGGGATCCCTCAATTGTGTAACTTGTTTTTGCTATGGACTGCGTGTAAGTAGGTTTTAAGGGTCAGGGTTAGTAGATTAAAAGGGAGGCAAGTTAGGGAGGGGGTTTAGGACTGGCTTTTACTGGGACGAACTCAGCGGGAACTGGGAAATAGACCTAATGCGTCACTGCGCGCATCTACTAAAATCCCCCCACTTATGTGCTCAAGACTGCATTCGCACACACATGCACGCGTCAATATAAAATCGTGCACGCGGGTAGCTGATATTATAACATGCACACGTTATAAAATTGGCTTGTCTATGTGCATGCGCGCCAGCAAATGCGGGCACATGTACGCATCACTTTGAAAGTTACTGCTTTAATCTTCACTTAGTCAGCGCATTTTGTAAATGAGAAAAGAAGGGATTTTCTGCCACACATTATTGAGCTATACATTTATTCTTTCAACATTTTGTCTTTTTTATTTACATAATAACATAGCAAATGACAGTAGACAAAGATAAAAATAGTCCATTCCGTCTGCTTAGTAAGGTGTAAACTTCTTTTTATTTACATTGTTTAAGTATTACACTTTTATATATTTTATTTCATATCTTTGAATTTATATTTTTAATATCTGTTTACCATTTATAGATTTTATTTTAGGCATAGCATTATTACTTAATTTTATAATTATCATCATCATCAATAGTATAGTTTGCCCTACTTTTAGATCTATGATTTTTCCAGTTGCTATTACTGTAAGATTTTTTAATTGATGTTTTTTCTGTCATTTGAGCATCATCTTCTTCACGAACAAACTGCAAGGTTCCACATGATGCTAGAATTAAAAAGGGAATATACTGAGTGGGCAACCAGCTTCTAGGCAAACTGGTCACAAGACTCCAAAATGTATCTAAAACTATTATTTCTGATTTTGAACACTCAGAAGTGAGAGTTGTAGAAACATTTTACTCTCATGGTTTGGTCTGTTGGTCTGTTTAGCTATAACAAGATTATTTAGGTTTCATCCTGTGCATGGCAAAACAGCCATGTTGAGCATTAGCATATAACAAGTTCTACAACCTTGTTATATGTACCGCCTCTTGGCGTAATTTTTATGTTTCAATGTAAACCGATGTGATCTGTATTTTAATACAGGAACACCGGTATATAAAAATCTAAAAATAAATAAATAAATAAATTAGTTATTGCTTCTTATTAGTCTTTATTGTTTATTTGCTACCTACTTAATTTTTTATATCTATATTAAAATCTTAAATGTTGGTGTAGCAATCTGGCATATTCATGTATTCATTTTTGTCTAAACTATTCCATTTGGATTTTATCTTACAGTTTTGCTTTTCATTTTTGGCTACCCCTCATATTGCTTTTACTCGTGTGTTTGCCTAGCCTTTCCTTTGTGTTTTTTCCCTCATTTCTAATTGCAATACAAAAAGACATATTTGAGTTTAGTTGTTCATTGGTATTATCAATTCAAATATTAACTCTTCCTCCTAAGAACTTTCTATTGCTCTATGTTCTGAAAAACAGAAAAAAAAAAACACCAATCATAAAAAAGAGAGGAGGAAGTCCCCACCCCCATGAAGCAGACATCAGAAAGTCTAACATCTTTAGGTTTTATGTAAAAATGTAATTACAATCTTACTGCTGAAGTTCACATGTGTACAAAGCAGAAAATATATTTTTCAGATATGTAATATAAAGTAGTGCAGACATCACAAACCCTGCTAGACACACAGAACCTAAATTAGAAACAGATGACATTTCCTCTCTATTCTTATTATATTCGCCCTACGATTCATATGGCAGAGGTAACACATCAGACAAGGTGTTATTTCCAACCTAATTACAATGTGGTTCTTTGCTTGGAAGTGAAATCATTATTGTAAATTTCCTGCACTGATGCCAGCTTTGCATTTTGTTTGTTCTCTGTGCTTTAATAATTCCTTTTAAATAAGTAACTTCTCATCTTTGTCTAAAAACACATTTATTTATTATGGTTGGGGTTGGCTGACCCAAACATTTTTTTAAAAAATTCAAATTAACCCAGTTCTTGGTAAATATTTATTACAGAGATCCTGAAAGCCAGGCCTGTGGCAGCTCACAAAGACTTGAGTTACCCTTTGACTATCGGGACCCATGTCAGTAGTATGAGCTTGTCCTAGTTTTCCATTCATTGCAGCATGGACGTGAAATTCCCGTTTCTAAAGAAACTGAAAGTGCACGTCCATGCATGCAATTAGAGTTGAAATAACTAGCTCAGCCTCCCCATATTGATATAAATATAGTAACACTAACTGAGAATGCCTAGATTAGAAAATGTAGTCCTCAAACTTATCAGAATAACTATTCAAAACAAGATTACAGCAAAGAAAGAGCCAGGACAGCCCAGGCCAATATAACAGATCTTCAGATTATTTCATTACAAAAACACAAAATCTAATCAAAGAAAAGAGGGAAATCAGAATAGCAGTGATTAAGATGAATTATCTACCCAGGCTAAGCTATTTGTTCCAGGCGTTGCCATGTGTTCTAACAGATGCAGATTTAAAAACACTGCAGCAACAGGTTTTTTCCTTTATATGGAAAAGGCGCCCTCCCAGGGTTGCAAGAAAGGTTCTCTACAGAACAAAAGCGAAAGGTGGCTTGGGTGTTCCTAATAAATATCCTGCTTCTCAATTACAGAGAGTGGTGGAATGTCAGCAACAAAAGCAATGGATGACCATTGTGCAAACTATACTAGGATATGCTCCAATAATTAGGAAAACTGCCGAATATAGGGGAATTAAATATCACACCTTCCCTGAGATGCACACCTGTACTTTGGGCAAAGTGGCGGTCAAAAATAGTAAGGAAAGAAGGGGTGTTTTTTCCAATCCCAATAAGGTATCTGGAAGGCTTTTCAAGTGGCAGGGAATATGAGGTTTTTAAAAAGTGGGAAAGAAGGGGATATGAAGGGTGGTCAGATTTGGATGGTGGGCTCAGTGATCCCCTTTGCAGAACTTCAGACTGGGTATGGGATATCACATAAGGATTTCCTGGCATATGCAGTTACGCCACTTTTTCAATACAAAAGAAGTTAAACAAGAACTAACGAAAGGGGCCTCTCTATTTGAGGGATTTTGATGATGACCCAAAAGCCACCCAAATTGATCTCTAAAATCTATAAAGCGTTAACAGATGAGGAACCATATTCTGACCCTCACATTAAAGCATGGGAAGGAGATTTGAAGGCTCAATGGGACAAATCAAAATAGGATGACTGTTTTCAAAGGATAGGGAAAAATGTTGGGGGGCCACTTCCATGATTGAAAATAGATACAAATTATTGTACAGATGGTACTTATATCCTGCCAAGCTAGCCAGATGGTACCCTGCAATATCTGATAAATGTTGGCATCATTGTCAATCAGCCACGCGGCTCGTCCCGGCCACGCGGCTCGTCCAGGCGCACCTCGTCCCGGCCAGGAGGCACCTCGTCCCGGCGCACCTCCCCCAACTAAGCAGCCTATCGGGGATAGGCCGGAAAGGACGTCACCAGACGAGGTAAGCGGGGGATTTAAATCCCTGCCGCTCCTCCGTCCACCTCTCTCGCCGCGATCGCTGCCACCGCGCCACTCGACCCGGACCCCAGCTGCAGGCCTGCGCAGCCGGCGCTGAAGCCCGTCGGGGCAAGGCCGACTTAAAATCACAGCACTCACCTCCGGGGCTCCAGCTCCGGCCACGCGGCTCGTCACGGCCAATCAAGGGGCCAATCAGAGGGCGGCAACAGCCCTTTAAATCCCAGGAAATCACCGGCGGCATCGCGCGCCCAAAGGAGCGCGACCTAAGGGGCCTGCCCCTTAGCACGCCCCTTGGAGAGCCCCAGGGCCAGGGCCCTACCAATTTAGATTTTAAGATTTAGATGTGGAACAACGTAATACCTTCTCACCTCCGACTAAACCACCAACCTGTCACGCGGCCTCACACTTAAAGGATTACCCTCTTAGGGAGCAGAAGGGTTGAACATCACAGCAGACACCAGGCACATTGGGGTAATCCCCGCCTCTCCAACACTCATCGAGTCTCTACAGCATTCTTTCAGTCTCTACAGCATCCAACACTCATCCAGCCTCCCCAGCAGATAGACTCACCACCCAGCATCCAGCTGCACCAGCATTCCTCCAGCCTCTCCAACAACTACCCAGACTCTCCAGCCTCTAGCCTCTTCTACTTTCATCCAGACACTCCAGCATTCAGCCAATCCAGCAATCAGTCTCTCCAGCTATTACAGCACTAGAGCAACTTCTCTCGCAACAACCCCAGTCAATTACACCACAAAGATGCATAGCTACTCTATACCCACAATCTGGAACAAACTCAGATCACACACAAAACCTACATATCAGCACATTGTACGACAACAAAGGCTTATCCCAATAATGATATCACCAATTACACAAATCCTAGGATTCTCTCTATTTACTCTAACCCTATTCAACGCTCAGTCTCTCTCCAAGAAAACGCACATCCTCAATGATTATCTTATAGAAGTCAACCCAGATATCTGTGCCATCACAGAGACATGGTTAAAACAGACAGATACCGTACTAACAAATCAGCTTCCCATACAATCTTATGACCTCTTCTCAGTCCCCAGACCCAGAAAAAGGGGTGGAGGGCTCCTTCTGGCAGTAAAAAAAGGTCTAAACATATCTTTACAATATACAAACACATCCTCTAAACTGGAATTCTCCCTCTTCAAATCTGAACAAATCCAAGTTGCTCTCGTCTACGCCCCACCAGGGAACTTGGAATCGAATCCCTCTCTCCTTATCGAGCTTGTAGCCAAACACATTAACGCTGACAAACCCGCTATAATACTGGGAGACTTTAATTTGCATGTGGACGCTTCCCCACAATCCATCAACTGCATAACAGTCCTCTCATCACTCAGTCACTTGGGTTTTACTCAAATCGTCAATAGTCCCACCCACAAGGCAGGCCATACACTGGACCTCATCTTCATTAACAACAGCTTTACCATCCACTCTAACCCCACGTGCTCACCAGTTCCCTGGTCAGACCATAGGGTCATCTACACGATACTTAAGATCAACAACCCACCACCTAAAGACTCTACCAAATCCACCATCCATTTCAGGAAACCATGTTCGCTAGATCTCCTTAGTGAAAAGATATCAGAATCACTAAATCAACTAGATTTCACAGACGCAACCACAGCAACTACCTCATGGATCAATCTCAATAATAAAATTGCAGATCAAATCTGCCCAACGTCAACCAAAACCATACATCCCACATCAGACAACAGAAAACCCTGGTTTACCCCGGAACTTAAATCTCTCAAGCAAACACTAAGGAATAAAGAACAATGCTGGAGAAAAAACCCCACCACTTCGACACACGCAATATACAAATCCCTCCTCAACACTTACAGGAACGCTATACTCAGGACAAAGAAAGACTTTTATGCAAAAAAAATTCACAACTTCATTTTTGACTCAAAGGCACTTTTCTCATACGTCTCCTCATTAACTAAACCATCGCCTCCCTCCATCCCAGACCACCAAGCACTCAATAAAGCCAACGAACTCGCCAATTATTTCAAGACAAAAATCACCAACCTCACCTACTGTCTCACAACCAACAATATTCCCCCAACCTACCATCTCATATCCCCACCTCAACAAAACGCTAGTCTTGTTTCTTTTGAACCTACCTCTTCACTGGAGATAGAAATTACCCTCAAGAAAATCAAACCATCATCCCACCCATCGGATCCATTACCAACAAACCTGCTCATCTCCATACCGAACACAATCTCAAAACCAATTTCTGATATAATTAACACATCACTCTCTCAAGGCCAAGTCCCCAACCAGTTAAAATTGGCCATTCTCAAACCACTACTAAAAAAACCAAACGCCTCTCCATCAGACCCAGCGAACTTTCGACCAATCGCAAACCTACCTCTCATAGCCAAATTAACGGAGAAAACTGTTAACAAGCAACTGTCAGATTATCTGGAAGATCATAACATTCTGTCCCCGGCACAATACGGATTCCGAAAACTCTTAAACACCGAATCTCTCTTACTATCACTTACGGACACAATCCTCGTCAACCTAGAGAAAAAACAATCCTACCTCCTTATTCTTCTAGATCTATCCGCTGCCTTTGATACGGTAAAACACACCATACTTATAGACCAACTAGCCAACATAGGTATCAAAGGCTCAGCTCTCAGTTGGTTTCAGTCCTTCCTAAGTAACAGATTCTATAAAGTCAGGATAAACAACAAGGAATCGCTTCCAGTTCTTTCAGATCAAGGAGTCCCTCAAGGATCTTCACTCTCACCCACCCTCTTCAATATCTATCTCCTCCCTCTTTGCCACCTGCTCTCAAACCTCAAGCTTATCCATTACCTCTACGCAGATGACATCCAAATCCTTATCCCGATTTCAGAATCCCTTCAAAAAACGATCAGCTACTGGAATGACTGTCTACAGCCAATTAAAGACTTACTCTCAAGACTCAATTTAGTATTGAATGCCAACAAAACCGAAATGCTCATTATCTCCCAAGATCCCCTCACCATCTCTTCAAGCTCCTCTCAACCAAACTCAATTAGCAAGTTCTCACCAGACGTCAGGGATCTTGGAGCCTGGCTAGACAACAATCTAAACCTAAAAAAGTTTGTAAACAATACCGCAAAGGACTGCTTTTACAAACTGCAAGTCCTCAGAAAGCTAAAACCCCTCCTTCACTTCTCTGACTTCCGGCTAGTACTTCAATCCATCATACTATCTAAGCTCGATTATTGCAACTCCCTCCTTCTCGGTCTACCCTCAAATACCATCAAACCCTTACAAATGGTTCAAAACGCTGCTGCCAGAATACTTACAAACTCTAATAAAAGAGATCACATCACTCCAATCCTTCGTAACCTACATTGGCTTCCTATTAACCACAGGATCCTCTATAAAGTGCTCACAATTATTCACAAAGTAACATACAATCTTGCTCCGATCATGTTAAGCACCCAACTCCAACCTCATACTTCATCCAGACCAATTAGAAGCGCATACAAAGGCACATTGCAAGCCCTACAGGTAAAATCATCACTGAGCAAAAGAGCACTATCTTCAGGAGGCCCCCACCAATGGAACGCGCTCCCCCCAGATCTAAGACTAGAACCAAGTCATCAGGAGTTCAAAAAAAAGCTAAAAACATGGCTTTTCCGTCAAGCCTTCCCAGACATCTAATGCTACCTAATCAAGTCTTTTAACCCAAATCATGGGTTATCTCACTGTTTTTCCTATTACGATTTTTTTCAACTGTACCTTAATTTTTGAGCTCTTTCATCTTTTGTATTTATACTGTACTCACACTCCATTTACTCCATCTCTTTTATATTTATTTTATATTTATTTTCTATATAATATTTATTACTATATTACTATGTTTAATTGGTTATCTATTCTATTTGTTCCAGCATTATTGTTAGTTCTATTGTTACCTGTTTTATTGTTCAACTGTTCTATGTAAAGCCCACTACTATTTTTGGGCATTTAAAAGTTGTATGTAAACCGGATTGATTTGTAGTTCCTACAAGAACTTCGGTCTATAAAAATTAAAAATAAATAAATAAAATAAATAAATAAATGTATGGTGGACGTGTGAGATAATACAGAAGTTCTGGCTTGGGGTAAGACAAATGCTTACAGAAATTCTAGGTTGCGAGATTCCCACCCAACCAGAGGTGTGGCTACTGGGGGTAATTCCAGGAAAACAACTTAACACCCCCAAAGCCATCTTATTAATTTTGCTGCTATGGCGACACGCCAAGTGGTGGCGGCAAGGTGGTCTCGGGGAGAAGAGCCTCCAAGATCTCAGGTAGTTAAAAAACTAATGGGTATAGGAGGCATGGAAAAAAATCTCAGCATTAAGACAAGACCGATTAGCTAAATACGAGTTAACTTGGACACCTTTTGAAAAATGGTCGAAAGTACAGCAACTGCAGTATCCTTCACTAACTAAATGAGTCAAACTCTACAGGGTTTTGTAGCCCGTATGAGGATGATTTACCCAGGGGAGAGGCTTAAAGAGTCCCTGACCTGTAACAAAAAAAGAGAGGTTGGAGTATTATGATACTGTATGTATATGTTGGATGTTGATGATGTATGTAATTGTTCTGTATCACTACTCTCTCAATAAAACAGTTAAATTCAAAAAAAGCAAAAGAGGGAGATTAAACAATCTTTATTACAGATTAGTTTAATCCCAACTGATAACTTCAATTAGTTCTAATGTACTTTCTGCTTCATTTTTTTTCCCCATTTCCTCCTACATTTTGATAGAGATCCAACATGAATTTAAATACCCTCTTTGGGGGAAAAAAATCACTTTCTGTAAGCTTAATGTAGAACTTTACCAGTTATTTTTTTTAATAACATTTCCCTATTGGGAGATAGTGTCTTTTTGCGTTATGATAATTTCATTTCCAGTAGAACACAAGGATGGTAATTTCTTAAAAGGCACGTGGATGGATATGTTCACGCATTTGCCAGCCCATGCCCAGGGTTGCAGCCATTTTATAATATACACAAATGTTATTAAACAGGCTGAATGCACATACATATGGACACAATTTTAAGAGAACACACGCCTATGAGCAAAAATGTCTCTTCTACTCAATAAGCAGGGGATTTTACCAGTTTTCCCAGTTCGTTCTCAGCTCTCCAAAGCAAGGGACAGAACTTCTAACCCCCCCTAGTTTAATAGCCTCCCTTTTCCCCTGTTAGCCCAGTCCTTTAAAAGCTCACCGATCTGTTTGTGTTTTATGCTTACATGCCATCCATAGCAGAAGTAAAATTACGCAGCAGGGGACCCCAGCGTGTGCTGGTGCGTGCAAGTATTTGCACGCTGGTTTCAATGTTAAATCCAGGAATGCCCATGCCCCACTCAGACCACACCCTGCTCCTTTTCTGAGAAAATTGTTTTGTGCGCTTAGCGGGAGCCTTTTAAAATCCGCTCAGCACATGCCGGCCCAACTTACCGTATTTTTCGCTCCATAAGACGGCACCTGATCATAAGACGCACCTAGGATTCAGAGGGGAAAAATTTTTTAAAAAACAAAAAAACGGTGCGCTAAACCGGCTGTTCCCGGGCCTCTGTGCGTCTTATGGAGCAAATTAGGGGAGTGCATAACATTTTTTTTTGTCCCCATTTCGGTCCACTCCCCAGATCAGAAAACTTTTATAGTTCTCTTTCTGTGGGAACCCCCCCACCCCCCCAAAAAAAACAAAACAAAAAACCCATCCCAACCCTTTAAATTTAATTAACCTACAGCTCCCCACCCTCCTGACCCCCCCCCCCCCAGATCTGCCAAAAGTCCCTGGTGGTCCAGCGACCAATGGCAGCGGTAGCCCCTGTGACAAGGTAAGGGCAAAGGGCCGACGGCGCCATTTTGATTACTGGCAGCCGACGGCCCAAGTTCAGGAGATCACTCCCGGACCCCCGCTGGACCATCAGGGACTTTTGGCAGGTCTTGGGGGGGGGGGTTTGTAGTTAGTTTTTTAGTTTATATTCGCTCCATAAGACGCACAGACATTTTCCCCCCACTTTTGGGGAAAAGAAAGTGCGTCTTATGGATCGAAAAATATAGTATGTATCTCCCGGTTTTGGCGTATGCCAGCCTTTTAAAATTCACCTTTAGTATATCCAAGTTTCAAAACTCTTGACTGTAAAGTATATTATAGTAGTAGTTTACCTCGAATGTAGTCGAGTTGTGCCAATGTTTATATAAGTGTCAAGCCATCTTGGAAGATCTGGTCATATAATGTTTGGGCTACAAGCCATGTTTCCTACAGACCCACTAACAGAACTGCATAGTCTTTATTTTACTGTTACTTCTGAAGAGTAAGCTTCCAGTACTATGTTCCAAATTTGAATAGATGCCAATACTTAAACTTATTTCATGAATGTATTTAAAAGTTTGTGGAAAAGCAAAAGGTAGGAAAGGCAGTTAGACAAGTAAAGAGAGAAAACTGCAAAGTCAAAAGAAGTTACTTTCTTCAGATACAAGGAAGATTAAAAAAAATAGAGGTGGGAGGAGTAGTAAAGCTAAAAGAAGGTGGAATTAGCAAAGAGAGGGACCAGCAGAAAGCAAAACAGTGGGGGTATACTACCAACCACCTGGCCAGAATGGACAGATGATGAAACAACAACAGAAATTAGGGAAGCCAACAAAATTAGCAACACAGTAATAATGAGTGATTTCAATTAGCCCAGTACTGATTGGGAAAGTTATCACATCAGGACATGCTATAGAAGGTAAAGTTTCTAGATGAAATAAATGACTGCTTTACGGAGCAGCTGATACAAGAACCAGCAAAGAAGGGGAGCTATTTCAGACCTAATCCTTAGTGGAACACGTGAGCTGGCGAAAGATAATGCTGTTAGGGCCATTTGGACTTCATCAGTGTCTAAATTACAGGAATTTATCATTTGGTTGAACACTGTAATTCACATCTTCAGTTCACAATACAATACTATAACCAACATATATCCCTTTTAGACATTTGGATTTTCAAGAACAAAGTCTGTTTAGGTACAATGCTTTTTCATAAGCCTATGGAGAGAAACAATTTGCTATCTTTCAACAGTTTCCATCCCTACTGGCTAAGATCCAACTTACCGGTTGGCCAATTTTTATGGCTAAAAAGCATATTTTTTCCATAAAAGATTTTAAATGTAAAGCAAAAGAACTTAGCAAAAGGTTATCCTTTTTAAATTTTAAAGTGTGTATAGAAGAGCATTGCATGCTGAAAGAACATGGCTTTTATTAGAACAAATGGAAAACAACAACCCCGCATGGTATGTGCATTGAAATATACTCATGTAACTTCGTCAATAACATCCATTATTTTTAATCACTGGGATGTTCTACGATTACATCTAGTTTTTGCTTCACTGCAGATTATTGCTTTTCCAAGATGGAAAAATGTTAGACTATGTGATTCAATCCCATCTGTTTCTCCTAAGGCACATACAAGCAGCATAGGAAGCCATAAATCACATGGTCATTGCTCTTACTGTGCACAAACCATCGCAGGAGGGTGTTGGCAGACACCTTCTACTAATAAAACTATGTTTACATCACAACATGGATTGCTCTTCTACTTTTGTAATTTATTTCATTCTTTGTCTAGATAAAAAATTGTACATAGAAACATTGAAATGACAGTAGAAAAAGGACCATCCAGTCTGCCCAGCAAGCTTACAGTACTATCTGCTGCACTATATAGGTTACCCTCATGCTTATCAGTTTCTCAGACAGTAATTCCCCATTACCCCCTGCTGTTGAAGCAGAGAGCAATTTTGGAGTTGCATCAAAGTTTCAGGCTTATTGGTTAAAGGTAGTAACTGCTGCATCAGCAAGTTACCCCCCATGCTTATTTCTCCAGACCATAAAATTTGGGGCCCTCGTTGGTTGATGTTCCAATCCAATTCCCCTTTTCCCCCTGATTTTTCCCTTGGGTGCACCAAGAGAAAAATCAGAACTCATTTAGCTGAACACAAAAGCTGCCTATTTACCAAGTACATGCAAGCTCCTTTAGTAGCTCACTGCTTAGAACACACTCATTCATTCAGCGAGTTATGCTGGGGCATTGTTAAACACATTGCGGAGGCGATCGTGAGGCCTACTTAAACTTACATGAACAATTTTGGATATTTTATCATAATACAGTGATTTTGCATGGATTGAATTTAGAAATAGAGTGGTACTCTATTTAATTTTTATTATTGGTCTTATTTCTCCTTCACACAATGAGGGACTCCAGACAGGATTTCATCCAATCTTATGGCGCTAAAACTGACAGACGCCGTTCGAGTAAGTTCTTGTTTGACCCACATTGGTGATTGAATTTCATTTTTTTTTTTTTTAATGATGTAGTCACTGTTCACTCTTATCTGAGATGCTGTTAAAATTCTTGTGCTGGACTGTTAGTCAATTTTTAAGATTCTTAATTACACTTTCTTTTTTCTTTTGCAGCTTAAATTATAAGAAGATGGACATTATTGAATCTTCAAAGAATCATCAATTTTCATGCAATGCATTGAACCACCTTCCCTGATGCAGTTCTCAAAACACGATCTGTGCCAGGGTTCTGGAATGACATTTAATTGCAAGATGAAAGTTAAGGCTTTTATTTGCATTAGAAAAAACTAAAAATGTTGGTTGCTCACTTGGTTGACCAATGATTAATATTAAGGCAAAGAGGGTTTCCTAACCTGTACTGCCTATTATAAGTGGTCAATTCACATGTTTTTGTACACTTTAATATTTGAAGATTTTGTATGGTGTTCCTATAGTGTGATTTCCTTCATCTTTTTGAAGATTCTTGTGCTGGACTAACAAGTCCAGCGCATGTTATAAAATAGCCTGGCTGTGTCAAATTTTAAGTGGGCATGCACTTCTGCGTGCAAGTCCCGCTTCTACCACATAAATCAGAGGATTTTAAAAGCGGAGTGTGACAATGCCATTCCTAGTTTTACAAGTTCATCTCCAGTTCGCCCAGTTAAATATAGATCCTCCAACCCCCCTGGTTTGATTGCCTTCACTCCCCCCTGTTAGCCCAAACCCTTAAAATCCTGCAGATCTGCCTAATTTTCTTGGCATCCTTAGCAGAAGTAAAGTTACGCAGCAAGAGAGCTTATCACGCCGGGTTGCAGAAGTATGCAAACACACATCTCAGATTCATACCCTGAAACACCCATGTCCCTCCCGGACCACTCCCATGCCCCTTTTTGGAAACTTTCTAGATGTTTGCGCTGCACCATTTATGCATGTATCTGGACGCTTTTTAAAATTCGATTGGCATGTGCGAACCTAACTTATTCGCATATCCCCCAACCGATGGGCGCATCAGGCTTTTAAAATTCACCTCTTAACGTGGACAACTGCAAAGTGATGCATATATGGAAGAACTGCCCAAATTATAGCTACACAATACAAATTATAGTTCTACACTGGGCGTCACCACCCAAGAAAAACATCTAGGCGTCATTGTGGATAATATGTCGAAATCCTCTGCTCAGTGTGCGGACGCAGCCAAGAAAGCAAATGGAATTATTAGGAAAGGAATGGAGAATAAAACAGAGAATATCACTCCATGGTGTGACATCCCCTTAACTATTGTATGCAGCACTAGTCAACACATCTCAAAACAGATACAGTGGAATTAGAAAAGGTACAGAGAAGGGCAAAAAAAAAATATGTTAAAGGGGATGGAACGATTTCCCTATGTGGAAAGGCTAAAGAGGTTAGGGCTCTTCAGCTTGAAAAAGAGATGGCTGAGGGAATATATGATTCAGATCTATAAAATAATGAGTGAAGTGGAACAGGTAAATGCGGTTCGGTTGTTTACTCTTTCAAAAAGTACAAAGACTAGAAGACATTCAATGAAGTTGCTAGGTGACACATTTAAGACAAATAGGATAAAATATTTTTAAACTCAATTTCTAGAATTAGTTGCCAGAAGAAATGGTAAAAGCTGCTATTATAGCTGGGTTTAAAAAGAAAAAGACTGAACAAGTTCAATAAACTATTTAGGTGGACTTGGGGAATCCACTGCTTATCCATGGGATAAGCAACATGGAATCTATCAATCTTTTGGGATCCTGCCAGGTCCTTGTGACCTGAAATGACCACTACTGGGCTTGAAGGACTTTTGGACTGACTCTGTATAGCAAATCTTATGTTATGATGGTTCCTAAAGTTGTCTTCGGGGCCCTCCAGTCAGTCAATCAGGTCATCAAGATATCCACAATAACTATGAATGAGGCATATTGGTATACATTACTTCAATTGTATAGAAATATATTTTATAGATTTCCATTGTGGATATCCTAAAAACAGAATAGCTGGGATTGCTGATGACAGGTTTGAGAGCTACTATGCTTGAGCTTAATATTACAAGTGAGTCCTTGAACATGGGTTTGACGTTCTGCGGAGTGAAAGCATTGTCCTTAGCTGCACTCAGAGTCACATGGAGTTTGTGTTGTAGTTGTCATGCCATGCACTTCTCATGTGGTTGTTCTGTTTCAGGTCATTTAAGACTAAAGATACTTCTGTTGTGTGAAGCAAATGAGCATCCCTTTTCCATCCCTCCTATACTTCATGTCCTGGTTTGCTCTGTCTTGTACAGTTTGTGACACTAGTGCCATCCTATCCTAGGAAGAATGGAAAATGAAGCTTCAGAATTGTTGAATGGTTTGTGAAGGAGATGGTCATCTTCGATGTGCAGCACTGCTCAGAAATGGGTCAGGTTAAAGCAAAATGTGCAATGAGGATAAACCATTATTTCTAAGTGAGACTGAACTTTTACATAAATGTTAGCATTCCCAAACATATGTACCTTCTTCTCTGTTAATTCGATATAAAATAATAGTGGCATACAGATGATATCCTTGTTTGGTTTACTATCTGAATACTTATCTGGGAGAATAAATTACTTCATCCTCCTCTTTAGTACAGTTTATTTTACGATAATAAAGGGCTTGATCCACCTTAGAAAAATTTACAGATGAAGGCTATTTGGTCACACTGACAGAAGGATGTGAATATTTCTAAGACTAAACAAAGAACACGGCTCGGAGGCTCTACATATCTTAGAAAAATCACATGAGCTCCCTTTACTCCATTTTTAAGGACAACCCTTATTCTGAATTGTGCAATACATTATCTGCCTCATCTCTATAGTTTCCAGTCTCATTGCCCTTTCATTGGACTTCAGTAACATATGGAATAAGGTGAAGGAAACACACAGTGAGCATGCTCAGATCATGAAGTTGTCTTGAAGTGATTTTTTTTTTTTTTTTTGACATTTGACATTACGCTTTTTTTTTTTAAACCACAAATGGTCTAAAAGCGGATTACAATAAAATTAAAGGATACAAATATAAAATTAACATATCATGATGGTTAAGCATATATACATTTGAAGAAAGATTTCTATTTAGGGTCTTATTGTTGTTCTAGAGATAGGGATAGTGTTACTGATATGGACCCTTGGATCAAGGTGGACTTGATGCAACCTGCAGAGAGGAGCCCTGCAGGTCCCCACTGTTGGTTGGCAGAGATGGCTGTGGCAAAGGGCCAACTGGAGCTTCTTGTATACCAGCCCTTGTTCCCCATAGGTTGAGCCCTCTGGTGCCAGGGCCGATACAATATAGGCGCGTTCCTCTGCAGTGGAGGTGAAGATTCGTCAAAGTTGTCGAGACATAGGCCAGAGTCCAGGGCAGGTTGAAGACAGGCAAAACCAGAGACAGTCAGCAGTCAGGGTAGGGCAGTGCTCAGCAGAGTCTAGGTAGTGATCAGTGGCAGGCAGAATACATCAAGGTCAAGATCCAAACAGTGGTCAGTGGCAGGGGGAGTTCAATCAGGTCGCAAAGCAAGCTGAAGTCAAAAACCAGAGATCCATCCAAGGGAAGACAGGACGGAACAGCAGGCAGGGAGGCAAGGAACAGTACAGGCAGAGAAGACACTGAAGAACAACCACAAGAACGAAGATGAAGAACTGAAGTCTGACCACGGGACTAGATGAAAGAACTTGGGAACGAAGACCAGAGCTGACCAGAATCACAGGGAAATTGACCAGGAACACAAGAACGCAAGAATGAAAACCAGGAACACACGCTGAGGCAACTTGCTGCTACCAAGTTAGTTGACCTATTGCCGAGGAAGGGAGCAAATGCAGGAGTAGCCTTATATATGCCAGAGTGGTGATGTTAGCCTTAGGCTCTGCTAGTTGATTCCCACTGCGGGTCCTTTAAGAGGAGGCCTGACAGGCGCAGGCACGTCTGGGGGGGGGGGGGGGGGGGGGCAGGAAGGTACTGGCATTAGAGGAAGCGCTAATTCTTTGCCCTAATTCTACTCCCACTGACCGTCTCCCATTAACTCCAGCCCCTGAAACTGTCCCCTTCTTGTCCAGTAGTAAAGCCCCAGCTGGAACTTGCTGCCTGTCTCTTGGCAATCCTGGCCCCCCCTTTCGCTGCAGGCAGCTTCCCCAGTGAAGCCAAAACAGAATACATGCATGAACTCCCCCCACAACACTGGGGCATTCCTTTTACCTAACAATCCCTGTGGCATGAAATACACAGAAACTAAGATGACAAGGCATAGAGAAAACCGAAAAGGACTCCAAATGCACTTTGGTTGGCTAGATAACAGCAAAACAAACAAAGAAAGTAAAAGTAAAGACAAATTCCAGATAAGTCAACAATGAGGTGTTTAAATCTTGAAACAAATTTGATGAGAGTACCTCTTTCTTTATAGCTTTTGCTATTTCATAAAACAAGCTCTAAGCATAAACAAAACTACTAGAGACCTAACCAACAACTGCTTTCCCTGCACAAACTAAATGGTTTACAGTTACTCCAAATAGCTCTGGTTATAAACATTTTTTTAAAAAGTTCATTCTCAGTTTTCTATTTTGCTCTTATTTGCTGAAAGCTGCATACATGGGAATCAGGTTTGTGAAGCTTGCTGGGCAGACTAGATGGGCCATTTGGTCTTCTTCTGCCGTCATTTCTATGTTTCTATGTTTCTATGTTTCTATGAATATGCAAATATTTTCCTAGCTATAACTAACCAAACCAGTAATACAAAATCTGTTGTTACTTTCATTGCTTTTTGCCAAATACAAATGAACTATCAAGTCAACAAATGTACCCAGACATGAGTGAATAACATGGAGCATCAGTAAAGAGGAATTTCTCATGGTTTTATTAGATTTTAGATAAAATATGCTTTTAGCCTAATTCAGAAAGGTGCAGAAGTCTCCATAAAATTTGCAAACAGCTGTATCTGAGGATGGTAGAATGCAAGATTTTCTTATTTTCACTTGAATTTCTGAAGAAAATCATTCCTTCCAAAATATGAAAACCAAATTTAAAAAATGCAACAAATGAGGACAAGCAGAGCAATTCATGTTCGATGTTACCTACTTTCCCTTTGGAGTGGAGGATTAGCCTAATGGTTAAGAGCAGTAGGCTGAGGACCAGTGTAGCCAAGGTTCAAAATCTCCTTCTCCCATGAATGCTCCTTGTGACCTTAGACAAGTCACTTCAACCTGATTGCCTCGGGTATAAATGTAGGTCCTTATATACGAAGCAATTTTCCCCACAGACATAGGATGGAAGAAAAGCCTTAGAAAATCAGGCCCTTAGATTGTAAATCCTCTGGGGACAGGCAAATACCAACAGGACCTAAATGCAACTCTCCTTGAGCTACCAATGAAAAGGCATTAACTAAACCTAATCATATAAAAAAATCAAAACATGGCAGCATGACATGGCTATGCCAAATATCCTGTTTTACTAAGGCAGGGTGCCCTCTCCGGTCCTCAAGAGCCCAAAACAGGCCTGATTTTCAGGCATGGGATAGATTTGCATTAACTGCCTTCATTGCAAAAGCTTAGTTTGTGTGTGTTTGTTATAAAAATCTAAAAAACAAGGGGAAAATAAAAAAATTATCTTTTAAATTCAAAAATATCTTTTACAAAATCCTATAGAACTAGGAATCAGAATAACAGTGTTCACTAATTTACATCCAATGCCTCTCGCCACACAATAGACTCCAAGCAGTATCAAAGATGCCCACCTTAAATTTCATTCTTATGCCAGTTCACTCTACCCACATTAAATACTCATTTTATTAACTACACTAAAGTGATTTATAAACATTTATTAGCAAAACATGTTTTTGAAAAAAGAAACTCATCTTAAAAGGACACGCCGTTACAGTTTCACAGCAAACACAACACACCAGACATGAGCTCACATTTCAGTGGACAACGCCGCCTGCCTCAGGGATGACCAATCAAACATTGCAAAGACAGTGACAGACTTCAACAAGGCATCTATCAAAATGGCAAAAACCACTCAACAGTTTTGTAAAAGATGTTTTTGAATTTAAAAGATTCTTTTTTGATTTTCCCCTTGATTTTTGGTATTTGGAAGGGTTTCTGCTTCAGTGTTTTTTGTGTTGTAAAAATCTAGCCATAAGATAGGAAAAGCTTAGTTTGGGTGTTTTTCTACTCTCTAGATGCTGCATTGTCCTCTCACAGCGAGGATAAGTCTGCCAGGGTTATTGCCCAGGCGGGAAGGGTTAGGTTGGCCGTCATAGTTGGTGTTTTGATTATTAGGAAATGTAGATAGCTGGGTGTTTGCTGGACGTGAGGATTGCCTGGTAACATGCTTGCCTGATTTGTCACCTAGACAGGATTTTAGACAATGCTGGGGAGGAGCCCTCTATTGAGGTACATGTGGGCACCAAATGACATAGGAAAATGTGGGAGGAAAGTTCTGGAAACCAAAAGGCTCTCAGGTAGAAAGCTGAAATCCAGAACTTCCAGGGCAGCATTCTCTGAAATGCTCCCTGTTCCACGCGCAGGTCACCAGAGGCAGGCAGAGCTCCAGAGTCTCAATGCGGGGATGAGACGATGATGCAAGGAAGAGGGATTCAGTTTTGTAAGGAACTGGGGAATCTTTTGGCAAAGGGAGAGTCTTTTCCAAAGGGATGGGCTCCACCTTAACCGGGGTGGAACCAGACTGCTGGCACTAATCTTCAAAAAGGAGATAGAGCAGCTTTTAAACTAGAACAAAGGGGAAAGTCGACAGTCACTCAGCAGCACATGGTTTGGAGGGAGGTATCTTTGAATGATACGAGTGAAGCAGGAGAGTTAGGGCATCCCAAGAGAAAGGTTTCAATAATAGCAAAAGTAGTCCATGTTCTTAAAAGTAAAGAATCACCTAAGTTAAAGGAATCCAAATTATCCCTGTCAACTGAAAAGCAGGCTGTTAATACAAACAAAATATATATTTTAAATATCTGTATGACAATGCCAGAAGTCTAAAAAGAGTTAGAGTATATAGCAGTAAATGATGAGATAGACTTAATTGGCAACTCAGAGACATGGGAGAAGGAGGATAACCAATGGGATACTGCCATACCAGGGTTTAAATTGTATCGTAATGATAGGGAGGAGCAACTTGGTGGGGGGGTGGCGCTTTATGTCCAGGAGGGCACAGAGACCAACAGGATAAGGATGCTGAAAGAGACTAAATGCACAATAGAATCTTTATGGGTAAAAATCCCATGTGTGTTGGGGAATAGTATAGCGATAGGAATATATTACCATCCACCTGGCCAAAATGATGGGTCGCACGATGAAATGCTAAGAGAAATTAGGGAAGCTAACCAAATTGGTAATGCAGTAATAATGGGAGATTTCAAGACCCTTAGGGACTGGATAAATATAATATCAGGACATGCTAGAGAGATAAAGTTCCTGGATGGAATAAATGACAGCTTTATGGAGTAATTGGTTCTGAAACCGATGAGAGAGAGCTATTTTAGATCTAATTCTTTAGAAGACCAGGATTTGGAGAGAGGTAACAGTGGTAGGGCCGTTTGGCAGTAGTGATCATAACATGATCAATGGAGAAATTACTTACTGATAATTTTGCTTTCCTTAGTGTAGACATATGGACTCAGGACCAGTGAGTTTATGCTCCCCTTCCAGAAGATGGAGATGGAGCAAGATGACATCACAGTATATATAGCCCTGCAGTGACCCCAAACAGACAGTATTCTCTTAAAAAGCAACTGTGGACAGACTAGCAAAAAACTTGATTAAAAACAGGTAATCAGAACTGTACTCAACCAATCATAAACACTGAACTTACGAAAGATTCTAATTACCCCAAAGCTAGGGACTTGATGAACACTTACCAGTTATCCCTGGGGACCCACAGCCCCACAGGAGGACTATTGACACATTCATGCAGCACCCAAAGGCGGGAAGATGAGTCCATCTGTCTACACTAAGGAAAACAAAATTCTCAGTTAAGTAATTTCTCCATTTCCTAGCATGTGGACAGATCAACTCAGGACCAACGGGATGTACCAAAGCTACTCCCCAACAGGGTGGGAGGCTACCCGTGGTCCAGTCAACATTGCATGTGCAAAGGCTGCATCCTCAGAAGCCTGCACATCCAGACAATAAAATCTGGGAAGATCACGTTGCAGCTTGGCAGATATTGATGGGAGACAACAGACTAACCTCCGCCCATGACACTGCCTGAGCCCAAGTGGAACAAGCCCTAACCTGAGTAGGCAACAGCTTTCCAGCATCCACACACACGGTTGTGACTACTTCCTTAATCCAACGAACTATGGTAGCCCACAAAGCCAGAGTACCTTGCTTACTCCCACCATGGAGAACAAACAGGAAATCCATCTTTCGAAAAGACTCAGAGACCTCCAGATACTGCACGACAAGTTGCTTTGACATCCAAGGAGCACAAGAGGCAAAATTCCTCCAAATCCTTGATCTTATCCAGGGGTGGCAAGATGGACTGATTCAAATGGAAGTTCGAGACTACCTTGGGCAGAAAGGATGGAACAGTAAACAGCTATAATGCACCGGAGTCACCCAAAGAATGGCTCCCTGTAAGAAAAGCCCTGCAGCTCAGAAATTCGACACGCAGAACATATAGCCACCAGGAACTCAGTCTTCAAGGTCAACAACCATAAGGAAAGGCTATGCAGTGGTTGGACTATAGAAATGAAGAACTTTTGCATTTCGAGAAGTCGCCAGCAGGTCTAGGAACGGAAGGCCCCAACAATCAACAATCAGCTGAAACGCCTTAACTGACAATACCCTCTCTCCTGGGTCCAGACTCTCCCTGCTGAGAAAGTCCGCTCTTATGTCGTCTTTTCCTGCAATGTGAAAGGCCAAGATCATCTGCAGATGACCATCCGCCCATTCCATCAGTTGGTCTATTTCTTGCGACACTTGCTGGCTCTTGGTTCCTCTCTGGTGATTGATATAGGCCACCGTCGTTGCGTTGTCTGACATCACGTGAACCAACTGATCCCGCAGCTTGTGCCTGAACTACAAACATGCCAGCCGTACAGCCTGGGCCTCCAAGCGATTGATGTACCAGTGGGACACTACGGCATTCCAGCACCCAGGGGCCGTTAACTCCAGACAGTGAGCCCCCCAACCGTGGAGACTAGCATCTGTCATGAGTACCAACCAGGTCAGAGAGAACAAAGGAACTCCCTGTCTCAGATGATCCTCCTGCAAGCACCACTGCAGCTGGGAGCAGATTTCCATCGGCATGTGGAGCCAAACCACATAGTCCTGAGACTGTGGGTTCCAACGAGATAGCAGAGATCGCTGAAGAGGACGTATATGCGCCCTTGCCCACGGCACCACTTCCAGGGTAGCCGCCATCAAGCCGAGCACCTGTTGGTAGGACCACACCATCGGGCGTATGGTGTTCATCAACTGATGCACTCGAGACATCAATTTCTGGATCCGAACTTCCAGCAGGAAAACTCTGTCCTGTCCCATGTTAAACCGAACACCCAGATACTCCAACGACTGGGATGGCTGAAGATTGCTCTTGGTCAGGTTCACCACTCAACTGAGCTCCTGCAATAAGGAGATCGCCTTGTGTCACACTAGGTGGCTCTCTTCTTGAGACTTGGCTCGAATCAGCCAGTCGTCCAAATATGGGTGAACCAGGATTTCACAAGGCCGCCGCTACTATCACCATAACCTTGGAAAATGTTCTGGGAGTGGTAGCTAGACCAAAAGGCAGCACCCAAAACGGTAATGGCGCCCCAACACTGCAAAGCATAGAAAGCTTTCGTGTTCCAATCAGATGGAAATATGAAGGTAAGCTTCTGACAGATCCAAGGAAGTCATTATCGCACAGCGTAAGGTTTCCATGTGAAAATGAGTCACCTTGAAACAACGGCTGACCCTCTTGAGATCTAGGTTGGGACTAAAGGAGCCCGTCTTCTTGGGCACAACAAAATTAATGGAATATCACCCCATACTTTCTTGAGACGTGGACACCGGAGCCACAGCCCTCAGTCTGAGGAGCCTTTGAAGCGTGAACTCCACTGCCTGCTTCTTCTGTGCAGAGTGACAAAGGGTCACCATGAACACATCCTGAGGAAGTAACTGCAAAATTCAAGTGCATACCCTTGTATCACCTCCAGGACCCATTGGTCCAACATGATCTTCACCTACCTCCAATAAGAGAGAGAAAGACGTCCCTCCATTTCCTATTCCGGAAGATGGGTCAGCAAACCTTCATTGGGAAGGTCCACCACCCGAGCCTGATCCTCTCTTGGGCTCCTGGGGACAAAAGGACTGAGACCTACCAAAAGGCTAAGTCCATTAAAAGGTCATCCCTCTGAAGAGACGAAAATGCGTGGAACCAAGGAAATGACTCCTCATACCAAAGGGCGTTGTAGCTGTTTCTTATTCTCCAGCAACCGGAGACTCACCCCACTTACTGATCAGTTTCTCCAACTTGCTCCCAAACAACTTGCTCCCAAACAAAAGCTTTGGAAGCTGCGACAGCTGACCAATTTTGCAACCAGAATTGACGCTGGCCACCATCACCAAAGCCACTCCTCTGGCCAAGGTCTACTAAAAAAAAAAAAAAATAGCAGCAGGCTCCATAACCACTCTAAAATTCCCTTCAGATTCATAAACCTGAAAGAGATGCAGACAAAATCTTGCTACTGGGCTGCAACAGGAGACAATCTGTAAAATAATTTCCCCTGCCTCAAAGGCTTTCTTAAGAATAGCCTCAATCCTATCATGTGCATCCTTCAAGGCCACTCCTCCCTCTATAGCAGACCTGGGCAAGGGGCGGCCCGCAGGCTGAATCCGGCCCGCCTACGGTCTGTGACCGGCCCGCCCACTGCTGAGAGCAGACGGGGAATGAGGCACGCTGCCTTCCCTTCTCCGCTCCCTCGCCGGAGAATGAACTGGTTTTTTTTGTTTTTTTTACAGCGCCCAGTGGGGGGGGGGGGGAGGGAGTGACTAGAGCGAAGGCACGCTGTCCGATTGGCCGGTGCTGGGCAAATATACCGTATTTTTCACTCCATATGACGCTCTTTTTTCCCCCCAAAATTGGGGGGAAAATGTATGTGCGTCTTATGGAGCGAATATTAAAAAAAAAATAAAAATCTAACAACCCCCCCCAAGACCTGCCGACAATTTACTGCAACCCCCCACCCTCCTGACCCCCCCCAAGACCTGCCAAACGTCCCTGGTGGTCCAGCTGGGGTCCAGGAGCGGTCCGGAAACGATCTCCTGGGCGTGGGCCGTCGGCTGCCAGTAAACAAAATGGCGCCGACGGCCCTTTGCCCTCACTATGTCACTGGGACCGACCGCTGCTATTGATCGGTCTCAGTGACATAGTGAGGGCAAAGGGCCGTCGGCGCCATTTTGTTTACTGGCAGCCGACGACCGAAGCCCAGGAGATTGTTTCCGGACTGCTCCTGGACCCCAGCTGGACCACCAGGGATGTTTGGCAGGTCTTGGGGGGGTCAGGAGGGTGGGGGGTTGCAGGAAATTAAGTCGGCAGGTCTTGGGGGAGTCAGGAGGGTGGGGGGTTGCAGTAAATTAAGTCGGCAGGTCTTGGGGGAGTCAGGAGGGTGGGGGTTGCAGGAAATTAAGTCGGCAGGTCTTGGGGGAGTCAGGAGGGTGGGGGGTTGCAGTAAATTAAGTCGGCAGGTCTTGGGGGGGTCAGGAGGGTGGGGGTTGTTAATTTAAAGGGTTGGGATGGGGTTTTTTGGGGGGGGGGAGGGGTTCCCAGAGAAAGAAAAGTTTTCTGATCTGGGGAGTGGACCGAAATGGCCCTCCCCAGACCCGAAAACAAAATGGGGAGGAAAAAAAAAAAGCTATGCACTCCCCTAATTTGCTCCATAAGACGCCCAGACACAGAGCCGGTTTAGCACAAATTTTTTTTTTTTTTAATTTTCCCCCTCTGAATCCTAGGTGCGTCTTATAGTCAGGTGTGTCTTATGGAGCGAAAAATACGGTATGTCATAGTTCCGCCTTTCGTGGTCTTTTTTCAGGGGTCCCCAACCACCGGTCCGCAGACCGGGACCGGGCCGTGGGAGTTTTTTGCCGGTCCGCGGTGCGCGCTCCCGGTCTCTGCCGCTGCCATTGCCGCTGGGCTGTCAGCACGTTCAAGCCCAGTGGTAACGGCAGCGGTGTTAGAAGCTGTGGCACCCGCGGCTGGCCTTTTCTTCTTCCCGCGCCTGCACCCCCCCTCCCGTGACCCGGAACAGGAAGTGATACACGGAGCGGTGCGCGGGAAGGAGAAAGAGCCGTGCCGCGTCGGCTGCAGCGTCGGTCCCCGAGCAATTGAAGCAGCCGGTAATCGAGAAAGGAGTCAGCAGCATGAGCCTCCCACGGCCGATGGGATTCTTCTTTCTTGGCCTGCGGGGGCTGCTGCAGCTCCCATTTGTGCTCGGGGGGGGGGGGGGGGGGGAAGGAAGTAAGTAAGAGAGAGAGTGAGAAGCAGCCAGCCAGCCTGTGTGTGATTGACTGGTCAGAGAGCTGATGTGTGTGTGTGTGTGTGTGTGAGAGAGAAAAAGCATGGAAGTGAGAAGTCTGGGTATGTGGGAAAGCATGAGCGTAAGAAGCCTGGAGTTGTAGGAGTGAGAAACCTGGGTGAGTGTGCATGCATGAAAGAGAGAGACTGCTTGGTAAGGTGACTGTGTGTGTGAGAGAAAAAGACTGGTGTGTGTGAATGTGATTCAGGGAATGCGAAGCCTGTGCACGTGGAGAGTGAGCATGGAAATGAGAGAGACTGGTGTGTGTGTAACAGAGAGAAAGTGATTATGGGAATGAGAAGCCTGTGCATGTGAAGAGAGTGAGCATGAGAGTGAGAAACCTGGGTGTGTGTGAGACACAGCATGGGAGGGAGAAGCCTGTATATCTGAAAGAGAACTTGGGAGTGGGAAGCCTGTGTGTGTGTGTATGCATGAGTGAGATCAGGTGACTGGTGTGTGTGTGTGTGTGTGTGAGAGAGAGAGAAATAAAGTGATTCTGGGAATGAGAAGCCTGTGCATGTGAAGAGTGAGCATGGGAGTGAGAAACCTGGGTGTGTGTGAGACATCATGGGAGGGAGAAGCCTGTATATCTGAAAGAGAACATGGGAGTGAGAGACTGGTGTGTGTGTGGGTGTGTGTGTGTGTGGGTGTGAGAGACAGAGAAAGTGATTATGAGAGTGAGAAGACCATATATGTAAGTAGAACACGGGAGTGGGAAGCCTGTGTGTGTGTGTATGGCATGAGAGAAACTGTTCAGGAAGGTGACTGGTGTGTGTGTGCCAAAGACTGTTTGGGAGATGATTGGTGTGTGAGAGACAGAAACTGGTCATGGGGGCATGACTGGTATGGTGTGTGTGTGAGAGACATAGGCACTAAGGAAGAGGACCATAAGTATAGAGCTTAGCCACTACTGCTGCTTCTGGTGTGTGCCACGGCCTGCAGGGAAGGGGAGTAGGAGAGCTGCTGGAGGGGCTAAGTAAAGGTGGCTTTAAGTTTATTTTTCTTGACTGCCATTTTAATTGTGTGATGTCTGCTTTTTTGAAATATTTTATTGGTGTTTGGAGAATGTTTAATAGTTTTTATGAGTTTTTAATTGTTGGATGTTATTCTGTTCATAGCTGTTTTGAAACATTTATTCTGCTTATTAGTATAGTTTTACAATTATTTCTGTGTGGGGATCTATAGTGCTTGCTAGTTCTGTTTTCCTAATAAAAGGTGTATTGGTTTTTAGGACCTGATTTAATATTTGTAGTGTTGCCTTTTCAAAGATAGGGTTGCTCCTGTTTGAGTGTATTCCATAATACAGGTGTAACTGTGTGTGGATTAGTTTATGTGCATTACTACAGATCCTGGGAGTATGTTAGGTCGGTTCTGTGTCTGTTACCGAGATGAGATATTTTGCTAGCATGTAAGCGTTTGTATCGGTCTTATTTGTTGTGTTTTCTCAGAGGACATGCATTGGTGGTAAACTGCTGTCTTTTCATAAGTAGGGCTATTGAGAACTGAGTTAATTATATTAGTCCGGCCCTCTAAAACCATCCCAATTTCTCATGCGGCCCCATGGGAAAATTAATTGCCCACCCCTGCTCTATAGGGATAGTCATCCGCTTAGAAAAGGCACATTCCAATGCATCCACTTTGGGAAAATGCAAACACTCTCTCACATCCGGATCCAGGGGGAACAGGCCTTCCAATGTCCGACCCTCTTTAAAATTTACCTCTGGAGCATCCCCTTCCAGATCAATCAATTCCTGAATGGTATCCATCACAGGGAAAAATAAGAGGCTTTACATAATGAAACCAAAATGGGATTCTTTCTTGGCTCTGACAAAGCACCCGAACCAGGGTCACCCACCTGCTGGATCAGGGCCAGCAGTTCATCTTTATGAAAGAACCGCAACATGGTTCAATATGGTTCCAGCCCTGGAGGAATTTCCCCATCTTCCTGGGAATCAGATCAATCTCATCATCAGTGCCATCCAAATTCCTGTCGGGAACACCCGCAGGGAGCCGAGGCGAGCCCCGGTGCTTAAGCATAGGACTGGAAGAGGGAGGAGCCACCGGCTGAGGGGGGAAACAGAGGACTGCACCTGAAGAAAGGCTTTTAAGCCTTGAAAAAAATCCATCTAAGAAAAAGCAGCCAGGGTCCAGACCAAGCCCAGAAAGAAATGGAGCTGGTCCCCCAGAACTGCCCTCACCAGCGGAGGAGCCAGTCAAGGGAGAACCAAGATATGGCACACTTCCAGCCAAAACCGTAAGCAGACCAACTGTAACCTAACCCCAACAGGACTGAGAATAACATCGGGACAGAGCACCGAACAAGGAGACTGAAGAAAGGCCTAAAAACCCCGTTTCTATAAGTAAAAGTTCTTTTTCTTTTTTTTTTTTTAAACTTACCAGAGCTCAGCACTTACCAGTTAAGCAGAGAGACTGTTTCTGGCTGCAGGAGGAGAGGGCATCTGCCATCACCACTATGCTCAGCCTTCTGCATTCGCTGCCTTTCAGCTGTACAAGCAGCTAAGTCCACACCGGGAACCAGCTACCAGACCAAGGCACACCTCTGAGGGACCACGGAAATCACCTCAGGAATTCTCAATTGGGGGAGGGACCTTTAGGTATCACCACAAGAGAGTGAGGCTTTTACCGAATGTAGAATTTCAAATTTCTCTTTCCAAAAAGCTCGAAGCAACCCCCATAAGGAGATGCATGTCCACCATCTGCTGGAGATGGAAATTACTGGCAGGCTGGGGTCACTGCAGGGCTATATATACTGTGACGTCAGCTTGCTTCGTCTCCATCTACTGGCAGGGTAGCAAAAACCCACTGGTCCTCAGTCCATTTGCCTAGGAAAATTTCAATTAATGACTGGAAGGGGGACTATCAGTAAATCCACGGTTCTAGTACTAAACTTTCAAAAGGGAAATAGTTAGAAGAAAACTGAAAGGAGCAGCTACAAAGGTTAAGAGTGTACAACAGGTGTAGCCATTGTTAAAAAATATCTTAAAAGCAAAGTCAGATGTGTTCCACACATTAAGAAAAGTGGAAGGAAGGTCAAACGACTGCCGATCTGGTTAGATTTTAGCTAAAAAGATCTTCCCTCAATAATTGGAAGAGGGATCCATCTGAAGAAAATAAGAAAAAGCATAAGCATTGGCAAGTTAAATGTAAAACATTAATAATACAGACTAAGAGAGAATTTGAAAAGAAGTTGGCTGTAGAGGCAAAAACGCATAATAAAAACTTTTTAACATATATCCGAAGCAGGAAACCTGCGAGGGTTGTCGGTGGGTCTGTTAGATGATCAACGGGTTAAAGGGGCACTTAAGAAAGGAAAGACTAAATGAATTCTTTGCTCCGGTGTTTACTGAGGAGGATGTTGGGGAAATACCTGTTCCAGAGGCTGTTCCCAAGGGTGCCAATTGAGATGAACTGACCCAAATCATGCTAAGTAGGTTAGATTGATTAACTGAAGAGTAGCAAAACACCTGATCCGGATGGTATACATCCAGGGCCATTGCAAGGGGACTAGGTGCCTAGGCATCTTCTATCTTGCGCCTGCTCCCCCTCCCCCACTCATTGCACCACCACCCCAATTAGGGGGCATGAGCCATATGGTGCCGCAAGTGGTGGCGCTGTGGCAACAAAAAGGAATGCTACCCCCACTCCGGTCGTGCCACCACCCAAATTAGGGAGCATGTGGGGCCGCGAGCAGCGATGCCGCAACAGCAAAGAGTAGTGCCACCCCGGTCGCGCCACCACTCCCATTAGGAGGTGTGAGCCATGTGGGGCCATGAGCAGTGGCGCTGCGACAGCAATGAGGAGTGGAGATTGCCGAATCTCAACATGGCTCACATGCCCCAATGGTCATAGTTTGTCTAGTGCTTCCACAGGCCCTGTATACATCATAGGGTTCTGAAAGAACTCAAAAAAGAAATTTCAGACCTATTAGAAGTAATTTGTAACCTATCATTAAAGTCATCCATTGTACCTGAAGACTGGAAGGTGGCCAGTGTAACCCAGATATATAAAAAGGGTTCCAGAGCTAATCCGGGAATCTATACACCAGTGAGCCTGACTTCAGTGCCAGGAAAAATTGTGAAAACTATTATAAAGAATAAAATCACAGAACATATAGACAGACATGATATAATGGGACACAGCCAGCTTGAATTTACCCAAGAGAAGTCTTGCCTCAATAATCTGTTCAATTGTTTTGAAGGGGTGAATAAACATGAGGATAAAGGTGAACTGGTAGATGCGGTATATTTGGATTTTCAGATGGCATTTGATAAAGTTCCTCATGAGAGGCTTCTAAGAAAACTAAAAAGTCATGGGATAGAAGGAGATGTCCTTTTGTAGATTACAAACTGGTTAAAACACAGGGAACAGAGAGTAGAATTAAATGATCTGTTTTCACAGTGGAAAAAGGTAAATAGTAGCATGCCTCAGAGATCTGTACTTGGACTGGTGCTTTTTAATATATTTATAAATGATCTGGAAAGAGGTACGGCAAGTGAGGTAATCAAATTTGCAGATGACACAAAATTATTCAGAGTAGTTAAATCACAAGGAGATTGTGATAAATTACAGGAAGACCTTGTGAGACTAGAAGATTGGGCATCCAGATGGCAGATGAAATTTAATGTGGACAAGTGCAATGTGAGGCATATAGGGAAAAATAGCCTTTGCTGTAGTTACATGATGTTAAAGTTGCATATTAGGAGCTACCACCCAAGAAAAAAGTCTAGCCATAATAGTGATTAATACATTGAAATTGTCAGCTCAGTGTGCTGAGGTGGTCAAAAAAGCAAACAGAATGTTAGGAAAAATTAGGAAGGGACTGGTGAATAAAATGGTGGATGTCATAATGCCTCTGTATTGATCCATGGTGAGACCACATCTTGAATACTATGTGCAATTCTGGTTGCTACATCTCAAAAAAAGATATAGTTGCACTGGACAAAGTACAGAGAAGGGCGACCAAAATGATAAAGGGCATGAAACGGCTCCCCTATGAGGAAAGGCTAAAGAGGTTAGGGCATTTCAGCTTGGAGAAGAGACAGCTGAGGGGGGATATGATAGTGGTCTACAAAATCATGAAGGGACTTGAACGGGTAAATGTGAATCGGTTATTTATTCTTTCGGATAATAGAAGAACTAGGGGGCACTCCATTAAGTTAGCAAGTAGCACATTTAAAACAAATTGGAGAAAATAATTTTTTACTCAACACACAATTAAGCTTCGGAATTCATTGCCAGAGGATGTGATTAAGGCAGTTGGTGTAACTGGGTTTAAAAAAAGGTTTGGATAAGTTCCCAGAAAAGTCTACAAATTGTTGTTATTCAGTAAGGAATAGCCACTACTTGTTACCAGCATTGTTACTATTTAATGTTTGGGTACCTGCCAGATACTTGTGACTTGGAGTGGCCACTGTTGAAAACATGATACTGGGCTTGATGGATTCTTGGTCTGACCCAGTATGGCATATCTCATGTTCTTATTGAATGCAAATCTATCTCATGGATATTTGTTGTGGATATCCTGAAAATCAAGCCTGTTTGTGTCTCGAGGACTAGAGTTGGCCACCTCTGCACGAAGGCATTTTTTTCCTCTGTCTTTTGGTAGCTATGCCAATAGCTACTGCCAAAGCACTGTGAGCAATGGAAATCTTCTCCTTCCTCATGCCAAATTCTCAAGAAAACAAAACCTCATAGGTTATACAAGACTGTTTTGACTGAGTCAAGAGGTAAGACAAAGGAAGAAAAGAACGAAGCTTGAAGCCCGAGGACATGCCTTGTACAACACAGTTGCTCCTTATTGCCCCTGGATTCCCGAGTGGGCTTTGGACTGGTCTAAAAGGAATCAAGGAAAGAAAATTATCAGGTAAGAATAATTTCATCTTCCTTATTTTCCTGCTATAACAGTCTTCATATAATGGAGTTACCCAAGCTTCTCCTTGTTTGGTGGAGGGGGGGGGGGGGGCAAGAAAGACAGAGCTGTTTTATGGATACCTGCCCCAAAGGCAGAGCCTGTCTTACTCTGCACATCCAGCCTGTAATACCTAATAGAACTGGTTCACATAAAAAGAAGATACCAACTTGGGCAAAAAAGATGGAAGATGGCCAAGAAGATTGTTTCTAAAAAGGCGGTCTTCAGAGTAAAGTCCTTTATGGATGTCTGCTGTATTAGCTCAAAGGGAAGTTTAACAAAGGCTCTTAAGACCATAATGAGGTCCCACTGAGGGGTTATTTCCCTGAAAGGCAGCCAAACTCATTTTACCCTTCTCAGGAGTACACTGCTACTTGGGTGCCTTTGACTTGGTCCCTATATCATGAAACATCTGCCACCTGAACCTGCAGGAAGTTAAAGGCCAACCCCTTGTCCAGGTTGCAGGAAATCTAAAATTTGTGAGATGTTATGATTTTCTTGAGGAAACCCCCATGTGCCACAAAAATCTCTGAACACCTGCCAAACTGATATATGCTAAGGAAGTAGAAAACTTACATGATTTCAGCATAGTTAAGACCACAGCCAAGGAGTAACATCTCTTATGCAAGTGCACCCTTTCAAGAGCCAGGCTGTAAGAGAGACTGAAATCAGGTCTTCCACTGGGACCAGACCTGCCTCAGCAGTCACCGCTCCTTGGGAAAGTGCAGTGGGGTTCTGCTCAGCAGCCTCACTAGGTCTGCATACTAAAGCCCTCTCAGCCATCTGGGGCTATTATTTATTTAAAATTATTTATAGCCTGCACCATCCAAATAGTTTGAGGCGGGTTACTAGTATCACCATGGACGGATGGTCCTCTGTTCTTTTTATTTTGCCTACAAGAGGCCACTGTGGGAAAACGTACAGCAGGCTAAGCGGTGGCCACAGGCACGAGTGCATCTATGCCACTGGAGCCTGGCTCTGCCCTGCAGCTGAAAATACATCAGCCTTGGCATTCACCCATGTCATTAGGTCCTTGCCCAGGTGACTCCATCAATCCACTATCACTTCTAGACAGCTCCCAGCGTATTCCACCTGAGAAAATCATCTTGGCGATTTTCATTTCCTACTATGTATGATGCTGAGAGCAAGAGGAGATTCTCCTCTGACCATTTGCACAATTGATCCACCACTTATGCTAGCATATGACTTCAGTTTCCCTTGCTTGTTTATGTATGCTATTGCTGTAGCATTGCCTGACAAGACTGACTGCCTTCACTTTTATCAGCAGGAGGAAGTATGGAGCCATCTTTACAGCTCATCTCTAGACAGTTTATTGGCCATGAGCTTAGTGGCGCCCCCCCCCCCCCCCCCAGGCTGATTCCGTGGTGACTATTTCGGGAGACTATAGGGTTACTCCTCTTTGTAGATTGGATGGCTATAGCCACCAATCCAGATTCCACCTTACCCCCAAGGGTATGCAGAGCTGAAGCTAGTAATCCGAGGGGGAGGGCCATCAAGAGATCCTATGCAACCATGTTATCATCAAATCTAAATTCTCTCTTCCCCCACCCCCACATACCAATAAATAACTGTTAATCATTTAGAACCTCACAGCATATCCTGCCTTCTAGTCCTCCCCCTGCCCCCAAAGATCTCATTCATTCCTATGGCATGGTTTTCAAGAAAGGAGTGAGAGCAGTGGATCAGGCTACACATCTTATATGATAGAAAGAGTTGTGCTGGCCAACTAGACCAGCAGCTCATTTACTGATCCAAACAGGGACAGAAAAATACCAGGTGACTAAATTTTCATGATTGGCACCTTTTAGGCCACATACAGCACTACATACTGCTGCAGTTCAGCATGGGGACTTAGGAAGCAACATGCAACCCGGACTAAGCTATACTAGTGCACAGACCTAGAGCACTGAAGCACAGAGAGGAGCAGGCCATAGACCTGCTGGGAGGAGTGAGTCACTGCTCCAAATCACTGCCAAAAAGAGCAGCAGGATCAGCAAAGAAAAATTACACTATATGCCCACAGAACATTCTGCAATCAAATGCTCCAGATTTTAGAAGCAACTGTTATCAAAGTCCTAACATTCACTTTGCTGCCAAAGTGTTACCAAGAAGTCTTTAAGAGGCTTCTCTAGCTGTGCAAATCACTGTTTTCTTGGGTGCTGTTCAGTAGAGTCCTTCTGGTATTATGAATGTGGGCTGAGTTCCATGGACACAAGACAAGCATGATAAAATTCATTATACTGCAGACAGTGTAGCCAAAAACAAGAATCTGTACTTGACAAGCATGAAAAATAGATCAATTCTTCACCTTGAATGTTTACTACTACAAAAAAACTTAGATTCTGGCATACAACATGAAAATGAATAGCATTTTGTATGGCTAACACTACATTTACAGTAGAAAGAGAGGAAGGGAAGGCAGGTGACGCCACACTGGTCAACCACTAGGGTTGGCAAAGGTCTTAGTATCATCTGGAAAATCTACCAAGGGAGGGATAGGGGTGGATCATTGAGGAAGGATTAAAAGAGACAGACCAGAAATAAATCATTTTACAAAAACAAACAGGACAGTACACCACTAAAGTGAAATAAATGCTAGCACTCAGGCTTCCATATGCATTATATTCATATCTCATTTAAATAACCTAATCTCCTAAAACATATGTAACTTGGGAATTTGTTTGCTATTTTAATATGTATATTCCAGAGCAGGGAAGCCAAGATCTATAAGAGCCTTCTTGTGTTGCCTTTAGTTCATTTACAGAAACAGACAAACCCAGAATATAATGTTCTCAAAAAAGAGATAGTTCAGTTTCCTTGACAAAAGCATTATGAATATCTTATCAAAACCAGAAAGAGAAACACAAAGACAAGATTCAATGATTCTGTTAATTTCAAATTATATAACCAAACATAAACAGACAAATCATTGCTTTAAAAGGAGTTACGAAACACAAACAACAGTCAAATGTAAACAGATAAATATACGGTAAATTTAGAAAGTTAAACAAAATACCATTTATAAGAAATGTAATATGCTGCTTTTGCCTATGAATAAGTAAATCTGGATGCTGCTGTGCGAGTCATTATCAAACTCCCTGGTGATATCATACTGATATACAAACTGAGCTAGTAAGATGTGTGCTTATATATTAAGTAATGCTAATTTTCAAACATCAGAGCAAAACTGATATTAATAATTTCACCTGCCACCTGATTTATAAATGGTACCTGCTATCACTCCTACTTGAACTCAACATCCACAAGAACATGTCTGCAAATATTTGCAGAAATATACTTAAAGAGAATGAAAATTGATAAATCTCTAGTTATTTTAGGCTTGAGAAGACTGCATCCCGCAGGGCCCGGCTATACCCTGTGCGAGGAAGAGAGAGGCCTCAGCTCTCCGGCTGCTCCCCAGCTTACCGTCACTCTTCCTGTCGCCCTCCTCCCGGAGGTGCGGGAACAAAAAATCCCGCACAGGTTTGATATCTTGAAAGCGACAAAACTCTACCAGCGAACAAGACATGACACCACCCTCTCTCGCCTCTCCTCAGAGCTGCTGGGCTCCAGGATCCTCCTCTCCAACCTGCCAACTGCGCCGTGCGCCTCAGCGGCCAAAACAAAACAGGAAACAGTCACCGGTGGCTCTCCGGCGCATGCGCAGTCCGAACGCCTTCCGCCGGCTGGAGGCTGAGTTCCTTAGCACCATGGAAACCGGTACCTTGGCTGGAGATCGCCCTTTGCCAATTCCAACATGGTCGCCGCGTGAGCGCGGGCATTGCGTCACTGGGACAGGTGGTCAGGGGGAGAGGAGAGACAGAGGGAGTAGCTTGGGTGAGAGTCTGCCAGGTGGAAGTAAAGACGATTTGTTTTTTTATTGACTTAATACATCCGTGATTAGCTTTGAAGGTAAATTTTAAGAAATATAAACAAAAATATAAAAGGTGAAACCTTTTTATTGGACTAAGTTAATGCATTTCTTGACTAGCGTCCGGGAGCTAATACGTCCTCAGGTTAGAATAGAAAGACCAAAAGAGGATACTCATCAGAAAATATAGGTGAACCATAAATGGCATTACAATGACAGTGTAATGGGGGAAGAGTGATCAGAAGGTGACAGGTAGTATAATTTAATGGTTCATAATGATGTGGCCCCTCTTCCCCCTACAGGCTGACCTCTAGATCAGTGGCTCTCAACCTTTTTTCTGTCTGGACACACCTGATAGTTCCCAAATAATTGTAAAACTTATATGAATAAATGTTTCAAAACAGCTGATGAACAGAACAACATCTAACAATTAAAAACTCTTTAAAATTATTTAAAATTGTTCAAACACCAATAAAATATTTCAAAACAGCATACACATCACATAATATCCAATAATTAAAATGGTAGTCAATCAAGAAAAATGAACTTTAAAAGCCACCTTTACTTACCCTTTCCAGAAGTTCTCCTACTCCTTTCCCTTGGATGCCAAACCAGAAGCAGCAGTAACTGCTGAAGCTGTCATCACAGTCCTCTTCCTTAGGGACCACAACCAATTTTTCTCTATCTCTCTCTCACACACACACACACATACACACCAGTCACACCCTCAGGACCAGTTTCTGTCTCTCACACACCAATCATCTCCCCAACCAGTCTCTCTCTCACACACACAAATACATACCAGTTATCTCCCTGATATGACTGCAAGTCTTCATGGCATTTCCAATGATGCCTCCATGGCATCTCCAATGTTACAGCTGGCCACCACCAGAGACCAGGCTAGCAGGGCTGAAGATTGGAGCCGTTGCCTGCTGCCATCCAAGACCAGGACGGCAGGACTGAAGAAACGAAGACTGGTGTTGCCAGCCGCTGCCGGAGAGCAGGCCGGCAGAGCCAAAGAAATGAAGATCGGTGCAGCTGGCCATCGCCGGAGACCAAGCCGGCAGGGCCAAAGATCAGAGCCGCTGGCCACTGCTGCCTGAGACTAGGTCGGTGAGGCCAAAAACAAGCTGTTTAGCTTCTACTGCATACTTATATTATGGCCTAGAACAGGGGAGCACACAATTCACACTTCCATTCACCTGCCAGAACAAGGCGATTAACCACAAGATTGCACCAATGCTCTGCCATCCAAGATTACTCCTTGATGAACACTCTAAGAACTGCCATGTCTGGCACACAAGGTCATTAGCTGTAGCACATGCTCATGGAAGAGAAAATAAAAACTGGTGTGAAAAGAGTTACTACTGTTAAAGGCTGTCCAAGAACACCTATAACAAAGGAAAGCAAGAATGACCTGCAGAAGATGCCAACAAGTGAGTGTTGGAGGAATAGTCCCTGAACTATCTGACCCAGAATTCCAATATTAATTGGACATTATTTATTTATTTGTTTGTTTTTTTAGCTTTGGAAACCAAGACGATAAGCAATAATTGTTGAAGGAAATGCAGATGATTTGACCTAAGAAATACAGTAGCATTTTGCAGTTCTGTGAAGATAATTGGGGTCGACACAGGAAAGAAGGAGCCACCAAATGAGGTAAGCGCCTCAATAACTGCATGAAAATGTTAAAGCTAAATTAGACAACGCAGAGGGAAGCATAACTCTCATCTTACCTGCTTTACTAAAAGTGCAACCTACTGCGCAGCCAGAATACCAGAAAAATATAGCCAATGCTACCTGAAATTGCCTACCAGAATAATAACAAAAGGAGAATGCAATTGATGATTGGGTAGCACTACTACCATTCGACCTACCACATGTCAATGAGTTGAGGCACAAGGTGTAGAATTGTCAAGTCTGGCAGCTGGTGGTTGTAGCTTCTGGGGGATAAAGCTGACCTGTTAACTAGAATTGCATTCAGTGATGTGGCAACAATGGCTTATCAGGGCTATTGCGGGGGTTGTATGGATGAGCCAAGTACCATATCTGAGCAAGTCGCCACCTGTCTGTGATCCAATGGACAGTGTTGCTGACCTTCTCCGCTACTGTACCGGCACAGCTCGCACAGGCAAAGCACAAAAGGCAAAAGAATGATTTAGTATTTTACAAAGATGAGAGCATAAATACTTGCTCAAATCACTCCTAGTGCTAGAAGCAAGTTACCGCATTTAATTGCTGCCCAGATGTCCCAAGGATGTGCAGGACGAAAACAAAGATGTCATGCAGTAAAATGTGAATGCCTATGTGCCATAGAATGACCTGATATGGAAAGAGAAAGGATGACATAGAAACGATATCCTACAAGTACTTGTGGTGAGATGCTTGGTACTACCTGTCCGAGTTGTCTGATAGTGATTAGTCGTTAGCTGGGCAAACGGAACCAACTATCAACAAATTGTTCTAGAAATTATATGAGACTTTTTGTTGTCAAGTGGCAGGTCTCATCATCAGGCTGCCATGTGAAATGAAGAAAATTGCTTTCGCTGTTCTCTGCTGCCAGTAGACGTGCTATTTAAATGCTGAGCTAGCATATACATTAACTGAAGAACATAAAATCCAAGAAATGCAAACAAAATTGGCTCCAAATTGCCTATATTATCAGATAATAAGCAGGTCATAGATTCAATATAAAATAGGAAGAGAAATGAAATTAAAATGCCTGCCAATGCTAAAATCTTGAAAATAAAACTGGGAGTCTGAATGTATGGCACTGTGTAGCCATGGATCTTACTGACTTATGCTGTCGCTATGTTACTTCCTTTAATGGAAAGGTAGGGGAGGTAACGTACACGAGGCAGCAGGTGACAGCAATGACAGCGTGGGGTAACTAGCACAGAGCAGCAGTCATTTCCCCCAAGAGAAAGCATGGTGGTAATCTGCATAGAGTGGCAGCCATCACCCCCAAAGGAAGGCATGGGGATCACCTGTATGGAGAGGCATGGGGGGCAACCTCACGGAGCGGCAGCCACCACTCTCAGCAGGAAGCATGGGGAGGGGGGGGGTTAACCTGTACAAAGCGGCAGCTATTCCCTCAAAGAGAAGGCATGGTGGTAAATTGCGCCAAGCAGCAGCTACTACTCTTACCGGGAGGCATAAAGCTAACCTGCACAGAGCAGCAGTTACTATCATCCATAATAGGACTGGTGGCAGCCTGCATGGACCAGCAGTTGCTACCGTTAATAGAAGGCATGGGGGTGACATGCAAGGAGCAGCAGTTACTCCCTTGCAGGAGGCATGTTTCTAAGGTGGGTATGGACACCACATGGCCAACTTTGGACTTGGCCTATGTCGCCCCACTTGTGCGCTGATAAAAGTTCCAAAGTACAAAATGCAGCTGAAGGGACATTTTGTGTTTTACCTGGCACTCACCTCTCCACCAGCAATAAGGAAGCTCTGCTCTGGCAGGAATGCCATTGCGCCTGGCCGTGAAAGCCCAACCTTTTCCCATGAATACCTCTGTTCACTTAAATTTATTGTAAGTCTGCTTTGAAAACACACTGGGAAAGGTGGGTTATCAAAATGCTTGGAAATAATTAAATGCTACTACTAGATGATAACTTGTCGCAGGGGTCCCCTGTTTGTGCCATTTCTCTAAAGGATTTTCCTTCAGCCTTATTGCAATGGCTGCTGAAATGCCAGCACAGATGCCCCCCAGTCAAGAATGACCTCCCTCTTCCAGACAGTCATGCAAGTAGCCTAGGGCTGGACAAGCAATGGGACTACATGCAGCTGCAAGACTTCCCAGAGAGTCATGGTCTCTCCTGGAAAGCAATCTTGCTAGAGTAGCAAGGAAAGCTCAGGATTTGAACCTATAATCCCTGCATTGCAAAGCAAGTACTTATCTCACTGAGCCACCAGTTGGCCAGTAAAGAAATGAAATTAATTCACTGAGAAAATGAAGCAGGAAAGGCATAAATCTATAGCCACATATCAGCTGCCATGAAAACTCCCCCATGCTTCTGCATACATCAAAAGGCCACTGAGTTCCCTCCCTAACCCATGGCATGATCTTGCTCCCCCCTGACAAAGTTCAGGCTCCTCCACCCGCCGTGTCGCCAGCACAGCAGCAATCATGCTGATATGAGTAGGAAGGCTCACCTGCCGGAGACAGGAACACGACCATGGCTGCCAAAATGAAGGCTGTCCACTCACTGCCACACGCCACAATACCGTCTATAGTCGGAGGAAGGCATGACCTGCACTGCCGCCACTCGCCCACAATCTGCACCACAACAAACACCGGGCAGTCAGGGAACAATAGTCCCCCCCCCCCCCCCCCAGCTGTGATCAAGATGTGGGCCAGTAGCCAGGCAGAGACCAAGATGGCGCAGGCACGCAGCCCATCCAGGGCAGTGATCTCACCCAAAGAGAAGCATTGCAGGGCACCCAGAGCTGCTGCGGGGGGGAGGGGGAGCATTCTACCCACGATAGTTCTGCTCTGTTAAAGGAACCGAAACCCTCCTAATGAAGGGGTCTGAACGCTTCAACCTGACAAAGGACTTCATGTACCAGAATTCCCTGCTTCATGACGGGTTTACTTACAGTCTGCAATACAGCTGTAATTAGGACATTGAGAAACTCTCTGTCAGCACATTGCACATTTTCATTTTTTTGGCTTCGCTGTTCTTATTCTCTGATAAGCTTTCACTGCTGTAACCTAGATTAGAACAATGGATGTATTATGTGATGGGCTGTATTACTGCAGACTCGCGAATTCCTTTCCAGAACTGCAAGTCCCAGCAGCCTCTCCTGCAGAACATGGGAGAAGTTTCACGAAAGTTCCAGGGTGTCTAGGGAGGGGGTCAGTAGCCCCTTCAGCCGGAATATGCTTGCTCAGCAATGCTTAGAACGCATGTGTAAAAGATAAGAACTGTAAAGTGCATAAGAGTCTGCTCCTGAATGGGAGGGGCATGCAGTTGTACTGAGCCTTTGTCTTAGCTGCATCTTGCTGGCAATAAAAGTCTATCTTTACGGATCAGTTGTCTGGACCTCCTTACTGACTAAAAAGAGACGGTTACATTTGGCGAGCCAGCCAGGAGGTACCGGGGACGCTATTTTAGCCCCCCAGTTGGTCCAGGGGATTTTGTGGCGGAGTGATCCCCCAGACTTGCCTGGTGAGTGGCCACCGCTGAGTTCAGTGATCAGGTATCTGAGGGGGTCATTCCACGGAGATCCTCTGAGACCTTTGGGCTGGTGATCCGGGAAGAAGGCTTTCATGACGTTCGGAAGAACCCTGCAGGCGAGTATTATGGGAATGATGGGAAAAGTGAAGAATAGCTAAAAGAGTAGCAAATAACCGGTCCATCCGTGAGGGGACCGAGGGGGCTTTGATCACACCCCAAGCGGTGGTTTGGTAGGAATTGCATTCCGAAAGCCACGCGCATAAAAAGAGGAAAAAGAAGTAACGCATACGATAGTGGGAATAGGTTTCTTGTTGTGTGAAAGTGACCCTTTTGTGTCTGACGGATACGGACCCCTTACCTATCCGTCTTCCCTTCCCTCCTTTGTCTGTGAATTCTATCCTGATGGGAGGGGGCGGTTCTACTCCATTAAAAGTCATGACGGAACACTATAGGGAAGTGTTCGATAGACATAAATGTACTAAACCCGGAATGATTCAACGATGCACCCATAGGTGGCCCAGTTTGTGTGTAAATTGGCCTCCGGTAGGAACTTTCGATTTCCAAACGGCCACGAGGGTCCAGAAAATAGTTAGTGAAGAAGGGAATCCGGGTTGCCCTGAGGATATACCGTACATAACTGCTTGGATTGCAGTTATTGAGAATCCTCCGTCGTGGGCAAAGAAGTTAGTGGAGGGAGCCGCCCTCGTAATGGTGGCTCAGGCGCACAAAATGGGGAACTGGAAGTCCCCATTATTAAGGATTGTAATGTATGTAACTGCTATCTGTGAATTGCAAGCACATGTACCAGGGATTTTTTTAATTGTTTTAATTGTTTTAAACCCTAATAAGAAGAGATTTTGGTTTACAGATGCTGCACAAGACTACTATACAACAAATTAACTTACAGTGTTAAGTTAAAATACTGATTTGATTGCTGGAGAATGCATTTACTGGTGTTGAAGTTTAGAACTTGATGGCAGTTAAGGGTTAACGGCAGAGATAATTACAGGAGAGAGGAGGGAATCGAGCCAGAAAAAAAAAAAAAAAAAAAAGACGTTGAGCCAGTGCGTAGTGCATTCAATATGGCTGTGCGTTTCAATGCTGACGTTATTAATCAGAAGCTTTCAGTTTTCTCATATCTTCTATCCCAGTGTCCTCCCTATGCTTATCTTTCTATTCTCTAATACCATGTTAATTATTGTTCTTACTTGTCTCCTATATATTATCTGTTATTTAAAAGTTACATTGGAACGCATGATAAAGTATGAACTCCCTTTTGCTGACGCAGTTTATTTTGAAGCTGTCTCTGGGAAATTTAGAGAAATGATTAAGAATGGGTTCTTTGTTAAAGTTTTTCTTGTTGCTTCTTTGGCTAGCAGTAGTTAAATATGCAGAGCTACTCCCTGTTTTAAGGAACTGGCAAGATAAGACAGCCAAGCATGTGCAGCGCTGACTGTGAGAATTACAGGATGCCGTTTGTAAAAAAAAAAAAAAAAAAAAAAACCGGAGAAAACAAAGACTTAATATTAAAAATTTTGATTCAGTGGCAGGCGCAAGATAAGGATTATTGGAAGTTGTGGGCAAGAGAAAGGGCCACTATGCAAGATTAGGAACAAGAGCAAATATGAGTCGGCCCAAATGATAAAGTAGTAGCCCCCCCACACACACATATATATATATATATATATATTGCAATTATGTTCTTTTACCACTGGTGGGGGCTGGGCTCTGGCTATTACCATATGTTCTTAGTGTTTGCAATGTAATTGATACAAGGCTTCCAAGGGTTTGATCATCACTCCTGCACACCTAAAGCGCCCCCCTTGGATCCTTGCCTGCAGATCCAGGTTTACTTTATTGAATTAACCCAATGCCAAACTTACAAGTATGAAGGAAGCAATGTTTTGCAGCTTCTCAGCCTCGTCAGAACTGATTTGCCTCCAGGCGCAGGTCACCTATTCAATTTCCAGATGGACTGTGATCTTTTCATCATATTTTGAGGTGTATTGGAACAGGGATCAGGAAGAGAAGAAAAGGGCCCGTCCCTGCAACCAGGAACTTAATAATAGAGACCCGACATCCGAAAGAAGCTGCAGAAGGCCGAAGGCTTTGAGGGCATGAGCCTCAGCCAGTTAAAAGCTATAGCAGACCAAGTATGTGGAAATAGAGAAGTGGAAGAGAAAAGAGAGAAGCAAGTAGAGACATGAAGGAGAAAGTGACTGTTAGCCGCCGCTCTCGAGGACACGCGGACGGGAAGGAGCCAAGACAATGGCAGACCGCGAAGAGGAGGGGGAACAAGACCCCCCCCTTTGGGAAAGAATCAGTGTGCGTACTGCAAAAATGAAGGCCATTGGAAGAGAGACTGTGAAGAATGGCAAAAGAAATACGGGAGCCCTGCAGTGAATACTAACGACAAAAATGGACCTGCACCGACACAAAGGGGCCGAGGAGGAAGGAGATCGGACAACCCCCACTGGCAGATGGCGGGGGAGGCGACAAGGAGCATACAGCCTGAAGAGACCGGGAGGGAAGAATCCCCACTGACCCTCTGGTGGAGATCCACGAGGTAACACAACAAAAATCAGGGGCCTGTTGGACTCAGAGGCCAACGATCTGTCATGACTGCACCAATCGGCCCCCCCGACGAAAGAGACTGTTTCTATAGTGGGTGCCTCAGGTCAGGTACTCACTGCCCCTCTGCAGAAAGAATGAAGTATACAAGTAGGCGGGACCATGGTATCCCTTATCGGATGGAACCTGCTGTGTAAGCCTCAGACCACATTGAGATTTCAACCAACAGGGGAAGTTAAAGCCTCCTTCGGGGACCATCCAGTGATACTCATCTGTCCCCTCCAAGAAGAATGGAGACTACATCTTCCCATAGTCGAACGAACCATCGAACATCGATATGAAAACAACACCCCCCTCAACAAAAACGAAGACAACTGATGGATAGTGTACCCCAAGTATGGTTCGAACAGAACCCGGGAGGAATAGCTATCGACGCTACCCCCATATGGATAGAGATGAAACAGAATGCACAGGTGATTAATCAACCTCAATACCCCATTCCATATATGGCCAGACAAGGAATCCAGATACACCTGCAAAGACTGTATGATTTGGGCATTCTCCGGCGAATCCGATCTGCTTGGAACACCCCTCTGTTGCCAGTAAAGAAGCCTGGATCAAATGACTATCGACCAGTACAAGACTTAAGAAAAGTGAATAGTCAAGTAGCAGATCTAGTAGCCCTCGTCCCAAATCCGTACTCAATCCTGGCTCAAGTCTCTCCTGCATCAAAGTGGTACAGTGTCATTGATCTCAAAGATGCCTTCTTCTCCGTCCCGGTGGCGGAGGAATGTCAAAAGATTTTTGCTTTCACATGGGAAGATGCAGATACTGGAGTAAAGCAGCAGTACACATGGACTCGGTTGCCTCAAGGGTTTAGGCACTCACCTACGCTGTTCGGTGAGCAACTGGCAAAAGATTTAAAGATGTATCAAGTAAAGTATGGGCCAGTCATACAATACGTGGATGACCTTCTGTTGTTTCGAGAGACGTACCTCGAATGTGCGGTATCCACTCTTCAGCTGCTAAAGACGTTGTACTCAAAAGGGTATCGTGCAAGTAAAAAGAAAGCGCAAATCTGTGAATTGGAAGTAGAGTATTTAGGCTTCCAAATACGTGGAGGAACCCGATGTCTGGGGATTTCTCGCACCAGTTCTATAAGAGATCAACCTGTACCCACTTGCAAGAAAGAGCTCCGGGCGTTCCTTGGAGCTGCAGGATACTGTAGGCTGTGGATTGCTAACTATGCAGTTATTGCCCAACCCCTGTACGACAAACTGCGGGGTAAAGAGGCAGAATCTCAACCCTTCCAATGGGAAGGACACGAGCTAGCAAGCTTACGTCAATTAAAAGAAGCCTTAATTGAACCACCTGCTTTAGGATTGCCAGATGTGATGAAACCATTCCATCTATTCGTCGACGAGAAAAAAAGGCATGGCCATAGGGGTATTGACTCAAACCTTAGGCTCATGGGAACGACCTGTTGCATATCTGTCAAAAGGAATGGACAATGTGTCAAAAGGATGGTCGGGATGCCTCCGAAGCATTGCTGCTGCATGTCTACTGATACCCGAAGCTGTTAAGCTAACATTTGGACAAACTTTACAAGTAACAACTCCTCATACTATCCAAGGACTACTAGAAACTCATGGGCCAAAATGGATGACTAATTCACGTCTTGTAAAGTATCAAGCTCTGTTATGTGAAACTCCTGAAATTCAAATACAAGACAGCAAAAACTTGAACCCGGCCACTCTTATGCCGGCACCTGAACCAGTTGCCCATGACTGTGAAGAAGTCATGACTACAATACATTCCAGTAGACCAGACCTGAGGGATCAACCCTGGCAAGGAGCTTGGACTTTATTAACTGATGGGAGCAGCCAAATCATTCATGAGATACGTTCTGCTGGATATGCTGTTGTATCCGAAGATGAAATCATTGAGGCTCAACCTCTTCCCCCAGGAACGTCTGCACAAAAAGCTGAACTAATTGCCCTTACTCGAGCTCTGCAGTTGGCAGAAGGACAAACTGTAAATATCTATACAGACTCTAAATATGCCTTCCTTACAATTCAAGTGCATGGAGCATTATAGAGGGAAAACAATTGAACAATGCATCAGAAGTACGTGAATTACTAGACGCAGTTTGGCTACCTCGCAAGGTGGCTGTAATGCATTGCAAAGCACACACCAGGACATCAAACCCTATTGTCAAGGAAATCAGAGAGCAGATGAAGCAGCAAAAAGGGGCAACTCGGGAACCCTTCCAAGCAGTATTAATTGCATCGAATCATCAGGCTTCAGGCAGTCCTGGAGCTCATCACCAACGACTGCTTTCGCTCTTAAACTCTGGGCAAAACAAAATACCAAAATTATGACTGCAGTGTACCAGAATAGATTGGTTTTAGATTACCCTCTGGCCCAGGAAGGAGGGTTTGTGGAACATTTAACCTCTCCAATTGTTGTTTACAGGTAGATGACCAAAACAAGGTTATCCAAGACATCACTGATCGCATGGTCAAGATGGCACACGTCCCTGTCCAGCAATGGAATAGTGCTTGGGACTGGACCAATGGATTCCGTGGTTGGTTTTCCATGATCGGTGGATTTAAGAGCTTGTTTGTTATCCCAGCCAGTTTAATTCTGTTTTGTTTTTTAGGACCCTGAATTATTCCTTTCTTGCTCAAACCGCCTTCGTCGGGTGATGAAGGACATTGCTGAACGCAAAACAGCCACGCAGCTTCTGTCACTGTACATGTATTCCTCTGAGCCTATAGAACCTGTTTAACCATCCTCATGTTTTATCCTGGGCCATCTTCCCATACATGACAAGTTCGGGCTACAAAGGGGGGTGGAGCCATTAGGGCCCATCCGTCTCAAACCCGTGAAGAAACCATCGGACTGTTTGGGAAATTAGGGCCCCCTGAGAACTCAAATTGCTAATTTTTCTTGTTTCTGTTTCTTTCAGCTCCACAGTTGCGTTGTGATGGTGTGATACTTTTCATAAATAATGATAAGTATCAAAGGGGGGAATGAAGGGGTCTGAACGCTTCAACCTGACAAAGGACTTCATGTACCAGAATTCCCTGCTTCATGACGGGTTTACTTACAGTCTGCAATACAGCTGTAATTAGGACATTGAGAAACTCTCTGTCAGCACATTGCACATTTTCATTTTTTTGGCTTCGCTGTTCTTATTCTCTGATAAGCTTTCACTGCTGTAACCTAGATTAGAACAATGGATGTATTATGTGATGGGCTGTATTACTGCAGACTCGCGAATTCCTTTCCAGAACTGCAAGTCCCAGCAGCCTCTCCTGCAGAACATGGGAGAAGTTTCACGAAAGTTCCAGGGTGTCTAGGGAGGGGGTCAGTAGCCCCTTCAGCCGGAATATGCTTGCTCAGCAATGCTTAGAACGCATGTGTAAAAGATAAGAACTGTAAAGTGCATAAGAGTCTGCTCCTGAATGGGAGGGGCATGCAGTTGTACTGAGCCTTTGTCTTAGCTGCATCTTGCTGGCAATAAAAGTCTATCTTTACGGATCAGTTGTCTGGACCTCCTTACTGACTAAAAAGAAACGGTTACACTAGCGGTCACAGGATCCATAGGCAAAGCATGCTCGAGCAAAGAGGGAACCTCCAGAGAATCTGAACAGTCACACGGTTCACCACATGGTTCCCTGGAGCAAGGCCCTCTAGTCTGGGGACGGCCATCCCAACAGAGAATGATCACCAGGTAGGGGAGAATGGGTGCATAGAAAGAAAGACCTTACCCGCAAGAAAACCCAACAAAAGAAGAGGCTGGGGGGCAGGCCTACACTACTTAAATCATGCTTGCCAGCCCACCCTCCCCCTCCCACCAGCCTCTGCCCCCTCTCTTGCTCCGGAGGCAGAGCACTTCGCCTGTTGTGGCCTCCCCCCCCCCCCCCCCCTTATTTTTGGAGGCTGAGCCTTTCCTGCAAGTCTGGATCTGCATCTAGCTAGAGTAAGACACTTTCTTTTCCATTTTAGCTGTTTTTCAAGAGAAGATCACTGAAGTGGGAACCTGGTCATTTTGATGAAGGCAGTTCTGCTGATCCGGGTGCCAGGACACTAAGGGGCCAATGCAATAAAGGCCTGGTAGAACCCTGTCTAAAAGAGAAACAGATCTGCGGGACAGTGACTTCAGTGCAGAGACAATGTTTGGCTGTGAGAGATCTAAACTATTTTTGGTTTGGCAGGAGATTTTTTTGTCCACCCCTCCTTGCCTGGGACTGGACTGGAAGAGCACAGCTCTGAGCTTTACCATCTGACTCCTCCTTTTGAGTGGTTCATTACCTCTAAGGAAGAAGGTGAAGAAATCTGAAGACCCTCAACAGGGTCTTCATCCCCAGGGACACAGGCACAGGTTAGGTAAAAGTACTAAACATCTGTGGACTCAGGTAGGATTTTTCTTTGTTCTACAGGGACCCTGCACAGAGGAGGATTTTCCCCGATTACTGTACTCTTATACACTCAGAGCAGGAGTGGTAAGATTTGCTTAAGGAACTTGAACCAGAGACACAGTGTTCCGTTTTCTAGCTCGTGGGCAGGCCGCACGAGCTGCAGCACTCACCTCTGATGCGGCCCGAATGATGCTGGCCCCAGCCATGACAGCGGCTCTGATGCCACACCAAGAATCCCTGCTCCTGCTCACTCCAACACTCCCTCAATGTTACACGTGCCGCCCGCAGCAGCCCCTCGGCACGGCCCTCTCACCTTTTCAGACGGATTCCAGCTCCTGGCTCCTCTTCGCTGGCGGCGGTGGGAGAACCTTGTTGTTTTATGAAGATAGAAGGTCTCTCCAAGTGAAAACCCCTTGTTAAGAAATGTTTATTGCATCACCGGCTGTCTGTAGTTACTACAAATAGAGCTGCCAAGGGGGAGCATTCAGCGAGAGGGAGATTTTCCGGGCATTGTGACACCCCTCCTGCCCACATCTTTGCATTATAAGTACACTCTGAAATCACTTTTCCACACGCATATCTGAGATGTTTCACTTTTGTGTGAGCAGATGTGACGTATTAACCATGCAAAAAAAAAAAACAACTTAAAAATGTGCAATTTTTTGAACCTTACAATCCATTTTTGGGAGGAGGACAGTCTGGCAGGTTCCTCCTGTTCCTTTGGGTTTCCAGCTCAGTCAGAACCACTTCTAGGATGTGATGGCACGAATCTTCATTCCCAACTACGCAGGGATTTTTCACTTATTTTATATCCCCTCTGTTGCTGTCTGGGAAGCTGCAGTCCAGGTGTGAACCCTTGAACCGAACAACCCTGGGTAGAGTAGCTCGGGAGGCGGAGCCACAGGCACAGATCTTCACCCGGGAACCAGGAACCCCTCAGGAGGAGCCCGTAGGGTCCTAGAACCTTGGGACTTAGGAGCACAGTAACAGTCTCTATAGAAGAGGCCTGGGCAAGAGTAATCCACAGAGTCCAGCAGCAGGGAACAGGAAGGCCCGGCGAGAGCGGGGCAGTAGATAGAGTCTGTAGCCTGCTGTACAAGCAGTAGAGAGCAGGCCCGGGGTCTGTAGTATGCCGCGGAGTGGAGCAGACAGGTAACAGGAACAGAGTCTGTAGCGTATCGTAGGCTGTGACCTGCTGAAGGCAGGACCGGAGTCAGTAGCGTGCAAAAGAGCCAGACCGAGCAGTGAGTAGAAAGGAGACAAACCCAAGTCAGGCTGGCAGCCAGTTGAAGCAGTCTCAGGTGCAGGCAAAGGTCGGAGGCTGGCGGCAAGCAGGAGCGGAGTCGGGCACAAGCTGAAGTCAATGGCGGGTTGCAGGCAGAGGCGGAGTCAGGAACACGCTGAGGTCAGAGGCAGGCGGCAGGCAAAAGCGGAGTCGGGAACAAGCTGAGGTCAAAGGCAGGCGGCAGGCAGAAGCGGAGTCAGGAACAAGCGGAGGTCAAAGGCAGGCGGCAGGCAGAAGCGGAGTCAGGAACAAGCTGAGGTCAACCGGGAAGCAGAACAGCAGAAGAGCAACTAAGAACTACTAACAGTAGCGACCCTCGTTGCAAGGCAATGAGAAGGCAGATGAACGCCGGTTAAATCTGGCTTGGGGCATGGCATAGTTAGTCCAGGCGGGGCCAGACTTCCGGTGACCGTGTGTCCATAATGTGCGTCCTCGCGCGCGCGCGTGGCAGCAGCGAGATGATCCAGTAATGGCGGACGCCCCAAAGGCCCAGCAGAGCCGCGGGAGCTGCGTTCCCGGCATCGGAGGTGAGCCCTGAGTACAGCAACAAGGGGGAAAGCGGTGGAGACCGCAACACCCTCCTAACTTATTGTTTTTCCAGTCAGCACAGTGGCAGTCCATGGCCAGATTTCTGCCCCAGGTCTTCTGGAATTCTAAAATCACGGCTTTTCAATCCAGCCACAAGGTATCACCATTGCACAATGGTGGAGAGTCTCTCCCCCCAGAGCCTGTAAGCACTGCCTCCGCAGAATCCTCAGCCTGCCTGGAGATTGTAAAACTCAAATCGGAAATTGAACCTAACAATATACAGCACTGCCACTGAGCTGGCTCTAGAATCATTTTCTTTTCATGCAGGGAGAAGAGGCTACCTGAAAAAGTTTTTTTCTTTGCTGTTTCCCTTTGCTTCAGGTCCCTATCTGGTCTGATAGTTGAGACTACTGCCCTCAACCACAAGACTGGCCCCAGTTCAAGCCCTTGCCTTAGTAGCTTCTCTGAATTGCTCAATATTTTAGTAGTATTCTGAGATCTCATTTTTTTCATAGAAAGAAAGGCTGGTAGGTATCTCCTGTGGTCTTCTAATCTATCCCCAAAGTGAGCACACTACCTAGTGAACTTACCTTTTTTACACTTATTTTATTATTGTTGCGGAGTGCGCCCTCAGGCCCTGTTAGGAGCATGGAGGCGCGGCCCATCTCTAGGGAGGATGTGAGCCCTTGGATCACAGCACGGCTCAGGGAGGAGATCCAAGGCACACCGCGAGAGGTGAGCAGGTACGAGCACGGGTGGTGCAGGATCAAGGCTGGACTGAAGACAAGGCGAGGATTATCCAGAACAGGAACAAAGCAGGCACAGCCCTCCACTGGACCTACATTCACCAATGAGACCCAGCAACGCAATGCTAGTCTCAAGAGTAGCCCTCCGGCCACTCGATAGCACTTCCGGACCCACCACTTGGGAACGACGAGTACATGAGGCCAGACGGAGGCTGAGGGCAGGAACATGGAGTCAGACGAAGACTCAGGATACTCAGGAGACTCAGACGAAAACTAGGATACTCAGGAGACTGGGACAAAGACTTGGATACTCGGAAAACTCTGACAAGGATTCAGGATACTCAGAAGACTCGGACAAGGATTCAGGATTCTCAGAAAACTCGGACAAGGATTCAGGTTGCTCAGAAGTTTCAGGCAAGGATTCAAGATTCAGGCGAAAGTACTGGGTGAGAACTGCATCACAGCACGCCCTACACAACCGCCCATGGCTGGTCGCGGACCACGCTGAATGCGAAGCAGACTCCAGGCGAAGAAGTGGAACTTGAGACTGGAACATGACGAAGATTCAGTAGAGGCCTGCACCGGGGCGCACCTACACAGCCGCCTGTGGCTGGTCGTGGACCACGCTGAAGTGGAACAGGTCCTGGCAGAGTCTTAGGCATGGACAGAAGCAGGCACAAGGGATCTCTGAAGATCGGGACAGGATTCAAGACTCAGTATTCTCAGAAGCAAGGCATTAAAAACAGGAGTCTTCCAGAGGCTTGCGCTGCGGACGAGAAGAAGGCCTTGTACCACGAAGCGCCCTACCCAGCCTCCCCGGGGCTGGTCATGGACCATGATAATGGCACGCCAAGAGAGATGGACAGACGAGGGGCCTGGGAACTGGACAAAGAGCTGAAGATGTGATGGACGAAGTCAAGACAGGAACATCGGACATCAGGAACACGGAACATGTCACCTCAGGACACGGGACATCAGGACATCTGCACACGAAACATCTGGAATATCAGGAACAGGAGTCAGGCAACGAGGGAGCTCTGACGAAGGATGAGACCAGGAACATCAAGGAGATAAAGTTCAGGAACATGAAGAACACAGAACAAAGATCCATCAAGGCACAGGACGACCACGGAGGACCTGGATCCAAAGAAGACCACAGACGCTATGAAGACTGGATCCGAAGACACTGAGGAACAGCAGCAAGGCCTTTTTATAGGGTTGATCCAGGAACAGGTTGATGACATCATCGACGAGGGCCGCGGGGCTTTTCCCGCTGCTGGCCCTTTAAATATCGAGGAGAGGCGCATGCCCTCGCCTATGGTGAAGCCAAGAAGGAGCAGACACGTCGCTGGCATCCCTGCCACGAGGGAAGCCCGAGGAGAAGCGGCTCCGTGCCACAAAAATGGAAGAAGAGGCAGGCACTGGCGGAGACGGCTTCCCTGCTGGCGGCGGCTCCAGCCGCAAGGAAGGAAACATCACATGACTCAGTCCTGCCGCGCAAAGCAGGAGACAGCCGCGGTCTCTGGGCCGTGGAGGACGGCATCAGCGGCGGCCTGCTGCAAAGAAGGTAGGAGACTGCCTGCGGGACTGCCATGGGCAGGCCCATAACAATTATCACTTATTAGGGTTCATTTGAAACAGCATTGATGATTTCCCAATTTGAATCAGCAGCAAAAAGCACCCTGGAAACTGTGATGAGTTCCAATATAACCTTTACTGGAAAAACATTTGCAAGTGATATGAATTCTTTATAGCTAGCTTCTGTGGTATCAAAACAAAATGTACAATTGCTAATATTTAATACAATTTGGGACTTTTGTCTTTAACTCAATGGGCTCCGATGTTATTCCAATACCAGTTGTCAACTTTAATCAATCTTATGTCCAATCAAATTGATAGGGTATATTGGTTTAGTCACTTTAGTGGTGCTCCATAGGAAAGTCCCAGTTTTCTTACTTCTTGTATAGTTCTTCTCTCTTCCTCGCCTCCATTCTGCTGGTGGTACCTGAGAGGTACCAGGTTTACTCTTCTTTTCCTATTATCTCTTTGAGAAGGTAATTGGCCACAGAGTGTATACAATGCAGACTCCTTCTCCCCAATGCACTGCTCCCTGTGAAGGACTCCAATATCATCCCTCCTAGAGGATGCTGATGATCCTTTGGTCCTTTCTCGGTGTAAGACATCCTTCCGCTTGTTGTGGAACAAAAAGGAAAACAAACTGAATCCATGGGCTCTAGGGCACTCAGCAAAATCAAAAGGGGACTACTCCATAATTTCTAGTAAAAACCTGCAATAGAAAGGTTTCCAAAACATGGTACTCAAATGGGTAAAGCTACTTTGGCTCCATTCCTTATCCTGGGTCTCAACCATAGAGATCCCCGAGTCCTTTCCCAATCAAAACAAAAGGAAACAGGGAACAGCCATAGACATGCTGCCCCTATTAGGTTCAACTCAGGATTCCACACCTTAAAATGGTGACAGGGGTTTTTATGTGCTGGGAATTCACCATCCCAGGATCCCACATGGGGCAGTTATCTCTCTTGCATTAACTAACCCTGTTTGCCCTATGTTGTAGTTGAAACCAGTACTCACTAGTACAGAACCAGCAGGCTCTCTACATTTTGCAGTATTTTATGAGTTTACTGAGCCATCTGTCTTTCATCTGTTGCAGAACTAACAATTTTTTATTCTGCAACAAATGAAAGACAGTTAGCACTAGTTAAACAGGTGGCTAGCGCTGATGGTAAAAACTTAGAGGTCTGGTCCCTATTATCTTTGTTGTTCAAAGACTGTGCTGGACACTTTGTACTAAGTTCTGAATGCAGGAGATGTGACATGATGTATAATTTTGCTCTTTCTGTAAGCCCATTGTGCTACAGTTTTTGATGGCCTTTTTTTTTCTTGACTCAGCCTGAATTGATATTCACTTTATAGCCCCCATCTTTGTACTTTGAGCTAAGAACGTCTGTGCACATAATCCAGTGCCAATTCTGATTGCAGGGTTACTGCAGCTTATCTTTAATATGTTAAATTTTATGTGCAGGAAGAGGTAAATTGATACATACTCAGCACTGAATGATGACTTGCTTTGCAGTACACACGACTGTTCATTTAGGCTAGTAAATTTGTGTCTTCTGAATTGGTGCTACATAACACAAGTAAGCTCAGGTAGACCAAGTGCACTTGTTACATTACCAACTACTATTCTATGGCTTGGAGGAAAAGTCGCTTAAAGTTAATGATCATTTTGTAGAACCTTAGTCCATTCAAAGAATATTTTACATTGCTTTCTTATTTGGATTATAATCTGAGGTTATCGTGCTCTTGTTTGAGCCATACCAACTCCACACCAGGGGAGTCGTCTTTTCCCCAATAGTCAGAACAAAGCTGGTTTGAGATGAAGAGTTTTAGGAGGGCTGGATGATATTGTATCATTAGGTACAGTGGTTGAGAGTACTGCAAAATCCAATAATTAAAGCAAGTCATTGGAATATTCCCCAAGGCAGAGATACACATGCCCAAAGAAAAGCATGTAATCTGCCATTTTCCCCATAACAAACACTCAACTTGAGTCATTGGTATACAACTGACTCAGTGATAAAAAATGGTTGAAATACTTCAAGTATTAAGAATCACTGTACTCTTATTTTGTAATATTTTGACTATAGAAATATAGGGGTTGATATTCAGCCATGGAGCAGCTAGTTAAGTTAGCAGGATATAGCTATCCGGCTAACTTAATGGGGATATTCATTGGCACAGCCTCGCTGCTAAATATTCCCAGCTATCCTGGTATTGACCCCTGCTTTGGCTGACTTCCCCTGGACTAATACTCTGGCTCTGACCCTTGCGCTTCACTCGGACACTCTCTTCTGGCCTACTGTGACTATCAGACCAACCTGCTTGGAAACTATCCGCGGCCTCTACTTGACTAGACTCGCAGGTGCTGCTTGTCTCGCCCGGAGAACCTTCCTGAACTGTTACCGCCCTGAGGTCTCCAGAGCTTCCAGTTTGGGTCTAGTCCATCCACTCTGCATCAGCCGCGCACCCTTGCTCGTGGTGAACACACCCTTCCGCTACCTCTCCGGGAGACCACCAGAGACCTACCTAAGTCTAGGCAGTCCGGGTACCCAAGGGCTCAACCTGCGGAAACCCTGGACTGTTATTGGTGAAACTCCAGCTAGCCTCTGTCTCCTTGTGTGCTCCACCTCCTGGTGGCAGGTGCTCTCTGGGTCCGACCAGAGGGCCATACCAATCCTGTACCAGGCCAAGGGTCCACCTCCAGCGCAACAATATATAGCCACTTTGCCACATTTTTACAGCAGGTGCAATTCTAGATGGAAGACTAAGTTGACCAGGAAATTACATATCTCTGAATATGGGGAAAAGTTGCATGATTATGTTAGAAAGCTGACATATTATATTAGGCATGTTCTCTGGAAATTAAGAATATAAGAATATTTGAGTGTTCTATGGGGGAAGTGAGAAGAGGGAGATTTGATATAAAGATCTATTGAAGATATTAATATGTTGGATTCTTACAAACTGCAATAAAGAAATTATTGAATAAAGTATTAATAAAGCTCAAGAAGTAAACCTTTTTTAATGGAAAAAAAGTTCCAGAACAAGCAGGGCTTGAATGAGGGGGAGGGGTGCAAAGAGAGCAATTGTCATGGGCCTCAGCACCACAAGGCTCTCCCTTGGAGAAAATGAATGACATCACTGAGGCAGAGCTTCAAGGTGATATTAGTGGCTGGACCCAGTCCTTAGTATCTGCTGTAGGCCCCGGTTAGATATAATCACTCAGAGGTCTCTTTCCTGCTTGGTGGACATCAGTATCTGATGGTTATTTACTCTCTCAGACAATAAAAGGACTAGGGGGCACTCCATTAAGTTAGCAAGTAGCTCATATAAAACAAATCAGAGAAAATTATTTTTCACTCAACGCATAATTAAGCTCTGCAATTCATTGCCAGATGATGTGGTTACAGCAGTTAGTGTAACTGGACTTAAAAAAGGTTTTCATAAGTTCCTAGATGAGAAGTTCATAAACTGTTATTAATCAATAAAGAATTGTAGTTTGGGATCTATTCAATATTTGGGTACTTGCCAAGTTCTTGTTATGAACACTGTCCGTGGGTGTTCCCCGCGAGCAGGCTCACTGACTCACCACGCTGCTTGTCTTCACCGATGCGGCAGGACGCCACCATCAGCTTGCCCACGCGGCCCGGAGGCCGCCTGCGATCCTCTTCTGCTCCGCTGTCGGAGCTGCGGCCTTCTTCGGGGCTGGGACCGCCCCCGACACTGATTCTATCTTCGCGGCTGGAGGCCGCAAAAGCCCCGGGCTGGAGTAGCGGCTGGAGCTGCCCCCAGGGCCTCCTGCAGCAACTGGAGCCGCTGCCGACGTTGGAGCCTGCACCCAGGCTCAGTCCTGCCTCTTCTGACGTCTTCCGCACAGACGCTGTGCAGGCCGCTGGCCATGGTCCTGCACAGCCTCTGTTTCCTGTTCTTAGGCGCGCGGCCGCATCTTCCTTCTGCATTTAAAGGGCCAGACACAGGAAGTGTCTGGGCCCCACCTTGATGACTGTTTCCTGCTCAGCCCTATAAAGGGCTGCTCCGTCTGTTGTTCCTGGCCTTGCATCGTCGTGGAGTCTTCGCTCTGGAGGCTCCTGCCCGCCAGAGCCTGTGTAAGGTCTTCTCTTTGTGGAGCTCCTCGTCTTGTTCATTGTTCCATGTCAAGTCTTCGTGCCTGAGGTCCTCGTCCAGGTGTCTTCATCCTCTATGTCCTGGTGTTCCTGCCTTCCGTGATGTTCCTTCCTACGCCATGCCTCGTCTTCGCTCTCGAGCCTTCTGGTCCGGTAGGCCGGGAGTCCCTCAGATGCAGTACTCCTGAGAGGACTAGCCTGCCGGTGGACGGTTGTCCTGTACTCCTGAGCTGTCAAATCCCGGATGTGTGTTCCTGTGCTGTCCCACTCCCGTCGTGGTCCGTGACCAGTCTGCAAGGGCTGTGTAGGGCGCATACTGGGACAGGGTGGTCCGCGGACTCAGTCCCACGGGTGGCCTGAGTAAGGCGCCCTGAGAGACAGTCCAATGTCCATGCCTTGTGTTGCCTATGTGGATGTCTAGAGTCTTCGTCCCTGGATGCCGTTGTATCAGCCATGTGTCTTCGTCCCTGGATGCCGTTGCTTCAGCCATGTGTCCTCGTCCCTGGATGCCGTTGCATCAGCCATGTGTCTTCGTCTAGATGCCGTCGCATCACTCCATAGTCATGTCTTCATGTCAAGGCCCGTCTGCCCTCAACCTCAGGCCAGGCCTGCTGCTCCATGCTGCTCGCAGCAGGTTCGAAAGGGGCCGGAATGGTCGGAGGACCATTCACCTTCCAACATCCTCGGATGTTGGCCATGGGAGCTTGCCGGCCTGGCCGAGGGCACGATTGTTCAGCCATGCGGAGCCACCGTCAACCCTTGGCTCGGCTCAGAAGGTCTGGGTCGGGCTGAGGCCCATGGGCACACTAAAACACCGTTCTCAACAGAATGCAAGGCCTTTCGAGGCCATTCTCAACAGTTCTTGTGACTTGGATTGGACACATTTGGAAACAGGATGCTAGGCTTCATGGACCCTTGGTTTGACCCAATATGGCATGTCTTATGTTCATTTGTTCTTATGTTTATTTTATGTTTTTCTTTGATTTATTTTAGTATGCTATGTTAATTTATACATTTCTTATTGTTCATTGCAGGGATTTACCATTGTAAGATATGCAATAAATCAAGTAATAAATAATCTAAATAAATAAACTAAACTATGGTAAAACTACATTCGGCCATATACACGCATATATGCCGCCACATGTATATTTTTGAAAGGTATCCATAAGGCCCGTCTTGGCTGACCAGTTTGCTTCCTTCCATAAATCTCTGGCTTTCCCCTAACTTCTCCACAAACAAGGATCTTCTCTGCTTATCCTGTGCCCTCTTAAAATCTATTTGTTTTTGTCTGTGTCATCTTCACTGGGAGGTTATGCCATGCATCATCCACTTCTTTTTCTGTAAATGTAAGGTCATATAGATTAGGGGAATTAGTATAATTGGTTATTTGCTTTGTTAGTGGGTTGTACGTTATAAGCTTAACACAATATCTTTGCACTGCATGATTACAGTTTGCTGTTGAGGTGGTACAAGTCTTGTTTTTATAGGGAGTATAGCTATGACTCCATTTTATACTTAAAATTTAATGTGTTAAACTAAGGTACATGCATTAAACAGTAATCATCTCTATACTACAAATATGTCTTAATAGGTTTACTAAATTATTTATAGGCCATGTTTTATGCATTACAAAATGGGGATGTAAACCTTCCCTAACATTAGATATTCATACATTTTACTTGACAATGAGCACAGTGTCCTCTGTTTTCTCTTGTTAATAATGATGTTTTCTGTTATAGGAAGCAGGATATCTTCTGTTTCTCTCTCCTGGGCTCCAGTAAAGTTCTCTTCAGGAGCCAGGTGCCCTCTAGCAAGAGGGGCTAGCAGGCTCAAGGAGTCGAATTCAAGCTTTGGCAAAAGTCTCACAGGTTTTGGCTGGTGCAGTATTTTGCACACATGAAGAGAAATTTTAAAATTGCAGAAGTAAACCAAGCCGCATGTTTTTGGTACTTTTAAAAAACCTATTTAATGCCATGTATTTTTTTTTGAGGGGGGGGGAGGGGGGCAGATGGTGTTGGCAGTTTCCTCCTGCTCCTTTGGACTTCCGGTTTAATCAAAACTGGGGTTGTGATCTGATGCCACGAGCCTTCATTCACAGCTTGCTAGGGACCTTTGTTACCCTATTTTACAACACTGCCTTACTTGCAGTCCTTGGCCAAGGGCCATCCAGCAGAAGTCCTTCTGGGACCTTGCAATCATGGGCAATAAATCCAGCTGGTAGCAGGCAGGCATCATTGTGCACAAAAGCTGCAACATCCTTTTCCCCTGGCGCTGAATTGGAGGAGACCTGAGCCCAGGAATTGAAGCCAGGACCTCTGCATGGCAGTGTACAGCACTACTACTGAGGCACTAGACCTTCCCCCTGCAGGTTTATTTTAAAGTGAATCTATGTTAAGTGATGCAGATTTTTAACAAGAGGTCATGAAGCAAATATTTTCATTGGATTTATATGAAGAAGACATTTGTAGCAAATGGGGTGAGGGAGGGGTTAATGAATTGGAAGTTTTAGCAAGATTCCCGAATCTTGGGGCAAAGATTCCCGAATCTTGGGGCAGAGTCATCCTAGACATCGCTGATAAACTCTGCCCTATCATCTGGCGCAAGCTGAACCCCTCCACGAAAAATCAGAAACCTTGGTACTCCGCAGACGTAAGACAAATGAAAAATGACCTTAGGCAAAAAGAGAGAGCCTGGCGCAAAGACCCTACCCAGCTAAAGGTTTCCATCTTCAAATCCTCGCTACATCACTACAGACTCTCCACACTGAAAGCCAAACGTGACTTTTATGCAGCAAGGATACATGACTATAAATACAATCCAGGAGCCCTCTTCTCCTATGTATCCAAACTCACTAAGTCTTCACCCCCTGCTATTAAAGACGATGAGGCCAGTAGCAAATGTGAGGAACTGGCTCTCTACTTTCATAATAAAATTGCAAACATCCTCCTTAGATTTCCCCCTAACCCCCACCCACTCTCCGCAAGCTTAGACACATGCTCCACCACTGCCACCTTTAACTCCCTCGACACTGTCTCGTCCACTGAAATTGCGTCCATCCTTAGAAAGTCAAACCCGCAACCCACCCCTCCGACACTATTCCCACCAAAACCCTCCTCATGATACCTGACACCATTGCCAAACCTATTGCCGACATCATTAATTGCTCCCTTTCCTCAGGCATCATCCCTGACCCCCTCAAGCATGCAGTTGTCAAACCGCTGCTCAAAAAACCCTCACTGGACTCCAAGGACCCCTCCAACTTTCGCCCCATCTCTAATCTCCCACTCATCTCAAAATCATGGAAAAGGTCGTCAACTCTCAATTAACAGACTACCTTGAAACGAACAATATTCTTCACTCCTCACAATTCGGCTTCCGTAAATATCTCAACACTGAGACCCTCCTTCTCTCCCTTACTGACTACCTCATTCGAGGCATGGACCAAGGACACTGCTACATCCTGGCCCTGCTAGACATCTCGGCAGCCTTCGACACCATAAACCATAAGCACCTCCTATCCCGTTTATCTGACATTGGCCTATCCGGCTCTGCACTCATGTGGTTCACCTCCTATCTCGCTAACAGGCAATTCTCAGTTAAGATAGGCAATGCAGAATCTACCCACCATGCTCTCTCACAGGGAGTCCCTCAAGGTTTCTCCCTCTCCTCTACACTATTCAACATCTATCTCACCCCTCTCTGCCAGCTCTTAACAGACCTCGGCCTCAAATTCTATCTCTATGCTGACGACGTGCAAATTATCATTCCCATTCAGGACTCATTAACTAAGGCCCTGGAATTCTGGGGGAATTGCCTCGCAGCCATCAACACCTTACTTACAAACCTCCACCTAGCCCTAAACACATCCAAAACAGAGCTACTCCTCATTTCCCAACATCTCCCTATCAAACCTGCCCTTGAAAATGACCCTGCATACAACACCCTTCCATCGCTGCTCTACGCCAGAAACCGCGGGGTTCAGATCGACCAACAACTGAACCTTAAGAAACACATCAACATAATCCTCAAGGAGGGTTTTTACAAACTCAATGTTATGAAAAAACTAAAACCCTTACTGCACCCTAGTGATTTCTGCACCGTCATCCAAGCCACACTCTCTGCCAAACTGGACTACTGTAATTCCCTCTTCCTCGGTCTGCCCTACTCCTCCATAAAACCCTTCCAAATGCTGCAAAATGCAGTAGCCAGAACCATCTCCGGCGCACGCAAATATGACCATATTACCCCCATCCTCAAAGGCCTTCACTGGCTCCCAGTATCATCACGTATACTCTTCAAAACCCTCACCATTACTCACAAAGCCATCTTCACACACAATTCAGATTGGCTTGACGAACCCCTCCGTCGCTCATGTCCTAATCGACCTACCAGAACCTCCAACAAAGGGACCCTCCTTGTGCCCTCCCTCAAGAAGGCACACCTATCATCTACGAGAGATCGGGCCTTCTCCATTGCTGGGCCTACGCACTGGAACTCTCTCCCGACCAACCTCAGGCTTGAATCATGCCCTTTGAAATTCAGATCCCAACTAAAGACTTGGTTATTCAAACAAGCCTACCCTCCGGACCATTAAGAACTCCCCCCTAATCATGCCCCATGCCCTCAGACATTATCCAATCCTGTAATTAGTTTGTACATAGTTATGTTATAATTGATATGCATTTGTTTCCTAGTTGCCTTTGCACCTGTTTTTTGCTCTTTCCACGCTTCTCCTATCGGTTCTTCATACCCCTTCCCCTCTCCCCTGTTCATTGTATTTTCCATTCTATTGTTTCACTGTAAACTGATATGATGTTTCGACTAATACCGGTATAAAAAATTCTTAAATAAATAAATAAGATTTGGAGATTGTGTTGACATATCATAATGAGGATGAGATGCTTCAATTGAAATTGGTGGGTGGTGTTTAGGGGATGGGTTGTGGGCTGGAGGGGTATGTGGATGATGTGTAAATTGTTCTGTGTAATTTTTGTAAGAATTTATTTTAGTTTGTAAGATACTTTGATGTTTCCTACAAGAGATGTGTGGTCAAGTTTTACTACATAAATTAAAAATGGCACAGAGGACCGAACATCCTTGACTTTTGACTCCCTATTTTTCACACTTTTAAATGATGGTGCACTTTAGCAGCAGCTATATCAGCAAAGGAAGGAATTGTTCAATTATCATATGTTTTTACAGAAAGCAGCTCAGGAGAAATAAGCCTGGCACACACTAGCAACATCGGAGCTGAGGGACTTAAAACGCTGAGTTTTTCGGATGCTGATCTACAGGCTCTTTTGGAAAACCACCTATATTTTCGAATACCACTTCTGGTTCTAGTGTTGAATAATGGATTAATTTATAAAAACTTTTATGATGTTTGTAAGGTACTTTATGCTGATTCTGTTATGAACTGCGCTGCCCGCGGGTTTCCCCGCGAGCAGGCTCACTCACCATGCTGTCTTCTTCACCCGACGCGGCAGGGACGCCGCCGTTGGGCTTCTTCACGCAGCCAGAGCCGTGGACTTGTTTCCACCACGCGGCCCGGAGGCCGCCCCGGATCGTCCTTTTCACCGCGGCCAGAGCCGCGGACTTCATGCCTCTTTCCACGGGGCCGGGACTGCCCCCAAAGCTACTGCCATCTTCGCGGCACTAGGCCGCAAGCCCCGGTTCCATCCGGCGGCTGGAGCCACCCCCGGGGCTCCCCACAGCGGCTGGAGCTGCTGCCAACGTCGGGGCCTGCTCCTCAGGCCCAGCCTGCGTCTGTACACAAAGACGCTGTGCAGGCCGCTGTCCATGGTCCTGCACAGCCCTGCTTCCTGCTCCTTAGGCGCCGGCTCGCGCCTCTCTGCCAGATTTAAAGGGCCAGACACAGGAAGTGCGCTGGCCCCACCTAGGGAGTGGACTTCCTGCTTGAGCCCTATAAAAGGGCTGTCTTCTCAATCTGTGGTTGCCTTGCATCGGAGTGACATCCCTCTGGAGGCTCCTGCCTGCCAGAGCCTTGTAAGGTCTTCTGTTCTTCGTGGATCTCCTCGTCTCGTCTGCCTTCGTACCACGTCTTCGTGTCTTGGTGTTTTGCCTGAGGTCCCGGTCCATGTCCTGATGTCTCGTCATGATCTTCCACATCCTGATGTGCCTGCCTGCCTGGATGTTCTTCTCTGCGTCTTCATCTGGTGCTCCTAAGCCTTCTGTTCCTGTAGAGCTGCGGTTCTCGGATGATGTTGTGCCCGAGAATGGAGTGGCCTGCAGGTGGGATTTGTCCCTGTGCTCCTGAGCCTTTGTTCCCGCTAGCCATAGATGGAGCTTCGGGTGACATTGATTCCGTCATTGGAGTTCCTACTTGCCTGGGTCTTCCTGCGCTTGTCCCGCTCTCCTCGTGGTCCGTGACCAGCCTCCAAGGACTGTGTAGGGTGCGCAGTGGGACAGGGTGGTCCACGACTCAGTCCCGCAGGTGGGCTGAGTAGGGCACCCTGAGAGACAGTGCCAATGTCCTCCTGCCTTACATCTTGTCTTGTTTGGATCAAGTTCCTCGTCATGCTTGTGATGCCGTCGCATCAACCCAGTCTTGTCCGAGATGCAGTCGCATCAATCATAGTCCTGTCTTCCTGTCAAGGCCCGTCTGCCCTCATCCTCAGGCCGACCTGCTGCTCCTTGCCGATTCAAGCGGCAGGTCCGAAATGGCTCGGAACAGTTGGAGGACCGTTCCCCTACCAACATCTTCTGTTGTTGGCTCTGGCAGCTTGCAGGCCTGGCAGAGGGTAAGCCCGTTAGCCATGCTGGGACACGCTGTCAACCCTCGGTTCGGCCCTGGATTCATCTGGGGTCGGGCTGAGGCCCAAGGGCACACAAAAACACCCCTTTTTCAACAGATTCTCTAATAGAAAACTGCTGTAATCTAAGTACACCATGGGGTTTACAAGTGTTGAAAGATCCTCATTTATATACTGAAAATTCTTATTTTTTCTCAGACTGGAATGCGATCCTTAATAAGTGTAGCTTAGATCTGATGATATTAATCATCAAGATGGCTCAAAAATCTGATTAATTTATACAAGAGGAGATTACTTCAATTAAGACCTCTCTAATGACTACCCTTGGCCTGGATTTTTATATTATGTAGCTAAAATCATTAGAAGAATAAATTGTTCTCACACAGGCATTGCAGGACTGTGCGCATGTCTTGGCAATGGGTGCTGAGGTCTCGGGAGAAGATCAATATGTCATCTAGGTACACGACTACACAAGTATAGCATAAGTCACAAAAAATGTAATTGACCATCTTTTGGAAAATGGCTAGTCCATTGCAAAGCCCAAAGGGCATAATTCGATGCTCGTAGTGGCCTTTGATGGTGTTAAAAGCTGTTTTCCACTTAATTTGGACTAGGTTATATGCCCCCCGTGTTATGCTCCGCGGCCGCAGATGGCTGCAACCTCTGTTGCTCACCTCCTTTTTTGCTACTTTGGCTCCGTTAGGCGAACTCGCAGCCTCTACCAGCTACCACCGGCCCTCCAGCCTCCATTCCTGGGCCCACCTGACCGGCATGGATGCTGCCAACTGCCATCTTACCCACGGGGTTCCCTAGGCGCGTGCGCTCCCCAACCTGCTTTAACCACGTCATGGCGGGAACCTCGGGAATGTCCCCATCAGATGACATCACTCAGCCTCAATACTTAAGCTCGCCGGCCCAGACAGCCGACAACTTGGCAACCAGTTCACTTTGCTGAATCTACTTACTCTCGCTTCAGCTTGTTCCGATTCCTGCTTCCGAGGTGTGAGACTATCGGGAACCCACTCCTTGGGGGCCTTCCTCATCTCTCGGCTATCCACTCCTCGGAGGGCCTTCACCCGGACTCATGCCTGCCTCGCTTCCCAAGGCTTCCTACGAAACGTCTTCCTGTCTCCTGACACTGTGAGTAACCATGCTGCAGATCCATTCTGCGATACCTATATTGGGATCCTCTCTGGTGTATCCTGTTCTGCAGACCACTGCCGAGATATTGCTAGAGGACTCCTTTCCGGATCTGCCCCACTCTGTGGACCCGTGCCGTGATATCACCAGAGGAATCCTCGCCGGTGTACCCCACTCTGCGGACCACTGCCGTGAACTCCCACTGAGGAACCCTCTTGTGTACCATCTCTATGGATCCCGTGTACTTCAGTGACTGTACTATCACTCGGCATTCCCGCTCCTTGGCATCTCATGTCTGACTCCTGCCCTCGGAGTTGAGTCTACACCAGCACCTGCACTGTCACTCCTTGGCCAGGCTCCAGGGGTCACCCTCTCCTTCCCTACTTCTGCTGTATTACATCCCGCTGCCGAGACTCTGCCTACCAACGGTGAGGCTCAGTGGGGCTCCCCCCCCTCTGGGCAGTTCCACCTTTCACCTTGGCCAAGGGACCCACATACTTACAAATCCTAACACCCTGAAGTCTAGTTTGTGAATATCTTCGCACCTTGAAGGCAGTTGAAAACTTTGAGATCAATGGTAAAAGACAGTGGTCCTTTTTCATGATAGTGTTCAATCCCTGTTAATCAATGTATGGCCTGAGGGAGCTGTCCTTTTTCGCCACAAATAAAAATACAGCTCTGGCCACGAAGGAAGAAGGGCGGATGAAACCATGTTCCAAGTTCTCCTGGATATACTTGGACATGGCTCGAGCCTCAGGAAGGGACAAGGGGTAGAACTTTCCCTTAGGGGCTTGGCATCCAGGAGGAGCTCTATCCTGCAGTTTTATGAGCAATGAGGAGGTAGGGTTTTGGCCATTTTCTTTGAAAAAATGTCTGTGAAGTCTGTGTACTGTGTGGTAAGCCCTGGCAGGGCCATGGCTATAGTTAGGTGGCAAGGAGGCTCCAAGTGCTCCAGACAAGAATCCACACAGTGCTGACCCCACCTGGTGATTTTAAGGGTAGCCAAATTGAACTGGGGCGATGTTTAGGAGCCAGGGTAAACCCAGACAATGGGATGGATGGTCCTGAGAATTACAAGTAAGCTGGGTTTTTCCTGATGGAGCAGGCCCATGCAGAGGGTCACTGGTGTGGTAGTCATGGTGATCTGGCCCAGGAAAGCATCCCCGTAAATGGATGAGATTATAAGGGGAGAGGATCTCCAGACCATAGGGATGAGGAGTTGATCTACCACCTCTTCCCTGATGAAGTTCCTGCAAGAACCTGTGGTGAAACTGATGTGACCCAACTCCAGGATCATGGGTAACAGTAGTTGGGGAGCTGGAATAATAAGGTCTAGGGTCACCTTCCCAGTGGACCCTAGGCACTGCAGTTTCCCAGGTTCAGGGGGCATTGGGTGAGCAGATATCCCCAGCTAGCACAATATAGACACAGGCCATGTTGTATATGGCAAAGCCTCTCCTATGCAGATGGGTCACAGCTGTGACCCATCTGCATAGGCTCATTAGGAGATATAGATGTCAGGGAAGCAGGGGCTGGAAGCGAGAATGGCTGCTGGAACCGGGATGCCAGGGTAATATTCCTTCAAAAAGGATGGGCCTCTCAGACTCTCTGCTGGAGTCAGTGGTTGATCTTCCCAGTGAGCATGATGAGTTCTTCCAAGGAGACCAAAAGGTCTTGGGCATCGAGGTCATCTTTAATCCTTGGGGAGACACTGTCAAAGAAAATGGTAGTGAGGTAGTCCTCCCACCAGTTGAGTACTGTTGCCAGAGTTCTAAATTTGATGGCATACTCAGCCAGTGTTCAGGAGTCTTGGCGGAGGTGTAATAGGTCAGAGCCCATAGTGGCCATGCGACCAGGCTCTTCAAAAACTGTGCAGAATACATCAGTGAATAGCTGGAGATCATGCAGCAGAGAACATAAGAACATAAGAAATTGCCATACTGGGTCAGATCAAGGGGCTATCAAGCCCTGCATCCTGTTTCCAACAGTGGCCAATCCAGGCGCAAGTACCTGGCAAGTACCCAAAAACTAAGTATATCCCAAGCCACTGATGCTAGTGACAGCAGTGGCTATTTTCTAAGTCAACTTGATTTAATAACAGGTAATGGACTTCTCCTCCAAGAACTTATCCAAACCTTTCTTAAACCCAGCTATACTAACTGCACTAACCACATCCCATGGCAACAAATTCTAGAATTTAATTGTGCATTGAGTGAAAAAGAATTTTCTCTGATTAGTTTTAAATGTGCTACATGCTAAATTCATGGAGTGCCCTCTAGTCTTTCTATTATCCAAAAGAGTAAATAACTGATTCACATTTACCCATTCTAGAATTATGATTTTAAACACCTCTATCATATCCCCCCTCAGCCGTCCAAATATTCCCATAGGGGAGAGGCCCAGGCCAGTGCCATCCTATGCAATAATGAAATAATGTAAGTCATTTTTGTGAGGTCATCCAGGAATAATGATGCACTGGTTCAAGAACCCCAGCATTGCTTGGGGTATCTGGTGTACTGGAGTGGACCCGGTAGCTGGGGTATGGGATTACTGGTGACCACGGGAGATGGCATCACTGAAGCGAACAGTGGTGAGGCGGCTGCGGTAGTGAGAGCATCTTCTCGCAATGACATCTGGTCCATGGCAACCACCAGGATTTCCAGGATCTTTTGTTGATCCTGCAGCTTATGGGTGAGACCCAGGATGGTCTATAGGGATGTCACATCTGCAAGATTCATGGCCTTGGCAATCTGTTGGTTTCGTGGACCCTTGGATCGAGGTGGAGTTGATGCAAGCTGCAGGGAGGAGCCCTACAGGTCCCCATCATCGGCAGATGGATTCAGATGAGGCAGAAGCTCAACTGGAGCTTCTTCATTACCAACCCATGCCTTTGGGCAAGTTCCCCACCTGCATGCTATCCCCTGGTGGTTTCTAGAGACACCGGGACCCCACGCTAGCCTTAACAGAATGCATAGGGTAACCTGCACAGAGCGGCATTTACTACCCTTAACAGAACGCATGGGGGGAATCTGCACGGAGCAGCAGTTACTACCATAAACTAATTGCTGGGCAGACTGAATGGACCATTTGGTCTTTTTCTGCCATCATTACTATGTTATTATGTTACTATCTAAGGGTCATAGGGTTCCTAGAAAAACACTCACAGACCAAACACACACAATAGCAGGATCACTAATGAGTCCAAGATGGGCAGAGCTAAGAAACTATTTATTAATGTAACCCTTTTTACCCTTTTAATGTATTTATTAATGTTTATTAATGTAACCCTTTTTCCGGGGATAAGCTGGATCTCAAAGAGCCATAAAAGAATTTAAAAAATATGGCTAACTCCACAGTCTTTTTCCCCATCTTCTTGTCCCAAGGGATGGGTCCTTTCTGTCCTTCAGGGCCCAGAACATAGGAGAACTCCCTTGTGTATGTGTTACCATAGCTCTTCAGGATAGGTACCTTCACAAAACAGGCTGGACTCACTAGATGGGTTTTCAAAATAAAGTTTACTGTGCTTGATTATAAAATAATCAATAGGAGCATAAAATAAAGTGTCCTTGTACATTCAGATTCTTTAGTCATATGAGAGTACACGTTTAAGGTGTATCGCTCTCTGTGGAAATGTCCCTTGGAATTGGATATTGAAACTTGTGTCTCCTCTATGAAGTGGAGTGAATTCTTGTCCCAAGGTGGCTGGGGTATCCTAACCTTGACAAATGTTCCCATCCCCACAGTGTCTGATGTCCAGAGGGCACTCCCAAACTCCAACCTAGCCATTGTCCTGTGTCCCAAGGGTAGAAATTCCATTGGGGGTCTCCAGATATCTTGTTCCTCTTCTCAAGATATACTGTGGACCCTTTTAGAGGAAAGGGCTCTCTACTGGAACATTTCTTACAGTCCAGCTCTGGGAAAGGAAGGGGGCAGAAAAATACTGCTTTTCCAGACAGATGGAAAAACAGTGTCTTGACAAAAACAACACTGGATCTTCTATTAGTGGTCTCTGCAACCTCCTCATGATGGGGTGAAGTTGCTTGCAGATCCTTCCTGTACTTCTGGAGAGGGGATTTCTGCCTCCCAGAAGGCACAGGTTTAAAACAGCAAAAATCTTAATAGTCTGAGCCAAAGGGCAAAATAATCAAACTCTGCATGTCTGTCATCCCTCCAGTCTGTAACCAAGATCTGGCAGGGCAGTGTCTCTCCCTTCCTTAGCTAGGCTGGAGGCCTAAACTTGGAAAGCACACTGTAGTAGCTCCTTCTCCTTCCAAAATCAAACCTACTCTGCCTTACCCTCCTAACTCCTAACCCCCATCCTCACCTCATGGTCTAGGAGTAATCCATTCTAGCAAGCCTCTGGGGGAGGTACTATTTCAAATGGTATGTCCCTTTAGATGACTAACCATGGACTGGGAGCTAGGACCCATGGGATCTCTATATTAAAAAAAAAGTAGGAATAGTGTGAAGGCTCACCGCCCGTGCTGCCTTGGGTGCCGCTCCGCTGCCTCCAGCTCAGGCCCCTCGCGAGTCCTGGATATCTCTGGAGTCTCTCAGTCTCACAGGACTCCCTGGGTTCAGGTCTCCGCCGGCCCTGGTTTTGCTGGGCCTCTGGGTTCTCTTTGTGTGGCGTGGGGTTGAAGCAGTCCCCCAACCCCCAAAGATAACACAGAGAGAAAGAAGTTCCTCAAAGCAATTTTATAAAGCAGAGTAGCTGAATCTGTTACATTGGCTCCGTCCCCTCAGGAGCTGAACAAATGACCCTGCCCCCGCTCTCCAGCAGTCTAACCCCTTGACACAGGTGCTGGAGCAAAGGCACTGTTTGAGCCCCCTGGCTCTCCCGTCCACCCGCAAACACACCTGCCCTAACTTCCCTTAGGGTACAGGTTCTCTGTTTCCCTTTTCAGGCTAGGCTGTGCCCCTGAGACAGCTGGAGGATTCCTCTCCCCCGGAACCTACCTCCATTTCCTTCTCCCCCTTTGCTTCCTGGCACTCGCTTTTTCTGGCCACTGCTGCTACCTAGGCACGCCCTCTTCCTCTAGCTCCCCAGGCTCACCTGTGTGACTCATTAGTGTCTAAGTCTGACACCTGCTCACCTCCAGGCTCTCCCTACAGGTCAGGTGGTGGTTCTAGGAACCTGGGATTTGTAGTTTCCGCCTTCACCTGCTCCACCTGCTGGCGGGCTCTAGTATTACTAGCTGCCTTATGGTATCTTATCCATTCCTGCCCCCGGCAGCGCTGCACTCCATCACAATAGTGAATGCAAAAAAGCATTATATTTGTAATCAGGACAGGTAAAATAACAAAAATGAAACAGTAAAAACTAACTAAACACTTTTCACTACTTCTAGTGCCTGGGGAGGTCAAGAAAAAGGCTATCCACAGGAGCTAAACAGGGCCCCAGCACAGAGATCTGCTCCCTCTGTACCCCAGCTGAGACTAGAGAGTTCTAGCACTTTCAGGGTTAGTTCTCTGTCTGCAGGGCCAATCAGTGCACACAGTACTAATAATTGCTTCCTGACCAATGGCCTGCTGTTGCGACCGTTGCTGCCCAACGTCTCCACCCCGCCCACCTTACCTCTGTGGCGACTCCCTCTTTGCTTGCTGGATGTTTGGCTGCCGTGGCGTCATCTTGCCGCCCTCCTCCGGTGTCCCCGGACCGGCAGGACGCTGCACTCCGCCATGTTTCCCAGAAGCCTAAGGGCACACGCGCGCGGCGCGGCCCCAACTCAAGTACCAGCAGTGGCGTGAACCTCAAGGGCGTCCCCCTGAGATGATGTCATCCGCACCAGATATTTAAGGTCTCTGAATTCGCTAACTAATCGAGTTAGCAAGGAAAGGAAAAGTTTCTTATGCTCCTAGCTACTCTGCCTCCTCGGACTTACCAGGGGTACCCGCTCCTCGGGGGCCTCGTTTCTCTTTTGCTTTTCAGGTCGTAGTCTGGAACTGGTACTCCCTCCTCGAGGGCCCACGTTCTCGGACCTGCTTCTGAATACCACTTCTGCCAGGAAGTCATCGCTGCCTACAACACCAGTGAGTTACCATCCTTCTCTCAGAGCTTTCCCTGGAACCAGGTACTCGCTCCTCGAGGGCCTAATCCATTCCAGCTCCTGGGCTGCTTCAAGAGACTATTGTGTGAGTGTTACCATCAAGGTTCTGTTCCTGAACTCTGCATACCCTGCCTACTCACTATACTTAGTTTCTCTACAGCTCTGCCATCCTGGGATCGCTGTTCCAGTATCTGAGGGTCTACAGCCCAGCCGGGTGCTTCCAGCTCACTACTGCCACCTCTGGTTCAATATACTGTTTAATAAAAGAACTAGTGTGTGTCTGTCTCCAAACTCTGAGCCTGACCAGTGGTCCCTCTCGGGATCTTCCCCCAGGGGCGTGGTCATCTGCCACCGGCCCAAGGATCCACCCACAACTATCCCAAACAATAACACCTGCTGACTGGTAACAGCTTTCTGGCCTATGACATTGCAGGATGTTTCAATTTTACATGTCCTCAGCGACACTAGGATGTGTATGCAGTTCAAGCTTCCTGCTGAATCAAGGCAGCATTCAAAGCCTCTGCTTGAACCAAATATAGAGGTCAAACTCCATTGGCAGGCCAGCACAGAGGAAACAAGCTCTCTGGGAAAAAGTGTCACAGGGCAGAACAATAAACCACAGAGCATACAAAAAGCCTGTTTTTCTACAGACCCCTCCTCCCCAAACCACTCCTCAGGGTGTCTTTCTTATTCTGGATTAGAAATATGAAGCCACTCTGTGTTACTATAAATAATGGGGTTGACTTCCCAATTTAAATTCCCAAGCTGAATAGCTTGGATCATTTGCTGGACCTCAAATTCTGCAGTCTCTTCTCCTTTTCTGCCTCTGTTGTACCAGAAGCACACCGATGATGGGTAGCACTGGACGGGTGCCCCAGGCTCTCCTATTTCTTGTTTCCGCTGCTTATGTTGGATAGTGAATGCTGTGGGGGTGTGCACAGTCATGCAGCTCCTAATTTGTGTAATTATTTGCTGTCTGCACAGTTGATGTATATCAACTTATGGTCAATGCCTTCATGCTTGGAGAGCTGTAAAATGATAAGAGTATAAATTTATTGAACCATTAAATTTAGATATGTTGCCATTTATCCTCTCATCTGGTGTCCCTACTTGGATCAAAAAGCACCATATAATTGATTTTTTTTGCTTAAGGTTTTGTACAAAGCTTTAAAAATGTGCACCTTTCACCCCTATGAATAAAACTCCCTTCCTTCCAACAAGGGCAATACTGATTTCCCTCCTTCCATGATGCAATGCTTATTTCTTGTTTAGCAAGAAAAAAAAAAGTCACACAACTCAAATTCCTGGTTTGTAGAAATTTAGTTATGGATTTCACCTTTCTCAATATTATCAAATTTCATCTGACCACTGGTTTGCAGTATAACTGCATCCATCCATGTTAGATCATCTCAGGCATATGTCTCTCTCCTTAGTCAAATCGATGCTCCTGTGACATTTATGGATCAAGATGAGGATGATATTTACAGATTGCTTTCCGCTGGTAAGCAAAAGAAATAATAAATGTCTGCATAATTAGAATAAAGACTTTAATTTGTCTATCTCTGCAATGGATTGCCTTGATCTATGGGTTCTAATCCCCAGAGTATCTCAGAGACAGAGAAACTATGATATTCAATTAAATGTTCCCAGAAGCTGAACTATTTCCCAGCTGTATTTTGTGCTCCAAAGCGGAGTCCCCACTCTGCTGGCAAGGCTGTGGGGTAGTACCTAATATTGCACATGTCTTTTGGACTTGTCTGGTTCTGGTTCCCCTGTGGAAAGGGGCGTGCAATAAGATTATTGCAGTGGTAAAGATTAGGAATGAGATGCCTTCACAACTGCTCCACTTAGTGGATCTGAGATACAGTATAGTATATAGGGGCAATTTTGAATAAGCTGCTGAGAAAGTGCATGGGTACTTCTGTATCCGTGTACCTCGAGCAAGGGTTCAGAAAAATACAACCTCTCTCTGAAAATTGGCTAAAGAGGGTCAGCCCAATGGCTGAGTGGCAAGTGCTGTGCACATCCACGCGTAAGGTCCCATATTTGATTCTCAGATCGGATCTTCTGTACCCCAGGTTGGCTGGGGCTGGGAGTGTAACAGAGGCAACATTCACTGCCCCTAAAGGGGGAGGGCATTGTGGCCCTCAAGAAGAATGACACCTGCTGGCTGGATTTAGAGTTAACGATGCAGAGGTCCAGAAGGAGCTCTGATGCATGGCTCCCCCTGATTCAGGGCTGTTGCTACAATGACCAGACTAGGAACAGTGGGAATGAGAGTCTAAAAAAAAATAAAAATATATATATATATATATATATATATATATATGGGGGGGGGGGGGGGGGAATGAAGGTTCGTGGCATCAGAAACCCAGCACGGGTTCCAACTGAGCTGCAAGGAAAAAAGGAACTACTGGGCCCAAAAGAAAAAACTGGCTAAAGGCACGTGGGTACTTTTATGAGAATAGGGCAAGCAGAAACATCAGGGCCTGGCTGACCACAGTACATGCACAGGCTGTTCTTCCTCCTAAATCTTCTCTCTTTAGAGGTCACGTGACCGTGACCAGGTTCCTTTGGTTCCTTCTTCTCCACAGCAGGAGATGCTGAACCCCCTCGCAGTGCAGGAGCACTGGTTTGTTTCAACCCAGGTAACACCTTAGGCCGGAGTTCCTTCACCTCGGAGCCGCCAGTCAATCCGAGTAATTAAGGCTATTAATGCTTCCAGCGAGTCAGGTGTCTGACAAGCAGCCAGCTCATCCTTTACGTGGGTGTCCAGTTCTCTGCAAAAGAGTGTCTTCAGACATCTGGGATCACAGCGAAGTTCCACTGCAAGAGTTTTAAATTTGATGGCAAATTCCACCAGAGATCTGTTGCCTTGCTTCAGGTCCACCAAAGCAAACCCAGCAACAGACATACGAGCAGGGTCATCAAAAACGGATTTAAACAAGTCCATAAATCCTTCTATGTCCTGCAAGATAGGGTCCTTGCATTCCCACAAGGTAGATGCCCACGATAAGGCTCTTCCATCCAAATAAAACAGAATGTAGCTGGTCTTAGAGAGGCCTGTGGGAAACAATGAAGGTTGTAAGGTGAAATGTAAGCTACACTGGTTCAAGAAGCCCCGAGTCTTTTGGAGTTCTCCGGAGAATCGAATAGGCACCGCCAGTGGAACAGCTGACTTTAAAGTTACCTCTGGTAACTGACCTTCTTGTATAGAAGCTGTGCCTTGTGCCTGCTGGGTGTGAAGCGGGTGAAAAGCTGCAGTAAGTTTCTCCAAGGTTTCTTGCTGTTCAGAGATGCGTTGAGCCAGGCCCTGAATAGCCTGCAAGGCAGAAAGATGAGCCAGGTCCATGGGCTACAGACATCAAATACCTTTAGCTGAATCCCCAGGAGTACTGCTTCTCCAAATACTTTTCTTGAAAGCTGAATTCACTGAAGTATCTGTTTCTCCAATTCTTCTCCAATACTTTTAGCCGGATTCACTGGAGTTAGCAATCTGTTAGTGATCTGCTCCCCCAGAGGGGCAGAGCTAGCAATCTGTTATCGATCAGCTCCTCCGGAGGGGAGGAGTAGCAATCTATTATGGATCTGCTTCCCCAGAGGGGAGGAATTAGCAGATTGTTAGTAATCAGTTCCTCCAGAGGAGAGGAGTTAGCAATCTGATTTAGATCTGTTCCTCCAGAGAGGAGGAGTTGCAGTCTGTTATGGAATCTGCTCCCCCGAAGAGAGTAGCCAGCAGTCCGTTGTACTCCGTAGACGGAGTTAGTGATCTGTTGTGGGTTGACTCCCCACAGAGTGGCAGTCTGTATGATACCACTCTAGTAGTGTAAGGAATGAACACTTAATGTAAATTGGTGAATCCTTGGGCCGATGGCAGATGACAGCGCCCCCAGGAGGATATCCTGAGAGGGACCACTGGCTAGGTTGGAGTATGGAGACAGACACAGATAGTTCTTTATTAGGCAAGAAGTAGAACCACCAGAGGTGGCAGTAGTGAGCTGATGTGCCCGGCAGGGCTGAAGTCCTTCAGATACTGGAACTGCGATCTCTGGGTTGCTGAGCTGTAGAGAGAGGCTATAGGTAGTGAGTAGACAGGGTATGCTGGATACATAACCAGTAGTAGATGATTTATTTTATTTTTATTTAAAGCTTTTCTATACCAGCATTCATGATACAATCATATCATGCCAGTTTACAAAGAACAGGGGGGTGCAGTAACTTTGTTCTTTTAACAAGTGCAGTGGAAGCAAAAGTTACAATATAACATGGTTGTTGAAACTGGGGAAGGAAGAAGAGAAGCAATAGACAGACAGAATAATAGAATCTTTACAGAAATAAATTAATTTACATTGTGCGGTAATGTCTCTTTGTGTATAATATTTACATAATGCAGTAAATTGTGATACACTCACAATTGTAGATATCTGAAATGGCTTATATGCAACAGAGAGTCTTCAGTATATTCAGGAACAGGAGCCGTAGGCGAGTACTGGTTCCTATATGCAGTCTGGAATAAGAACTGACAATAAGAACTGACAATATCTGTGTATGAGATGGCTTCTGGAATAGAAGAGAGTCTTTGGAGGGTTTTAGGAACATGGGCCCTCGTGGAGCAAATACCGGTTCCTATCTGCAGTCTGCAATAATGACTCACGATCTCTGTACCTGCGATAACGTCTTAGACAGAAGAGAGTCTTCAGAGATTAGGAACATAGGCCCTCATGGAGCGAATACCGGTTCCTATCTGTAATAGAACTCACAGTGTTCACGTCTGCAATCGCTTCCAGTCAGTAAGGAGTCTTCTGAGCATTCAGGGATGTAGGCCCTCAAGGAGCGAGTACCGGATCCTGTCTTAGCAATCTGAAATCAAGAAGAGAGAGCGGGGCCCCTGAGGAGCAGTTACCCCTTGGTAAGTTTGAGGAGGCAGAGCAGCAGAGAGAGAGACTTATCCCCCCCTTGCCAACTCGATTCGTAGTTGCAAGCAAAGACCTTTTAAGTTGGAAGCGGATGACATCACTACGGGCGACGCCCCCAAGGTTCGTGCCCTTGCTGGTACAAACTCTGGAGCGCGCACATGCGCGCGCCCTTACGTCATCAGAAACATGGCGGATCCGCAGCGTCAGGCCAGCCCGGGGATTCTGGGAGAAGCGGCGAGGAGAAGCCGCGGCAGCATCTGTCAGTCAGACCCAAAGGGAGTCGCCACAAGGTAGAGAGGGTGGAGCGAGGGCGAGAACAGGCACGAACGCAACAGATCCTTCATTCTTATCCATTCATGATTTTCCCCTACTATTTTAGAACATCCCCCACCACCTAGCTCAGCCATTGCAGTGATGGTCCTCGGCCAGGGGCCACAGACCGCAGCCAGTGGTATCGCTAGACAAAAGTATTTGGGAGGCTAGGGTGTCATGGGGGGCATAAAGTATGGAAGGAGGCAAGCCAATGTGGCATTTTCACATAGCATGGATTCCTGGCTTTGGCTATAAAAGGTAATAAGAAAAAGTCCAAAGGACCTTCTGTGCAAATTATTAAAAAAAAATAAAATTGTTTCAAGTACCCAGTAAAACAACTATTACAATTATTTGATAGCATCATTTAACCAATTCTTCTATATGGATATGAAGTCTGGAGTCTAAATAAGTAGGGACAGAATCTCAATATAAATCCTACACATCCAGTTTGTAACATACACTCCATATCCACAGAAATTCCCCCAACAATGGACATGGGGTAGTTGTATTGCCATACAAAATAATATATTCAAATTCTGATGTCACCTTAGTAATAGCCACACAAACACCTTCCACTTCCACACACTTTGTGAAGTAACACAAAACCCTACAAAAATGATATTTGGAGCCTATGTAGCAGCTGTTCTATAACGGCACTAACTGCTAGGACTGAAACAGCAATAACCTTACTTGTAAAAGGGCAGCACTGTAAATATTACATCGGGTTCTATAACACTAATATTCCAGCCAGACTACTATACACAGACACTACTCGCTAGCAGAATCCCTCATCAAGGTTACAAATGACATGACGAACATAGATTGACTCTTTCCTAATACAAAATAAGGGACCACAAATTAGAAACTGTAACATGCAGAAAAAAATGAAAACAGAAACCCTGAGAAATCCAAATCTGAGCATGCAGCACTGGAGAAAGAGAAAACAGAAATGCATTTCTGCCAATACTGAGCAATATACATACACATTCCCACTCTAAAAAATATAAATAAAATGTTTTCTTCTCTACCTTTTTGATCTGGACATTTAATTTTTTTAAATTGCGTTTTCACAGTTTCTCTTTTCAGTCTTCTTCAAAATTCTTTTCCAAGGTCTTCCTTTCTATTTTCCATTCTTCTTTCTCCTGTCTTCTTCTATTACTTCCCTGCATCTGTTTATGATATTGATTTCTCTCTTCCATCTATTTTCTCCATTTCTCTTTTCTCTGCCTCTCTATCCACTCATATATAAATTTCACCTCTCCTTCTCTGTTTCTCTAACCTCCCAGTCCTCAGTTTCCCACTTTTCAATTCTCACCTACCTACCTGCCTTCCATCTCCAATTCTCACCCTCTCCTCAGCCCTCCCTTGCCCTCCTCATCCTCTCCTCAGCCCTCCCTCTCTCCCACACCTTCCAGAGCCTCATATCCCCTCCTCTGACTTGCATCCAAGCCCTAGTTGCATCCAATCCCTAACGCTCATCATCCACCATCCTTTCTCTCTCATTCCCTTACCAGTCCCAGCTCCTTCTATGACGGCAGATAAAACCCCCCATGCTCCATCCAGCCTGTTCAGCAAGTTGTTAAGGTTAATAACTGCCACTCCATGCAGGTTAACCTCCCCCTCCCCCCACTCACCATGCCTTCTGTTAAGGGTAGTCACTCATTTCCTATCTAGCCTCCATTTCCTGTCTTCTGACTTATTCCTTACCCAGACTCTTATTATCCTTCTTTTGCCATCTCCCCAGTCCCATTCCCACCCTCTCTCACTCCTTTCATAGACCCATCCCTTTCCTCTCCCTTCTCTCCACAGCATCCCCATTCCTTTCTACTGCCTCTCACCCTCTTTCTAGTACTCCATGAAATTCACTGCCCAACCCCACCTGACCCTTCAGCCCTCTTCTGTTATTCCCATTTAACTCCCCACACTCATTAATTGTAAAAAATTATTTAATTTCAATAAATCTAATTTTTTTATTAATTATTTTTTTAAAATATATATTCTGCCTTCTGTGACAGCCAGATAAGTGTATTCGGCTAACTTATCTAGCTGCTCAGCGGTTGAATACGCACCCCGGATTTTACACATGTAAATGCACTTTATCTGTGTAAATAAGCTTTTGAAAATTGCTACAATTTATGCCATTGAATTGTTCATAGGATATTCATGTGTAAGTGCACTTTGCGCGCATAAATGGCTTTTGAAAATTGCTAAGAAAGTATGTTACATTTACCTGTGTAACTCCTTTTAAAATTACCTCCTAAGTTTACTGTTGACTGCAAAGTATTTGTGTGTTGCTGAAGTGGACACTTGGGCCAAGTTGGAGTTGGCACAACCTACAGGGAGGAGCCCTGCAGGTCCCCACCACTGGCAGGCGGAGCTGATTGGAGCAAAGACCCAACTGGAGCTTCACCAGTACCGCTCCCAGACCATAGACCCAACCCCTCTCTGTGCTCTCTCTTCCCTGAGGCCTGACGACAGGAATGTTGCTAGGGACTTCAAACATCCGAGACACGGGTCTCTAGGTCCTTTCTCTCCCCACCAGGTATACTGTCTTTTCCATAGACCAGACTGGACACTTGAGGACCAGAGGAAGAAGGGATATGACTCTCCCATCTTTTGCACAAATTAGCATAAATCTGCCACCATTGCCCCTGAACTTGATTCCCTTGAAGTCCCTCTGGTCCTTGTATTCTAGCATGCCCAGGACAGTGGCAAAGAACAATCTACAGTGGATCAATAGAAGCAACAGGGTCATCAGTGATGAGTGATAAGTGATGCACTCATGAATCAACTTGAAACATCATAAGAATGACAGAGCACAATCTGCATTATGTTGTGTCCGTCAGAATGTAAATCCCAATTCTCATACCTTTCCTGAAGTCTTTTCAGTTACTTTAGATCTCCTATGAAATACCAGATGGGCACTCTCCTCTCAAGTGTACCACAGTTGAGTCAGCAGCAAACACAGTTCTTAAATACCTTCAACTCCTTCCCTCTGCCTTTATTCCTCAGGATCTTTCTAGATGAAAGACACATCTTCCCAATAGAATGAAAACTAATATCCAGGTACCAAGAGCACTCAGTTCCTGGTGGAAAACAATCGTTTTGGACTCCAAAAATGGGGAATATAAACTGTTGCGCCAGAGGTGGACCCTTGGACCGAGGTGTGGTTGACGCTATCCGTAAGAGGGATCCTACGGATCCCCACCGTTGGCAGGCAGAGAGGGCTGACGGACGGAGGCCGGCTGGTGCTTCACCAATACCAGCCCTTGTTCCCCGCAGGTTGAGCCTTTGGGTGCCGGGGCCGGCTGGACTTAGGTGGCCTCCGTCAGTGGTCGTCGATGAGTGGATTGAGGTCAGCCCAGAGGCAGCAACCAGTGTAGGTAACAGTCTGTACTGGATGAGGTGGAGTCCCGGAGACCCGGGCGCCAATAGGAACATAGTCTGACAAAGGGCGCCCGAGCAAGAGCAGGCCGAAGCCTGAATGAACCACATCCAGGACAAAGGCTGAAGAGGCATCTTTAAGCAAGCTGGATTCAGGACTGGCGGCAGGCTGGAAGCAGTGGCAAGCAAGGCTGAGGTCTGGACGAGGAGAGAATCAAAGGATAGTCAGACGAAGCAGAAGTCCAGGGCTGGAGAGAAGCAATGGCATGTCAGGCGATGCAGAGGTCCGGGGCTCTCTCCAACGAAGTAGTCCAACGTTGCCTCTCTCCAACGAAGTAGTCAGATGATGCAGAGGTCCGGGGCTGGAGAGAGGCAACGGAATAGTCAGGCGATGCAGAGGTCCGGGGCTGGAGAGAGGCAAGGAGTAGTCAGGCGATGCAGAGGTCAAACCAGGTTAGCAATCTGAGGGAAGGACGAAGGAACAGGAACTCAGGAACAAGGAAACAGGAACGAAGGCAATCAGGATAAGGAACCAGGAACAGAAGAAACAACGAGCACTCGACTAGTGAGGGGACCTGTTGCAAAGGTAATTTGAGAGAGCGGATCCTGGTCTTAGAATACCGGAGCTTGCCGACGTCATCATCCGGGGCTGCGGCCAGGTTCCCACTGCGGGCCCTATTAAAGGATCAGCTGTGTACGCGCGCACGCGTGCCTAGGGAGGGGTGCAGCATTGGTCGGCCCGACGTGGAGCATCAGGAACTGTAGCAGAGCTGGAGGCCTCAGGGGCGGCCCGAGGACGGAGCCGGCAGCCAACAGCTGCCAGAGACGAGGGACTAGGTGCTGGATCATTTTGAGAGAGGTGAGGGGGCCAAGCCGCGGGTCTGCTGCGGCCAGCGCATGTACCGTAAACAAGAGACAAGAAAGGTGGAAAAAGCTCCTTGCCTCCGAAAATGAAGATATTTACTGTTAGAAAAAATAACTGAAAGTTGAAAACTCTCGGCAGCGGGTCACATACACGGCCCCCCCCCCCCCCCCACACCAGATTCTGACAGTCAAGGCAAAAAGAGAGTGAACGGTACTGAAAGGATACTTAACCCTGGTATTAAGTGTGAGTCCTGTGACTATGAATTTCACCCAAGTTGGAGGTCACATAAGGAACAGGCTTCTCGGTCTCCTGGTTTTACACCAATGCATGCTGGGAAATACATAGGGAAATCAGAATTTCTAATCCCTGCATATGTTGGGGTAAAGCTAGGAGGAGAGAAGTCTGTGCCTTCTGATGTGAAACTCTCTGGCGACCCTACTGGCAGGCTCCCCAGGCCCTGGGTCCCTGCCAAATCAATGGGCAGCACAAGGCCAACCCTGACTGTAAAAGGAGGTTTTCGCATGGTGTGAAGCAGTGATGTGCTTAGTATAGCTGAACAGTATGCTAGTATTGTGTGCGTCTTAAAATATCCCTACAGTCCTAAGGATACGTATTTACACAGAAACAGAAAAGATGACGGCAGATGAAGACCAATAGGCCCATCTGTTCTGCCCAGTCTTACTCCTGATATAATGCCATAAACTCCAGTTGATCTCCGCTTTCCCCCTTACTTCTTAGCAAATAGGGATTCTCTGTGCTTATCCCAGACTTTCTTGAAATTCGTTACAATTTTGACTCCACCTCCTCCGCTGGGAAGCAGTTCCTTACATCCACTACCTTTTCTGTGCTAAAATATTTTTTGATATTGCTCCTGAGTCTACACACAAGAGCTTCAGATTGTGGCCTCTTGCTCTACAGCATTCTTTCCTCCTACTACAACAACTACTCCTGCTATTTAACATTTCTGTAGCACTACATGATATATGCAGCACTGTACAAACATACTAAAAGACAGTCCCTTCTCAACAGAGCTTACAATCTAATAAGACAAACATACAGGACAAGAGACTTGGGGTATTTCATAAAGCAAGACAATGCTTAAAAAAGAAAAGAAAAAAGTTAATTAACAAGACTAAAAGCAGACGATCAGGCATAATCCTCTGAAAAAAATGTTTGTTTTCGGTGCTTGATTTATACCTCTGAGGTTTTCAGGTATCTCTATCATACCCACTGTATCTCCCCTGCTCTAGGGTATAAATATATAGATCCTTAAATCTCATCTCATGCATTTTGGTATTGAGTTAACCTGGCACCATTTTGGCAGTTAAGGGGCAAAAGGACATTATAAGGTCCATAATCCAGGGTTTCCCAAACCTGACCTGGGGACGCCACAACCGGTCAGGTTTTCAGGATATCCATGATGAATATGCATGAGATAATGCATATTCATTGTGGAAATCCCGATTGGCTGTGGGGTTCCCAGGATAGGTTTGGGAAGCCCTGCCGTAATCAGTTCGCTTGTCTAGCTAAGTCGGGCACGTACTGACAAAACACAAGGCTTTTAAAATCCCATCTGTCTGACTACCCCTGACATGGATAGCGTGTTATCCAGTTAAAACTTATCCAGCTATGTCATGAGCTGTCTGGAGGAGTTCTATGACAGAGTGCCATTATCCAGCTAAGTTAGCTGGACAAGCCCGATTTTTAGCATTACCCGACTATGGGGCAGCTCCAGGAAGCTCATGAGAGTCCTACAGTTAGCCAGCTAAACTTCTTCGGCTAACTTTCAGATAACCAGGTATATTTAACGGGGCACCTACACCACTGAATAACCAGGCTAAGTTAACCAGATAAGTTTATCTGGCTACCTTTAGGTCTGTTCTTACTCCATGCTGCCATGTGGAGGATCTGGGTTCAGTTCCCAGTCACATCTTCAGTTCCCGGTGTTGGCCAGAGCTGGGGATGCTGCAGTGGCAGTATTCACAGCTCCAGGAAGGGGCGGGGGAATCCCAGCCATTGCTCAATAGCAACACCTACTGGCCATATTCAAAACACATGATTGCAAGATTCTGGAAGGAGGCCTGGTGCATGGAAGAAGCCTCTGGCTGAGAACAGCTATTGCAATGACTGTACTAAAGTAAGTTGGGAGGGGATATGAAATAGGGGGGGGGGGGGGGGAATTACCAGTTTGTTGTGAATGAAGGCTCATGGCGCCACAGCCCAAGAAAGACCACTTCTGATTGAGCTGAGAGCCCAAACAAGCAAGAGAAAATGGCCAGGCCAAAAATAACAGTGTAATGGCAGCTCCTTGACAGAAACTAACAATCCTTTCTGCCTTCTTTGGCCAGGGTTAACATTGCCTGAATTATCCACTGTCATTAAGGTGGCTAGGGGTATCCAGGGCAGTTACACATCCTTGTTTGTTTGTTGTTGTTGGTTTTGTTTTTTTTGGTTCAACGCTTCAATTCATTTCCTGTGAATTGTATCAGTTGATAAGAAGCGATGTGTTATGCTATTCCCTAAAGAACAGAAACAGCTGGGTGTTTTTCTTCTGTTACTTCTCAACAGCTAGAGGAAATGAGCAGTGTTATAAAAAAACAAACCAAAAACAGGAGATAGCAATTGAAGAAACAGTTAACAAACTACAAGTGTGCTAAAACCTGGCAGATAGTCAGCTGCTGCCTGAAGGATGGCAAGATGAGGCTAATGATTTATGTGCAAAGAGCCAAAGCTAACACAATCAGGAAAGAGATAGGACAGGCCTGTTGTGCATGCAGGGAAGAACCCAAGAGCCATTAAGCAGATGACACAAGCAAAAGGAGATTGGGGGAAGATCTGAGGATGGAACTTCACTCATCTCATCAGAAGGTTAAAAGACGAGAAGTGTAAATCGGATCCTTTTGGGCGTTCTGCCAATGAAAACGGAACGAGCATTATGGAACTATTAAGCAGACTGGGATTTGTATGCTTGACTTGCAGATTGTGGATGATGAGGTTGTTTTCTAGACGGTGAGCCCAGGAGAGAAGAGCGGCCTCTGATTAGGAAAATAGAGACCAGTGGAGTTACTGCCTGTAAATTCTATATAATCTGTTGAATTTGCATGTGTGTGTGCGCACCAGGCTAATTAGATTGGCCCGGAACACTTGCAGCATGTGACAAGAGCCAATCTAATTAGCTTCTGAGTTTGCAACATTTGAAGTGCCACGCTGAAGCAGACGTTCACATGCACAAACCATGCATCTGGTCTGCCCTGATTTGTATTCCCGCACACATTTACAATTACAACTGCAGCAACATCCAGTATTTGTTCTGTACAAGCCGTTGGCTCCCTGCACCGGGCAGTGCATCATGAAATATAAACATACCTGGTTAAAACATCAGAAATCATTCTTGTATCATGGTGAAAACACAATTTGCACTTTTTTTTTTTTTTTTTTTAAATCTCTCTTTATTTTAAGGCACAACAATACACAAAGGTAACATTAGCAAGCGGGATACATAAAACAAACATACCAAAATCTAGGAGTCTCACAATGCATCCATGAAACATATTGTACATTCTATAGCTCAAAAGAAAAGTAATTGTTATACATTTAAGAAAGTATTTGTCTCCACACCCAATACCTCCCCCATGACTGCTCTTATCTCTCTTTCTTCTTAAGTGCATACAAAATCTGCTCCATTACTGATTTGTCTGCTATGACTTTCCTCCAATGAGTTAGCAGCGAGCTACATGAAGTAAATGTGAAATCAATTTTATACTATTCTCATATGATTCTCAATGCTCCCACTTCTTCAGGAGACACAAAGGGGCAGATAAGGTTAGTGTGCAATTAGGAATTGCCTGAATATCAGTTTGGATCTGTCCCCAAAAAGTTACTCACAATAGCACACCCCCAAGACATATGAATGTAGGATGCAGAAATTCCACATTCTCTCCAACAAAGTGGACGAGCACCGTTAAACTTAGTAAAAAAATAAAGGAAATCTGCACATTCTATGCAGCAGAAGATATGTTAATTCTGTATCTTTATTACATAAAGATAAGTGTGTCCATCTATATATCCCTCCAGTCGTTCTCATGCAGAAAGATGGAATTCCACCTCTCATAAAGGGAGATATCAGTTTTTAGAGTTTGTGTGCCATCCTGAGATAGCGATATAAGCAAGATATCATCAGAGTTAGAACACCGTAAAGTAAGAAGATTGTCAAGGTTTTTACATGCCCTCAATACTCCCATTGCTCCGCTAAGTTTATGAATAACTGTATATAACCACAAAATATAAAATGGGTATAAGAGGGGATTTCAATTTTTCTTTAAAAACGCAAAGGATTTCAAAGGACTGCCTGCCAAACTTGATCCAGAAGTCTAAGACCTTTGCCATACCAACTCCCCATATCTAATATAATTGGAGCTAAAGATAGCTGTGGATTTCTCATCAAGGAGGAAATAGGCAAAAGCACCTCCATGTTTGTACCTAATAATTTGTTAGTAATATAATTTGCCCATTTTTAAGTATCTTTATTTATTTATTTAGCCTTTTTATATTCTGTCGTTCCAAGTGAAGATCACAACGGTTTACATCATGACATAAATATTATAGGTACCAATTACATTCACTTGATGTGTTCATATACAATCATACATTTTAGGTGGAAGACACATACATTGACTAAGGCGGCCAGGGGAAGGAGAGCTATAAAGGGATGAGGTGGAAGGGATGAGGAAGCACTTATAACAAAAGCTGCTGGAGGGATATAAAGAAGGGGGTTGAGAGAAGATGTTTCCGATATATTTATTTGGAAAGAAAGTGGTGATGAGTTCTTTAGTTAGGTTCATACTGAGTTTGTCCATGAAGGAGCAAGTAATGATTTCAGAAGGTTAAATTAGATTGTAGGCATTTTGAAATAACCACATTTTGAGGTCACATCTGAATTCACGGACTCCTCCAATAGACCCAACAGATTGACTGCTACAACCACTAAGTTACATTCCATTACTATGTAAATAGTTATCCTTGTTGTTTTTTGTTCTCATTCCTAAAAACCTTTCAAGCCTCTTATCTTCTCCCAGTTCCTCCTCCCCTGTTTTATTGTAACTTTTTTTTTTTTTTTGCTTCTTGTCACCTGTTAAATGTTCTAGGTTATCACCCCCTTGTTTCCTGTAAACCGGCATGATGTGATCCTATCATGAATGCCGGTATAAAAAAGCTTTAAATAAATAAAATAAAATAAATAAATAAATACATAAATAAATATCTTTGTTTCCGTAGTTAGACGAAGAGTCTCAGGTAGGAGAACATATTGTCTCTTATTTTTGACAGATGTGTATTCTGTAATGATGGCACAGCTAGTAATCCTTTATTATGAGATCTTAGTGATCTCTGTGGCTTGTATGGTTGTAGTGCCAGGGTTGTCAGAATGGAGGGACAAATGTATTAATATTAAGACTTTGTAATGGATTCGGGATTGTATCAGTAGCCAGTGCAGAGCTATCAGTAATTGTGAGATGTGATCGAATTTCCTGGATCCTGTTAGGAGTCTCACTGCAGTTTTTTAGTAAGACCTTTAGGTGCTCCGAGTAGAAGAGAATTGAAATAGTCTAAGTTTGCAAAATTGGGGGTTTGTAGTACTGAACGGAAGTCTACATGAGTCAGCAATGGTTTCAGTCTATTTAGTAATCGCAGTTTAGCATAGAAATGACCGAGTCCCCTTAATAACCTAGTACAATGACAGTCATATTTTACCTACTGAATGAGACATTTTTCTGGATAGCATTTGCTTTGCTTTATTGCAAACATATTACCTGTTGTTAATGAGCACTGAATTGTGTCCTTGACAGATTGGCCCCAGTGTACATGTATGTCTGTTATGAATAGCAGACTACGGTGTACAGTAGTACAAGGAATGATAGTACAATGGCTGGCATTTGAACTAGATAATTGTATTTGGGTAGAGGTATGTGTATATCTGTATATGTGTTCTGTATCCATACCCCAGTACTTTTCTTCTCCTACATGTTTCCCCCTCAAGTGTGGCCCATAGTTTTAGACACATTTTTACCATGCAACTAGGTTAAGAGTGATTCTCTTGAATATCAAGGCCGACAGTACCAATAAGATAACTACACTTGATCGGGTAGCATGATAGAGAGTAGCTAAGACCAATAACCCCAGACATGAGAAACACACATAAGAGAAGAACTGAATTTGGGTAGAGAACACAAATGCACATATTCACCACTACATACAGACATTCATATTACTTACTGCAGGATTAAACCAGATACTGATCCAATATCAACTGCCGACTGGCCGAAATGCAAAAGAGGAACTAGTTATTATCAGTTCAACCTCTGCAGGTCGCTACAGTGGTTGGTCAAAAAACAGTACAAAACAGTACAAAACAGTACAAAAATGGAAAAATACAGCCCCGGTACACCACCACATTGTGACTTCCGGATGAAAAGCAATTGAGAGAAGTTTGAAAGGAGAGGACTTGAATGGGAAGATAAACAGAAACAAAATTTGAGAGCAAACTGACAATACTTCATCAGTATGTCAAATTTATATTCAGTGGTTTCTGGGGGAAAAAAAGGTGCTGGTACTCATATGCAGGATGCATGTTTTTTTTCTTTTGAGGGACTATGGGCAAATCAAGCAGGTGGAGGAAAAAGGTGCTGGTACTACCAGCAAATACCCCCTGAAAAAAAAGCCCTGTTTATATCAAATAAAAACTGAGTGCTTCATTCTTCCTTTCCTCATTTTACCTTCTATCCTTAAAAGGGACTGTCCATCATGGGGTTGAATTTCAAAAGAATTTGTGCTCATATATGGTTTATGCACACAAATCACCTTGTGAAAATCTTTAGCACTGTGATTGGCACATGTAAAAGTCTGTGTGTTACTCGGTAATGTGTGTAATTTTACGTGCACGTACAAGAGGTTTTCTGGGGAGTTGGGGGGGGGGGGGGGGTCACAGTTGCGGTGGGGAAAGAATTTTACATTCGGTGCTTTCATTTGGAAAGTATGTGCTTAAATCTGCATGCACAAAGTTACACCTGTTCGGGAGCAGATGAAACTTTGTGTGCATGGGTTGGCACTCGTACTGGAAACACCCGATTTTCAAAGTACATTTATGCGCATAGGTCTGATGTGAAAATGTGGGCTAAACACTGCAGGTACTTTGTATTCGCAAACTCTAGCCCTGTGTGGGCTACTTGGAAATTGCCTTCTCCGTGTCCCTGTACAGCACTATACAAATGATATTATTATTGATAATGTTAAGTGCCATCACCTACGAAGCATAAAATTAAAAATCCTTCCCCTCTAGTCCTACTACTATTTATCACTTCAATAGCACTACTCCATGTACACAATGCTGCACAAAAAAAAACATGTAAGAGAGAATCCCTGTTCAGTAGCACTTACAATCTAATCAAGACAAAATCTTATAAGGCAAAAGAGATTTTAGGAATTTCATGTATTAAGAAAAGAAGTGCCTTGTCTGACAAAATTCTAGCAAAGAAAAATCAATTAAATGGTAAGAGGTGGGTGCTCATCTCGGTTTCCAGCAACTCCAAACTCCCATATTGCACTGCAGGGGATGTCACAGTGCTAAAGTTTGGAGGAGGCTCAGGAGCGGCCATAGATTGGGAACAGCCAGGAGGACTGGACCAGATAGTTGTGGCCAGTCCCTTAAGGTGTTCTGAGGGAGTTTCTTATATACTCCTTCAAATACCCTCCCCCTCAGTTTAGCCTATCTGGGGTGTGATTGCCTATACTAAAGATACCTCTCTAGAAAGGAAATCTACATTGATATTTTCCCTTCCTGCCCTATGCCAGATCTTATAGTTTAAGGGTTGCAGGGCCAGTAACCAACTCATCACCCTTGCATTGGATTTCTTTTTTCTATTTATCCATATGAGCGGTTGATAATCCATCACGAGCATGAACTGCCATACTAGCAGGTAGTACCGAAAGGCCTCTAAGGCCAACTTAATTGCCAAGACCTCCTTCTCAATTGTGAAGGAACACTTCTCCCTTGGCATTAGCTTCCAGTGATGTATGCTATGGGATGTTCTTGGCTATCCTGCTCTTGAACTAAGATTGCTCCCAGGCTTACCTCTGAGACATCAGTCTGCACCATGAAAGGCTTCATGAAGTCCAGACTTAACAAGACCAATTCAGAGATAACACCTTTTTCAGATTCTAGAAGGCCTCCTTTCCTATAGCTGACTACTGGACCATTTCTGGTACTTTCTTCAACAAAAGTCTTGTGAATGGTTCCGCCTTCTCTGAATAATTGGGTATAAACCTCCTGTAATACCCTGAAAGGCCTAAGAAAACTCTCACTTTTGCTTTCATTTGAGGGATTAGCACCCGAGTGATTGCCTCACTCTTCTGGGACTGTGGGTGGATTTTCTGCTTCCCAAAAGGTGTAGCCAAAATACTGGACTTCTTGCCCTCCCAGCAAGCACTTCTTAGGGTTGGCTTTCAGTCTTGCTTTCCTCAGACTTGTTCGCCCGGCCTGGAGTTGTCATCCAAGTAGACAGCTGCATAGCCTTGATGTGGGTGCAGTAGAAGGTCAACCAAGTGCTGAAACTTTGCAGGGGCACCATGGAATCCAAAAGGGAGGATGGTGAATTGGAAGAGTCCACTTGGCGTCAAGAATGCAGTCTTCTCTTTTGCCGCTGGCATGAGAGGCACCTGCCAATACCCTTTTGTAAGGTTTGGGGTAGAAATGAACTGGGCTGATCCCAGACGCTCAATCAGCTCGTTCACTCAAGGCATTGGGTATGCATTGAGTTTTGAGACTTTGTTGACTTTTTTAAAGCCAATGCAGACCTTTAGGCTGCTATCTGGCTTTGGCACCAGCACTCTATGTTAGACTCCTCTATAACTCTGAGCCGGAACATCTCTTTCATTTCGGTTTCAATAATGCGGCTGCTGCAGGTGTGGACCCTTGGACCGAGGTGGAGTTGGCGAACTTGCAGGGTAAATCTCTGCAGGTCCCCACCATCAGCTGGTGGAACTGGGAGAGGCAGAGGTCCATCTGGAGCTTCACCTATACCAGCCCTCATTCCCCTTAGGTTGAGCCCTTGGGTGCCAGGGCCAGCAGGTGGGGGCCTCTGCTGACGAACTGGAGATCTGTAGAGTTGGTTGGGTTACAAGCCAGGGTCAGGAGCAGGCAACAATCAGATGTAATCAGAGAACAGGCAGTGGTCAGTGGCAGGTGGATTTCAGGTATGGTCGGAGAGCCACCAGAGGTCAGTGGCAGGCAGAGTTCAAGCAGAATCCAAGGCAAGCTGAAGTCAGAACTGGAGATCCATCCAAGGGAAGGAGGGACAGAAAGGCAGGTAGGGAGGCAAAGAACAGCTCAGGTGGGCAGATGAGGCAACAGATGACACTGAAGAGCTGAAGACTGACCACAAGATGAAGACCACATGAAGAACTGAAGGCTGACCACAAGACAAAGACAAGGACCACTGGACAAGGAATGCATGAGACCAAGAGCAGAAGAGACGAAGACCAGGAACTGAAGAGACGAAAACCAAGAACTGAGTCAGGAATGCTGAGGCAACTTGCTCTACCAACAGTAGTCAAGCTAGTGCCAAAGCACCGGTTACAGTGAGGAAGGACCCTTTTAAAGAACAGGGCTTGTGAGGTCATCAAGAGGGGCCACAGGCTTTTCCCACCACGGTCCCTTTAAATTCAGACAGGAGGTTCACGTACATGCCTAAGGGGGATACTTACCAAGGAGCATCAGCGGCATCCAAGCCGCTAGTGGAGGTGGTGTGCAACCCCGTTGGATTGTGGGATTCCTGCACTGGGCCGAGGTAGAAGTGAGAGGGGTAGTCTGTGGGGCAATGCACAGACTGCCGATCAAAACAGCGGCACCTAGCCTGGAGAATCCAACAGGGTCATTGCTGCTCAACAACTCCAGGAGACATAATGATGTCATATTGCACAAGGTAGGTTCGACTTGGTAGGCTCGAGATATCCTTGTTTTCCTCCATTAACTGATTTAAGTCAGTTGTCTGTGCGGTGGAGAGTTTCTCTCCGAAAGAAATCTGGGTTTGGTCCACTTCAAGTCCAACTGCTGTACCAATCCCACCACATACTGGTGCCTCCCATTTTTTCATAAGATTTACATGGTAGATGAGAGTTTTCTTACATTTATCTGGCTGGGCACTTTATAATCCACGGGCCTTGTTTTCTCTAAGAGTTCATATGGGGCCTGGCCAGTGGGCTAACAACTTGCTTTCCGAAGATGAGAGAAGGACAAGGACTTGGTCTCCTGGTTGGAATACTCTTTGAACCATGGAGTGATTATATCCTTGGGCTTGGATTGTTTGAGCTATTTTTAGGCATAAGCGTGTCACATCCCCACTCTTCTTCAATCATTCTTTCACCTGAATAATGTAGTCAACTAGGTTCTGTCCTGGGTTGAGCTCCTCTTCCAAAGTCTCGCGAATTTGTCTAAGATTCCCCTTGGTTTCCTCCCATAGAATAAATAATTGAAAATCCCATTGAGCTCTAAGGTACTACGTAAACTACAAACAGCACATAATGAGTCCTAATTCTTGCTGTCTTCTACCACAAACTTTCTCAACATTTGTTTGAGTGTCTTATTAGTGTTTAATATGGCAACCTCTCTGTGGATGATACCCCAAGGTACACAAAGTCTTTACTTTGAGCAAGGTGCAGAGCTCTTTCATTATCTTGGAAACGAACGGGGTTCCTTGAACAGTTAAGATTTCCTTGTGTTGCCTAAGTCATTATGCAGCTCAAATTTAGCTGCATGCAGTTTTGAATATAGCCAGGAAGCCATTTAGACGGTGTGATGTAGCACAACCCAGCCAGGGGCGAGAAAGGCCTGGGCCCGGTAAGAGAAATGTTTTGTACTACTTGGGAGTGACGGGGCTAGGCCCTTTGTTGTCACTGAGAGAACCCTCAAGCCCAGATAGGGCGGTGCTGGGCTGAGCCAAACCCTGGTGAGCCGGGCTGACTGCAGGAGAATGTGGATGAAGAAAAGTGACTTGCGGACGAAGCGTCTTGGGACCAGGATGAGCGGCAGACTGGCGCAGCAGTGGCGGAGAGCCTTCTCATATGGTGGCAGCAGTGGGATGCTTGGAATTCTCCGACCGGAGAAGAAGTGCCATGGGAAAAATATACCAGGGCATTTACCGACCTGGTGAAGGTAAAAGTGGATAGGAGCGTCTAAATAGGATTGCTGGCTTGAGTCGGAGGGAGATGCCAAGGTGGAGGGGAGGAAGTAGCCTTGAAAAAAAAAAGAGTGCTACCAAATTGTAGTAGATGGTAAGCGGCCAGAGCTACGGGGTGAGGGTGCTAGGAGAAGCAGGCGTTAGGAACAGGAGAGGGGCAAGTGTTGTGCAGCCACACTTGGTCCTTTCTCGCTGTTTGTTTTGTAGGAATGGCGTCCGACGACATATTGAAATGCATGGCCATGCAGATGCAGAAGCAACAGGAAGCGATGCAGCAGTTAATACTTCAAATGATGGAACAGCAGCAACAACAACAACGCCCCCTTGCTTCAACTGCTGGAGAAGCAGCGATAGGTCTCGCAGCTATGGGCCACCCAACAGACTGCAGGACTCGCAGGTACCCCACAGCCAATTATGGGTGCTGCCAGACTTGGCAGGGCGGACCCAGCACTAAACATTCATTTGAGGAAGATCGGGTTATACCCAGGCCCTGAGGCCATTCTCATTACATTTGAACGGGTGGCCAGTGTGGCGGGCTAGCCCCGAGAACAGTGGACCGTAAGGTTGGCTCCATGTTTAACTGGGGAGGCACAGGCCGCCTACCGAGCCTTGGCACCTGAGCAGGCCCTGAACTACGCGGTATTGAAAGCTGCATTTCTGGATAGGATAGGCATAACGCAGGACTGGTATCGCCGCCAATTTAGGGAGACATGTTTCCAGCCCAGAGACAGACCCCGAGCCCTAGCCCAGCACTTAAAGGATGGCATGTAGAGGGCTGGAGCCAGAGGGTAAAACCATAACCAAAATTATGGAGATGATAGTGCTGGAACATTATATAGACGCACTTCCATCCGTGATGCGGAGCTGGGTGATATGCCAAGGGGCGGGTGGGTTGGAGAGAGCCGGAGTAAACACGGAGAGGTATTTGGAGGCAGAAGCCGCTGTAGGAGCTCCCTCAACCTATGTAAGAGGAAAGGGCCCAAGGGGGACAGCCGACCCCGACAGGAGACCACTTACCTTGTTCTGAGAAGAATCGGAACAGTTCCCCAGAAGGTCCGGGTCTGGGCAGGCAGCAGACAGGAGTAATCCACAAGGCAGTCCGGGTCGAGGCAGGCAGCAGGCAAGAGTAGTCCACAAGGCAGTCCAGGTCGAGGCAGGCAGCAGGCAAGAGTAATCCACTGGGCAGTCCGGGTCTAGGCAGGCAGCAGGCAAGAGTAGTCCACAAGGCAGTCCGAGTCAAGGCAAACACGGCCTGAGCCTGGTAAGAGAAATGCTTTGTACTACTTGGGAGTGATGGGGCTAGGCCCTTTGTTGTCACTGAGAGAACCCTCAAGCCCAGATAGGGCGGTGCCGGGCTGATCCAAGCCCTGGTGAGCCGGGCTGACTGCAGGACAGTGTGGATGAAGAAAAGTGACGTGCGGATGAAGCGTCTTGGGACCAGGATGAACGGCAGACTGGCGCAGCGGTGGTGGAGAGCCTTCACAGACAGATAACTTTTCAGTTATCCATCTAAATGGATTTTGAATATCAACCTCGCTGTATTTAGTCCCTCAGTCAATGGGCATTTCTGGAAGCATGGTTGAGTTGAGGGAAAGGGACTTAGCTAGATAGCACTGAATTTCACTGCTAGTGGGCTACATTTAGCTGGCCTTCCATGTGCCCTGAACCTAGTGATGTGTGCCCCCTTCCTGCCCACTATCAAAAGTCAAATGATAAAGAATCGTTGTCTTCCCACCACCAGTGGCCTGATGATGAAGAAACTTACCCCTCCATTTTGTTGACAGGAGGAAATATGCTTACCTTTTTCCATGTTCTATCGCTAAACACTGGTAGGCAGTGCTACAGAGCTGACAGAAAGAGGGGAGAGGAGTCTTTACCATCAGGGCTGCTGAAGGTGGAAGGAAGTGACGGGAGCAGGGGAGGGCGCGCTTTCATGATCACGATGATAGGGTAATTTTTCAGTTATCTACTCAGCGGCACCAGAGCCTAAACCGGAAGTGTGATTTTAAAGGCAGCTCCCCGCCTCTCTGCCAACCAATCAGACCAGCTTGGTCTACCCTACATGAATACAGACCAATCCACTTTTTTGTTTAAACTTTCGGGGTGAACTGTTCTCAGTTTAAAAATCCAATGCTGTTCACTCTGAAACAACCATGATTTACATCCCCACCCCTAGCATCACCACACACTGCCTCTAATACTGTGCAACGCAGATCTTCAAATCAGTGCCCTGTATTCAAACAGTGCTGCACTAATGGTGTCTCCACTTTCTTACACTTCAGGGCACTCTTGTGTTCAATCAGGCGCGTTTTCAGTTTCCTCATTGTTGGTGGCAAGGTGGGGAGCTGCCTTTAAAATCACACTTCTGGTTTAGGCGGATAAGTGTTTTTCGCCCTTTTGTGTTAGCTGCGATGTGGAGCCAAGTTTGGCTGTAGGAAAAAGGGTAAGTCCAATAGTGGTAGCTAGATTAAAATTGTAAAAAGAAAAATAGAACAGATATGAAAGTGGGTTTTGATGTGTTCTTTCCTTTTAGAGTAAGTTGTGTCCCCTGAAGAAGGCATAAACTAATGCCGAAACATTGGCAATGTCGGGTTTAGGAGGTGGAGGTACTGCAGCGGGCTGTGCAAGAGATTAAGAGTTGTCAAGTGAACGCACTGCAAGTTAAAGATAAGTAAAAAAAAACTCTGAAGCATAGAAACTTTTTAGGAGTAATAAATGAATAAATGAATAAAATAAGGCAAAATAGAAACATACATAGAAACATAGAAATGATGGCAGAAGAAGACCAAATGGCCCATCCAATCTGCCCAGCAAGCTTTCACAGTTATTTTTCTCATACTTATCTGTTACTCTGACCGCTGAGGTCAGGGCCCTTAATGGTAACTTTTTGGTTTTAATTTCCTTCCACCCCCACCATTGATGTAGAAAGCAGTGCTGGAGCTGCATCAATGTGAAGTATCAAGCCTAAATGGTTAGGGGTAGTAACAACCGCAAAAAGCAAGCTACTCCCACGCTTATTTGTTTACTCAGCCTGTGCAATTTAGTCCTTGTTGGTTATTATCTGAATATAAATCATCTCTTCTTCATTCCCTCCTGCCATTGAAGCAGTCCCTGTATATGTATTCAAGTGAAGTATCAGGCTTGATTGGTTCAGGGAAGAAGTAAATGATGTGAATTTTAGTGCTCACATATGATATTGGTTGGAGTCCACTGCGGGCAAGAGCCTGGAGATTGGATTGAGAGAGCACACTATTTCTGATACTAATTCCCAATATTAATAGAGAAAGAATTGTTTCTAAGAGTTATTTTTTGAATAATGTTCCTCATGAGTGGGGGGTGGGGGGTTGATATGTGATACATGAGGTATTTTAATTAATTTACTACCATAGTGGCTAATGTGTTGCATGGGTCTTATTTTGGTGCTCTTATCTGATGTACACCATGTGGAGAAACTCAGCTGGGAGGCTGGAGATAGTTTTTTCTTTTATTACTCGGAGCATTTCATGGTGGACTGCAGGCTAATCCATTGTTTTCAGTGGTCAAGAAGTATCCTGAGTTGTGAGCGTTCTACTTGATTTAACTTCCTGGAATTTAAAATGATGTGCTATGTGCTGGGGCTGCCTGGTGCATGGTTCAGTGTGTAATATGGAAAGGTCCGCACAAGATGATTATTATGCAGTTCCTACATATCTTGAGGAGAAACCGAATTAGTTGCTGCGTATATGTGGAGGGTAAGCCACAGAATGGCATAGCACTTTGTGGCAAGTGAGATATATTGTTCAACACATTGGGCCGTGCACCTGCTCCTGTGCTGGGGATTATCCCTTGCTAGCCAGCATGGCCTGACAATACCAAGTGATCTGATGGACTTTGGGAAGTATTTCTTCTCCTCTAATTGTGGATATTGATATTTGAGCTAAGTTTGCAAAAGTTTATGACATTTTATTTTTGCACATTATTTGGTACTTTGTCGATATATTTACAGAAAAGAACATTCTGGAACAGATGATTATATATTTGGGTTGATTATCATTTGAAGATTCCCTATAATTGTATGACAGTTGCTTTTGCATTTTTAATTGCTCTTGTCTATCCCTTCATCGTTTTTTTTATAGCATCTATTTTTTTCTTTTGACCTCTGAGTCATGGGATGGTGTGGCTTACTCTTTTTTCCTCTTGCCTACTACAGGACAGGAAACCAGCAGTCTCTTAGTCGTTGAAAAAGCTGATGATACAAGCTGAACAGAATCCTTGACATGGTCAGTTTATCTTCATCCCACAATCTGAAGCAGAAACACGCGACCTTGCTGCTTCCTTTACAAAGGCAACTCCACTCCTCTTCAGTGCCCAGCTGAGTGTCTTCACTTATCGGGGATCCAGTCGCAGCTACACTGACACAAGGAGTCCCTTTCAGCCATAAAAGTCAAAGCACTTATGAAAAATGTCAGTGAATCAGCTCTCTGCTTCCACCCTTTCCCTGATGAAATGTTTTCTTATGTAGCTTGGTTAGGATTTAGGTGCATAAATTAAGGAGCTCTGAGGCCAATATGGAAAGAAAGCCAAGTGCCTGATAAAGACATCTGAGTTTTAGGCACCTAAAGGTAGGGGAACTTTTAGCTGAAGTTAGAGCCCTAAGTTTGGGGTTGTAAGTGCCGAAAACCGGGGTGCCTAAGTTTAGGCACTTAAATTAGGATTCTAGCACTGAACATCAGCAGAAGAGGGTTTAATTTACTTCCTCCAATCTGACTCCACTCATTTTAGGAGCCTAAATTTAGGGATGGTGTGGCTTACTCTTTTTCAAAGGTGACACTTTAGGCACCTAACTCCCATAGTCTCTTAAAGCCTATGGAAAAGGACCCCCCTATGCACAGGACAGTCTTATGGGCACAATGTGGATTTTCAGCAGCTTAAACGGATGAGAATAAGTTTTACATAAAGAAATTTATCTGCCCAAATAATTTGCATCCTGGAAGTTATTTTGAATTTGTAGGCATAAAATGCATTTTCACAAAGTTCTGCACATTAACCAGCATGTTGTATGTTAGAGATGTGCCTTGTTTCATTTAGTTTGAAAATACAGTTTTGTTTGTTTCTCATTTTATTTTTTTTTTAGCAGCCACTCCCCTTGCTCCACCACCAAAAATGTAAAAATTAAAAGGTACCCTGGACCACTCCAGGCCAACCAAATGCCTCAGCCCTCCCCCAAAAGCTTTGCCCCATACATTGGGGGTTTGCAAAGTCCAAAGGGGGCAGGAGTAAGGCCCAGTTACACCTGCCTCACTGGGTCCCTATTCTTACTGGCACCGGCAGGCCCTGAGGTCAGGGCCAAGTTGTTGGCAAGAATTGTGACGCGGGATCGCTCCTGACCCCTTTGATCCTCCATGGCTTTTGGAGAGGAAAGGGTAAGGCTTTCATGTGGCCAGGCCTAGCACAGCTCAGCCTGACTGGGTACCTCTAATTTTTATAGTTTGGCAGCAGAGGGACGGAGGAATGAGCATACCTGGGAATTTTTGAGTTGTGTTCACCCTGAGATTGCTGTTGATTAGCAGTTGGCAGGGGGTGGGGGGAAGGAATGTAATAATATGTATCAGCTTTTTCTCTTCCACCCTCCCAGTTTCTCTCTCTTTCTTCCACCCACCACCACCACCTATCCCACCCCCCCCTCCAGAAATAATCCCAGCAAGCTTCCCCTTTGTCTCTCCCTCACCCAGCACTCTCTTTGTTCCCACCTCCTCTAAGTTACAGCTCTATGTCATGGATCCTCGCTCTGCCCTTAGCTGAGTGATTCCCAGGTCCTGGAATCACAGCTGCGGACTGAGTTCTGTGTGTGTTGCAGCCTCTCTCCAGTTTCTCCCCACATGCTGCTTGCAGTGTCTACTTCAGGTTCGCCCGACTTCTCCTGTTCTCTGCAGGTTTACTGAGGAAGGGGAGTGGCTGAGCTGTAAACAGAGTGGCCCTGAGAGTTCTAGTGTTTCCCCTGAGGCCCTGCAAGTGATGCAAAGTCCCTGAGTTTCAGGGTGAAATCCTGGGAGTTCCCAGTTATTGGAGTTAGGGAGAGGCCTGGGATCAGGACTTGGGGATCTGATGTCATTTTTTAAAATTTATTTTATTTCATTTTTATTTATGATGTAATTGATTTTGTTTCAAATGACAAAACAAGAAGAAAAATGAAACAAAAACAAAATTGGAAGTGCCCACCTTTACTATTTATGCATGTAACATTGCACCCTCTTTTGCAAAGGGTAAAAATACTTACATGTATTTAGTACCTGATCTTTACAGTCATCTTGGGCATGTACCTTATGTTTGAATATTGGGCATGCTTGCAATTACACACACAACTCTGCAGGTAAGGGCCAATGCAATACAGTGCGCTCAGCCAAACGCACAGTTTAACCCATGGGCACGCGTTTTGGACACACGTCCAGAACCCCTTAAGCAAAAAAGGGATTAGTGCATCCAAAACGTGCATACAAGACCCTGCGAAACTAATAGTGCTCATCACATGCAAATGCGTGTTGATCAGGCTATTAGCTAGTACCCCTGATCTAAAAAAGAAAAAGTGCGCCTGACGCACACATTCTAACATTCAAAAATTAACGCCAGCCCAGAGGCACCCCAAGCCATGCTCAGGAGAGCAAAAAATACAGTTTTCTTGTGGTTCCTCCTACTTAATATTGTTGGATACTAAGCAGAAGGAGCTACAGAAAGCTGCAACAAAAAACAAAAAACTTGATAGCAGTCAGGTTAGGAAAAGGGAAGCTCAATTTACGAGCGTCCATTTTCCAAACCTGTGGCTGTACATGGGTTAGGAAAATGGACACTCAGAAAACTGAGCATCTGTTTTCCTTACCTGCACACAGACACTTCTCCTGGGCGTGCAATGGCATGGACGTTCTAGGGACGTGCAAATTATCCATTGCGCGACCCTTTTAGCGCATCAGCACGTTAAAATATTAGATTGAGCTCCCAAGAGAAGGGGATGTGTGCGCGTTCAAAAAACATGTGTCCAGGTTGGATGCACATTTTTTGCGTGCATAATATTGCATCGGCCCCTAAGTGCACATGTGAAATTCTACCCCATTATGAGGTCTTGTCTCAGGCATTTTTCCTTTCTTTATTAAATAAACTGAAAAGAATTGATCATGGATGATGTAGGAACATACCCTGAAACTTCTTGAGCCTTGATGAGCAGATGATCGATTATACTCTTTTCAGAACCCCACCCTGTTCTGCTACATTTTGGAAACCACACTTAGCTTATTATGTCAGTATCTGATGAGAAGCCAAGCTTAGTTCAGCCAACTACAAGCAACATTTTTCTGAAAGAAGGACCCACATAAGGATTTTCGTATGTTCTGTTTTTATTGGGTTTTTTTTCCAAAATAATTTTTATTATCAGGAATACGATACACTCTCAGGAGATAAAATAATGTAATACAATGAGAAAACAATGTACATGTATAGTGTTGTACATAAACGAATCGTACATCAACCAAATCCATTGTGGTCGCATTCCCTAATTTTACTTTTATTCCCAACAGCCATTCCCCTCCCTACCACCCCCACACTGCAGAAACAATTCCAAAGCATTCCCAGTCACACCTCAGGCACACCACATGCAAACCGCCCTCCCCCCGTAACCCATTCCCCCCCCCCCCCCCCCCGAACCTCAATTAAACCATAGAGATTTATATCCATTATTGTTGAGCTTGGTCTGCAAAGCAGGAGGAAACAGCGCATAACATGCATTCCAACAGGCGCAATATATTTTGTCCGGCTTCCTCTTACCAAAACTGAAGTCCATATATTCCATCTGTAATAGCGAGGCCATCCTACCAAACCATGCGTCAACTGAAGGTTGCGCCAAAGGGTCAGTCCAGATAGTCAGTATGGTACGGCACGCTATCATAACTGCAAGGCATTCGAACATTGCTCTGGAGCGCGTACTGGGAACTTTCCTGTTTGTTGATGAGCCAGCAAAAGGCGCCCCATGTTAGAGATGACACAGCTGGTACTTTTATTGATCACCTCAATAACTGAGCTCCAAAAAAGTTCCACTCGTGGGCACGTCAGCAAGCGATGGTATAAGTGGCCTTCAGCAGCGCTGCACTTGCTACATAAAGGAGACTGAGTAAGCTTCATGTGAAAGCTGCGAACATTGTCACAGTAAATATGATGAAGAATTTTAAATTGAACCTCATGAAGACCCACATCAGGCAGCAACTGGTAAAGAGCCGTAAAACAGCTCTTCAGGTAATTTGGAGCAAGCGACGAATCCAACACGGCATTCCAACGTGTCGTAAGATGCTGAAGTTGGTCTGCCCTTTCAAGTGATTGACCCAATTTTTTCCATCCAGTAATCGTGTTAGTGAGGCAGGCAATGTCAAAGACTTTATTAGCAAACACAATTTCTGCTGTCATTTCCTCTGTAGACCAGGAGAGGGATTGAATATAATGGCGGGCTTGCAGGTACGCATAAAAATACTTGGTAGATAACCGAAATGTGTGGGCTAGAGTGGCAAAATCCTGAATGATGTGGGAGTCCGGAGCTAACAAATGAAATATATATACCACTCCATTATCTGCCCAAGCCTGAAACACAGCCCTGCTGTCCCGCCTTGGCACAAAACTCGCATTCTCCAAAAAGGGCAAAAAGAGGGAAGCTATGCCCCGCAGTCCCCATTGTCTCCGTAACCACCTCCAAGCTCGTATACATGGGTGTAGGAATATTCTGGGATATACCAAGGTACACCGTAGCCCCGGGCGCAGCTGAAGAATACTTAAAGGGGAGTAAGGGTGAGACATCCTATGTAACATTCCTGGTGCACAGTAATAGTAGATCCTAGTGATCCATTCACCTATGTAGCGCAACTGACAATCCACGTTATATAGTCTGAAATCAGGCAAGTAAGCCCTCCTTGCTCACGGGGATGCTCCAGGACTGTGTATGCCAATCGGACCCGCTTCCCCTTCCATAAAATCTTTTGTAAAATAGTACGCAAGTGACGAAGGTCACTGGCCTGCAGCCAGCAAGGAATCATATGCATCAATAAAGAATCCGGGGCACCAGCACTATTTTGATAAGAGCACTCTTACCTAGGAGGGAGAGCGGCATAGGAGTCCACAATGTCAGCTGCGCCCTAAGCTTAAGGAGACATGGGGTAATATTTAACTCATAAAGTCTTTCCAATTGCCAGGGAACCCAGACACCCAAATATTTGATCTTATCGGGGGCCCACTGAAAAGGAAAAGGGCCATCCCAAGATCCTGGCAAATCAGCATTTAAAGCCAAGGACTCTGACTTTCCATAATTGATTTGCAGCCCCGCCACCAGTCGGAACTGATCAAAAAGGTTGATAATAATAGGCACACTGGTGTGAGGACGGCCCACAAATAAAAGGATGTCATCAGCAAATGAAGCAGTCTTCAAGGGGTGGCCATTCTCACTAATTCCTGTGAATCCCGGATCGCACTGCAACCGGATGGCTAGCGGTTCCAAGACCAACACAAACAGCAGCAGGGAGAGGGGACAACCCTGCCGGACCCCACAATACAAAGAAAAGGGTTCTGTGGGCTCCCTGTTAAGCAAAATAGAGGCACTAGGGTTACGATAAAGAGCCTCCAGCCATTGAAGGTACGCCCCTGAGAATCCATAGCGTCGCAAAGCCCAAAACATATATTCCCATGATAAGGAATCAAATGCCTTTTCCGCATCCAGACTCAGGACCAAGGCTTCCGTTGTCGGTTGATAACTTAGAACCGCCAGCAACCGCCGCACATTGCATACCCCCTGCCTCCCTTTTACGAAACCCATCTGATCGTCATGGATAAGGAGGGGTAAAATTCCATTTAATTGAGCCGCAAGGACAGCTGCCAGGATTTTTACATCCACATTTAATAGGGAAATGGGTCTAAAAGAACCCACCTCCAAGGGTTTGGGAGAACAACAATGACAGACCGATTGGAGGCTTCGATAATACGATTAGTGATCAAAAGGTTGGCATAATATTTCTGTAACGGGGACAAGACTGTAAATTTCAATATCTTGTAAAATTCTGAACCTAGCCCGTCTTGGCCCGCTGCTTTACCCAATTTGAGCTTCTGGACGATGGCATAGATTTCCCCCTTCGGTAATAGGTCCATTTAATACAGTAACCTGATCCCCAGTTAAAGAGGGCAACGTGATCCCTTGAAAAAGAGACTCAGCGACATCGGTATCCATAGGTTTTGGGCCATATAATGATACATAATAGTCCCGAAATCTACATGCAATGTCCATGGGTGAACTCAGATGGAGCCCCTGGCTATTCCTGATCCCCGTGACAGATGCTCGCTGACCTCTGGGCTTAATAAGGTGAGTCATCAATCTGCCGGTCCTATTCCCATGTTTGTACAACAGGTATTGGTAATAGCGGAGTGATTTAGACGCCCTCTGATGGAGCAAGCCATTAAGGGTTGCTCTAGCTCTGTCGGCCGCTGCCTTAGACTCCCCTATCAATGAGGCCATGTGGTGTTGCTGAGCTTGTTTAAGAACAGCAATTAATCTCAAAATTTCGGCATTACATTTCCTATTAGCCTTGGCCACATATGCTATTGTGGCACCCCGCATTACAGTCTTTCCGGCCTCCCTCACAGTTGTTGCGCTCACTTCAGGGGTAGCATTGTGTTTTAAGTAGTCCCTCCAGCTATCCTGTAAATAAGAATGGAATGCTTTATCGAGATACAGATCGGGAAGCATGCGCCAGGAGAACGGGGGTCGTTCACCAGAGCCACATTGCAGTGTCACTGTCACTGGGGCATGATCAGAAATAGAGATAGTGCCGATACTGGCCTCCGTCACCCTTGGAAAACAACAGTCTGACACCAACAAGTAATCCAACCTTGAATAAGTCTGGTGGGGGTTGGGAAAAAAACGTAAAGTCAGAGTCCCCAGGATGCAATACCCACCAAATATCCATTAAATGTAACTCATCACATAAAAGATTGACACCTTTACTTTGGTCTGAAGGTTGGACCGGTTTGGGGGATCGATTGTCTAGCTGCTTATTCGCAACTATATTAAAGTCACCCCCAACTATCAAGCGACAGTCGGAGTATTCAGCTAGCCGACTCACCAAAGAGGCAAAAAAGAGGGGGGAGTACACGTTTGGAGCATAAATATTACACAGTACCATTTTTTGACCATATAATGTACCTATTACAATCACATATCTCCCCTCAGGGTCCTGGTATGATTGTGCCAGCTGAAAAGGTAAATTTTTTTGAATAAGAATAGCGACCCCACGCTGCCTCGAACTAAAAGAGGAGTAGTAGCATTGGCCCACCCAGTCTCTCTGTAGCTTAGCGTGTTCTTTATTGCTAAGGTGCGTTTCCTGCAGGAATACCACCTGGGCCCGCATGCGAGACATCGTAAATAATTTCTTTTGTTTGACCGGGGAATGAACCCCATCTACATTCAGCGAAACAATTTTAACCAGTGCCATACCAGGACCCCAGAAGGGCACACAGGAAAGTGATATCATTCATATATAGCCTCTCAAGGCCCAGCCTGGGCCTCAGAGAGTAACATGGGATAAATCGTATCAACCAAAGATAGAAGACCTCCCTCAGACATAAAGAGGTTCCCCCTTCGCCCCCACCCAGTCCCTCAGACTCCCCCATACACATACAAAGACTCATTCCGCTCATAACGAACCACACAATCATCCGCACCAACCACACTTTCCGTATCACCATACTTCCACACTCCATGAGGTACTGATGTACCCCACCTTGCATAAAACAGCATGGTCTGGGGCGCCCTCCTCTAGCCCCGCTCCCCTTCCATCAGAAAATTCCCCCTCTAGCAAGCATCAAGAGATCATGTGTAGTAACGAAACAGGCCCCAGCCAAACATCAGAAAAACAGTAGTGGCCTCAAACATTATATCACAGAACACAAGTTAAACAATAAACCCCAGAAACAGGTAATAAAGGAGATATCTCCCATCACCCACACTTTGCCCAGAAGTAATCGTTCCAGTGCCGTACTACCAGAGGCAAGATGGTAGGTCACCTCCACCAGGACAGGCAGTACAACTTTCACCAGGTTCCAAATTCACTACTTAGTGAGCCAAGGTGCAGGCAACAAGATAACCTCCTAGTGCAGCTACCTCGCTGACCCTTAGAACAACACAATGTCACTGTGGTCATATTAACTGAACCGTGCCCAATATAGGGACCGGGAGCCGCGCACAAGACACTTCTGCCACACTCTTCTTCGCGGCATGGTAAAGTCTTGAGGAAGCCTTCTGCTGCATCCTTAGAAGTAAAAAAAGAGAGTTTTATTGTCATGGTGGACGCGTAACTTTGCGAGATACAGCAGCGCGAATTGAATGCCCCATTTGTGGAGCTCTGTACAGGCCGGAGATAACAATTTCCGCTGAGCTGCAGCGCTCGCTGAAAAATCATTAAATAGCAAAATGCGGCTATGCTGGTACTCCATCGCTGGTTGGTTTTTTTTCGGAAGGCCCACATCAATTGTGTTTTATGTTCCCAGTGCAGGATACATGCCATTACAGGCCAAGGCCTGCCATTTCCTTCACGTGGAGGGCCCACCCGATGAATCCTTTCGCACTTAAAGGGCTCATTCGCCAAATCCAGCCCAATGTGCTCTGGAAGCCATTTCTCTATGAAGTGTCGCAATTCCCCATCCTTAACTTGCTCCGGGAGTCCAATGATTTTCAAATTGTTCCGACGTCCTCGATCCTCTTGTTCTTCCACCCTGATCAGTAGCTCACGCTGCTGGGTACGCAGCTCCTCCACATGTCTCTCCGAGTCAGAAACCCAGTCCCGCCACCTTTGAACATTTCCTGTTGGCGGGTCTGCTGGAGTGAGGCCTGTGAGCATTCTTTTATCTCTGCTGAGCCCTGTTGCTGAAAGACCCGCGGACTGCGGTTGCTTCCTGTATCTGGGTCTTTGGTGGTGACGTCAGGAGGAGGAGCCAGGTAGGCTTTCAAAACCCTGCCTACTCCGACAAAAGTGGCCGCCAACAGAGGCTGGCTTTCAACCACTTTCACAGAAGGAGGGACTGGTTTCTCTGGGGCCGCGGGGGTTAAGGATGTTTCATTGGCCAAATGGTTCAGTACCTGCTCCTGGCCTGAACTATTAGTGGCCCCCTCTGGAGTAGATGTGGTAACAATCTGGAAACAATCCACAATACTGGGCTGTGTCAATTTATTTGGAGTAGATGTAGAAGAAATTTCTCTTAACTTCACTTTTCTCTTAGTATGAGGCATAGCGAATAAAACACCAGTCAAGACTGTAACAAATATAACAACAAAAAATTTTTAACTTAGCTTAGTTGTTCTCTAGTGCCGCAGAAATCGTTAATCTCCGTTCATATCCGGGTTAAGCCGGGACAAGCCACACGCCCCTTGGCCATGCGCGGCTTAACCGTCGCGCCGGCGTAGGCAGGATTTTGAAAGCCTACCCGGCTCCTCCTCCTGATGTCATCACCAAAGACCCGGATACAGGAAGCAACCGCGGTCCGCGGGTCTTTCAGCAACAGGGCTCAGCAGAGATAAAAGAATGCTCACGGGCCTCGCTCCAGCAGACCCTCCAACAGGAAATGTTCAAAGGCGGCATCTTTTGTCGGAGTAGGCAGGGTTTTGAAAGGCTACCTGGCTCCTCCTCCTGACGTCACCACCAAAGACCCGGATACAGGAAGCGACCACGGTCCGCGGGTCTTTCAGCAAGGCTCAGCAGAGATAAAAGAATGCTCACAGGCCTCACTCCAGCAGACCAGAGGAAGCGTGTATGTGTGAGAGAAAGAGGAAATGTGTGTATATGACTCTTTCACACACACACACACACACACACACACACTCAAGCTCCCTATGCCTCTCACCAAGCGTGTATGTGTGTGAGAGACAGAGGGAGAATATTTTGTTTGTGTCTCTGTGTGAGTGTGTGTGTACGTCTAGTTCACGACAATGAGAGAATGGGAGCATATTGTGTGTGTGTGTGTGCGTGCCTCCAGTCTACAACAATTTTAGGATGACAGATATGAAGAGCGGGAGATTTTTAAAATCCTTTTTATTTTTAATTATTGGGTGTTATTTTATGTGTCTGCTGTTTTGAAATATTTTATCAATGTTTAAGAAATTTTAAAATTATATATTTGGGGGGTGGGGGGGGGGGGATGCAAAAGAAATATCCACCCAGGAGCCAAATATTCTAGGTACACCTCTGTGTAAATGTAAAAATAGATATCATGGAAACCATAGCCAAACAGCTGGTTTAATTGCCATTTCTGAATTCAGCGCATCAACATCAATAATAAATGGAACATTTTATCACTGAAGCAGATGATTTCTACAAATGTATATCCACTGTTATCTCTATCCAAGAGATTCAAGAAAAAACATGAACGTAAGAACACAGAAAGTCTACTAGACGCAACTAGTAGATAGCTGCAGTACCTGAATGTAACCCGCTTTGAAATGCCTGAAAAGCTAAATTTAAAATAAATAAAACCATTTTTTATTATGAGCATCTGTTCTAGACTGAATAGTAAGGCAATTGCTCTTTTATTTATTTTAACCAAAATCGTGTTAAACGTCTACAACTAATTTGCAAATTTTGCCAGGGAAAAATTCTTAAGCTCTGCCTCCTTTCAAAAATTATGTCTGCTAGCAATCATGGATCAATTAATTAAGCAAAATGAGTTCTGCCAGAGCACAGACACATTAGGACTGCATCAGACTTCTGGGCAGAACAGAGATGAAAGTGTACATTAGCACAGTATAGGAAGCCTCTTGTAGATTTAGAGAATGTTTTCAGACAATTTTACCAAAAAGAACTGCAGAAACCTGGTCTTATGGTCCTGCTTCCTTGCTTCATTGGTACAAAAACTGTGTGGTGAGATCTCCAGGTTTAGTGAAAGGCTTAGTGTAGCATCTGGCAGGTTTGTGCAGAGTAATTTGAGATGTTTAGGAATAAGATTCTTTTTTCCTCTAGCAGCCATCTATAATTACTTTGTTTCTTCTGGAGCCTTGGATCTTCCTAGTTATGTCATAGGGATTATCTACTGGCGCTCTCACATCTCTTAACATACCTAATGTAACTGTAATTTAACATCACTTATCAGGTACTGGCAGTTTTCCACAAGCTCGTAAATTATCCCTCAGTAATAAACATCGTTCTGTATATGTAACGCTTGCCGGCCGCAGCAGACCCACAGCCTGGCCCTCTCACCTCTCTCAGACGAATCCAGTGCCTGGTTCCTCATCCCTGGCGGCGGTGGGCCATCGGCTCCATCCTCGGGCCCTCCCCGGTGCCACCAGCTTAGCTGCAGATCCCTGTGCTCTGCGTCGGGCCTCTCTGCGTGGCCTGGGGAGAGACGATGACACTCAGCACCGGCCCCTCCCTAGGCACGCACGCGCATTGAGTCTTAAGTAGGGCCCGCGGCAGAAACCTTGCCGCGGCCCCGGATGATGACGTCAGCGGAGCTCCGGTACTTAAGGCCAGGTTCTGCTCCTAAGGATTGCCTTTGCAACAGGTCTCCACACTGGTCATGTACTCATTGCCTCCTGGTAATTCTCCTTCATTCCTGGTTCCTAATGCTCGCTGACTCCTGTTCCTGGTTTCCTCGTTCCTGTGTTCCTGATTCCTAACCTACCTTTGGATTGCCTTCTCGGATATGACCTCTGCTTTGCCTGACCACGCCATTGACTTTCTCCAAGCCCGGACCTCTGCTTTCCCTGACCATGCCGTTGACTCTTTCTAAGCCCGGACCTCTATATTGTCTGACTACGCTATTGCCTCTCTCCAAGCCCAGACTTCTGCATTGCCTGACTATGCTATTGCCTCTCTCCAAGCCCGGACCTCTGCATTACCTGACTACGCTTTTAGGGATGTGCAATCATTTTTTGACGATTAGGAAATTCGTACGATATTTCCTAAATTGTCATGGATCCAGAAACCGATAAAACGATTGCATTTTCCCCGAATTTTCGTAAAAAAATCATTTTTTGGCTTAGTGCAGATAACGGGAGTTAGAGCACGCTACCTCCTGTTAGCGTGCGCTAACAAAAATAACGAAAAGTAACAAAAACTAACGTTTTTTTTGTTAGTGCGTACTGTTAGTGCGCACTAACAAAAAACCGTTAGTTTTTGTTACTTTTCGTTATTATTGTTAATGCACACTAACGGGAGGTAGCGCGCACTAAGCCAAAAAATGATTTTTCACGAAAAAAAAAATGCCGATCTGCGGGAATACGAAATTTTCCCACGGCCACACGAACCCGAAAGCGGAAACGATCGGGCACCCAATGCACATCTCTATACGCTATTGCCTCTCTCCAAGCCCGGACCTCTGCATTGTCTGACTACGCTATTATCTCTATCCAAGTCCAGACCTCTGTATCGCCTGACTACTCTATTGCCTCTCTCCAAGCCCAGACTTCTGCATTGCCTGACTATGCTATTGCCTCTCTCCAAGCCCGGACCTCTGCATTACCTGACTACGCTTTTAGGGATGTGCAATCATTTTTTGACGATTAGGAAATTCGTACGATATTTCCTAAATTGTCATGGATCCAGAAACCGATAAAACGATTGCATTTTCCCCGAATTTTCGTAAAAAAATCATTTTTTGGCTTAGTGCAGATAACGGGAGTTAGAGCACGCTACCTCCCGTTAGCGTGCGCTAACAAAAATAACGAAAAGTAACAAAAACTAACGTTTTTTTTTGTTAGTGCGTACTGTTAGTGCGCACTAACAAAAAACCGTTAGTTTTTGTTACTTTTCGTTATTATTGTTAATGCACACTAACGGGAGGTAGCGCGCACTAAGCCAAAAAATGATTTTTCACGAAAAAAAAAATGCCGATCTGCGGGAATACGAAATTTTCCCACGGCCACACGAACCCGAAAGCGGAAACGATCGGGCACCCAATGCACATCTCTATACGCTATTGCCTCTCTCCAAGCCCGGACCTCTGCATTGTCTGACTACGCTATTATCTCTATCCAAGTCCAGACCTCTGTATCGCCTGACTACTCTATTGCCTCTCTCCAAGCCCAGACTTCTGCATTGCTTGACTATGCTATTGCCTCTCTCCAAGCCCGGACCTCTGCATCACCTGACTACGCTCTTGACTCTTTCCTCTTCCAGACCTCAGCTTTGCTTGCCACTGCTTCCAGATTGCCGCTGGCCCTGACTCCAGCTTGCCCTACGACGTTTCTTCAGTCTACGTCCTGGACTTGGCCTATTCAGGCTTCGCCCTGTTCTTGCTCGGGTGCCCCTTGTCTGACTTTGGTTCTATTGGTGCCCGGGTCTCCGGGACTCCGCCTCGTCCAGTACAGACTTTTTCTCTCCACTGTTGCTGCCTCTGGGCTGACTTCTCGATCCTTCCATCGACGACGACATAGTGAAGCCCACCTAAGTCCAGCCAGCCCCGGTACCCAAAGGCTCAACCCGCGGGGAACGAAGGCTGGTATTGGTGAAGCGCCAGCTGGCCTCCGTCCTTTAGCCTATTCCGCCTGCTGACTGGGGACCCATAGGATCCCTCCTACTGGTAGCGTCAACCCCACCTCGGCCCAAGGGTCCACCTCTGGTGCAACAGTATGTACACACACACATATTGTTATAATTAGTAAGGTTTGGGTGGACCCTTGGACACTGTGGCAGCTGACCACGCCCACAGGGGGAAGTCCTGTGAGGGGCCACAGGTCACGCTCAGCTTAGGACACACAAACACAGAGATTGATCTTTTATTAGACAATATGATGAAGCCACCAGAGGTGGCAGTAGAGAGCAGCAGAATAAGCAGGATGGACTAGTATCCTCAGGGCTGGAACAGCGACTCCTCCGGTAGCAGTGCTGTAGTGGAAAGAACTGAGAATAATGAGTACAGTGGAATATGCACAAAGCCCCAGTATGGAGAACCCCAGGATAGGGAGAGCAGGCCCTCGAGGAGCGAGTACCTGATCCCTGAGAGCTGAGAGGATTGAAGGTAATGTATTCACACAGTGGTTCCACGTAGGAGATGGCACCAGGGCTGGAATGGAGGCAGGCCCTCGAGGAGCGAGTACCTGGATCCAGGGAACAGCTCTGAGGTGAAGATGGTAGTACTCACTGGTGTTGAAGATAGCAAATCCTTCCAGTCAGACGAGAAGGTAGGAGCAGGCAGCGAGTCAGGGAACATGGGCCCTCGAGGAGCGAGTACCGGTTTCCTGATAGCGACCTGAAAAGAAAGTGAGGCCCCCAAGGAGCGGGTACCCCATTAGCGTTAAGAGTCCAATGGAAATTGGAGAGGCAGAGTAGCTGGGTACGGAGGGCAAATCCCATCCGTAAGAATCCCCCTTGCTAACTCAAAGGCTAGCAAACATCGTAGGCTTTAAATATCCGGACAGCGTGATATCATCACAGGGGGACGCCCCTGAGGTTCACGCCAAGTAGGAAATAAGAAAGAGGGCCGCACGGCGCGCGCGCCCTAAGGTACCAGCAGAGCATGGCGGGAGGCAGCGCCCAAGCCGGTCCGGGGATGCCAGAGAGGACGGCAGGCAGACGCCGCGGCAGCCAGGCGTCCATCCATAGCGAGAGGAGGTGCAAAGAAAGAAAGGTAGGCGGAGTGAAGCCGTCGGGAAGGGACGGTTGCAACACACATATATATATATCATTATATAAAAAACCTTTGGGCTGCATTCTATCTCTATTTTCTCACATCCTGGTCAGATTTCTTTAGCTTACTTGTTAAAATCAAACTTCCATGCTACAGTAAACTATTGCAGTGTGAGAATGGACCAAGCAAAATTAACAAATTACCACAAGAAGAGTCAGAAAGTGAATGTTCGAAATAGTACTACCAAAAGAACATTCACTAAAAATGTAAGCATTATTTATTTATTTATGTAGTGGTTTTTATATACCGATAACCGTTTGCACATCGTATCAGTTTACAAGGAACATTGTGATTATAAGGTATAGCATAACTGATACAAAATTAAATCATTTACATAGAACAAATTGGTAGCATGTTAACATATGTATGAGTATAAATATAAAAATAAAACTATAGACAAATTAAAAAGGCGAGCGCATAGAGACGGAGTTTAAATGTTTACATAGTGTGGTTGTTAGCAGGAAGGGTTGATAAGTAAGGATAAACACTATATGTATATTTTATAAAAACTATATACAAATTTTATACATGTTTAAAGGCGAGAGCATATAGGACATCTAATAGTACATGAGGAGGCTGAGTTGGCTACAGATATAATTTGTCTACAGATTGACTACAGATATAATTTGTCTAGGACTGCCAGAATATAATCATAGGTCCTAAGTTCTCATTATAGCATACTTTTACGCAAATGAAAACAAGTTTTGAGATATTTCCCTGCAAATTCAGCAACTTCCCAACACAGAGCTCTGTTTTGAGATCCATTCACTGTCTCAGTGGATATATTATGAATCTCAAGTCAATGAACTCACCATGCCATCACTTAAACATGTTTACTCTTGATATTCTTTTACATGGAAACAAACATGAAAAAAAATCACATGAAAGAATTGACCAATAAGAGTGGCATATATTATTTGCTCCACTAAAATACCATTGGCTGAAATTCTAATTCTATGAGACCAATCAAAAAAATGTCTGAGCAATTAAACAAAGGGACCAATGTGAATGTTATGCAGTATTGGTTTTATATGTAATGTAAAGCCACTGACAATATCCACTAATGATACAAACATGAAAACCTTCTTTGAAAAGCTACATTAAAATATTTCAATAAAAACATTCAGGTGATTTCTGTGTTTAAATCCTGTGGGTGTAAAGACCAAATTTGAAAATCCATTCTGTTCTTTCTGCTCTAGAATTCTTTCTTGATCCCTTCCACGTCAATTTGGTTGACTATGATCAATCACAAGCCATCAGATGTCATCAATGCTATATAAATGTATAAAAGCTGTATTAATATTGTATAAAATACTTCACTATCAGAGCTTCCATTTTCTGACGATGTAAACAACTCTTATGCTCAATCAGCCTGGTGTGTACTATCTGCTTAGTTAATTAATTGACAAGCATTGAGAAGAGAGGTTAGTTTTTGCTTTTTGGGGTTTTTTTTAATTCTGTTATGAATCTTATTTGCTACGTATTTTTATTATTTTTATTTTGCTGTTTTATCTATTTTTAACTTGTGTGTTGTTAATATTTATTAATTTGTATTTTTGTTTGACCATTGATTATGAATGTTCTTATTGTAAACACTAAGAAACTGTTGCGTCCGTCGTTGCTCAACACCCTCACTCCGCCCTCTTTACCTCTGTGGCGACTCCCTCCGGGTCTGATGGACGGCTGGCTGCCGCGGCGTCTCCATGCCGTCTCCCTCCGGCGTCCCCGGACCGGCTCGACGCTGCAACTCCACCATCTTGTCCTGATGCCTAGGGCACGTGCGCGCGTCCCGTCTCTTGTACCAGCAAGGGTGCAAACCTCAGGGGCGTCCCCCTGAGATGACGTCATCTGCTTCCAATATTTAAAGATCTGTGAATATGCTAACAATTCAAGTTAGCAAGGATTCGTCCAAGCTACTCTGCCTCCTCGGACTTACCAGAGGTACCCGCTCCTCGGGGGCCTCGCTCTTTTCTTTATTTTCAGATTACAGATAGGAACCAGGTACTCGCTCCTCGAGGGCCTAATCCTTTCCAGCTCCTGAGCATAGTTATTGTCTGTGTTAAAATGTGTGCTATTGTGCATTATGTCTGTTAGGAATCTGCTAGGGAGTTAGCAATCTGTTATGGATCTGCTGCTCGAGTTAGCATCTGTTATATCTCTGATGTTAGTTAGACTGCAGAGTTAGCAATCTGATGTTTGATGGGAGGAGCAGTCAGATAGGAGGTGCAATCTGTACAGAAGGCTCTATGTAGCGGGCTCCTAGAGAGGGAGGAGTCAGCAATCTTGTAGTGTCTCAGATATCGTCTTGCTAAGGAGTAGCAATCTGTAATGAATCTGATATAGTAGTGGGTGGATCCCTGGGCCGATGCCAGATGATTACGCCCCGGGAGGATACCCCGAGAGGGACCACCGGCTAGGCTTGAGTATGGAGACAGATACTCCTAGTTCTTTTATTAAACAGGTTATTAGAACCACCAGAGGTGGCAGTAGTGAGCTGATATGCCCAACAGGGCTGTAGTCCCTCAGGTACTGGAACAATGATCCCAGGATGGCTGAGCTGTTGAGAAACCATAGAAAGTGAGTAGGCAGAGTAGGCCTAGTTCATGAACAGAACTAGATGGCAAAACTCACGTAAGGTCTCAAGTAAGCTCAGGAGCTGGAAAGGATTAGGCCCTCGAGGAGTGAGTACCTGGTTCCAGGGAAAGCTCTGAGAGAGCGATGGTAACTCACAATTGTTTGTAGCAGCGATAGCTTCCAGGCAGTAGAGAATCTTCAGAGTGTTCAGAAACATGGGCCCTCGAGGAGCGAGTACCGGTTCCTATCTGTAATCTGAAAGTAAAGAAAAGAGCGAGGCCCCCGAGGAGCAGGTACCTCTGGTAAGTCCGAGGAGGCAGAGTAGCTTGAATAGGGAAACCTTGTCCGTAACCTTATCCCTTCCTTGCTAACTCAGTTTGTTAGCGTTTACAAAGACCTTTAAATATTGGAAGCAGATGATGTCATCTCAGGGGGGATGCCCCTGATGTTCGCGCCCTTGCTGGTATAAGAGTTGGGATGCGCGCCCTAGACATCAGGACAAGATGGTGGAGTTGCAGCATCGAGCCGGTCCGGGGACGCTGGAAGGAGACGGCATGGATACGCCGCGGCAGCCAGCCGTCCATCAGACCCGGAGGGAGTCGCCACAGAAGTAAAGAGGGCGGAGTGAAGACGTAGAACAGCGACGGTCACAACAATGACTTCACAAAGCCAGCCCACTTTTATGGAAATCCCACCCCTGACTCCTCCCCAATCCCTCCCCTTTTAAAAATTTGCATCGCACCATGTGTTAAGGCATTTTTCGCATGCGAAAATGCCATATCATATGCAAAAACACTTTAACGCGATTTGATAAATGACCCTGTATGATTGGCGGTATAGAATTCTTTTAAATAAATAAGTTCTAATTTCAGCATTTTTTTAGGAAAATAAAAGCAATGACAACTTATTTTCTACAGAGAAGATCCCCATACAAATGTATTAAGAAAACATAAACCAGGTAGGAATATATGATGTTTTTACAAAAGAACCCCAATTTGCCTTCTGACAAAGTAAAAACATTAAGGAACATGTTGTTCACCTGCACTAACATTGGTTGTAAAATCATTAAAGAATTTGGACCATTATCCCTTTGGCACATGGAGCATGTGCAAACAGATACATAAAGGAGCTTCATTTATCAACAATATGGCACATAAGTTGACTCTTAAACATCTGACCAGTTGCAGATCTGGTTCCAAAAATCCAACAATGCAAATTAATACAAATAAAATCAAAATATAAAAGTCAATCATAATTTCAGTATCTGAAATCATAAAATACCTCAATGAATGATACTTACAACTCTTTCTTTCTACATTATTGTAACCCCTGGGCTGGTGGTCCTAGACATAAGGTCCCAGAGCCCATACTTTACACATAAAGGTGAATTTTAAAAGCTATGTGCATGGTGAAATCGGGAGTATCGCTTAAGAGCGCCTGGTCGGTTTTATAAAGCTGCCACATACGAGAACAAGTACCAATGCATGTACATCTCGCCTCGGGGAACGTGGGCAGGGCATGGGTGTTCCGAGGTGGGGCCAAGAAATATGTACGAATGTAGCTATGAGCATGGGTGCGCATCTAGGTCCCTTTCAGCACAAAGTTACTTCGGCTATTGATGAGGTATAGGTCTGAATAAAACTATTTCTCGCCATATATGAATTGACTGATGGGTCTAGTTCAAGTGAGGGGAGTGCAGGCTAAAGAACCAGGGGGGTCTTAGGGGCATAGCTATAGACTGGGCAAACTTGTTAAACTGGTCAATTCCTAGACATCTGCATGTTATAAAATTACCTCTTTTGTGCGTCTAAATACCGACATTCCCTGCTGTTTGTGTACACCTTTAAAATTAGGAGCACACATACACACGCCAGGCCTATTTTATAACATGTACGCATACATGTGAGCAGGATATACAATTTCAACGCATCATGCTGTGCATCCATATCCATATATATATATATATATATATATATATATATATATATATATAGGGTGCCTGCGCGCACGTTGTAAAGTTATCCTCATACTATTTACTCCATATCTCCCCGTAGTATTAAAAGATCTGAGTGATCAAGATTCCCTGAGCAGGTAGAAAGATAACTTTCAAGGCCCTATGCATTGCAGTTACTTAAAGTCCCAGTTCAAAGTTCTTGAATACAGCAGTGATGATAACAGCACTGATGAGCACTAAAGTCACTAGGCAGTAAGAAGCACAATGGAAGCGGACTTAATTTCCAACATTACTTTTATTGAGATGTTCTGAAGTGATGAAAATAATCTTGACAGCTGTTTGTTTCACTTATCGATGTTACAAGTGCTTCTCAATAAGTTTGTGACTCCTTAGAGTTTTATTATCATTTTTTTTAAGACTTTATTTATCGATTTTCATATAAATGGAACAGGAACAGTAGAACATCTGTACAAAGATCTTATAGCGATACAGGTAACCCCAAGAGGTCAGGTAGGGAACATTAGGTTCAGATATTATACCCATGATGTACCAAGATTTCTATAAAAGTACTGAGAACTTTCCCCCCTTCCTCCTCCCTTCTCTCCCTAATTCCCTTCCCCCCTTCCTTATGCGCTGTCTTCAATAATACATAACAATTGTCTTTAAAGGCGTTAATCCGTAGTTGTCACTGGACCATAAATTCGTGAACCATCGTGTCCGTAACGTCTTAAGATATTGTAACTTGTATCCCGTGAGTCTTCAGTGAGGCTTCAAGGTCGTGAGGCAGTTAAGCATAAAGTCCCTAGTGTAAAGGCGTAAGGTCTTTTATGTCGGCTATAGTATGCTGGTAACCATTCCTTACATCATGTGCAGAATTTAGTAAATGGAGAGCACTGATGATGGTTGTGGGCTGTGGCTCTAGATACTACTGAGTTGAGAGGGCTAGAAGTGTAGTAGAGTTGTACTGTGATAGGGTCATGTTGTCATGTCCAGAATTTTACTGCAAGCCCAATGGTTGAGGGAGAACAAGCATGGGTTCCAAATTGCTAGGTACATGTCATATCTCCTGATGGATGGCGAGGACTTAGCGGATAACTGTTCATAAACAGCTAACTTGTGAAGCTTCAGTCGCCATTGTGTTAGTGATGGGGACTCTTTAACTAAGCCATTGTTTGTTTTGCTAGTAATAGAGCTTTGCTTAAGAAACTGCGTCGGGTTTGAAGGCGCATCCCTGGCACTGTTTCGCTGATGAGATGTAATAAGCATAATTTCAGGTCCATGGGTAGACTTAATGCAAGAAGGCGTCCGAGGTAACCCAGAACCTTAGCCCAGAATCTCCAGATTATTATACTTTAAGATGGTAAAAGCCAAATTTTATTTCTTTCCTCCCCTACGGTTTAGTTTATGGAGCTTCCCTCCCATGTGGTTGGCAAAGAGAATATTTACTCCAATTTAGATCTGGGTCCAAATACAGAGAGGTAGATTTTAAGAGCATACATGTGTGCACGTTTGCCGGTGCACATACATGGACGTGTTGATTTTAAAACATACGTTTATATATATGTGTGTATACGTGCACGTGTTTTAAAATCGGCAATGTGCGCACGATTTCATATTGACGTGTGTGTAAGTGAGGGGGGGGAGGGGGGATTTTCCTAGATACGTGGCTGACTCTAGAGCCCATTTTCCCAGTTCGTTCCCAGGTCGCCAGTTAACCAATCGGCCTTCCTAAGCCCCCCTATTACTTTGCCTACCTTTTATGATCTTAGGCCAGACCCTTTAAACCACGCTAAGTAGTCTATATTTTTTTATTTTATGACTTACATGCCGTCTATAGCAGAAGTAAAGTTAAGCGGTAGGGGACCCCGGCGTGCGCTTGTGCGCGTAAATAGGTACGCACAAAAACCATTCCTCAACCTCGGCCCACCCATGCCAAGGCCATGCCCACGCCCCTCCACTCCCCCCTCCCCCCCAAATCTCTTCTGCGCGAAACGGGAGATACGTGCATTGTCACGGCCCCTTTACAATCTGTGCAGCGTGCACATGTCCAAAACATGCACCTATCGTCTGGTTTTGGCGCACAAGCCTTTTAAAATCGACCAGGGTCTTATATCTCCTACATTCCCATGTCATTTCAGTTAAGTACTCCCTTTACTGTTTGTATTCCTCCCAGAACCTGCAAGTAGATGTTCGTGGGTGTTATTAGGGTCCATTTCAACTCCTTTCTCCCCTCTTTTCCTTCTGCTGCTCTGGATACAGATGACCCCTTCTCAGTGAAACAACCTCTTCCTTGTTTTGTGGAGTCAAAACTAAAGATTGAGACCCTAGCACATGGGAACCCAAGAAAAAGATAACAAAAATACTGTTACAGAAAAGAGGGTAACCTGCACGAGGCCAGGAGGGTGGAAAAAACTCCTTACTCCACCAAAGAAATGTTCTCAAAATGGTCCTTCAAAAATAAAGGAAGGTTTTCTGACTCCAACTCTGTCCCAGGTCTTATTTTGAGAACCTCACAGAGAGGCCTTACCCCCTTCAATAAAATCAAAACAGAGGACAGCCAGGAAAATGCTGCCCCTGTGAAGGAAAAAAAAAATCTTCCACAAAGTAAAATGGTGGTCAGAGCTTATGTATGAGAGGAACGCACCATTTCACACCTCCCGCATGGGGGAACTAAACACCCACACCGCTGACACTATATTTCCTCCCCACATAAATGGAATGTTCTACATTGTTCCTGATAGAGCTCTAGCAGCATCTCTGCACTATTTTAATATATTGTAAATGAGAAGTGCAAATGATATGTAAATCCTTAATAATCCCAATTCAATCTTAATTATTGTAAAGCTTCTAATCAACCATTCTAATGTGAATTGTAATGAAAGGCAGGATTCCCGTGGCTCTGTTTGAGAGGCAACAGCAAGAATACCGGGCCTTCCAACTTGATAAGTTGCATATATAACCAACAGCAAAAGGAAGAACATTGTATAAATTAATGCTGATACCAGCAGATGGTGTTGGATATTGAGCTGATGCTATTTCCAAAGTGTTTCCATTCCTGATCTGCATAGAAAAATACACAGGATACCTGGTAATGCACGTGCAAAAGGAATGAATTCGCACAGGTTTGGAATTTGGGAGCAGTGGCGCCAATTGTCAAGGCTTCGACCTTAGCCACTGTCCATTCCCACATTTCTCATAAACATTCATAATCCAACTATTTTAAAAATAGAAATAATAATAATGACAAATGCAGAAGTATATCATTCATTTACTTATCTCTTGCCTGAACTGATACACCTCAACCAAACCCTGTTTCTTGTCTGCTCCTCTCAGACCTTGTAAGCTGAAATCTAATTCTCCCCTATGTCTCTTTCCCTAGCTTCATGGCTAGCAGACCTAATATCTTAGCACTCTCTCCCAGTGCGGTACCTTTGCTCCAGCCTGGTTCTGTCTCGCTGCTCCTTTTTGCTTGTTCACTGTCTCGTTCTTCCAGCGGACTCTAACTTTCACTTACCTGCTATTGGATTCTACTCCCGTTGCCTCTCATGCCCTTGGCTCTCTTGATGAAAATGTTACAGAGCGCTTTGCACCTGGGATCCCAGTTGCCTAGTGGTACTGGGGTGCTTGGCTGGGGCTGCTGTTGCTGCAGGGGTCCGAGCAAGAAGGAAAAGAAGGGGGGTCTGTTCTGTAGATTGGTCCCGTGCTTCCTTGGGTCATGAAGGAACTGGAGATCCTTCCTTCCAGCTCGCTGGCCTAAGGGTGGCCATTTGTCTTTCACATAAGCCTGGAGGGGGAGAGGGGCTCCTTCCCTTGCTACTACACAGACTCATTTATTTTTTGTTACTTCCTCCATAGCTTCCTTTGAGAACTTAATTACTCTATTGAGTTCTGCAAGAAAAATATGAAGTAGGAAATGTAAGTTGCCTCGCTGGGATCATAAAAATGCAACCATCACATTTCTTAGGAAAGTGATTACATGCCACTGGAATTTCTGTTGCGGTGAGCACAGAAGGCACAGTAAAGTGAAGCAGAGTGGGCATCACCAGTTCTTTCCAAGTAAAGCCCTAGTTTCATAGTATCTGATGAAAGCTCAATAACTTTCCATACACATTCTACACAAAAGGTTTCCCTGCTTGGGGGACGAGATTGGCAATTTGTTCAGATTTTCACTTTCCATAACCCCTGGTCCCTACCATGAGCATTATCCCCCTTTCTTTTCTTTTTTCCAGTCTTCTCCCCTCCACCATGCTCAGCTAAGAAGTCAGATTGCCGAAGGCTACTCATCTGTGCAACAGCCCAGTAGAGGGAGAATCCCAATGGGGGGCCCCACACCATGAGAAGATCCTACCTGAGTCCAAAGTGCAGTCTGAAACCCACAGCCTGTGTCCTGATCCCTTTGGGGTGGAGATCTGCTTGGGAGTCTCCCAAGGCTTGATAGTACAACCCTGATGGACCTCCCTGGGAGAAAAGCCAGATATTCCAGTTCAGCTCTCAGCTCTCTATCTCCTTCACCAGGTTGTGCAGAGGTGTGGGGGAAAAAAACTCCACATGAACAAAAAGGGGGGAAACCCAAATGTCTCTATCCAAAATATCTCACACTGAGTAGTGTTGTCACAGGTCTTGCTTCCTCTAGGTCTCAAGCCCCTGCTCTCAGGATTGGAGGGGTTACTCCTTTCCCAAGGCACAGGGTGTTCCCCAGAATAAGAAAGAATTTATAAAAAGAAGAGACCAAAATCTACAAAAACCTTCATTCTCTACAAAAGGGAGGCAGAACCTCTCAGACAGGGAATGTACTGAGAAGGGATCTTCCTCTGAATGTAGGCACTGAGGTACCGGACAGGCTGGGTTAAATAGGGCTGGGGCTGAGGCATCAGGTGATCAGGGACATAGTGACTTACGCAGCTAGAAGTGGGTTTCACTGAGGACTCCTGGTGGAGGGGAGGCTGCACTGCAGGCAAAAACCATAACAATCCTCTAGCAACAGATTTTAGCGCTGAATAAAAAACTATTATAATTTCACTCCATTCATCATTTTATAAACTTCTATCATTTCACCTCTCAGCCATCTATTTTCCAAGCTGAAGAGCCCTAGCCTGCGTAGCTTCCCATCATGAGAGTCGTTGAGGCCATCGTGGAAAGATTAAACGATTTCTTTGCTTCTGTGTTTACTGAATAGGATGTTGGGGCGATATCTATTCTGGGGTCAGTTTTCAGAGGTAATGTTTCATAGTGAACCTGGAAGATGTGGTAGGCCAGATTCATAAACTGAAGAGTAGTAAATCACCTGGACTGGATGGTATACACCCCAGGGTTCTGAAGGAACTAAAAAATGAAATTGCAGATCTATTTCAGTTAATTTGTAACCTATCATTAAAATCATCCATTGTACCTGAAGACTGGAAGGTGGCCAATGTAACCCCAATATTTAAAAAGGGCTCCAGGGCTGATCCATAGAAACATAGAAGTGATGGCAGAAAAGGACCTTTTAGCCCATCCATATGGCCCAGCAAGCTCCCATACTTATCAGTTACTCAGACCGCCAAGGTCAGGGCTCTTGTTGGTTACTGTTTGAGTCCAATTTCCTCCCCCCCCCCCCCTCCCCTAATTGTTGAAGCAGAGTTATCTGTCTCAATGGCAAAGCAGCGATATTTGAAGCTGGATGCAGTTAAATTCTAGCCGCATAGCTCGTTATGCAGCTAGAATTTAGCCACATAATTTGGGGGCAGTCCAGGGACAGGCAGGAGGCATTTCAGGCCGGGCCAAAATTAGCTGCATAAATTATGTGGCTAACTATCAGGCCGATACAGTAAAGTCCGCAGGAGAGCGGGCGAACGCCCGCTCTCCTGGCGCGCGCACTGGCCACTGACCGGTGCGCGTGATTCTGTATTTAAATTAGGCCTGGAGGTAAAAACGGGCAAAAGGAGGCGCTAGGGACACTAGCGCGTTCCTAGCGCCTCCTTTTTGACAGGAGCGGCGGCTGTCAGCGGGTTTGACAGCCAACGCTCAATTTTGCTGGCGTCAGTTCTCAAGCCTGCTGATAGCCATGGGCTCGGAAACTGGACACCGGCAAAATTGAGCGTCCGGTTTTCGGCCCGACAGCCGCGGGCTGAATTCAATTTTTTGTTTTTTACTTTTTTTACTCTTCGGGACCTCCGACTTAATATCGCCATGATATTAAGTTGGAGGGTACACAGAAAAGCAGTTTTTACTGCTTTTCTGTGCACTTTCCCGGTGCCGGAAGAAATTAGTGCCTACCTTTGGGTAGGGGCTAATTTCTGAAAGTAAAATGTGCGGCTTGGCTGCACATTTTACTTTCTGTATCCCGCGCGCATACCTAATAGGGCCATCAACATGCATTTGCATGTTGAGGGCGCTATTAGGTGCCGCGGGTTGGACGCGCGTTTTCCTCCCCTTACTGAATAAGGGGTAAGGGAAACGCGCGTCCAAGAGCAGGCTAATAGTGCGCTCCATCGGAGCACACTATTAGCCTGCTCAGTACAGTGCGCTACATCGAAAACCGGACGCTCAATTTTGCCGGTGTCCAGTTTCCGAGCCCATGGCTATCAGCAGGCTTGAGAACTGACGCCAGCAAAATTGAGCGTTGGCTGTCAAACCCGCTGACAGCCGCCGCTCCTGTCAAAAAGGAGGCGCTAGGAACGCGCTAGTGTCCTAGCGCCTCCTTTTGCCCGTTTTTACCGCCAGGCCTAATTTAAATACAGAATCACGCGCACCGGCCAGTGGCCAGTGCGCGTGCCAGGAGAGCGGGCGTTCGCCCGCTCTCCTGCGGACTTTACTGTATCGGCCTGATAGTTAGCCACATAATTTATGCAGCTAATTTTGGCCCGGCCTGAAATGCCTCCTGCCTGCCGATACAGTACAGTGCGCTACATCGGAGCGCACTGTACTGTATCGGCCTGTATGATATTTGCAGTTAGCCACTTAAGCAATGTGGCTAACTCTGGTCGTGCCATAGGAGCATTGGAGGGAGCATAGGAGGGAGCACTGGATGGCCGGCGCCATCTTTAAAAATGGCGTGGGCCATCCAGTGCTCCTACCATGTGACAGGGGCCGGCCAATGGCACGCATACCCTGTCACATGGTAAGGGCAAAGGGCCATCGGCGCCATTTTTATTAGTGGCAGCCGACGGCCCGAGAGCGGGAGATCGCTCCCGGGACCCCCACTGGACCACCAGGTACCTGTAAAATGTTTTTGGGGGGTTCGGGAGGGTGGGGGAAGCAAAGGGATTAGTTTTAAAGGGTCAGGGTGGGGTTTTTGTTTATCGGCTCGGGAGCAGCCGATAAACAAAACCGCAATCGGGCCCCATGGAAAAAACCCCACATGTGAATCAGAACTGGAATCTGAACCGATTCCGGCTCCGATTCACATCTCTATTCTGCACAATAAAAATGTAAAATTCTGTGCACAAAAACTTAAAATTCCGCAAACTTCTGCAAACTTTATATTGGTCAAAATAACACAATTTACATGACAGTTTTTAAGTAATTACATTTTAAATTAATACAGAAAAGATATTACTTAAAGATGCAGAATTTTCCCTAGAAATTCACTGTAAGTGTCCCTTCCACTTGCTCTCCCTACTTCCCTAGCCACTTTGCCCTCTCAGGCCCCAACTCCTCTACCTGCCAGTATCTCTCCCCTCCACCTCTAAGCTCAACCACTTCCACTCTATTGCCAGTCCCAGAGTTTGACTCCGTTCTCAGTACTGCCCCTCACACAGGCTCCTTCTGTCCCTCTCTCTCACACACACACATGCTCCCTCTCTCTAATATACATATACATTCCCTCATACAGGCTCCCTCACTCTCTCTCTCTCGCGCACACACACATCCCATCATACAGGGCCCTCTCTCTTGCATACACACCCACACAAGCTCCCTTTCTTTCTCATGCATACACACTCACACAGGCTAACTATGTCTCTCTCTCGCACAGCCCTTCACACAGGCTCTGTCTCACACATACACAATCCCTTCACACAGGCTAGCACCTTCACATACACACAATCCCTTTTTCATACACACCAGCTCCCAATCTCTCACACACATATACTCCTTCACAATCTCCTCATATAGTCTCCCTTTCTCTGGCTCCCACACTCAAGTACCCACCCTGCTCTCTCTCACATTCCCCTGCTTACCTTCCCTGGTCTCTCTCATGCCCCCCTGCTCTCTCACCCCTGCTCTCTCGCTCACCCTTCCCCCCCCCTCTCTCTCACACCCCTCCCCCTCTCACATGCTCCTGCTTATCCCCCTACTCTCTCACCCCCCTGCTCTCTCTGTCTCTCTCTCTCTCACCCCCTCCCCTCACACACACCTCTCTACACACTTTCACTCTCACCTGGGCCTTCCTCTTCACCACGAACGGAGCACGGCATGCAGGGGCCTTCCCCTTCGCTGCAAATAGCACGTGCTTCATTTGCGGCACACCAGGACCTTCCTCTTTGCTGCGAACGGAGCGCATCCCGTGGCGGCCTTCCTCTTTGCCAGCGCCATTTTTGGTTAGTGACAGCCGACAGCCTGGGAGTGGCAGATCGCTCCTGGGCCCCCCACTGGACCACCAGGGGTTTTCGTGAGTCTTGGGGGGGTCGGGAGGGTGGAGGGGTTATTTTATTTAAATTTGGGGGACACTGCAGGGAGTGGGGGAACGGTGGCATGTGGTCCCTGTCCCTGGAGGTAGAAGTCGGGGTTGGGACTGGGGGTGGGGTGGGGCGGCGCAACTGGGGGGGGGTGCAAGGCAGAAGGTGCCTAGGGTGCCTAATCCCCTTGCACTGGCCCTGTTTATATTTCCTGAATGCTGTTCTTTTTGCCTTTATTTTTTTTTTTAGTCACCTCCTTTAGGAGCCAAATTGGTTTCTTTTTCCTTGTACGCTTGTTTATTTTTCTAACATATAGAATTGTTGCCTTTGTAATAGCTCCTCTTAATTTGGCCCACTGTTGTTGTACCTCGATCATTTTCTCCCAGTCTTCTAGCTCTTCCTCCAGGTACATCCCCATATTTTTTAAATTCAGAACTCGGGACTTTGTGTGATTTCTCTGTATCTCATTTGCGATATCGAACCATACCTTCTGATGTTCTGGACATTAGAGACATTATCCCCATTAGTGAGCACTAGATCGAGGATCACACCCTCCCTCATGGCTTCCATTACCATTTGTTGGAGCAGAGCACCTTGAAGGGCATCCACTATCTACTTCTTGCAGATTCTGCAGAAGGGATGCTCCAATCCACATCTGGCAGATTAAAATCTCCACCGATCAACACTTCTCCCTTCTTTCCCACCTTTTGGACGTCTTTCACCAGATCTCGATGCAAGTCTTCAGTTTGGGTTGGAGGCCTGTAAATCACACCAGTGTAAATGGAAGAATCATCGTCTTATTTCAGGATAGCTCATAATGCTTCCTCCCTACCCCACCTCCCTGCATTTTGGTCACATAAAGTGCTACTCCTCCCACTTTTCTGTCCTCTCTGTCTTTCCTTATCAAGTTATAGACCGGGATGGCTGTATCCCAGTCATTAGACTCTGTGAACCAGGTCTCCAAGACTGCCTCCACCATTAGGGCCTGCAGATCTGGGATTTTCTTGCCCAGGCTACAAGCATTTGTGGTCATAACTTTCCAGCTTTGCTCCCTTGGTTTGTTTATCTTCATAGTCACCTTTTCTTGCTCTTTGCTTATGCGTGGAATGTACAGATAATTGATTTTCTTATTGTCTACTCTCACTTCCTATATTGCTTGGGGGTGGCATTCCAATTTCATTGGCCACCTTCTGCCACCCCCATCCTGTAGTTTAAAGGCCTGATAATGTATGCCTGGAATTTCTCACTTAGGATCTTCTTTCCTGCCATTGTCAAATGTAGGCCATCCTTATTGTACAGTATTTTCCTTCTCCATACTCGACCCCAGCCTCCAATGCATCCAAATCCACTTTCTTTACACCATGTCTTGAGCCATGTATTGGAATTTTCTATCTGGTTCCCTTTCCGTGAACAGATATTTCAGAAAAGGTAATATTCTTTACTATGGGTTTAATCTCCTTCTTCAGACACTGGAAATCTTTCTGTACTGCTTGGATATTGTTTCTAGTGAGGTTTTTGGTCCCAAGATGGATGATAACATTGATATTAGAGTCTTTACTTTCTTCTAAAATTGCACTGATTACCTGGTTTGCATTTCTGACAGCTGAAAATTGTGGAAGGCATTTAATTTTTGTGTCATCTTTGAAAAGAGATTCCAAATTAGTTTCTCTAATGATAAAGTCTCCTATCAGAAGGAGCTTTCTTATATGAGGTTTGATAATGTTTAAGAGTGTTTGGTTGCATTGGGTGGCTTCTTCCTTTACAGATGTCCACTTATTGTCTGGAGGAGCAGCTTCGGTTTCCAATGCAGAAAAGGCATTATGTATGGGTATCAGTGTGGTCAGAGGATGTCTCTTAACCCCAGTCCTTAATCTACCAGAGCCCGTTGTATTCCTGGATATTTGAGTCCTCTGTGGGAGCGGGGGCAGATATCCTGAATGTTTCTCAGTTGAGATTGGGTTTCTCTGGGTCACAGGTCTTGTTCTACCAGAGCCCACTGTAATCCATTTTTCCCTGGGTTTTAGAATCATCTGTGGAAGTTGAATTTGATATTTTAGATGCTGTGAGGAGGATTTTTGAAGCCTAGATAGTTCCTAGATAGTTCTAGATATGACAGAGATATTTAAATACCTCCCAGGTTTCCAATCACAGAAGGTGAACCTTTTTCAAAGGAAAGGAGGCTCTAGAAGGAGGTGTTATGCCTGGCGGTCGCAGACGGCTGCGACCTCTCATGCTCACCTCTTTTTTCCCCCATTCCATCTAGTCTGGGAAGAATGGCGGCCTCTGCCAATCCCTGTCAACCTCTCCGGCGTTCCCGGGACAGCATGGACGCTGCCGAACGCTATTTTGGACCCAGAATCACCTAGGCACGCGCAAGGGCCTCTCTTGAAGACATCATGGTGGGAACCTCGGGGGCGTCCCCTCCCGATGACATCAACACGTTAGCAAGGAGTTCTGTCTTGCTGAATTCTCCTCTTCAAGGACTTCCTGTTCCTGACTTGCTCTTGGCATCTGGATGCTCTGAGTACCCGCTCCTCAGGGGCTCCCTTGCGTTCCCGGCTATCTGCTGCTCGGAGGGCCTACCTACCTGATTGCTACAGACCTGCTTCTCAGGTCTCTTTCTCTCTTTCCAGGAACCATCTTCTGTGGGTACCTCTACTGACGTCTAGCTATTGAAATGTGCTAAGGATTCCACGCGGTGTACTCCATACCCAGGGCCACTACCGCCTTCCTTCGATTGAAGTCATTCAGCTATCCTGCACTACAGAATATCTGCATACCAACTTCTGGAGCCATTTCCGGGTTCCGGCATCTCTACCAGTTCTTCAACATCTATTATACCGACAGTATCGGCGTACCCCGCTCCGCGGGCCACTACCAGATCTGTGTTACTGAAGTGCCTTCACTCATCAGAGGGGATCCCCGGCGTAACCCGCTCCGCAGGCCACTACCGGATCTTCTCATCTGTGGTCTCACTCTGGGCATTCCTCATTGCCCAGCACAGTGCTATTACACCTGCTATTCTGTGGACATTATTGTTTTCTCCATTTATAACATTCTCTACTTCTAGCTGTGTCCTACACCACTGAGACTGTGCCTGCTGACGGTAAGGCTCACAGGGCTCCTCCCTGTGGGTGGAGACACCTCTCATCTCAGCCCAGGGTTCATATTCTCCCATAAACATAACAGGAGGGTTCATGGGATGAGGGTGAAATGGGGTACTCAGGAGAAATCTAAGGAAATGTTTATTTACAGAGAGGATGGTGGATGCATGGAACAATCTCCCCGAGGAGGTGCTGGAAACAGACAGTATTTGATTTCAAGAAAATACTTTCAAGGGATCTCTGAGAGATTGATAGAAATTGTAAACTGAATTAGTTGGTATGGATAAGATTAGATAGGCCATCATGTGTCTCTGTTTCAATGTACATTTTTTCCTTGACACCATGAGAACACAATTTCATGGCAGTTATCTTCTCTCCGCACACAAACCTTGTGCAGTCCTCACAACATTTTCATGATTTGTGATCTCTAGGATTGATAACAAACATGCCCATTTCCCTCAGCAAGTGCAGTGGTGGATTTTTAATCCAGTGCAGTCAATACAGTTCTGATTGGCCTGGTCAGATTATTATCTGTATTTTGTGGTCTTTATTTGGTCAGTCCATTGATCAATTGCTCTCCCAGGCATTGTCTTTCTCGAGGTAATCTGCGGTTCCAAGCAGAATGATTTCTCATCCTAACAAAATAATACTGGCAATTGCATCAAGATCAATGAAATGGAAAAAAACCCCATAAGAATAGCCCAGCTGAGTCAGCCCAATATCAGCCCAATAGTCCATCCAGCCCAGCATCCTGTCTCCAACACTGGCCTGAGAGTCATCAGATGACAGCAATTCGTCTTAAGTGCTCCCTATAGATCTATAAAAGTGTGAAGCCAATTGGCCTCCGCCCAATCTCTAATGTCTGTTTATGTCCTTGTTTTCCAAGAATGCATCCAAACCCCTCTTGAACCCTGCTCTCTGCTTGCTGTAACTACATTTGGCAATTTAACTACTTGCTGACTACAGAAATACTTTCTTGTGTTCATCTTGAAAGTGCTAGCATACAATTTTATTGGCTTTTCCCTGGTTTTAGTATTTTTGGACAGCGGAATCAACTGCTGGTTGTGGTTTGTTCTTATTTTCCATTCATGATCTTGTAGACCTCTATCATGTCTCATCCCCAGATTTCTTTTATTCCAAGCTAAAAAGCCCAAAGTGTTTTAGCCTTTCTTTATATGAGAGATGCTCCAGTCCTCTCACCATTTTGGTTGCCCTTCTCTGTACCTTCAAAAACAACCATATACTTTTTTGAATGGGGCAACCAGCGCTCTATGCAGTACTCCAGGTATGATCGCACTAGAGTACTATACTGAGGCATGATAATATCTTCGGATTTGTCATTGACACCTTTCCAAATTATTCTTAACATATGGTCAGCTTTTTTGGCCCCCTCTGCACACTGCCCCAATAGTTTCAGCATACAGTCCATGGGATTTGCATCCTCTCTCGATAGCAACTTTCCAGAGTGGACCCGAGTAAAGTGTATACTTGTCTATATTAAATTATATTTACCATTTGAATGCCCATGTTCCCAATTTTTCTATCAGCTTGTGTTGTAACTACCCTGCATAGTTTGATATCATCTGTGCAACCATACTCTTTACTCTGTATTCTAGATAATTTGGTTTAGTACCAACCCTTAGGGCACTCCACTATGCAGCCCCCTCCAGTCTGAGAACTGGACATTTACTCTCTGCCTTTTCCCCTTTCACCATGAATGTATGCTGTCTCCTATTCCTTAGCCTATCAGTTTCCAGAGTAACCTCTTTGTCAAATGCCTTTTTAAAGTCCAAATACACAATGTTTACGTTCACCAGAATCCATGTGCCTAGTTACAATTTCAAAAATTTCTAAGAGATTTGTGTGAAATGACTTGTCTTCTCAAAATCCACAATGGCTATTCTCAATTATAATTATAATTGTCTCCACCATTTTACACGGTCTTGACGTCAGATCTATAATTTCCTGGTGTTCCCCCCCGCCCCCGGAGTTCTTCTTAAAAATTGGAGTTACATTGGTCGCCTTCCATCCTCTATGTTATGCTGCCCGCGGGCTTAGCCACGAGCAGCCTCTTACCTCTCCTGCGGCCTGAGTGAAGCCCCCGTCCATCTTCACGACCTGGAAGCCGCTGCTTTTTTCCACCGCTGCTCGCTCTCCGTGCAGCTGGAGCCGCCGATGCCGTCCCTGTGCGGCCGAAGTCGCTGCCCTTCAGCCTTCACGGCCAGGAGGCCCCTGCCATGCTTCCCGCGGTCCGGAGACCACCCACATTCCGCTCCTGCACGGCGGGCCTTTCTGCCGTACCTCCATGCGGCCCGGAGGCCGCTGACATTCTTCGTTTTCTTGTGCAGCATGGAACCACCCTCAGCTTCCTCTTCTGTGGCTACCTTGAAGCTCCTCTTTCACGGCCCGGAGGCCACCATCATCAAGGTCCTCTTCTGCAGCCTGGAGGCCGCTCTGGAGCTCCTCTTCTTGCGGCAGGAAGCCACCATCAATCTTCTTTCTTCGTGGCAGGGAGCCACCGTCATCAAGGCTTTGCTTCCTCTTCACTGCAGGACATCGCTCTCCATGGTCCTGCCCCTGCCAGTGGTGGGCAGTCCTTCTGAGCTCCTCCTGCTGACATCCTCTAGGTGTTTCCTCTTCAGTCCTATAAAGAGGGCCTTCCTTCACTCAGTCTTCGCCTTCACAAGGAGTTGGTCATGGAGTCGGACCTCTCCTGGATCTTCAGTTCTAGCTCCTCATTCCAGGAGTCCTCCGTGATCCTTCTTCACTTCTTCAAGGCATTCTGTTCCTCGTTGGTACTCCTCGTCTTCGTCCATGGTTCCTGAACCTTCATCTTGATCTTTATTCCATGTCCTGGTCTCTCATCGGATCCCGTCTCCATGTTTCCTGATGTCCAGCTCTACTTGTCTCCAGATGTCCTGACGTCCCCTTGTCTTCGGATGTCCAGATGTCTCTGTCCTCTGATGTCTTCGTCCGTCATGTTCCAGATGTCCCTGAGGTCCTCCTCTCTTGAGGTCCCTGATGTCCAGATGCCATAGATGTCCAGATACCTAGATGTCCTGATGTCCTGAGGTACCAGTGTCCTTTCATATCTGATGTCCTACGTTCCAGTCCTGATGTTCCAAGTCCCGAGTTCCAAGTCCTGATCTTGATGTTCTGAGTTCCAGGTTCCACGCCTCGATCCTGTTGTCCTTTGTCCAGTTCTGATCCTGAAGTACTGTCAGTCCCTAGCTCCGGGTACAGCGTCATCTCACCCGGTGTCCATCTCTGGTGGCTGGAGCTCTCTTCAGGTTGGATCTGTCTTCGAGCACTGCCCAGATTCCTCCTTCATCCTGAGCCTAAGTCCAGTGCATGTTCCGCTCTCTGCATGGTCCAAACCAGCCTCTTCAGGTTGTGTAGGGTGCGCAGTGGGACAGGGTGGTCCGCGACCAGCCCACATCGGCTGTGTAGGGCGCCCTGAGGGGCAGTGCCTGACTAAGTCTCCGAGTATCCTTGTTCTCATCCCTTCCAAGTTCCAAGTGGTCTCGTCCAAGTTCCAAGTTCCAAGAATCCTTGTCTTGTCTTGTCTCATCCGAGTTCCAAGTTCCAAGTTCCAAGTCCTTGTCTGAAGTCCTTCTCAGTTCCAAGTCCTCGTGTGAGCCTTTCCAAGTTCCTTGTCAGAGTCCTTCCAAGAGTCCTCATCTGAGTAACTGGAGACCCCTCCTCAGTCTACGTCTGATTTCCTTCCACGTCTGAGCATCTTGTGTCTGAGTTCCAAGTCCCAAGCGTTCTCGTCTCTCCTGAGTTCCAAGTTCCCTCACCTTGTTCAAATCTTCAAGCCTAGTCCAAGTCCAAGGCCCCCGTTGTGTTCCTAGTTCCAGTACCATAGCCAGTCCTCAACCTCTGTCCGTCCTACCGCATCTGCCGCTCCCTACTGGCAGGTCCGAAAGGGCTATCAAGTGGCCGGAGGGCTACCCAAGAGACCAGCATTGCATTGCTGGGTCTCTACCGGTGCGTGCAGATTCAGCAGAGGTTAGGGCGGTGGTCAGTCTGCTCTTCCCATGCTTGGACATGTCTTGCCTGCCGTGGTGCTTCCACGGGGCTCCTCTCTGCAGTTGTGTCATGGTCCAAGGGCACACATCTCCCTGGAATTGGGAACGCTCCCCCAGCATTCTGGTATGGCAGCTGTTGTCAGGGACAAATTGCAAATCGGTGTGTGTTTGCAATTTCTAGTTTTAGTTCTTTTAGAACATATCATTGGCCACCTGTTTGTTTGTGTCTGCAAGTAGTGATGCAAGTAGTGTTCCAGGTTTTCCACTCCACCTTTGGTTTTACTAAAGTCGTAATAATAAGTGTTTATTTTCCTCTCCAACTGCTCTCATATCATAATGCATTGTTGATAGCAGCAAAACTGCACAGAGATGAAACTATAGTGAGATTGCTATCAAAAGCAAATATGGATGAGAATCTCTCTCTTTTGGATTCAGGCTCCAATTAATGTGGAGTGTCAATCTTAAAGGCAATATTCAGCTGCTAACTTATCTGGCCATTGCATTTACCCAGATATCTTAAAGTTAGCCAGATAAGTTATATGGCTAACTTAACTCCTCCCCGATCCTCCTATTCCCTGCCCCTGAGTTATGCAGCTAAATACAAAAGAAAAAGCCAATGATAAGTGACTTATCTGACTAAGTGGCTTATCTGGCTAAGTGGCTTATCTGACTAAGTGGCTTATCTGGCTAAGTGGTGATCGCTGACTATGGCAAGGATATTCAGCAGCGCCACTTACCTGGATAAGTCATGCGGGAGAACTCAACTCTTTCCTTTATCTTTTTCTATTTTTTTCTACACTCTAGTCGGCCCAAGGGTCCACGTTCACCACAATGACACCCATCTGGCATCCACAAAGAGCCCTGAGGGACAGAAACATTAACTCTGTGCCAAGATAGATTGTTGTGCCACCGGGAGGGGTTTCCCGACCATCCAAGGGGGCCGATGTCCAGAGGGACCACTGCACAATCTAATCCAGAACTGTGGATGGGTTCCTGGCCTAATAATGACTAATGCACAGATAGAGGAGAGAAGGTCTGTAATTAAGAGAGAACCTGCAGAGACTGTGGTGTGTGATTTACCATATTTAATTGTGTCATTCAACGAAACTGTATCCATAAAGCATTATTTTGGACACTGCTTACGTGGTCCAAGTGTGGTTTGTTTGGCACACAACACACTGCGCACAGCAGAAAGAGGAAATTCCAGCACAGCTTATTTGTCACCTCATACTGGGACTAGAGAGGACTCCTTTCCACCCCTAGTCCGAAGGACCTATACCTTGGGATGGGAGGAGAAATAAAAGCTAGCCAGGGTCCCTGCCCCAAAGAACTTACAAATAACTTTATGTCCTCTTCCATACTTGACTTGTACTTTAAGGAAGGGTTACATAGGTCTTGCAGGCACTACTTGCATTGAAATAGTCCCAAAATGCAATGTACAAATAACACTGTTTGCAGATAATCTCTGAGGTGCTCTTCCACTTTAATCATCTCTTTCTGCAGCAGTGGATATTTGAAAGGCTGCCTTGCATAATCTAGAAATAAATTTGAAAATTTGGTTTCCAAGCAATTAGTCCAAGATACAGGCTAACACTTGTGAAGAAATGAAAAGCATATTACTTGCAGCACTATGTCCAACAGCAGAGAGACAATGCCAGGAGACCCCAAAAAAAGAACTCCGACCAGCAATTAATATACAAACGGACTCTGCAGGAGGATGTGGGTAAGGCTTCAGGGCAATGACACCCTTCTTGACATTAAGGACATGGAAAAATACATGCCCAGGTATATTTACGGGGGTGTAGAAGGCCCCCGGCAGTTTCCTCCTGCTTCTTGGGCTTCCAGCTCAGTTGGAACCAGGGTCCATTGGGCTACAGTCCCCCGAGCCTTCAGTCACAAGTACGTTGGTTTTCCCTCTGTTTTTCTCTTCCTTCCAACTCTCTTAGCCCAGCCATTGCGGTGACAGTGAGTGCACCACCAGGCCCAGGGCTCCTTTCAGTCATGGTCCCTAAGTCCAGCCACTGGCTGCCAACCATTGCATGATGACTGGCACTTCTCCCCCCCCCCCCCCCCCCACCCCAAGGGGCTGTGAACGCTGCTCCCTCAGCATTCCCCAACCCCTGCTGGCCTGGTGAACGCTAGCTGGGCCCAAGAATCAAACCCAAGTCCTCCCCCCTGGAAGTGTGCAGCTACCGGGCCCAGATTTACTTTGTGATTGATTTTTTTTTTGTTTGTTTGTACTTTTTAATGTAATTGAACTATGAATGAGATGTGCGAATGAACAGTAGCTAGGGTTAAAGGCTTGACGATTGGCGCCACTGCTCCAAAGATTCAAGCGTTTGCCCGTACAGTCCCTCTGCGTACATGACATCAAGTAGAAATTCTTAAGCAGTAAAATCTGATCTGTGTTTTGGTGCTTGCCAACAGAGTCGTTCCATCTTTGACGTCTTTTACATCCAATACCACTGCAGTATGTCAGAACCCTTGCTAACACATGGCAGACAGTCTGGTGCTGACACAATAAGCAAGGGATGAAAGACCAGGATTGCAGAAGCTTGTAAACTGTGAGAACTCATTTATTAATGCCATTTGTCCTTTTTTTTTTTTTTTTTTTTTTAATAAGACATGTCCAAGCTGGTTTAGGGTTGGTCAAAGCTTATTGCAAAGAATAGCACACTGAAAGGATCAGAACACAATTCTCTTTTTAAAACCTGATATGAAGAGAAATGCAAATATCAGGAGCTACTTCGATCAACAAATGACTTCCTAAAACAATATCATTAGTTATAAACAATCGGTGTATAAAGCAACATTTAAACGAGTAAACCATGTCCATAGGAAAAGAGTAGATGATAGCAAATAAAGACGAATTGGCCCATCCAGTTTGCCCCGTCTCTCCACTGCCAGGGATGTATCTCAGCTGCCAGCCGTAGGGCGTTCTCCCAGTCTCACAGGTCACCATCGTGACCTTGCACAACCCGCAGACAGTTCTCTGTGCGACAACATGCCAACTTCTGCAAGACCCGGATCATCCCAGAATGTTACCCTAGAAGTCAGATTTACGCCAGCCCAGATTCCTAGGATCATACCGCATTTATTCCCAACAGTACCTTTTTCTGATTTAAACCCTAGAGGCAAAGGCTGTAGGCGTTTCTGCTTCTGGGTCCGGTTAAGCCTTTTCCCTCTGGCTCCCCATCTGGTGCTGTCTCTCTCCTCTGGTCTGATCTGTAAACAGAGCTTTCAATTTATTTTTTTTTTTAACCCCTTGAACTAAAACTAGCAGCTTTGCCATTTGCCTCAGCTGTGTCTCCCAATTACTAACACAGCTTTCTGTGGTGCCTGCTTTTATTTCCATCGGTCCTCCGCCAAAGGTCCCCAAACTATATTTCCCAGCAGTCCTGTTGCGTTTGGCTTTATAATCTCCTAGCCAACTCTCATTCAGTTTACTTTCTCCTTTTGAAACAGAGTTCCCTGTGGACCTGCCGTCAGAGCTCTCTCTGTCTACTGGAGTTTCTAGTTGTCCTGTCACTCCAGGCAGCTTCAGTGTGCATGAAAGCAGGGCTTTATCACACCAAGACAGCTTTAGTTGTCTTCCTCCATTATACTGAATCCTCCTGAGGAGCAGTGCATGCAAGATCCCCTTTTGGTTAAAATCCAGCACCCCTTCCCTACTATGTCTAACCACCAGGTCCCACAATAGCTCAGCAGCCACCGACACCAGCACAGCCATTGCCTGAATGTCCGGCCTCTCAGCCTACCCTTGGCCTTTCTGGATGGTGCTCCACCCACACTGATCCACCGCACTGACCCTTGTTAACATGAGGACCATGTAGCTGGGCAAAATTCCCCTCTACTTGAGCATCTGCATTTCCACAAGGACTTCTAGTGACTATTATGCTTCCAGCCTGCTGGACAGACCCAGTGATTTAGGTTTTCTGCTGTCTCTTCACTTTTATTTTTTCAACTAAGGATCCTCTGTGCTTATCCCATGCCTGCTTGAAGTTCCATTGCCAATTCAGCCTTCACCACCCACTCATAGGGGGCATTCCAGGCATCCATCACCCTTTCCATTAAAAATAATATCTGATGTTACTCCTGATCTGAGTCGATCCTCCAAGAACCTCATATCATGATCTCTTGTTCTAGAGCTCATTTTCCACTGAACAAGTTTGGTTTTTATATGCTGTTAATACCGTTTAAATATTTGAATGTCTTTATCATATTCCCTAGTCTTGTGTCTCTTCTTGGGTACATATACTTACATCCTTAAGAGACTCAGGCAATATAACTTGCATTAAAAAAGTTTTTGCAAACAGCTGGGCAGCATTTTTATGTGCATATTAAAATGGGACTTAGCATGCTATGCAATACATTTTACTGAAGGCCTGCAAACATTTACCCTCAGTAGTGTGGCCTTGGTACTAATGTGGACATTAACACAAAAATGCTATGCTAGCTACCAGGGAATTCCCCATGCTAACTAGTCTGATGTGAAAAGGCAGGTTAGCAGGAGGATTCCCTCTAACCTCCCCTAACCCCCTGTAAAGATTGTATTAATTCCTACCCACCCTCACCCAACTGCAGTCCCTGAGTACCCTATGCAAAGTTCTGACAATTTTTGGAAACTAATTTCTTCTATATGTAACCCCATTCCTAGGTGTGGACTGCACACTGATGGGGCCATAAGAATATAAGAACATGCCATACTGGATCAGACCAAGGGTCCATCAAGCCCAGCATCCTGTTTCCAACAGTGGCCAATCCAGGCTACAAGTACCTGGCAAGTACCCAAAAACTCAAGTATATCCTATGCTACTGATGCCAGTAATAGCAGTGGTTATTCCCTAAGTCAACTTGATTAACAGCAGTTAATAGACTTTTCCTCCAAGAACTTATCCAAACCTTTTTTAAACCCAGCTACACTAACTGCACTAACCACATCCTCTGGCAACAAATTCCAGAGTTTAATTGTGCGTTGAGTGAAAAAGAATTTTCTCCAGTTAGTTTTATATGTGCTACTTGCTAACTTCATGGAGTGCCCCCTAGTCTTTCTACTATCCGAAAGAGTAAATAACCGAGTCACATCTACTCGTTCAAGACCTCTCATGATCTTAAAGACCTTTATCATATCCCCCCTCAGCCGTCTCTTCTCCAAGCTGAACAGCCCTAACCTCTTTAGTCTTTCCTCATTGGGGAGTTGTTCCATCCCCTTTATCATTTTGGTGGCCCTTCTCTGTACCTTCTCCATCGCAACTATATCTTTTTTGAGATGCGGCGACCAGAATTGTACACAGTATTCAAGGTGGGGTCTCACCATGGAGTGATACAGAGGCATTATGACATTTTCCATTTTATTAACCATTCCCTTCCTAATAATTCCTAACATTCTGTTTGCTTTTTTGACTGCTGCACCACACTGAGCTGACGATTTCAAAGTATTATCCACTGTGACACCATAAAAGAAATGTTACTGTTTCTTCAGGGCTGGAACCTCTCCACAAAATCTCTTTCCCTCAGAGTCTGGATCCTTTGCTGGTGGGGGACAAGGCTTAATGTTCAGTGCCATGAGTGCTAGGGGTGACTCTTTTGTTACTTTTCTTGCCCTGGGAGGGGAGTATTTTACCATCACTGTGTGCTGTTGGTGCCAATAACCACACTGGAGCCTCTGGTTTAGTGTCCAGATTAAAAGCCTTTACTGAATATGATAATGCGATGAAAAATGGTGCAATTAACTCAGTCCACAGCACCACAGCTTTTCTCTTTTATCGCAGTTCTTTTCCCTCTGTCATAGAAAGTGACGGCAGAAAAGGACCCTTCGGCCCATCCAGTCTGCCCAGCAAGCTCCCACCCTTATCAGTTTCCCAGACCAGCAAGGTCAGGGCCCTGGTTGGTTACCGTTTGATTCCAATTTCCCGCCACCCCCCTGCCGTTGAAGCAGAGAGCAATGTTGGAGTTGCATCAAAAGTGAGGTATCAGGCTTATTGGTTAGGGGTAGTAACTGCTGCATCTGGGCAGGAATCGCTGTCCCAGGGCGAGGGAAACACCCATCCTCCAGGGCTTGGATACGTAAGCAGAGCTCCCGTGTGGTCAAGGTATCCTTTGGATGGAAAAGAAAACCCCTTTTCCCAAGGCTTGTAAAAATGGAAAGTCACAGTCTCGGCACAGAGAGTTCAAATCCTCTCTCTCTTTCCCTAGGGGGTGAAGACTTTGGCTGGGCGTCCTCAAAAGTATCAAATTGGCCTTACTCACAGTTAGGTGATCTTTCGGTTTTCTGGCTCTCTCTCTGGGAGGGATCCACTTATGAGAAGCAGCTCCCACTCCTCCAATGCAGGAAGGAAAGGGGGGCAGCCAAAGATCTTCCTCCTGGATCTCACAAACCGAAGTCCCTTCCCCTTTAAACTGAAGTTAACACCGGAAGATCCTCCTTGCAGCAGGTCACAGCCCTACCTCCTTCCTCGTTGAGGGTTTGGAGGTCTTCCCTACCAAAGGCACCCCAAATCCAGGATTCCCCGTGCCCTGGCCCAAGGGTCTCGCAAGGCTCCTATCACAGAAAAATGTAAAAACCCCCCAAAAAAATCAACCCAGAGGGAAAATATCCCAACCACATAGATAGTGGACTGAAAGGAATGCTCTCCGGACCCTGCTCAGGATCCCCAGGCAGGGTGAGCCGGGTTCTTCCGAGTGGGCCTGAAAATCTAAAATCTAAACTCATAGGGGCAGATTTTCAAAGGGTTACGCTCGTAACCCCGAAAACCCGCTCCTGCGCGCACAAGCCCCGATTTCAGAGCGGCCTCGGATGGAACAGGGAAAGCCATCGGGGCTCCCCTAGGGCTCAGTGCGTGCAAAGTGCACAAGTGTGCACCCCCTTGCGCGCACCGACCCCGGATTTTATAACATGTGTGCATGTAATAAAATTGGGCGTAGATTTGTGCGCACCAGGTTGCGCGCACAAATCTACGCCTGCGCGTAGGTTACAAAATCTGCCCCATACTGTCTTCTAACTCTCAGCGAACTTAAAGGCACTGCTCATGGTCTCTCTGTAGAGAGCTGGAAAGCCTGACAGGTGCTCAACAGAACTGTATTATGCATACAGGGTTTGAAACAGAAATAAAATAACATTGATTTTTGTTACTTGAGAATATCAAATATATTCTATGAAGAGATTTTCAAGGCACTATTCATTGAATCTTTTTTTTTTTCCCTTAATTGTTGCTACAACTAATGCACAATTCCAGCACACAGAAAGTTGCCTACCACCGCAGTCAGGTTGTTATGCTAAAAGGTTTGCTGCCTAGGAAAGGGAATTTAAGAAATAAGATTTGGTTTTTGATAGTATAAGTGCATCCTGGGCAGGAGTCTTGGATGGGTAACCTCTTGCTTTTCTTAGGGAATGCAGTAGGGAAATCAGAATAAGTCCCAGCATGGAATGGGGTAAAACCAGGACTGGATCAAGCTGTCCTGAAAATCTGGAGCCAGTTGCCAACCCTAGTGCTGTGGGCAGAGATGGACGATACATGGCTGTGACTTGCAGCTTTGGCTTGGCTTGCGTTGTTTGGGAAGCAGGCGGGGCCATCCTGCTTCACACTGACACACAGCAAGACAAAAGACCTCCTGTCTGATGAGCAAATCAAATATCATAACCCTAAAAACAAAACAAAAAAAACCCACTATGGTCATTGCACTGAAAGAGGGAAGGCAACATTTGAAAACAATGGTTATGGGTGTGTGAATCTGCGGTGCTAGTTTATTGTGAAACCAGAACCGTAACAAGTGTTCAGGAGACAGAAGCAAAGTCAAATCAGAGCCGGTGCAAGGAAATTAGGTACCCCCCCAGGCCAACCTTCAGCCTTGTACCCCTCTACCCCCCCCCCAACTAACTTTTGAAAGTTAATACTTGTTAGGATTTGTGGGTTAGTGGGCACTTGGCCCGAGGTGAGAGGTGGAACCGCCCACGGGGAGGAGCCCCACTGAGCCTCACCTTCGGGAGGCGAGGTCTTGCCAAGCGTAGTACAGTCCACTGGCACAGGAGAGTAGAGACTGGAGACTGTGTGAAGGTTGGCCCTTCAGAATAGCTCCCACTAGTGGTGGGAGACCGAACAGACCCCGAGGAAGGGAATGTATGCAGAGTAAGGAGAATGCGTGAAAGAGCGACCCCCCCCAGGGGTGGAGCCGCCGTGAGTGACAGTATAGGTGGAGGAACATAGGCTGCCCGGGACACGGGTAAGCCTAGAGTCTCTGGAGAAGCACGCGCCGCTGCCCGAGGAGCAGGGAAGCATGGCACAGTCTCTGGTCCTAGTGCAGGCAATGGTCTGCGTAGCAGGTTACACCAGTGTAGGCAACAGGAAGCCGAGTGTTGAGGTAGTGGGCCCCGGGAGGGGTTCTCGCCTGTGGGTCTCCAAAGATAGTGGAATGGTAATGGCACGCAACGCAGGGTACACTGAGTAGAGACTCACTGAAGTGTAGAGTGGTGAAGGTCCGCAGCGCGGGGTACACTGAGGCAGAGACTTGCTGCAGCGCGGAACGGCAATGGTCCACGAAGCGGGGTACACTGAGGCAGAGACACTGTAGGGTTGTGCTAGGCCTAGCCCCGAGGAGCGGGAGTAGGAGGTAGACAGCGAACAGGCGGAGGGCCCTCAGAGGAGTGGATACCCAGAGACAGGAACAGGGCCCCCGAGGAGCGGGTACCCAAGAGAGTCTCATGCCAGCTGTCGCAGGAACAAGCACCAACTTTCGTAGAGCGAAGAGCAGGAATCAGCAAGGACGGAACTCGCTGTCAAGTCGGTTTGAGTCAGGCCCCAATGGTGCTTAAGAGGCCAGGGCTAGTGATGTCATCAAGGGGAGATGCCCCTGAGGTTCCTGCCCTGGAGACCTTAAAGGAGGGCCATGGAGCGCACGCGCGCCTAGGGAGGACCAGGGGAGACATGGTGGTCGGCGGCGTCCTCGCCGCCCTGAAGAGCCATGAGGGTCGGAAGCAGCTAGCTACCACCGCGAGACTTCCCGTAGGAGAAGGAGCAGAGACACACAAAGAGAGTAATAGCGGTCGCAGCCGTCTGCGACCGATGGTCATAACAATACTGTTTATTAGTATGAATAAAAATTATGCATTTTTAATTACATACTTAATTTGCATAGAAACAACATGTTACCGATTGTAACGTAGCAGATGATGGTAGAAAAAGACCAACGACCTATCCAATGCACTCAGTTCTACCGATCCAGAGTGCAAAGGAAAGATCTTAGCTGCCAGCTATAGAAGCAGAGGGCATTGCTATGGACTTAAAAGTCTTAAGGCTTAGGCACATGGAATCCTCTTCCTAAGATCTGGATAATTAACTCAGCCCTGAGCAGCTGAATCCTGCTCAACAGTGTGATGGGGGGGAGGAATATCTGTCACTTTCAATGATTTGAAATAATGGGAAAGGGGGCAGGCAGGGAGAAGCCAGTAATGGTGTCGGGAATAATATTTGTAGATTTCTCAAAAGTGAACAACTCTGCCGCAGCCCTGGGATCCCTGCCCTCTGCCTTCCAGATGTGTGTGTGTGTATGGTGGGGAGGGGAGGGCAACACTCCTTACTCTCCCTTATCACCCTTGAGAGGCAATGTGTGTCAGGGTGGGGAGGGTGAGAGAAAGCAGGAGGGTGTGAGAGAGAGCATTGGGGGGATGCCGGTGAGTGAGAAAGTGTGTGTGAGAGAGGTGGGGTGACAGAGCATGGTTGCTGAGAGGGGGTGGGGAGGGTGTGTGAGAGAGCATGGGAGGTAAGAGAGGGTGGGTGGGGGGATGCTTGAGTGTGGGTTTCAGAGAGAGGGAGCCTATATGAGGGGAGGGGGATGCCGGTGAGAGAGAATGTGTGTGAGAGAGGAGAGGGGGTGTGCGAAAGACAACTTGGTTGGTTAGAGGGGGAGTGCGTGGGATGCTTGAGTGTGGGTTTCAGAGAGGGAGCCTGTATGAGGAGATATGTGTGTGTGTGCCAGAGAGTGAGGGAGCCTGTATGAGGGTGTGTGTATGTGGAAGGGACACTCTTACAGTGAATTTCTAGGGAAATTCTGCTCAAAACAAGAGCAGATGTGCCAATAAAAAGGCTCGCCGCCCGGGCGTAGAATGGGTACAGTTGCTAGTTAATGTATATTTTTCTTTTACTTTATAAAAATTAAGTTATTTTCTGACATTTCTGTCTCCAGTTAATTTATTTGGTTCTTTGTTTTTGGGGAAAGGGATGTTAGTGATGATACTGGGAAGGGAGGAGGGGGATAGCGAAAAGTGGAAGGGATCTGGGAGATGGTAGGAGAGAGACTATCAGAGAAGGAATCTCAAGCAGCAGCGATAGGATAGAGGTTGGAGGGGGAATAGAGCTGCAGGAGGAAGGGGGAATCATGGATTACAGGGAAAATGAATGAGTGGAGAAGAGGTAAAGGATCAAGGAAGGGGGAGGAGAAAGAGAAGGAATCCTGATTAGGGGAAAAGGATCCAGGATATGGAGAGGGATTCACTCGCACCCTTTACTGTTCACTGCTTTGATTTATTATAAAAATGTTGGTCAAACAAATAATATATTAAAACTTAAACTTCCTCTCAACTCCATTCCTGCCTTTTACACCCTTCTGTTCCTCTCATTCACAGCCCTTCTGATCACCAAATTTTCTTGTCGACCCCTCTCCTCCAATCCTCTCACTCACACTCCACAGCTACTTCAATTTCACTCACTCTCTTGCCCACAATCCATTCATCCCCATCCTCCCCTCTGATCTCCTTATTCACTCTTGCCCCATCTCCATTCCCTCAATTATTCTCCCTCTGCTCCTCTTACTCACTGCTGACCCCACAACTCTAACCCCCTCACTCTTGCCCCCATTCTGTCATTCACTGTTTCTTTCCCTGCATCCCTCGGGTCCCCTCGCTCTTGCCCCACCCCCAAACCGACTCTTGTCCCATCCCCTCATTCACTCTCCCTCCGATTCCCTCATTCGCTACTGTCCTCACCATCCATCCCCTCACTCTTGCCTCTCCGCCACCCCATCCCTTACCTCTAGTCAACCACCTCCCCATAATCCCCTTCCTAAGTATCAAACCTCCCATCACTTACCCCCTTGCTCTTGCCCCTCCAACCACTCACTTGACTCTCTCATTCCGACACCTTCACTATTGTCCCCAATCCCCATCTCTTCACTTACCTCTAGTCAACCCCCTCCCCACAATCCTCTTCCTGAGTAATCAAACCCTCCCTGGTTGATCAGCAGCAGGAAGAGGAGGAATGCAGTGACAGTGCTTGGCTTGCTTCCTCCTCTTCTTCCACCTGCTCTTGCTGAGTACTAAAGCCCACCCCTATTGATTGATGGTAGGAAGAGGAGGATAGCAGCAGAAGCACTTGGGCTGCTTCCTCCTTATCTGCCACCTGAGTTCAACTGCGGCTTTCAACTGCCTGTGTTCAGCGTGATTGAAAGTTACAGTCAGGCCTGGGTAGCAGAAAAGGAAGATGCAGCCGGATGTGCTGCCCCTGCTCTCCTCCTCTTCCTGCCACCCAATCAGCACAAAGGACAGCCTCAGCATGAGGTGGGAGGAGTTACAGCCTCTGCCTCAGCGAGAGGTGGGAGGAGTTACAAGCAGGAGGACAGCCTCAGCGTGAGGTGGGAGGAGTTACAAGCAGGAGGACAGCCTCAGCATGAGGTGGGAGGAGTTACAGCCTCTGCCTCAGCGTGAGGTGGGAGGAGTTACAAGCAGGAGGACAGCCTCAGCATGAGGTGGGAGGAGTTACAAGCAGGAGGACAGCCTCTTCCTCAGCGTGAGGTGGGAGGAGTTACAAGCAGGAGGACAGCCTCTTCCTCAGCGTGAGGTGGGAGGAGTTACAAGCAGGAGGACAGCCTCAGCATGAGGTGGGAGGAGTTACAGCCTCTGCCTCAGCGTGAGGTGGGAGGAGTTACAAGCAGGAGGACAGCCTCTTCCTCAGCGTGAGGTGGGAGGAGGTACAAGCAGGAGGACAGCCTCAGCATGAGGTGGGAGGAGTTACAGCCTCTGCCTCAGCGTGAGGTGGGAGGAGTTACAAGCAGGAGGACAGCCTCAGCATGAGGTGGGAGGAGTTACAAGCAGGAGGACAGCCTCTTCCTCAGCGTGAGGTGGGAGGAGTTACAAGCAGGAGGACAGCCTCTTCCTCAGCGTGAGGTGGGAGGAGTTACAAGCAGGAGGACAGCCTCAGCATGAGGTGGGAGGAGTTACAGCCTCTGCCTCAGCGTGAGGTGGGAGGAGTTACAAGCAGGAGGACAGCCTCAGCGTGAGGTGGGAGGAGTTACAAGCAGGAGGACAGCCTCAGCATGAGGTGGGAGGAGTTACAGCCTCTGCCTCAGCGTGAGGTGGGAGGAGTTACAAGCAGGAGGACAGCCTCAGCATGAGGTGGGAGGAGTTACAGCCTCTGCCTCAGCGTGAGGTGGGAGGAGTTACAAGCAGGAGGACAGCCTCAGCATGAGGTGGGAGGAGTTACAGCCTCTGCCTCAGCGTGAGGTGGGAGGAGTTACAAGCAGGAGGACAGCCTCAGCGTGAGGTGGGAGGAGTTACAAGCCGGAGGACAGCCTCTTCCTCAGCGTGAGGTGGGAGGAGTTACAAGCAAGAGGACAGCATCTGCCTCAGCATGAGGTGGGAGGAGTTACAGGCAGCAAGACAAGCCTCAGCCTCAGGGCAAGGAAGGAGCTAACAATGCGGCAGGGCAGTCTCATCCTCTCCCCAGTCTCCCATATCGGTCCTTCCTTTTTCTGTGGAACTGCGGGAGAACGGGAACCCTGTCTATGCCTATTTCACTAAATAAGAATAGGCTAATCAATAACAACCTCTGATCCCAGGGTTCTTCTTAAATATTTAAAGTCCCGATATTAAAGTTAATGATCATCAAAATCCTTAATTGAACCACACTATCCTCTTCGTTATTGATCACTGTGTGTCCTGTCTGTCTTGCCTAGATTGTAAACTCCAAGTGCTGTGTACATCTTGTATGCGCTGTACAAATCATTGTAATAATAATCTGGGCTGGCTCCTCCTGGGCTAGTCAAGGAGCAGCTGCAACCTGTACAGAGCAAACAGAGCAAACACATTCTCAGACGAGTAAGCTAAATGCAAGGTACGTGCCCCACCCTGATAGCTCCTGCAAGGACAGCAAGCCCTGAACCACACCGGGCACAGGCTCATGGCTGACCAGGACCTGACACTAAGGGAAAAGTATGACCAAAGTGCTCCTTCTGCATTCTCGCCATGCCACCTGCTGTTGGTACAGAAAGATTATGCTGGTTTACAGTTCAAACTGCGTGGTAACCCTGACATTTCTTCCAAATGTTTGTCTTGCCTTCATACTAGATCAGTTCCTTAATACTGTGTGAAATGCAGATGACAGAATGCTGCATGTGTGGGACCAGCAATCCAAATGTAACACGTAGGGATTAAATAAATCGAAATGAAAACTAACTTTTCTAACTAAAGGCTGGAATCCAGAAAATTTGGAAGCCGATGGAAGCCAGGGTTCAGCTCTAGAAACCAAAAACAAGTCGAGCAAGAGTGAAAATCGAGTGCCGGAAAAATCTGTTGAATGCCCCTGTTTCCAGTCTCCCAGTGCTCACTGCAGCTTTCTAGGGGCACTGACGTTGTGGGAGAATTGCAGTAGGTGGATGAGAGATCACCTTCTGAGTGGGCAGTCAGGGCTATAATGATTCAATCTTTCCACTACTAGCTCACGTCCTTTCTTTGACATCCCCGCCCCCAGTCCTTCCAGCAGAGAAAGTTAGGCCGCGGTAAAGATTTGAGTTGGAGTCACAGGTGACTTGCCCACCTTTCTGCTTGCCATGTTGATAGGCACGGACATCACCTAGCACCTTTCACAGGGCCTGGCATCAGGGCCAACGTTTGGGCTGTGCAATCTGTGGGGTTGCACGGGGCGCCGCCACTTCAGGGGGGCCTGGTGTCAGCTTAGAAGGGGAGCTGTCAACTGCTGCACTCCAGATCCCCTTCCTGGTCAAGGAGCGCTCCATTTCTGGTGCTTGCACAGGGCGTTGCTGGTGCTAAAAGCCAGCCCTACCTGACACGTATGCTAAATCATAAACTCCTCCAAATGCCGGGCATCAAAGAGTTCAACTTACCAGGTTGATAATATCAAAAGTTTAGTTTTCACTTCCCTGCTGTCCTTTTTGTGCCATAAATTCCTTTATACTCGTGTCCCATCAGCAGGCAGAGAGTCGTATGAAAACGTGCTTTGGAGAGCATTGTGATGGGGCCCCATCATCTCATACTCCCACATCTTTTACTATTAGCGTGTCCAGTCACTGTGAAATGAAAATACTTTCTAAATTAAATCATAAACTAATACAAAATGACACTGATGACCTGACGGGAGTCTTTGAAAGCCTGAGTTGACTACCTGAAAACAAAAGTCACTTTCTTACCAATATAAGCATTATAGTGCAAGGCTGGATTTTGGGGGTTTTTTAATGCACCATTTTGCTAATATGGTATTACTAGAAACGGTACCCATTCTACGCCCGGGCGGCGAGCCTTTTTATTGGCACATCTGCTCTTGTTTTGAGCAGAATTTCCCTAGAAATTCACTGTAAGAGTGTCCCTTCCACATACACACACCCTCATACAGGCTCCCTCACTCTCTGGCACACACACACACATATCCCCTCATATAGGCTCCCTCTCTGAAACCCACACTCAAGCATCCCCCCACTCCCCCTCTCACCAACAAACTGTCTCTCGCACTCCCCCACACCCCCTCTCCTCTCTCACACACACATTCTCTCTCACCGGATTCCCACGCTCTCTCTCACACCCTCCCCACCCCCCTCTCAGCAACCGTGCTCTCTGTCACCCCCCCTTCTCACACACACATTCTCACTCACCGGCATCCCACCCCCATGCTCTCTCTCACACCCTCCTGCTTTCTCTCACTCTCCCCTCCCCAACACACATTGTCTCTCACCGGCATGTCGCGGGACCCGTGCTGTTCGCGGCGAAGATGAAGGCCTGGCGCACCGTTCACTGCAAAGATGAAGGCCTGGCGCACTGTTCGCGGCACACGGGGGCCTTCCATTTTCACCTTGAGCAGAAAATAGCAGCGGAGGCCCAGGCATGCTGTGAACGGAGCGCGTCCCATGGCACACGCTCCTTTCGCGGCGAAGATGAAGGCCCAGGCGCGCTGATCGTGGCACACGGGGGCCTTCCCTTTTCACCGTGAACAGCGCCCCCGGGCCTTCATCCTTGCTGCGAACGGAGTGTGTGCCGCAGGATGCGCTCCTTTCGCGGCATGCCGGGGTCTCCTCTGCTATATTCTGCCTGTCCCACAATGGCCGCTGTCCTTCGTACCTCTGGCGTGTTTGAGTTTCCAAGGCAGCCAGGGAGCCGTCTGCGCCATCTATCGGCGGGCTGCGGAACACGCGCGAGCACTGACGGACACACTACCAAGCCCGATATATTATAGCGCCATCTATCGCAGGCTGCGGAACACGCGCGAGCACTGACGGACACACTACCAAGCCCGATATATTATGGATAATGCAAATAATTTTGTCTGCTGGGAAGGCATTCACACCTTGCTTTGACCAGTGCATGGTTCTATTTATTCACAATGTGAGCTGCGAGTAACTTCCAAAATACCCATATACGCAATGGAACCTTCAAAGCAGAGGTTCTCAGCGAGGGCTGTAAACAGGACATCTGCAAATGAATATTTATCACAGTGGTGTCATGGCAAGGCCAATTTACATAGCTTGATTACTCCCACAGTAGTCCGAAAAGACCTGATTTTGATCCTTGAGGACTGGAGCTGAATGATCTCCTGCTTTATTGTAGCTGTGGGCACTATAGTAGCTCCTGCGGTATCACTGTTAATACTACAACATGGAAGTTCTGTCTTATGGGGCTGAACTGCACAGAGTATATCATTTGCTCACATTCGGGCCGATTCAGTAAAGTTCGCGGGCGAACACCCGCTCTCCCGGCGCACACAGGCCACTCTCCTGTGCACGCGATTCTGTATTTAAATGAGGCCTGGAGCGGCGGCTGTCAGCGGGTTTGACAGTCGACGCTCAATTTTGCCGGCATCGGTTCTCGAGCCCGCTGACAGCCACGGGCTCGGAAACCGGACGCTGGCAAAATTAAGTGTCCGGCTTTCAACCCGACAGCCGCCAGCCGACTTCAAATTATTTTTTCTTTTTTTTTTTTTACTTTTGGAAAGTTTCGGGACCTCCGACTTAATATCGCCATGATATTAAGTCGGAGGGTGCACAGAAAAGCAGTTTTTACTGCTTTTCTGTGCACTTTCCCGGTGCCCGAAGAAATTAGCGCCTACCTTTGGGTAGGCGGTAATTTCTGAAAGTAAAATGTGCGGCTTGGCTGCACATTTTCTTTCTGTATCGCACGGGAATACCTAATAGGGCCATCAACATTACGTTCGGTGGATTGGACGCACGTTTTCGGCCCCTTACTGAATAAGGGGTAAGGGAAAACGTGCGTCCAGTAGCGGGTTAACAGTGCACACTGTACTGTATCGGCCTGTAAGTAATAAATTGGCATGATGTTTGGCACTTTTTAGTTCTGGCTGGCCACTAATCAGTAGCCGACCTTAACTTGCTGATGAGGCTGTTACTACCCTTAACCAATAAACCTGATACTTTTGATACAACTCCAACATTGCTCTCTGCTTCAAAGGCAAGAGATAACTCAAAGGCAAGAGATAACGGGAAATTGGACTCAGACAAACAGGAAATTGGACTCAGACATCCTACCAGTATTAGCTCATGTTATAGAAACTAACCCACAACCTATCACGAAACTGTAAACCGATGTAACAAAAATACGCTGTAATGTTATTTAACTAACGCACTACACAAACGCTGTAAACCGTTCTGATGGCGAAACCAAATGACAGTATACAAAACACCACAAATAGATAAATAAAATAAATAAACAAATAAACAAGGGCCCTGGCTTTTATAGTCTGAGAAGCTGATAAGTATGGGGGTGTCCTGTGCAGCGTGGCAGATGCTACCATAAGCTTGCTGGCAGACTGGATGGACCGTTTAGTCTTATTCTGCAGTAATTTCTCTGTTCTATGTTTCTAAAAATCAGGAAGATATAGTCCAGAGAGAAATACAGGGCCAAACCAAGTGTTCAATGAATATGAAAGCATTGGACTGACTAATTTTAAATAAACGCTCAGTGCCTGCTGTCTTCATGATGGTACTTTCAGTACTTTAAAAGGTTCATCTTGAAATGAGGGTAAGCCCCTCTAATGGCAGCACTACAAATTATATCACTCAAAAACCTACTAATATTCTAGGATATATTTGCATTAGTTTCCGTTGTTCCCCATGCAGCATGTATTAACCATTTCAAGCATCTAATCAATTTTTCACTAGCATACACCTTTTATTTAGCATGATAGTTTTAGACATTAAATTGCTTATATGCCATTCGTTTTTTTTAATTCTAACGTTTTAGCCCAGTGATTCTCAGCTCCAAATCTCAAAGGCCCTGAAGGGGCCCGGCTTTCAGGATGCCCATATTGAATATTCATTTGATATGGTTGCAGAATCGGCATGTTTAGCATATTTTGGTTACTCTGAAAACCGGACCTCTTTACATCCCTCAAGTGTTCGCTAAAAGAACAAAATTGGTAGGGGCTCGCAAGCGTGATAAAATCAGCCCACACAGATATGAAAATAGTAATATTCACAGCTACACAATATGAATAGCAAAAGACATTGTTGTGATTGAATATCTGTTCTATTTAGGAAAGAGCGGGAGGAAGTAATTGGCATACCAGAGAGATAGATTTAAAATGTAATATGCAGGCAATTATGTTTGCTATATCTCTGTTCTCTGCAACATTTTGTATATCTAAATTAGACTTCTGTCTTACTAGGAAAACTGTAATTATTTGGAGGTTAAGCCTTGGCTCATTATTGCCTAATTTGCTTACCAACTGGCAGCATTCGTTTTAACATTTATCAGTGGCAGATACTGAAAGCTTTCTTCCTCTACCTCTAAAATTATCTCTCTCCCAAACCATTCTGATTTTATCTTCCATTTTTAAACTGTTAACAAGTAATTATTATTTCTTTTTCTTTTTTTTGTGACTTAAACCAGGGCTTCCCAAACCTGTCCTGGGGATCCCACAGTCAATCAAGTTTTTTGTTTTTTTTTAATTTTAGATTTATATTCCACTTTTTGCACTTTTTTCAGTGCTTCAAAGTGGATTACATTCAGATACTGTAGGTATTTCTCTATCCCCAGAGGGCTTACAATCTAAGTTTTCAGGATATCTACAATGAATATACAGTAGATAAATTTGCATACACTGGGTCTCCAATGTATGCACATTTATCTTATGCCTGTTCATTGTGGATATCCTGAAAACCCATAAGACTGTGGGGTTCCCTAGAACAGGTTTGGGAATCCCTGAATAAAACTCTTACCCTGTAGAGTAGATGGCTAATTTGGAGTGGTCTGCTTGGCTGCAGGGGCCCTATAGAAGATACATCAGGGCTCTGACTGGACCGTGAAAGTCAGGAGGGATAAATTCCTTTTAATCACTGGCCTGGTATACTTCCTTAGCTGTACCACACGCTGTTCTTCATGTTGGCCTACTTTTAAAGTGAGACTTCTCAAACTTACATTGACCACTGTTATAAGTTGAATGGCCTTTTCTGCAGCTAGCAGGGATCCTGCTCCAGGGAAATCCAAATTGTAGGCTAGAATCTTTCTCCTGTTGATTCTGCAGTGTTAACGCACTCATAAAAACATAACAGATGTCAAACTGGGTAAGAGCAAAGGTCCATCCAAGCCCAGCAGCCTGTCTCTGACAGTGACCAATCCAGGTCATGAGTACCCGGTGGGACCTCAAAGAACAGATCCGTTCCTTCTTATGCATATCCAAGATTAAACATTGGCTTTTCCAAGTCTAAATGGCTAATAATAGTTTGAGGCTGGCAGAGGAGGTCACAGGTAAGAAGCATTGCTCTTTGACTTCCAGTAGGAAGGACAGATATAGGGTGGGTGAACCTGGGACACGTATTCCCAAGTTCACCCACCGTAAGAGTAGGAAGCGAGCAGTTCTTTTTGGTGGGAGGGAGGAAGTCTGGTGGACTGTCCCCATGAAAAACTGTAGTAATCTATTCTCAAAATATACCTAAAATCACATTCTTTAAGTAGTGTTACTGCCAAATATGTTTGGGCCTAATACAAAAGTCTCTGTGCTGTTGGATATGTCCTTTATACAAGAGAATTAACTTGTACACCAGAAAGTCAAAATTAGCCAACGGAATTCAACTCTTCTGAACATGTAAATTCTATGTGGGAGACAGTCCAGGTCAGAGACTTTGGTCTTTGCCCTAGTGATGTTATTAATATTTTCTATCAGGCAATAACAATTTCCAACCTCATTCTGAGGTTTTTCATCTCTTTCTAGCATCCTCTTTTCTTTCTTCTTTTCTTGAGTGGGTATTTTAATACCTTCGCTTCCTTCAGCCTTTCTGCTCTCTCCTTTCCTCATTCCTCCTCTTCTTTCTTCTGTTTTCTCTTTTCATTTCTTCAATCTCTTTCCCCTCCATTATCTCCCAGAATCCTGAGTGCTCTCTCTGTCCCTCTCTCATTCCCTTTCTCCCTATTCCTGAGACACTTCTCTATCTCTGCCTTCTCAGTTCTTGGCTCTCTTTCTTTTCTCCTCTCTCCTTTTTTTCTCTTTTTTTTTCCATCGCCATCAAACCGGACAGTTTGCATGCTCTTTTTTGTTTTCTTCATTTGGATCCAATTTCTAGTTTTCGAAAGATGTCCTTTTGGCTTTAATGAACTCTTTCACCTCACCATTCACCCATGCTGGCGGTTGTTTATGCTTTACTAATCCAACACCACCTGATGGAGTTGGTTAAGACAGACATTACACACATAAATAAAAGAATAATTGTCCATGCCCTACCATTGTCCGCAAGAGTGATGGTGCAACTACAGCAAGAATACTCAACGTATTATTTACAAACATTTCTACCACTGGCATTTAAGAGGCTCAGCTGATAATGAATAGATGAATAGATGCTGGTACTAAAAACCTAGTAATTCTAGATGTTTGTCACTTTCTGGAATCTAGATTTAAAAAATATTCACAGTTACTGGTCTAGACACTATGGATTACCTGTACTGCTCTACAATAGATTAACACATTAGTTTTAGCATGTCCGTTTGTCAAGTTAGTCAGGTAACATATATTATTTTCTAGTCCAAAAGAAACTATCTATCAAAGCAGTATTTCATATATTCAAGCATTATGGAGTACCACATTCCCTCTATCAATTAGGAGAGTTACGTTTAAGCTGTTATAATGTAAATTATTTAAGCTTCTCTCCTGAGATTCCCTGAAACACTTGGAAGCAAGCATGTCTGTAGATGAGAGTAAAAAATATTACATAAAATGGTATTCAATTTTTTCCTGCAGTCTGTGTGATATCACAAATTATATCATAATTGTGAGGTAATTTATGATACTGTTTTGCACATGGCAGTTACTAGTGGTACAAGGGAATTGACATACCTGGGAACTCTCCGGAAATCTCCGGGTACTGCAGCAAAACCAATCTGCTTGTGTTGCGTCCGTCGGTCTCAGACGGCTTTGACCTCTGTGCCTCACCTTTCTTCCTTCTCTCTCCTCAAGCCTTGGGAAGATGACTGCTGCCGCGTCTTCATGCTGCTCTCTCTGGCGTCCCCGGATCGGCAAAGGCGACGGTGTTCGCCATGATTTTCCTGAGGGCCTCCTAGGGTGCGCACGTGCATGCCACCCACGTCTATATGCATGTCATGGCGGGAACCTTGGGGGCGTCCCCTCTTAGTGACATCATCACATTCTGGTATTTAGCCCCCCCTTCGTTTGCTAACAAACTGAGTTAGCAAGGATTGCAATGCCTCTGGTCTAAGCTGCTCTAACGCTTCCAGCTGCCGCAGGAAGCTCTCTCTGCCCTTCAGGGTATTCTTCACTAACCTGGGTACCCGCTCCTCAGGAGCCCTTCTGCTCTATTTCAGGTACCTATCCAGGGATACCGGGTACTCGCTCCTCGAGGGCCTGCTCTCCTTAATCTGGTGCTGCCACTGAACAACTTCTGCCTGTCAGGACCTTCTACAGCGCTCAGGATTATATCCGGGACCTGTCTCTGCTACGCCATGCTGCCTATCACCTACTCGAATGTGAGACTGGTCTCCTCTGCTGAGGACCTCTGGACTACTTCACTGGACTACCTTCACTGCTGCTCGCCCCGGACAGTACCATCAAGCTGTACAATAAATACTACTTCTCTGTGTCTGCGTGTATAGAGTCTAGCCTAATACTGTGGTTCCTCATGGGGCTCCTTCCCGTGGGAGTGGCCATCACTGCAGTACCCAAGAATCCACTCCAACATCTCATAACCATAACAGATTGCTAACTCCATGGATTCGGCTCAGCTCACTGCTTTGCAGGCCATTCCGGGCCTGGCCCAGTGAATCTCCGAACAACAGAATTCGCTAGACAACTTGACTGTTGCCTTTAACCAGCTACACGCACAGATGAATACACCGGCTGCCTCAGGTAAAGAAGTTACATCGCCAGAAGTGACAATCAAGTCTACAGTGCTTCTCTCTGCTCCAACGCGCTTTGCGGGTGAAGTTTGGAAGTGTAGAGGATTTATTAATCAATGTTGCATGCATTTTTCTCTGCAACCTAACCATTTCCTTACAGCGTATGCCAAGACCACCTATATCCTTTCGTATCTGGATGGAAGAGTGCTGGCTTGAGTCTCAGCACTGTGGGAGTGCAATAACCTTATCCTGAATGATCTTGCCGGGTTTCTTGAACTGTTTAAGTCTGTATTTGACGACCCTGCCCAGTACTCAATAGCAGGATCAGCTTTGGTTCATCTAAAACAAGGGAACAAACCTTTACCAGACTTCGCCATTGAATTCAAGACGTTGGCTTCTGAATTAAATTGGGACTCTAGGTGCCTTAAAAACCTTTTTTTTTAAAGGTCTGAACTCCCGGTTAAGGTCTCAGGCATCTCATGAGTCACCAGTTCATGAGATGCCTGAGATGACTCATGAGATGTCATGAGACCTTAGCGGAACTTATGCAGTTGGCAGCAAAGATTGATCGCCGAATTCACGACAAAGTTCAAAAGGTCAAGAGTCCCAGAAGACCACTCCAGGGAGAAATTCGTGCCAAGTCTGTACCCAGGCCTACACTCCCAGGGCCTGCTGCTGGCAAAGAAGAACCAATGCAATTGGGCCGCAGTCATTTGACTTCCAAAGAGAGACGATTCCGAAAGAGGTTGGGACTATGCATGTATTGTGGACAAGCTGGTCATGCTGTACAAACATGCCCTATATGTCCTGGAAACTGGCAGACCTAAGTCCTGTGGGAGGACTCTTCTTAGGTCTAACTCCACCCTTTCCTCCACTCTCTCTTCCTGTATCTTTAATCTGCAGGTCTTTGGAATATCAGACCCTTGCCTTAGAAGACTCAGGGGCAGGGGGAAATTTCATATTGAAACGTCTAGTGGAACATTTGCGAATCCCTACCTCTACTATAATGCCTCCATTACTATTGTCCTCTATTCATGGAGAGCCCTTACTGGGTAAAGTAACCCTGCTTACAGAACCAGTGAGCTTGCGTACCGGTGCTTTTCATACAGAGACTATTTCCTTCTTTGTGCTAGAGAAGGCCATGCACCCTTTGGTACTTGGGCTACCTTGGCTGCAGAAACACATGCCACAATTCAATTAGACCACTTCGGAGCTTTCACATTGGGGTCCAGATTGTCATGGCAAATGCTTAATGGAAGTCTCGCCAATACCATGCATGCCAACTACCCCGTTGTTGCCGCCTCAATATGCATCTTACCAAGATGTATTCTCAAAAGAAGCCGCTGATGTATTACCTCCACACAGATCATATGACTGCGCAATTAATTTGAAGCCTAATACGGAGCCACCCAAAGGAAGGGTCTATCCCCTCTCAGTAGAGGAGAATAAGACGATGTCAAAGTACATCCAGGAGAATCTCCAGAAAGGCTTCATAAGACCTTCTAAGTCTCCTGCCGGCGCAGGATTTTTCTTCGTGGGGAAAAAGGATGGAATGTTATGTCCGTGCATTGACTACAGAGGTCTGAATGAGAATACCATAAAGGACCGCTACCCATTACCACTCATCTTGGAACTATTTGATAGGCTACAGGGAACCAAGATATTCTCCAAGCTTGACCTCAAAGGAGCATATAATTTAGTTCGCATCCACTCTGGCGATGAATGGAAGACGGCTTTTAATACCTGGTATGGACACTTTGAATACCTGGTGATATCCTTCGGCTTGTGCAACGCCCCGGCTGTCTTCCAAAACATGAATTCTGCATGATTTATTCTATCAATGTGTCATTGTCTACTTAGACGACATCTTGATATTTTCTCAGGACCTGCAATTCCATCAAGAAGATGTCAAAAGAGTTCTGCAGAGACTTCGCAAGAACCGCTTGTATGTCAAATTGTCTAAATGTGAATTTAGGTTACATTGTCTCAAACAGTGGTTTCCAAATGGACCTTCAGAAGCTTGAGAGTATTCAAAAATGGCCACAGTCCACGAGCCTAAAAGCTTTAAGACGGTTTTTGGGATTTTCCAATTACTACCGGACCTTTATAAAAAATTACTCTTCATTGACTGTTCCATTAATGGCGATGACTAAGAAGGGAGCCAACATTGCTACTTGGTCTATGGCGGCTGTAACTGCGTTCCAGAAGTTAAAAGATGCCTTTCAAAGCAAACCATGTCTAGGCCTTCTGGACCCTACTCGACCCTTCATTGTGGAAGTCGATGCCTCTGATGTGGGTGTAGGGGCCATGCTAAGCCAGACCGGTGATTCAAAGATCTTGCACCCCTGTTCATTCTTTTCCCGATGCTTCTTGCCAGCGGAGAAGAACTATGGCATTGGGGATAAAGAACTGTTGGCAATAAAAATGGCATTTGAAGAATGGCGCCCTGACTTGAAGGTGCATAACATCAGATTACTGTTTACACTGATCACAAAAATCTGGAGTACCTCCGTCACGCTCAATGCCTCAACCATAGACAGGCGAGGTGGTCCCTGTTCTTCAACAGATTTGACTTTTTGTTGAAATATCGCCCTGGTGACAAAAATGTCAGAGCCGACGCATTATCTCGCTCTTTCCTCTCAGAGGATGTACCTGATGAACCCCAGCACATTATTGACCCAAAGAGAGTGATTCTCACAGCCACACATCCGGTACCTCCGGGCAAGGCCATTTTACCCTGCAATCTAAGAAAGAAATTGCTAAGATGGGCTCATGATTCAAAACTGGCCAGACATCCTAGTCAATGAAGAACACTGGCCAAGCTACAAAAGTACTATTGGTGGCCCACCATGAAAGAAGACACTCTAGCTTACGTAGCCTCCTATTCCAATTGTGCCAGACAGAAACCTCCGCCCGGACGCCCTTGGGGCCTGCTTCAACCCTTGACAGCACCGGATGGGCCCTGGACCCATATTGCATCAGATTTTGTGGTGGACCTGCCACTTTCCAGAGGTAACAATACCATTTGGGTTACAGTGGACCGATTTTCAAAGATGGCTCACTTTGTGGCTCTCCCTGGCTTGCCATCAGCCATGGAACTTGCTAAGTTATTCATCAGTCACATCTTTCACCTACATGGCATGCCTAAACATATTGTTTCCGACAGAGGAGCTAAATTTACAGCAAAGTTCTAGACAGCCTTGTGTAAGAAATTCTTCATCACACTTGACTTTACCTCTGCGTATCATCCTCAATCGAATGACCAAACTAAGAGAATGAATAGAACTCTCAAACAGTTCCTCCACTCCTATGTCGGTTCACGACAGAATGACTGGGCTAAACTGTTGCCCTGGGCTGAATTTGCCATCAATTGCCATCCAGCGTCATCTACTGGATCTACTCCATTTGACGTGGTCTACGGATGACAACCTTTACCACCTTTACCACTTCCACTTTCTGTGTCGTCCCCGGCAGCACAATCTACTGCCAAAGATATAGAGCAGCTCTGGAGAAAGACTAAAGAGATGCTCCAAAAAGCAGGACAAAGAACAAAGAAAGGCTATGACACTCACCGAAGCAAGGCTCCTGATTTCCAGCCTGGAGATAAAGTTTGGCTCTCTACTAAACATCTGAGACTTAGGCTTCCATCTGCTCGATTTGCTCCTCGCTTTGTCGGACCCTTTCCTATTCTCCAACGGTTGGGCTCACTCACCTATAGTCTAAGACTCTCTCCAGCTATGAGAATTCACAATTCATTCCATGTCTCGCTGCTGAAACCGCTTGTTCTTAGTGAACCTACTCCTGAACCTACTCCTGTTGATGCAGAAGAAGACATCGAGTATAAGGTTGATGCCATCCTTGATGTAAGAAAGAGAGGTAGAGTTTGGGAATACCTCCTGTCATGGGAGGGATATGGACCAGAAGAAAACTCTTGGGAACCATTGGCTAATATCATGGACAAAGACATGCTTCGTCAATTTCATCAATCGCATCCTCAAAACCCTAGACCAGGTAGGGGGTCTGGAGGAGGCCCTTTGAAGGGGGGTACTGTTGCGAATGGAAAATGAACAAGATTGTAGGCGCCTTTGAGATCCAATTTTGTGAAAATCTTCGCCCTCTGGAGCCGATCAAATAATTCTGAAATCTTTGATGGTGATCTTGTTCAGGCCTCTACAGTCAATGCAAGGCGAAGGGATCCATCCTTCTTGCCGATGAAAAAGAATCCAGTTCCTGCTGGGGATTTGGAGGGTCTAATAAACCCTTTCTGCAGATTCTCCTGGCTGCATGATAGTTTTCCTGGGGGGAGAGCACACCAGCTTCTTGCCACGCTGCAGCCTCCATCTTGTTCACCTCTTTGCTGGTCCATATCCTGTAAGGGAGGCAGACTCCAGTCCAGCTCTTCTTGACCTCAGGTCCCTGGGCCTTCTGGCCCTCAGGCTGAGTACTCCAGTCGATTACAAAGCTGGAGGTCCCTAATCCATACCCTATTCAGGGGAGGAAAGGACAAAACCCTGCCAAAACATTCCCTCTTTATACTGCCTGCTTCTGTTCCACCAACCAATACGAGAAACCCAAATCTTTAAGGAAATATAGACACAGGTTCTTAAATCACATTGTATCAGGGAATACATTCTCATCAACAGTGCCATCCAGTGGTTAAACATTATTCCTACAGGCAAACACCCCGCCCCCCCCCCAAACCGTTTTTAAGCTTCCCTCCCCCCAAACCAGATACCTTAGTAACTCTTAGAGTCTCCCCCACCCAGAGCCTTCTCTGCACCCCAGGCTCACCAAGAGAACATGGGCTCTCCCTACATGAAGAAAAGTGAAAAGTTGTTTCTAAGAATTTGTTTTGCTCAGTCAGTAAAGGCAGAGAAAAACATTTTGTAGAGAGATTTATGTGAAAAAAGGAAGACTATTTTAAAAGTTTATTACCCATAGCTATCTAACATTCTAAGCAGGGAGCAATCATGACATAACATTAGCCGCTATGGGTAACCCTGCATACGATTGCTTCTTGACTTCGATGCCCTTCTGCCGCAGGAATTTTTCTGCGCGTCAGGGGATCTCACAGTACAGCAATGGTCGCTGATGTTAAAAGGTAGCCCAAATGGATAAAGCCACTTATAGCGGACATTTTCTGCCCTCAGCTTCTCTGTAATATATTTCATGGCTTTGCGTCGTTGCAGGGTTGTAGCCAATAAATTGTTGTAAATTTGTATTTTTGCGCCTTTCCACAAAACGTTCCCCAATGATCTTGCCTTATTCATGATTGCCTCCTTTATAGGGTAATTATGCAGACATGCAATGATGTCTCTAGGTTGATTATTATTAGGCTTCCCCAGCGAGCGATGAGCACGGTCTATCATGATCCCCTTGTCAAACAGCTTGGTGGGATCAGAATTCAATACGGCTTTACAAATGTCCTGAACCAATAGAGCATAATCCGTCACTCCTCTAATTCTGAGGTGATTTCATCTGTTTCTGTTTTCCAAGTCCTCTAATTTAGAGACCAAATCCTCCGTCGTTTGTTTTAAGGTTTGTATATCTTTTGACTACTGTGTCATCGCAGAGGCCTGGTCCTCTGTAACCTGTTCCAGCTCTTGGACCCGGTCTCCTAGATCTTCCACCTCCTTGCGCAAGTCCCCAATCACTTCCTGAATTTCCACTTTAAGAGCTGCAATAATTTCTGTTTTAATTTCCTTGAACCAAGTTTGGAACTCTTGCCGTGTTGGACCGGCCTCCGCGCCTGTTTCTCCTAGGGCCTTGGTACTCACAAGAGTCCCCTGCGCCATTTCCTCCTCTTCCCTGGAGGCCGCCAATTTAGCGTACGCGGTGTTGCCGCTGTAGGAGAATTCCGCCAAATCAACCGTTCGCCGGCGGGTAGCCATCGTCAACCCGGGAGTGATACACCTGAAATTATAATTCGGGAGGGTCGTATGCTAAGTAATTCAACACATTTATTCCTCAGCCACGCGGAGCTGAAGAATCAGGCGGCCATCTGCTGAGGCTGATGTCACTTCCTCCCACAAATTTCATTTTATTCAGGGTGGCCCATGGAAAGAGTAGCCTGCCTGCGTGGCACTGGTATTGGAGGCGGGCTACTTTTCCATGGGCCACCCTGTATTTTCTGTCATTTTTATTGCGTGCTCTCTCTTAATAGTGCGCGCTATTTTCCGAAACAAAAAAAAAAAAAAGGTGAAAAAAGCACCCAACCAAATGAAGCAAAATGACATTTTGTGGCCTTCCCACCCCCCTATGAAAGACAACGCCCTCCATTCAGACTCAAATATGCATTAGAACATATAAAGCTTGTCGATTTACATCTACGGAGTGAATGTATCTAAGCTTTGCTCCAATGCAATTACTATTCCGGTTTGGCCCTGGAGTTTTCCTCCCCTGAAAATATTGGAAATATATTCATTCAAAACCGTTGCAATGAAACAAAAAAATAAAGTCCATTGTCCAAAAAAATGAGTGTTCACCTGATTGCTGTTAGAGGATTTTCTTATAGGTAGGTAGGTATCCTTATTGCAGTCTTCTGGGTAGAGGCCTTGGTCATTTTAAATGCACATAGTCTCCCAGCAGTTGTTTCCTTGGACTCCTAATGATAGGGTCCCCTCTGCATTGCAAAAATCTTACCTTTAGTCATCTTCTCCTCCTCGGACACCCAGCCTATCCTGGTCCCTTGATGGGTGGAAATCTGGATAGGATCTCCTGATTCAAGGTCTTCCTTCCTTTAGTTCAGTTGTTTCTTTGCCCTTAATTGTTCTGTTTCCTGGGGATTTCTCTTTGGGAAAAATCAGCGGGATCAGATTTTACCACAGCACTGCAATCCCAGTGGGGAAGGGGGATCCAAAACATCCTCACTTAACTCAAAAGTCCAACAAATACTTGAAAACTTAAACTGGACACATCTCCTTAAACTGGTGCTCCTGCTGTCACGGGCGCTTGCCACGTGCGGGGTGTGAATGGGCTCACTGGTCTTCAGCCCCTGTCCCTTGAGTACGGCCAGCGAGGATGACTTTCCCCAAAAGAAGCAGGGTGAACTCAGTCCCTTCCAAAAATAGGACTCTCCTAGCCCTCACTGTCTCTGGCAGCAGGATCCACCACTGCTGCTTGCCTGCCAAGGGTTTAGAGCAGGCCTACAGGTCTTTGGGCCCATGGTGAGAGCCCATTGGCTCCTAAAGGGTATCAGGCTTAATTATCTATCTTTCTGTAACTAATGAGAGGGACCCTCTGGCAGGGAGTGCACGATGAGGTATCTCTCCCGAAAGAAAACTCGTTAGGGCAAGGCCGGGAGGCCCTACCAGAGTGTGGAAAAAATACATCTTTATTCTCTGACTGCTCTCTTAAAATGAATCCCACCAAGTGTTAACATGGCTGAGCTAAATAGCACTGAGGCAGCCAATCCAGAACCTTCTGGTGGGAGGGACTGAAGGGTATGGATGACTCCTGTGTAAAAGGTGTTAAGGACAGGGAGGGATAGTGGCATCTTCCACATTATTAGCCAGTAAAGTCTGGTAAACTAATGCCCAGGAAGATAAAGGGCCTTTTCCCAGGGTTCGAAAGCACGGTACTGGCAGAGGGAAGGCTCAAACACATGCTCATAAATGTCTCCCAGTCATTAGACCACATCTCATACCCTGCAAGCTGTGAACACAGGAGCAACGACAAGCGCACCACCAAGACAGGAAATATCTTCTATCCAGAGCCCCCTCTCTGCCTGGCTATTGTTCTTTTACACTTTGCGGTATATAAGTACCCCAAGAAAACCATTTGGTTAGCAGGCACCCACATCTTTTAAGCTTCAGCAAGATTAAACAGAAAAGCAGCATTTATATTATATTATTCTGGTGAGATTTAATGTCAGCAATGACTAAATAAAGGGGAAATAAAGTCAACCTAGACTTTAAGGAAGGTTAAATTCTTTTATTGTTTCTGTTCAAAAGCCTCCGAAGTAATTCAACCCCATTCAAGTGCAGTTCACTCCCTTCTTGTCCTCAGCCTAAACAGAGGGTGTGATAACAGCTCACATGGGCAGCGCTCAGCAATCATCTGTGAAGGAGCAGTGGAGATTTTATTGTGCAATCCGCATGTAAAGAATTTTGAGGACTCCCAGTTCCTGGGAATTTTCTCAAGGCACACATGGGATAAATTAGCCGGCGCACAGTGATTAATTTTGCTTTTAGTTTTGACTGTTAACGGATGTGCTTAATATTACTGTACAATTAATATTACTGCAAGCACGCGTGAGATGGGAAGCAGTGGTTTTTACTCTGTCTTAAGAACAAATCAGTAACAAAAACAAAAAAAAAACAAAAAACAGATGGGCAGTACCGTAATACAATATAAAATGAAACTGCTTTTGGGGTTTTTTTTAGCTGACAGAGAAAAGAAAAATCAGGAACACATGCAAGAAGTCAGACTGGACAGTGAAAGGCTCTAAGTAGTTTATTTTCAGACAGGCCGACGCAATATCATCACGTAAAAAACGTGCGTCCAAACTGGGCGCACGATTTTTGAACGCACGCACATCCACCTCTCCTGGGCGCTCAGTGCAATCGGCAGATGAGCTGCCGCTCTAAAAGGGACATGCAATGGGTAATTTTTGCATCCCTAGCGCTCTGCATGGGGTGCCCAGGAGACGTGGCTGTGTGCCCACGACAGCCTGGCCAGAAATCCCTCCTCACCCCTGGCAGGGCTGTTCCCGATTGGTCCTTTTCACTGACACTTGACAGTGAAAGGACCAATCCCCTTTCAGAAGACTGTGACAGTGAATGGACCAATCGGCAGTAAGAAGAGTAAATAAATTAAGTGCCCGATTGGGCCAGACCTTGGAGATACTGCTTTCTGTGGTTCCCCCATGGGGAACCACAGAAAGCATGATTTTTTTTTTGGCGCTCTTGAACGTGTTATGATTCTGCTTTCTGTGGTTCCTCCTCCTTAGTATTGTGACGATACTAAAAGGAGGAATCACAGAAAGCAGAATTTTTGGAGTTTTTTTTGGTGAGCCCTTGAGTGTGGCATGCTTTAACGCCAGCTCCTGGACAGGCGTTAAATTTGCCCAGTTAAAATGGGTGCTTTGGGCGCGCTGCAATTTTTGGCATCGCAGGGTAATGGCTATTAGATGCATCTTCGGGGAATTTGCATGTGATGAGCGCTATTAGCAATGCACTCGATTGGACCCGTGTTTTGGACGTGCTAATCCCCATACTGCATCGGGAGTTATTTTAGCGTGCCCAAAACATGGGTCCAGTCGCGGGTTAAGCGGTGCGCTAGCCTGAACACATGGTATTGCATTGGCCTGAAAGTGTTTAGATGTGTAATTCAGAGAGTCAGACTCCTGCATCAGCCTCTTTAAAAAATTTTTAGGCTGAATGCCTAACTTTAAGGGGGGGGGGGCGCCTAAATTTAGCTCCCTAAAATGTGGGCAGCTACTGGGGCAGAGCTAGGGTGAGGAAAAAAAAGTTTGGTGCCTAACGTTGATTGTGAGCACCAGGCACCTAACTTAGGGCCAGAGTCATTAAGGCTTTTCTCTCAATTACAGGCCAAAGAGTCATTAAGGCTTTTCTCTCAATTACAGGCCAATACAGAACAGTGTGCTCGGCCAAGCACACCATTAGCCCCCGTTTGGACGCGCGTTTTTGACGTACTATTATTACCCCTTATACAGTATGGGGTAATAGCGCATGCAAAATGCGCGGCCAACCCCCCTGAAACTAATAGCGCTCATCACATGCAAATGCATGTTGATGAGCCTATTAGGTATTCACCCGCAATACAGAAAGCAAAATGTGCGGCCAAGCCTCACATTTTACTCTCAGAAATTAACTCCTGGCAAAGGCAGGAGTTAATTTCATAAGGCACCGGGCATGTGTACAGAAAAGCAGAAAAAACTGCTTTTCTGTACACACTCCGACTTAATATCATAGCGATATTAAGTCGGAGGCCCCAAAAATAAAAAAAAAATAAAATTCTTAAAAAAAAAAAAAAAAAAATCTGCCCGCAACCCGCAGGTTGGAAAACGGACGATCAATTTTGCCGGCGTCCGTTTTTTCGAACCCATGGCTGTCAGCAGGTTTGACAACTGGCGCCAATAAAATTAATCGTCGGCTGTCAGACCCGCTGACACCCGCCGCTTCCGCCAATAAGGAGGCACTAGGGATGCGCTAGTGTCTCTAGCGCCTCCTTAATAGTGCGGGCCCTCATTTAAATACTGAATCGTGCGCCCAGGAGACGTGCCTGGGCACGCGTTGGGAGAGCGGGTGCTCGCCTCGGAGTGCCGGCTCTCCCGCGCAGTTTACTGTATGGGCCTGCTAGTGAGTCAGGTCCTTAGAGCCTTAAATCTAGGCCAGTGAATTGCAGGCTTACATTTGCGACTTTAAACTTAAGGCAGTGAGTATCTTTTAAAAACTGACCCCCCCCCCCTATGCATATTACCTCTGTATTCTAACCTCTTTTTCACTTTGCTTTTATGAAAGCCCAGCGTAAGGCTGACTTCAAGCACAGACCCCCGTAAAGCCCTGCATCCTTCTTTCCCCTCAGTCCTCCACCTCAGGCACCCTCTGAAGAAAACGCAGCATTTCATATGAATACAAATGGATTCACAGGTTCATAGAACCGTTTTTTTTACTTGAGTGACAGCTGTTTTTTGTTCCAGTTCCCTCCCCCATGAGGGAATTTAGGGAGTCAACAATGAGGGCTCGATTTACTGTGGCTCTTCTCCCATTCCCTGTCACTGGGGGAAAAAGCTCAGTAAATCAAGCTCTGAGTGGGTTAATGACTTCACTCTGCAGAACCCATACTGGGACCAGATGTACTAAGTATTTTTCCCATAGACATGAAGGGGTACTTTGGAACAGCCAGTGATGCTGCAAACTGGGTGAGTACTTTGTACCTGCTTGGCTAATTTTCAAAAAGGATGCAGTTTCTCTTTCGAAAAATGCTTCCAAGGTATGCGGTTTACATAAGAACATAAGAGATGCCATACTGAGTCAGACCGACGGTCCATCAAGCCCAGCATCCTGTCTCCATCAATGTCCAATCCAAGTCACAAGTACCTGGCAAGTACCCAAACATTAAATAGATCCCATGCTACTAATGCCAGCAACAAGCAGGGGCTATTGATTAATAGCAGTTTATGGACTTCTGATTTTGTAGACCTCTATCATATCCCCCCTCAGCCGTCTCTTTTCCAAGCTGAACAGCCCTAACCTTTTTAGCTTTTCCTCATAGGGGAGCCGTACCATCCCCTTTACTATTTTGGTTGTCCTTCTCTGTACTTTCTTCAGTGCAATTACATATTTTTTGAGATGCAGCGACCTGAATTGCACACAGTATTCAAGGTGCGGTCTCACCATGGAGCGATACAGAGGCATTATGACATCTTCCATTTTATTTACCATTCCCTTCCTAATAATTCCTAACAGTCTGTTTGCTTTTTTGAGTGCTGCAGCACACTGGGCTGATGATTTCAATATAATATCAACTATGACGCCCAGATCTTTTTCCTGGCTGGTGACTCCTAAAATGGAACCTAACTTCGTGCAGCTACAGCAAGGGTTAGTTAGTTACTTACTTACTTACTTTTATATACCGGTGTTCGATTTTACATATATCGGTTTACATTTAAACAAAATTTGCAGGAACTTATGCGTTACCTTTGTCAAATAGGTTACTTTTCCCTATAAGCATCACCTTGCACTTCCACATTAAATTTAATCTGCCATATGGACACCAATCTTCCAGTCTCGCAAGGTCCTCCTGCAATTTATCACAATCTGCTTGTGATTCAACTATTCTGAATAATTTTGTGTCATCTGCAAATTTGATAATCTCACTCATCGTACCCCTTTTCCAGATTATTTACAAATATATTAAAAAGGACTGGTCCAAGTACAGATCCCTGAGTCACTCCTCTGTTTACCTTTTTCCACTGTGAAAACTGACCATTTAATCCTACTCCCTGTTTCCTGTCTTTTAACCAGTTTGCAATCCACAAAAGGACATTGTCTCCTATCCCATGACTTTTTAGTCTTTTTAGAAGCCAATCATGAGGGACTCTGTGAAACCCCATCTGAAAATCCAAATGCACCACATCTGCCTGTTCACCTTTATCCACATGCTTATTCACCCCCTTCAAAAAAAATGTAGCAGATTTATGAGTATTAGGTAAATCGATGCTGGCTCCCTTTAAATCATGTCTATCTATATGTTCTGTGATTTTATACTTTATAATAGTTTCCACAATTTTTCCCAGCACTGAAATCAAGCTCACCAGTCTATAGTTTCCCGGATCATCTCTAGAGCCCTTTTTTATATTGGGGTAATATTGGCCACCTTCCAGCCTTCAAGTTCAGCAGATGATTTTAATGATAGGTTAAAAATTACTTGTAATAGCTCTGAAATTTAATTTTTGAGTTATTTCATAAACCTGGGATGTAAACCATTTGGACCCGGTGATTTGCTAAAAGTACTTGTGTACATTTCCACCTGCTTTTTCAGCAGAAAAACAGGTGCATTTTTGAAAATCAAATCTAAGTGGATTCTTTTTCTCGCCCCCCCCCCCCCCAAGAATCTTTGACATAAACACCTTCTTGGAAACACCTCCTTTTCACAAATGGCTAAAAATATGCTTGCTATGAAAGCAAGCCTGTTTAGTTATTATTTGATCTACCACTTTTCAATAATAAAATCAAGGCAGTTTACGAAAAAAGGGTACATAAAACTCATTACAATCTGAAACAACAATATAAAAACAAGTCAATACAATAATATAACAACAAAACAAATAGTAATTAAAAAAAAAAAAAAGAGAGAAAGCATACAAATAATAATGCAATAAAACAATCAGACAAACCCTGCAGGACTAACCTGGAATGAATGAAAAATAAAAGTCTTAAGACACCAACAATCCAAGGCCTGGGAAAAAAAACAAGTCTTCACACCTTTTCTAAATCTCAGGAAGTTATTCTCCTGTAAAGGAGGGGCATTGCAAAGGACAGGTGCCTGGTAACTAAAGCCAGTATGAGGAGCAGTCTGATATTTAATAATGGAACAAGGAAGAGTGAGCAGAATCAAATGAGAACACCACAAAGCTTGTAAGGGCTTGAACTCAAGCAAGAGTTCTGACAAATATTTAGGACTCCCACTCTATAAACACTTAATCAAGATTTTACACTTATCTCTGCTTATTGCAGGAAGTCAGCGCAGTTGAATCAATAAAAGAATTACATGGTGTTCTGCGGGTGGACCCTTGGACCAAGGGGGAGTTGACGCTACCTGTGGGGAGGAGCCCCACAGGTCCCCACCGTCGGTAGGTGAGGTTGGTGGACAGCAGAGGCCCATCTGGAGCTTCACCATTACCAGCCTACATTCCCCTTAGGTAGAGCCCTCGGGTGCCGGGGCTGGCTGGACTTAGGTGGGGCCTCTGCAGCGAAGGAAGTCCAGGTGTAGAGATGAAGCCGATGCGCAGGCTGAGGTCCGGAACAGGAAGCAAAGCTCGAGGTCAAGGGTCAGGCAATGGTCGAGGCAGGCGGTGTAGCTCATGGTCAAGATCCAGCCAAGGGCCGAGAGGCGGCGCAGGCCCTTTAAATTTAGAAGAGAGGCGCGCGTGAATTCCTGGTGCAGGAGGAAGTCAGCGGCGTTCCAGCTGCAAAGATCTGGAGGCGTTGGCAGCAGCCTGAGCGCGAAGAAGCAGGAGTCAGCAGCATCGGCTGGCGGCTCAGGGCCGCGAAGAAGAGTGGCAGCGTCGGTGGCGGCTCCTCACCACTCCCGGGAAGCCCGGGGCTGCCCCAGCCGCAATGGTGCGGCGTCGGGTGAGTGAGGCCGGCCGTGGGGCTCCGTGGCCGGCAAGCGTAACACGTGCTTGTGCTTCTTTGCTCAAAAAAACATTTCAGGCTGTATTTTGAAGACACTGAATATGTTTAAATGACGTGACTGGCAAACCATGATAAGAGTGCATTACAATAATCTAAACGGTTTAGAATAAGATAATGGACAATGGTTTCAAGATCTTTTTCTTGTGGCACGGACTAAGTTGGCCTACATATCCAAGATTTCAAGGGGCAACACAAAAGTTGCTAAATTGAGTTTAAATTGGAGTTTATGCTTTCACAGCCAAGAAGAAACGGCATCCATGCAAAAGTTGAAGCTATTACGATTTTCAGTTTGTATTGGGTCAATATAAGCTGCTAGTTGGATACCATCTGCCAAAAAAAAAAAAAGCAATGAAATCCATAACATTGAATCACAGTTGCCAAGGATGCCAAATATACATTAAAAAGCATTGGAGCCAATACTAATTCCCCATAGAGTAAATCTCAACTCCTGAGTGGTTAAATCTCCAAATAACTTTATTAAATCCATTTAAGTAAAAATGACCTGAACCAGTTCAATGCTCTGCCATTGATACCAAACTCCTGTAGATGCTGGATTAACATATGATGGGTCAATAGAGCAGTGGTGTAGCAAGGAGGGGGGGGGGGGGGGGGGTGGGGGGGGGGGGGAGGGGGACCAAGATCCCCGGGCCTCAGGCTGTAGTGGGCACTTGTGGGCCTTTAGTTTCCAGCCGAATTAAAAATCCACAGCCACTGGGGGATCCCATCTTGCCTGGTGGCCAAAGTGACGGCTGCCCCTGGCCCAGTGCTACCATGTGTGCAAACCATGCAATTGCAGAAGATGGCACACCCAGGGGGCAATGTCGGGACCAGGGAGAGGACCTAATCCACTAGCTGTGAAAGAAGCAGGAGGTCCGTGCTGCTGCCGGTAGACCTGATCCCAGCAGCAGCAGAAGAAGCGGGAGGCCCGCAAGCCACATTTCAGCGCAGAATAGGAAGCCTGTCCTGCAGCTCCTCTGGCAAGCTGGCCCCAAGGTACTAAACACTCGCAGTGTTAGCATTTCCTCTTAAGCCCAGGGGCTGCAAGCAGATCTCAACCAAAGGAGAGCTTACATACCTTGGAGTGTGTGTGAGAGAGGGAGCATATGTGTGTGTGTGTGTGTGTAGGTGTATATTTATATATACATCTATATGAGAGGAGAAAGTTTGTGCATCCGACTCCCACTAATCCACGACAATCTCAGGGTGACTAGAAATCAAATATTCCCAGATACGGAGAGGAGGAAATTTTTTATCCTTATTGTTTTATTTTATTGAAATATTTTACTGATTTTTTGGAAATGTTTAAAGATTTTTTAATATCCTTTTTGTTCTTATTTATTAGATGCTCTGTTTTGAAATACTGTTTTTATTAGTATGGCTTATATTATAATTGATTCATTTTTCTTGATTTTGTTTTATGAGCAAAGGTGATCTTTCTTGTTTTGCATTATTGCACTGCATATGAATCTGGCTGGAAGGTCTGGGAGGGGAGAGGGGGTTAGGGGAGCACGACTAGTGGGGACTGGGAGAGGAGAGGGGGTAGAGGAGCAAAATTGCTGGGGACCGTGAGGGGAAAGGGAGCAAGACTGCTGGGAACTGGGAAAGTAGGAAAGTGAGACCGCTATCGCTTCTTTTCCTCTGAGATGGGAAGGGGGAAGATTTTGATTTTTTCTATCATTTTTGGAGAAATGTGCATCTGAATATTTCAGGTTTTGTTTTTTTTTTTTTACAGTACAGGGAAAATACAATTTTTATTTACTTCTTGGGTGTTTTACTGCAGGCAGAGTCTTTTGGGGGTTTCTAGTTCAGCTTTTACTCCATGTTTCTCTTTCTAATTTGTAGTCAATAATTCTGTATTTTGGTGATTGAATGGGCAGAGTGCTGTAATGAGGCCGCAGGGACGTGTGCAGGTCTGGAAAAAAGGACACATTTGGAATAGTTTTTCCTTAAGGTCAGACGTGGAAAAATTGGAAATTATGCAAGAATATAGAAAATTTGCATCACGGTCTCATTCTTTACCAGAAGCTGTTAGCAAGCAGCACATTTAAAACTAATCGGAGAAAATTATTTTTCACTCAACACACAATTAAGCTCTGGAATTTGTTGCTAGAGGATGTGGTTAGTGCAATTAGAGTAGCTGGGTTTAAAAAAGATTTGTGTAAGTTCTTGGAGAAGTCCATTAACTGGTATTAATCAAGTTGACTTAAGGGATAAGCCACTGCTATTACTGGCATCAGTAGCATTTGGGTACTTGCCAGGTTCTTATGGCTTGGATTGGCCACCGTTGGAAATAGGATGCTGGGCTTGCTGGACTCTTGGTCTGACCCTTGGTCTGACCCCGTATGGCATGTTCTTATGTTCTTATTTGCTTGCAGTACCACATAGGGGAGGAGCAAAAGAAACTCTATTGGCATCCTGTCTGCAGGCAGGGAAGTGTTTGCCCCATAGGCAGCTCACAATAGCCCGCCTGTCAGTTCATTTCTTTTCTAGGGTTTGTATTAGTGTGTGTGACTGCAAGCATTTGTACAAGGAGGAAGGTGGGGGAGCAGGTGCGTGAGGGAGACAACACAAATGCATTGGCCCCCAGCCACAGGAGACCCTGGGTATGTCTCTGCAATAGAGTCAAATGTTCTGCTCTTGTCAGAAAAGGCTGTTCTCTTAACAGGGCTCAGGAAAGACATTTTCAATGATACCTTCTTCCCCTTTCCATGGGGAAAAAAACCTGGTTAGTACATATGGCCCAAATATTTGGTATCTAGCATTGCTGTAGTAAACAGTACTGAGTTTACCACAGATACAGCACAGCAACTTCTAGCGCTGCTCCATGTCTCCGGGACAACGATTTGTCACCCCTGCAGAGTTATCCGAAGCCTATTGCAAAAAAAAAAAAAAAAAAAGCTGTTTTTCGCTTCACTGAGACATGATCGGCAGCAGACTATGGAGGAATGAATGAACGGATGAATGAAAACGTGCATGCACCGAGCCGGGTCCTCGCTGGCGCAGCGCCCACCCAGCCACCGGGATTGCCTCCCTGCTCCTTCCTGCAGGAAACTGGAAGTAGTTGCTTCTCTTCCTGAGCGGAGGAGGGCAGCAGGACAGACGGGAGTGAGGGAAGGAGAGACTGCTGCGGTCTTCTTGCCTGTCCTTGCGAGCCGGCAACTGGGAGGTGGTGGTGGGGAGAAACAACAGAGAGAGAGAGAGGAAGGGGGCGTCGCTGGATCCGGAGTGCGGGAGGGCGGCCGGCTCCTGGGGGCTAGTGAAACTCCAGCCCAGAGCTCACCTGCCCGGGGGTGGGAAGAGGAGGAGGAGGAGGCACCGACAGAGGGGGAAAAAAAAAAAAAAGCCTTCAGGAGGGGACCTGGAAAGGAAGAGAAATAAACAAGTAACCCGGGGATCTACCTGGAGCCTGCCCCATGCCAGGAGATGCGGCCACGCTAAGGAAGTCACCGTCGCCGGGAGGGGGCCGAGGGCAGAGGCAAGAACCGCAACCAGGAAAGAAACGTAAAATGCAGTAAAGAGGAGAGCAAGCAGATCGCTGGTCTCCCCCTCCCCCTCTCCCCGCCTCTCGCCCCCACCCACCTCTCCTCCCGGAAAGCTTGTTGCACCTCAAGGCGGCCTAAAGCCCCCCTCCCTCCCTCCGGCTCCTCTCTCTCTCCCCCCCTCCCTCACATGCACAAGATGTCGACCAGAACGCCATTACCGACCGTGAACGAGCGCGACACGGAGAACGTAAGTACCGGGCGGCCCCCGCCCGAGGGACACTTTGTGTATTGTGGTGGTAATTAGCAGAGGTGGGGAGAGGAGATTTGTTTTTGTTTTTTTTACGGGGACCGGTCTGGCAGTGGAATTATTTGTTTTGGTAACGGGGGGGGGGGGGTGGAAGTGGCTGAATGGGTGAAAGAAAGGGGGGGGGGGGCTCCGGAGTTGAGGAGGAGAGGTCAGGCGGGGGGAAATAAAAAGCCGACGCGTGGGGGCTCGCCGGTCACCTCGGGCTCTTGCCGCTGACCGCGGGGAGGGAGTAGAAGGAAAGATGCCGTCCTCTGCCATGAAACTTTGCATTCTTTATGACTCGGTTTTTAATTCTTTTTTTTTTTATTTTATTATTATTTTACGCTCAAGTTTGTATTTTTATTTTCTCCCGCTAAAGCGGTGAGAGCAGGCAAGGCATTGCGTGCGCTCGTCCTTCCCTCCTGACTGAAGCACTGCAGCAGGACTCTGCGTTATATACGAGGGGCCGGGGCGATATTGGGGGGGGGGGGGGGGGGTGTTTCTGAGCCAGACGTGGGTGGGTGGCAGCAGTCACTGCTGGTGGTGCTGGAGTCTGATTGCTCCGGTAACCTGCTGCCAGCAAGGCCCCGCCGTGCCCTCTGTGCTCCAGGCCACAAATCCCCCTCGGGTCCAGAGCACGGGAGCGGGCAGGGCTGGGAGGATAGTCGGGGCCTGGGCTGTTATAGCGAGGGACCCGCTTCTGGCTGGGAGGGAGGGCGGGCGGGGGTGGTCTCTTGTTTCTTTGCACGGCGCCGGACCCGGTGCATGTTCATTGCTGCATCATTTTGCAGTCTGGTGGGTAGGGAGGTATGAAGAGAGGTTCTGGGGGTAATGCCCCGGTTAGATGGGTTTGGGGGGGTGAGTGGGTGGGGAAGGGGCCTTTCTGTTCTGGAGAGGTGCACAGTAAGTGCAGTGCTGCTCCACCCAGTTCATGTGATGCTCCAGTCACTTGCCCAGACACAGCACTAGACAGACAGCAAGTGACTTAGCTGCTTCTACTCCTATAAGGCATGTGGGTTTCAGTTCTGGTCCTTGAGAAAGCCTCCCCCCAAGAGGCCCGATTGCAGGGTAGCCCTGTTATGCAACTGGATCAGGCTCTAAATGTGAACATGGTTCCTGAGCTGTCATTGTGAAAATCCTGAAATCAGACTGCTTTGTTTTTTTGGGGTTTGGGGGGGGGGGGGTCTTGATAGTGAATTTGCAAGTCATTTCTAAGGAAGCAGTAAATTTTGGCTAGTCGAATGGCTACATATTGTTTTTTACAGTTTGTTTTAAGAATATATTCAGGCAGAGCATCTCAGGAGCATGCTGTGGCATGCAATGCCTGAAATTACTGTAGGGAATATGCAGGTGACCTGCACACAGATGGCTTGGAGAGTAGCTTTATTTCTCTTTGAAATTTCAGCTGTTGCTTTCTGTTCCTTTGCAGTGAACTTGATTCCTTATTTTTCTGAGTTTTGCTTAAATGAACTTCTGCCTGACAAGTGTAATTGGTCATCTTGAAGTGCCTAGGTCAGATGCCTGCTGATAAGCCTCATCCAATCTGATGTCGCTTTTTCCTCACCTTGCATCTGAAACCTTAGTTTGTATGAGAGCTTTGGGTGCAATTACTGATATCACAAAATGAATGTAGGAATAAACCTGGCATAATCTTTCTTCTTTTTGTTAAACTGTGCAGCCAGCAAAATCCTCTTTACTTGCAGTAGAAGCCATGATATTGCTGACGTTTTCATGTTGCCCTGCCAATGTGTGCCTGTCCTGCTTTAGGTGAGGCACATGTTAAGGCTGATTCGGCACTCTTGCTTTCTCTGAGTCTATGTGGGCATTTGACCACTGGGACCTGGACCGATTCATTTCGCATTGGCCTTCAAAAAGTAGTTACCTCCCTGAACTGGATTTCAGCTGGCATCCTAGAAATGAAAAGCTTTGTGTGGCTGCACCAGTCCATTGAGCCATCTCCTCCCATGGTCAAACTTTCTTGAAGGTCTCACAGAAATCATTAATGTAGGTGGGGGGAGCAGACCCCAGGGACTGTGGGTAAGTGATCAGATTCAGCAGATATTAACAAGCAGTAAATAACCTCTGAATCTTTCTGCTGATGTGGTGCTTAAAAAAAAAAAAAGTAAAACTATTAAAATGTATTTTTTTCTTTTTGTTATATACTAGGCATTATCATGAGATGATATTCCTTGCTTGTCATTAGATGCCCTTGCGTTTTGGCTTGGGGCATCTAACACACAGGAGAAACAATTATTTCAGAGTAATACCTGCTGCTGAGAGCACAGTCGCTCACTTAGAAAATATACTGGGAAATTCATCAAACCACGGTAGTGCTGTAACACGCGTTAAACAGCGTATATCACATGATAGACGTGACATTTTGCATCTCCCTGCCCAGGTTTCCTCCCCCATATCAATGCCTGAGCAATGCAAATGCATGCAAAGAAGAAGTCATGCCTGGACAATCTGATGCAAATATTTTATCGTGGCTGACTGAGAAGGTGGTCAGCTGTGATAAAATAGGTACACTTTTTTGGAAGCAGCGGTAAATGTGAGCCGGCAAGCCCACGAAGCCCCCTTCTCCCCACTTAGTACAAAACGTTGGTGGGGGGAAAAGTCAGATCGACTTCATTACGGAAAATGGCACCGACTGGACTGGCTGTGCGGGACTGCCCCGGCCTCGACAGGGGAGCTTCTGTTTCAGTTTATGGTTATGGGGGTGGAGAGTGGGTATGGGAAGGGGGGCTGGGGCTTGGGACCCTAATTTTTGTTGTTTTTGTTTGTTTTCAGGGGAAGTGGAATGGGGGTAGCTGCCTCACAATCTTTTCTACTATGTGGAGCGAGGGGGGCCTGTGAGCGGCTGCTTCTACTATGGGGGGGGGGGGAATGGGGTGAGGGGACCCTCGGAGCATGCCTACATTTTTAGTATTTTATTTGTTTGGGGGACTTGGGGCTGCCTCGAGTGGTGGCCCGGGTTGAGCTCCCTGTTTTTCCATTTTTGGGGGGGGGGGGGGGAGGGGTGACAATGGCCCTTTAAGGTAATGGCCATTTCTTGGGCTTGGTTCTGCCGTTGCGTTAAAAGGCCGCTAGGTGCTGCCTTTTGCCCTGCGGGGTTTGGCTGTGAGACAAAAGAATGTGCCGTAGAGCTGCGATGTTTTTTGGGGGGGAGGATCCCCCACTATCGTAGCAATCCCCTCGCGATATTGGGATCCCTCCCATGAAAAAACATCACAGCTTGATGAATCTAGGCCACGGTGTTTCTGTCAGCCTTACCCGATAAAAGCAGGCGGCTGCAACTCTCACATGAAGCAACAGTTTCAAAGAAACCAGATCAGTATGTTTCAGACTATGTATCTTGTCAGATGGTTTTAAATTCATATTTATATATATATACACACGCAGACCTGGCACTTTCTCCCTGTCCCTTTGTATTTTCAGTTCAGTTAGAGCCAGCGGTGGGATCTGCCACCATGAACTTTCATTTGCAGCTGCCTGGGGATTATTCGCCTGTTTTATATCCCAACCCAACCTGCCTGGTCTGATCATTGTGGTGATTATCCTGGGGTGTGTGTACCGCCAGTGCACGAGGTCCTCTGACAGCACGCCATCCCCTTCCACCTTGCTACCCTCCCCCCACCCAGCCGCGCTGTATCGAGACAGCTGGTTCCTCCTGTTGTTTCCCCCCTCGCTTTGGGGGTATCGCCAGCTTTGGAGAGGAAGGAGGATGGGGAGGTTTCCTCCCAGGGCCCTCTCTCCTTTTGGGGGGGGGGGGGGGTGTGCCACCGACCTGAAAAAGAATGAATTGGGGATGGGGCGGGGAAGGGGGTCACCCTAAATGTGTAAAAAGAAAAGAGTAAAAGAATAGTAAACACATTTAAATATTAAGGACTACTGGTTAATGGGGAGGGAGGGAAGCAGAGCACCCAGTCCAACGCCCACCAGATCGGCGAACTCCCCCCCCACTCGCTCGGTTGACACGGCTGAGAAGCGCTCCGCTTTCATACGGGCGCGCACCAGGACTTTGAACAGGGCTCCACCCTCTAGGGGACACACCCCGGGCCCACCTCTCCTGCCTTGAATGCCACACTACCACTTTGGCAGTGGACGGGAGAAAGCTGACCAGAGTGTCCCCTTGCATACAGGGACCCCTTTCTGGCCGTGCGCCTGTATATCAGGAGGCGAGGGGTGAAATGTAACCAAAATCCCAGAAATAAAACCTTTTAAAAATGAAAGGAATGGGGTCAACCTGGGTCATTTCAGTCCCAGGTGGGGAAGGCGGTCCTCCTGTCCGCAAAAAGGGACAGGAGTGCTCTGCCCCGAAAGCCCATGGTAGAAACTCGCGTGCTCCAGCCTCCAGCTGCGGTCCCCTTCGTACCTGGGAGTCAATCCTGTATAGAAAGACTCCCAGTGAGGACCCCCCCTTGTCTCCCCCAGTCCCGACACTTTCCACCAGGGCGTGTCGGGACAGGAGCAGAGGGTGAGGCAGAGCAGCATATGGGCCACCAGCAAGTAGAGGTTCATCAGAGACACAGTTAGGAAGACCCTAGGGGCATCTTCCACAGCCCGCTAAGATTGTGGGCCCGAGGACACTGAGCCTAAGAGGGCCCGCAGTTTGGCAGCCTAGGCCCTATAAGTAGGGCTGGGACGGTGGGGGTGTATTTGGGCAGGGTCCTTCGGCCCGCTGGGACCTCTCGAGCAGAGGATGGCCCTTGGAGCCCAATCGATTAGGCCCTCCACAGTGGGTGATGGGGACCTCTAGTAGATCTCCAACCTTGGTCACTCGGGCCGCAACCAGCTGGTGTGTCCCGGACGATTCTTCCAGCCCCTCTAAACCAGGAGCAGGGTTACGAAGCAGAGATTCACCCAGGAAGTGCCAGTCTGTGTTAGCCAGGCCTCTGGTCACACCCAGACGTCTCCAGGCCCTCAGCACTTCTTTGTAGAATCCCGGCACCTGCGCGAGAGAGCAACGGGCAATGCCCACCTGGTGGAAAAAATGGGCCTCCAGGGGGTGCCGTTGCTGGGCCGGGACTGCGTACAGAAACCTCTGCAGGACTCCTCAGGCACATGAGCCCCTGTCCTCCCTCTCTAAAGGGGACAGTCAGGACTCCCGCTGAAAATCAGTGCTTCCTGCCCCCCACCCCCCCGAAAAACTCCAGCAGCTTTCTCTGGGTGTGGATGAGGAACTCCTGAGTCGGGTTCAAAGTGGTGACGTGGGTGCCACAGCATGCTGCTCACCAGCTGATTCACCGCTAAGGCCCGAGCGCAGTACGACACTAATCGCAGCCGACCCCCCCTTTATGGCTTGAGGCGAGCTTCGACCTTCTCTCGAAGCTCCCTCCAGTGGTCGGAGGCCACGGTTTCTGTGCAGAGAGGTGGATCCCCCCCCCAGGTATGTAAGGGTCCCCCATGCCCCACAACAGGTCGGGGAGATCACCCACCCTCTTCGGTCCTACCAGGAGGCTGGAGCCCTTGGACCAGTTGATCTGGGCTGAAGATGCCGTCGAATAAACCTGCTGGTAATCCTGCACCCTCTCCAAGTCAGCCGGGTCCTGAGCCATGACAAGCACGTCGTTGGCATTGGCCAAGAGGGTGACCCACATGTTGGGCTCTCGTAGCACTAGCCCGGTAAGCTGCCTGCGATGCAAGACACAAGGATGGCTCGCTGGCTAGTGCGCACAACTGACCTGATGGGGGGGGGGGGGGGGCGCACCCTGACGCACCCTGACGCACCCTGACGCACCCTGACGCACTCCTTGCCGGAATGCCAGAGCCGCAATTGGGGACCACTTGATCTTAATGAGTGATTCTGCCCAGAGCTTTTTTGGGGGGATGGGTGGGGAGGAAGGGGATTTTGATAGTGGATTTGGAAGTAATTTCTAAGGAAGCAGTACATTTTGGCCAGTTGAATGGCTGCATATTGTTTTTTTTTTTTTTTACAGTTTTTGTTTTAAAAATATATCCAGGCAGAGCGTCTCAGGAGCATGCTGTGGCATGCAATGCCTGAAATTACTGTGGGGAACATGCAGGTGACCTGCCCACAGATGGCTTGGAGAGTCCATATTAAAAAAAAACCAAAAAAATGACCATGGCGCAAGTCGACGTGATATCTACGTAACTTTACTGCTGGTCCTGATGAGGAGCAAGTCTGGAGATCTTGAGTTTTAGGATTTTCAGCACAGCGTGAGAGTTCAGGGTCAAGCGGGGGGCTTGCAGGATGAAGATGTCAGTATCAGTATCAAACTGGGAATAATTGGAACTTCTGGTTTTTCTCTTGCGTGAGCATTTTTTTAAAAATCTGCTTTCATATTTGCGTAAATATCGCTAAAGCCCTAGTGGAAATAATCGCCGGACATTTACTTGAGCCACCTCTTAAGATTATGCGTACCCGTGCATGCAGGAGGGGTATTTTAAATAATACATGCGTACTAGCACACACAATATAACATTGCAGCGTATCTCCGCTTGCGCACTGATAACATGCGTTAATGGGCGCTTGAGTGTTCCTTTTGAAATTACCGTGTTAGTTTGTATGAGAGCTTTGGGTGCAATTACTGATATCACAAAATGAATGTAGGAATAAGCCTGGCATAATCTTCCTTCTTTTTGTTAGACTGTGCAGCCAGCAAAATCATTAAATGTTCATGGAACGTTGTGAGACGTTGAGGCAATTTTTAAGATGATTCTGATGTCAGAATCTCAAAATCAGAAGAATATTTGTAAGAGAGCTTGCTGTAAAAGGCGCTTGGTTGACAGCAGTAAAAACTGAGGTCCTCCATTTACTTACAGTAGACGCCATGAGGTTCCCATGTTGCCCTGCCAATGTGTGCCTGTCCTGCTTTAGGTGAGGCACATGTTAAGGCTGATTCGGCGCTCTTGCTTTCTCTGAGTCTGCAAATGAAGGAGCTAAAGGGAGTGATGAGAGGGCATTTGACCACTGGAACCTGGGCCGATTCATTTCGCATTGGCCTTCAAGGAGTAGTTACCTCCCATTGCTACCAGTCTGAACTGGATTTCAGCTGGCATCCTAGAAGTGAAAAGCTTTGTGTGGCTGCACCAGGCCATTGAACCATGTCATTAATGTAGATGGGGGAACAGAACCCAGGGGACTGTGGGTAAGTGATCAGATTCAGCAGATATTAACGAGCAGTAAATAATAATCTCTGAATCTTTCTGCTGATGTGCTTAAAAAAAAAAAAAAAAAAAGTAAAACTATTACAATTCATTTTTTTCTATTTGTTATATAGTACGCATTATCATGAGATGATTTTCCTTGCTTGTCGTTTAGATGCCCACGTTTTTTGGGCTGAGGCATCTAATTCTCAGCAGAAACCATTATTTCAGAGTAGTGCCAACTTTGAAAATATAGTGTTTCTGTCAGCCAATCAATTGCAAGTCTCAGGGGGGGCCTTACCTGACAGAAGAAGCCTGCTTCCACTTACATAGGAAGAATCAGTTTAAAAGAAACCACCTCGTGCTTCTTTTTTCAACAAGTTTCTGTCTGTGTATCCTGTCAGATGGTTTTAAATTCATTTATGCCCCTTTTGTATTTCCAGTTCAGCTGGCACCAGCTCTGGGATCTGTTGCCGCGAACTTTCATTTGCAGCCGCCTGGGGATTATTTGCCTGTTTTATATACCAACTCGACATATCTAGTCTGGTCATTGCGGTGGCTATCCTGGGCCAAGGGCCCTGCACTGGGGTTCCTCACAATCCCAGTCGACCTGGGGTCTAGGAGATCTGAATCGGGAACATCTTATGGTGGTCACTTAACCATCAGACCAACTCACATACTTTTGAGAATAATATAGAAGTTCATGGCTATTTGCTTGTATCCTTTGAAAATCAGTGCAGAACGGAGTCGAAAGCTGCTGCAGTTTTTCGTTATGATAGTGTGACAGCTCTACTTTACAAAAAAGCAGGAATCGCAGTTGAAAGTTCCCAAGGATGCACACAGACAGCAGGCTCCATAATTAAACCCAGTAAGTGGACCTTCCTCTCCCAAATGACTGTGAATGTTGTCTCCACAGCATCTTCAACCGGCCTTTAGCGTGAAAGTCAGGCCTGGGAATCAAATGCAGGGGAGGGGGCATGTGGCAGCCTGCAGCACTACTGCTGAGCCACCACACCAGCCCTAATGCCGTATTTTCTAGAGATGTCTCCATGGTAGCAAGGTTTACTAGGATAATTGCCATTATTCTTGTGAGGGAGCATGTAAGGAACTCTCTACCTTTAAAGGACCGGGTACAGCTATCTCGAGCCTGCAAGGGATTCTGGGATAGGGTGGAGCCCTGCAAGCAGGGATAAGAGACCAGGGCCAGAGGGATGAAGGAGGGCCCGGGGGAGAGACAGAAGCCTCGAGATTACGGAACTGTAAGTTACAATTGTTTTTGTTGAAGTGCTCAAACCAGCTAACTGTTTTGCTTATTATTGCTTAACAATAAAGGTGCTTACAATTGTTCTTTAGTGGTGTTTTTTTGTTTTTGCTATATTTTAGTGATTATTTTTTATGTTTGTTATATTTTAAAATTGGAAATTTGTAAAAGGCCTAGAGCCTACTTTAGATAGCTGATCCATGAACTGTAATATAGTGGAGGTGTGCTTTTATTTATGGCATATTTTAATGTCTGCGTGTTTTTCATAAATGTATAGCCTCCAGGGACATGGATTATGCTATTTCCATAGGTCAGTGTTTCTACTTTGAGATGGAGGGTTGATGAAAGCTTTATTGTAGGGCCTCTGTAAGAATTTGACAGTGAAGAGAGCTAGGGAAGAATTTCAAGGTTGAATGAAAGTTAATAAACATACCAGGCGAAAAGCAAGTACTGGATGAGATTAGAAAGTCGGGGAGCGGGAAGAAGCGTTGCGTGTTTCTCTATGACCCATAGTCTAAACATCTTTTGTGTAACATTTATTTGTTTAAGAAGATTTATATACTGCCTCCACACAGTTTGTGGTGGGGAACGTGCAAAAACATTCATAAAAAATGTAGAATAATATTATACAATTAGCAATAAAACAACAAATAAAACTAAACCCCGTGACAACCAGCCCTAAAAACTAAATAAACAGCATTATAAAAGGGATGACCACAAATCACTGAGATGATCTTAAATCCCAGTTCAACAGTCAACAGAGTCTTTAGATGTTTCTTAAATGTCTGTGTGCATATAATAGTGATTTGGTATCCAGCAATTCTGATGAGATCGATGTGTTATAACTAAACATGTTCACAGTTTCACCCATATATATACTAAGAGCCTAAACAGTGCATATTATTAATTTATTTAAAATATTTATATGATACATTGCCATTAAAAGAAATAAGTACAAGAAAAACGGATACAAAATTGTTCAGAGTAGTTAAATCACAAGCAGATTGTGATAAATTGCAGGAAGACCTTGTGAGACTGGAAAATTGGGCATCCAAATGGCAGATGAAATTTAGTGTGGATAAGTGCAAGGTGATGCATAAAGGGGAAAAATAACCCATGCTATAGTTACACAATGTTAGGTTCCATATTAGGAGCTACCACCCAAGAAAGAGATCTAGGCGTCATAGTGGATAATACTTTAAAATCGTCAGCTCAGTGTGCTGCAGCAGTCAAAAAAGCAAACAGAATGTTGGGAAATATTAGAAAGGGAATGGTGAATAAAACGGAAAATGTCAGAATGCCTCTGTACCACTCCATGGTGAGACCGCACCTTGAATACTGTGTACAAGTCTGGTTGCTGCATCTCAAAAAAGATATAGTTGCGATGGAGAAGGTACAGAGAAGGGCGACCAAAATGATAAAGGGGATGGAACAGCTCCTCTGTGAGGAAAGACTAAAGAGGTTAGGACTTTTCAGCTTGGAGAAGAGATGGCTGAGGGGGGATATGATAGAGGTGTTTAAAATCATGAGAGGTCTAGAACGGTTAGATGTGAATCGGTTATTTACTCTTTCGGATAATAGAAAGACTAGGGGGCACTCCATGAAGTTAGCATGTGGCACATTTTAAAACTAATCGGAGAAAGTTCTTTTTCACTCAACGCACAGTTAAACTCTGGAATTTGTTGCCAGAGAATGTGGTTCGTGCAGTTAGTGTAGCTGTGTTTAAAAAGGGATTGGATAAGTTCTTGGAGGAGAAGTCCATTACCTGCTATTAAGTTCACGTAGAGAATAGCCACTGCCAATAGCAACGGTAACATGGAATAGACTTAGTTTTTGGGTACTTGCCAGGTTCTTATGACCTGGATTTGCCACTGTTGGGAACAGGATGCTGGGCTTGATGGATCCTTGGTCTGACCCAGCATGGCATGTTCTTAGGTTTCACATACATAATCAAATAAAAACAAACACAAAACCAATTAAAGATCCTGCTTGCTGCCACCCTCCAATCCTAAAGGACCACTCTCAACACCCAAACAGGCTGATGGAATACTGTGCGCAGCGGCCAGGCTCAATACGTGATTGGATGCACGTTTTGGACGTGCGTCCACAACCCCCAATGCAAAACGGGGATTAGTGCACCCAAAACGTGCATCCAATCAAGCGCGTAGCTAATTACGATCATCACTTGTAAAGTACATGTAGATAAGGCTATTAGCTAATCCCTGTGATGCAAAAAATTTCCCACGTGGCCAAATTTTACACCAGCCCAGGGCAAAGTCTGCTGCGCTCAAGGGCTCATTATAAAACCCCAAAATTCCTGCTTTCTGTGATCTCTCCTACTAGTGTCGTTGCAATACTAAGTAGCAAGGACTGCAGAAAGCGGAATAGATAAAAAAAAAAATAATAAAATAAATATTCGCGGAAAAAAATATTTCTGGGCATCAAATATACCCAGGCCGTGTATATTGTGGGTGTAGATTGTGCTGGTAGCAGGAGAAAATAGACTTTCGTATCGAGTGTCCGTTTCCTAACCTGCACTGACAGTCACCTTTCCTGGGCGCCCGATGCTGAGGAGGTGCTAGGGACACACAGTTTCCTCTAGTGCCTCCTTTTTACCGCGGCAGCTAATTTCTATTTTAAATTGGGCACCCGGAAGAGGTGAATTGGCACGCTTTAGGAGAGCCGTCGCTCAATCACGAGCGCCCGTTTTACCTGCGCCAAGATTGCATTGGCCTGAAAGCAAATAATCTCATCTGCTGCCTCCCCTCAACTACTAAAAAGGGAAGGGAAGCCTTTAAACAGCTTACTAACTTTTAAGTAATTAGCTTCATTTCTCACTAAAGCCGGTAAAGATTTTTAAGCCTGAGGAGCAATAGATGTGAAAGGACGTTTCGCACCCTAAGTAGTTCTGAATTTAAAGCTATTAAATAATTCTACCCATGTCTCCTAGGACATTCCGAGAGCACAGTCGGGCCTATGCCATGCCAGCGATGCTGTCAGATATTTTGGTCCGTTTGCACATGCACATCGAAGGGTCACTGATGACAACTTTAATTTCGCTCTCTCTGCATCTGGGAAGCTAGTGCAGAGAGGCAAGCAATGGGATACTCTCTCCCACCTGGAATTGCCATAGTATTCTGAATCGGTTGTAATTTCCTTATTGGGGTTTTAGGTAAGCCCTACCAGCAAACCATTACAATAGTCTAGCACTCAATTGACTGGGGAAGTACCAAACCCTTGACCACATTATCATCTGATGTATTCTCTTCAGTTGCAAACATGCTTTCTTATAGGTTTGCCCTACAAAAGCTCCCATAGAAAATGCAGAATCTAAAATAATGCTGAGGCTTAGCCTCAGAAGAAATAGGTATTATATGACCTTTCAAAATAGGCTTACTTTGAAAAAAAATCAATGATTCTGTGAAAACATTACCAGTTGCTTAAAATCTCTGCTTTCGATTTATTTAAAATCAACTGGCGACTATCCTACAACCAGCCAGCAAACCTATCTAAACAAGAATTGAGCCGTCAAACAGCCTCCTCAACACCCTCGTTCACTGGGATCAGGAATTAGATATCGTTGGCATAAAAATGATCTCTGATACCCAGCTCCTTAAACTAACCCTCCAAGGGCCACATAAAGATATAAAAAATAAAGGTGATAAACAAGAGCCCTGAATCGTACAGGTTGAGAACATTCCTCCTTTAAAAGGACCGAATCCAATCTGTTGACATCTGAAGTTCATGTTGTTGTTAAGTGTAAACTTGAATGGTTGCTCATTAGAGGAAACTGATAACCGAATAGATATCAGGATGCACTCCTTCTATTGCTTCTGATCCTCATTTTTTGTCTATGCAGTATTGCTTTAATTTTGCACTGACTGTGGGCAGTCTGTTTCCTGGTATCTGATGGTGATGTCAGGCAAAAGATATTTTATGACAAACTAAAATAAATTAAAGAGATGAAATGTAAGGAAAACCAATTCCCCAAAAGCAAAATAGGCATGAGTGGATAATAAATACTACACTTAGATAATCCTCCTCATTTAATTTTTTGGTAGCAATTTTTAGTTAGACCATCCTCAGAAAAATGTAATCGAACACTTTGACTGTCTTCAGCCTTATATATAATCATAGGTCTAAAGAATGTCCCACTTGTTGTTTTTCTTTTTTATAATGTAATTTAAAATATGCTATACAAAAATGCTGATTTTTCAATTCAAATAATAGTCCAGCAACTTAGCCGGAAGTGATGTCAAACATTATCCTCTCAAAAAGCTGGTCAGTTTAAAGTCCCAGCCTGTCAATCCACAGCCTATGATGCCAAACAGGCTTTTTAGAAATTCATGACATCATTTCTGATTAAGAGCCACTATGCATGTAAGTCTTTGGTGTAGCTTTAAATCTTAAATACTTTTTAAAAAAAAAGGACATAAGAACATGCCATACTGGGTCAGACCAAGGGTCCATCAAGCCCAGCATCCTGTTTCCAACAGTGGCCAATCCAGGCCATAAGAACCTGGCAAGTACCCAAAACTAAGTCTATTTCATGTTACCGTTGCTAGTAATAGCGGTGGTTATTATCTAAGTCAACTTAATTTAATAGCAGGTAATGGGCTTCTCCTCCAAGAACTTATCCAACCCTTTTTTAAACACAGCTACACTAACTGCACTAACCACATCCTCTGGCAACAAATTCCAGAGTTTAATTGTGCGTTGAGTGAAAAAAAACTTTCTCCGATTAGTTTTAAATGTGCCACATGCTAACTTTATGGAGTGCCCCCTAGTCTTTCTATTATCCGAAAGAGTAAAAAACCGATTCACATCTACCCGTTCTAGACCTCTCATGATTTTAAACACCTTTAGATCTGTATCTGAAGATAGTACCCTGATGAAGAACATTTGTTCAAAACATGGTCCCGTGTCGGGCTAAGGAGAGTCAGGCGTTTCCTGGACAGAGTATCTCGTGATGGCTATTTGGCATTTTCCGTGCCATATGCGATCCTATATAAGTTAAGTTGCTGGACTATTATTTGAATTGAAAAATCAGCATTTTTGTATAGCATATTTTAAATTGCATTATAAAAAAGAAAACAAGTGGGACATTCTTTAGACCTATGATTATATATAAGGCTAAAGGCAGTCAAAGTGTTCGATTACATTTTTCTGATGACACCTAGAATGGTCTAACTAAAAATTATTGCTACCAAAATAAGCGTAGTATAAATTAGAGAGCCATTTTTATATTTAATTTCTGGTATAGAGGGAATGAAATAAAAATGGTTAGAGGAAGTCAAAGGAAGGTGGTTGTATTTATTAAACCTTGTATCCTATGGGACCTTTCAGAAATCTTGTCCTAATACTGTATCGTCTTTAACTAAAACGAATAGTAGTAGCTTTTAGTTAACAGAAGTTTAGTTTAGTCATTCTGTTTAAGTTCTTGTCTTGACACACACTTTATTTTTCTGCAGTGGTTTTCATTTATGAAAGCCATGATGTCAGTAAATTTCCTCTTTTTGGGGCACTGAGGATTTGGTGTTGGCTGGTTTTTTTTTCTCTAGTTAGAAAAATATTGCAGTAAATGGAAATGTGATGAAGCAAAGTAAGAACTATGCCTACAAAAAGATTCCACTGAGAAGGTGATGTGGGATTTGCGTGGTAAGATATTTGTCTAAGGTATGAATTTCCTGTAATGTTCTAACTGGAAATATACTGGCAGTGTTACAAGGAGGGCAAATAAGGTTTCCTTCCTCTACATTTTTTTTTAAAGTTTTTAATTTCTTTAGGCGCTCAAGGAGTCACTTTTTTTTTTCTAAATTTTTATTTTTAATTTACAAATTTAAATAGCAAAAATATCTTGAAGATAGGGAAATGTGCAAAAATAGAGGACACGTTTTAAGTATATATCACAAAAACTGCAGTCGTTTATCTCTCTGCTCTGCCTCTCCAATAAGCCCACAAAAAGAAAAGGAAAAAAGGAGTAACTGAGAAATATTTATAAACAAATACAGCAAATATGGAGCCACTAATACTAGAATCCAGTGTGTCAGGGAGTCTTAAGAAAAAGATATTTAATGCAGTATACGTCTTTTAGTGAATCTTCAGAAAAACTCACCAGTTGATATGGGCCATAGAAGACATATTGAATCCTCTGCCGCCCCCCCCCCCCCCCAATATTTCAGAGAGCATATACAGAGAAATGTTAAATAAAATTCCACCATTTGAAGCATTTTTTGGCAGAGTCAGAAATGTCTTTTGTCTCTCCTGGGTGGATCATGTAATATCTGTGGAAAAACGTGTATCTTAAGACTCCTACCCAAAACATCTCTATCACGATAAAAAGTCTCTAAGTCCATTAATGGCCCCATTCTACGGCAAATGACACCATTTAAAGGAGGTTTATTTCTTTTTTTTGATCAGTCTTTTGGGCTTGCTACAATTCTTGGTTCACATGTTAATGTTCGGCTACTGTTGGCTCTTCACTTTCAGATGTAGACTCATTAATGTGGTAAAGCAGTCGCGAGAGCCAGAGGGATGCTAGGGTACATAGGCATAACCAGAAGGAAAATGAAGGCGATAATGCCTCCTTTGTAGATGTCATTGGTAAGACATTACCTAGAATACTGTGTCAAAGCAAAAGGTTATGGAAAAGGTGGAAAGGGTTCAGAGGGAGGATAGCATCATCTGAGACGAGACTTAAAGACTTAAACATGAATATTCTAGAGGAGAGCATAGTATAAAACGAGGGAAGGTCAAGCAGTCATGTGATGTGTTGAGCTCATTGGGACTTTTGCTACTGAGCTCCCGGTGCCACGCCCCACCCCCTCCCCCCTGAAGAACTGAAAATAAATGCCATTTTTTAACATGGACCCGAGAGATAAACCAGGAAAAGGTATTGGAAGAGTGCATTGAGAGAGTTATTTCCAAAAATCATGAAGTTATGCCCTCTAAGTGGGGGATAAAGAAAAACGGAAGCTTGTTGAATAAAAAATGGCCGACCCTAAAGAAAATGCATTTCTAAGTATGATGGGTGAAATGGCGGTTTCAGAATTAACTACAGCTGTGGTGCTGGCTTTAAGCAGCAAATTTGAGCAAATATCTGCGCAGATAACTGATGTTAAAAGGTCTATAACTGATATTGAAACACAGCTTAATATTGCAGAAGGCCATATTAGTGCTACGAAGAAGCATACCAAGCAACTCCAAGAGAAAATACAGGCTTTAGAAAAATGGAGCTTAGAAAATGAATTTACTTGGAAAATTTCTCATGCCGCAGCAATCTGCGGTTCATTGACACATCAGAAACTGTCTTGGATCAAGAGCTCTGAGGAATTTTGGAATCCTGGCTTTTGAATGAGCTGAGCTTTGCAGACTATGGGCCTGATTTACTAAGGCTTTTCTCCCATTCACTATGTCTATGGAAAACATGCTTAGTAAATGAGGCCCTAGATTGGCAAGATTTGTATTTTGAGCGAGTGCACCGCCTGGGCAGGAAATTCCTGAGTAGGGCAAACCTGCATGTGGTTATGATAAAGCTGTAAAAGGACAGTCTTGCAAGCCTACAATAAGAAAAAGGAGCTCTAGTATCGGAATCAGCGGATACTGATTTTTTTTTTTTAAGATTATTCAAACCGGATGTCAGCGAAATGGAAAGAATTTTCCCTACAGTACCCGGCTAACTTACAGGCCGATACAGTAAAGCACGGCCGCAGTTACCCTGTTTCTAACCCGCTTTGTACGCACAATTTGGACGCATATCTCTAACCCGCAATTCAGTACCTGGTTTTACGCTTCCTTACCGCTTCTTGAAATCGACGCATATCCCTTTCCGCCCGCGGCATGTATATATGTTAATGATCGGATTAGCTATTCCCTCCCATACAGTAGCGTGCGCCAAGATTATCGCCTTTTTAACCAGCTATTTTGCCGCGTCTTTAACCTGCAAATTTACTGCCTACCCTGACCCTGGCGTTAGTGTGGTGAACTTAGCTGCCCAGTCCCAAACCAACCCAATCCACAGAAATAAATGCTTCTCGCACAAGGGGGAAAAATTATTACAAAAAATAAAGCAAGGCGCAGGGCGAAAATCATTTCTGTATTACGCTCGGGCATTGCCAGCTTGACAAGCGTCAGGCAAGCCCCAGCAGCCGGCGATCGGTGGAAGGGAGTGCAACAAAGCACCTGTGTGTGCAGCTCCGATTTTCCGCCTCCTTCAGACAGGCAAGAGAGATATGAAATTTCCCCCAGCCCCCACTCACCTGCCCTGGCCGCGGCCACGCAAGCCCCCAGCAGCAGCAGAAGGGCGTCCATGGGTGCCGGTCTCCCGTGCGGGCGTGCTGACAGCTGTGGAGCAGCCTCAGTCCTCTCTCCCCTCCTCCCGAGGCGCGCACCGCGGCTCTCCTGCCTCCTGGGGGGCAGCCGGTGGTGAGAGCGGCTTCAGCAGCCCGGGGCGGATCGGGCGCTCCCCATGCGAGGCGGCTTCCAGCAGCCCCCGCCGGTGAAGGTGCATGAACGCACGCCATGACCTGAGCGCCTGGCTGGACGTCCCCTGGAAACGCTCCACGCGTCCCCTGGAAACTCTCTCCACGTTCAGCTGCAACCTGGGCCCCAGCTTGGGGGGGCTTCTCCGTGGCCAGCAGCCGGGCCTCCAGAGGACTGGCCAGGGGCGTGGCGGGCGCCGCCAACAGCGCCTTCTGCCTGGCCTCCACCTCGCCCACGTCGTCAGCCTTCAGCAACGACTACGGCGGCCTCTTCTCCAATGCGGCCTTCATCTCCAAGGTGCACAGCCCGGCGGCTGAGGGCCTGTACCCACGCGTGGGCATGGCGCACCCCTACGAGTCCTGGTACAAGTCGGGCTTCCACTCGGGCCTATCGGGGGAGGTGGCCAACGGCAAACGGTGGGACATGCACGGCCAGGTGGCGGCGGGGCCCTGGCTGGAGGTGCAGAGCCCGGCCGGCGGGCTGCAGCCCTCCCCGCAGCTGGGCGCCTACAGCCCGGACTTCGGCTCGCTCACGCACTCGGCCTGAAACACAGCACCAAAACAGAGCACCTTCCCGCTGCCGTGAGCGCCCGCCTGTACGTCCAATTTGGGCGCTCAAGGCAGCGAAGGTGCATGAATGCACGCCGTGACCTCGGATGTCCAGCCGGGCGCTCAGGTCGCGGCGTGTGTTCATGCACCTTCGCCGATGGGGGCTGCTGGAAGCCGCCTTGCATGGGGAGCGCCTGATCCGCCCCGAGCTGCTGAAGCCGCTCTCGCCGCCGGCTGCCCCCGGGAGGCAGGGGAGCAGCGGTGCGCTCCTCGGGAGGAGGGGAGAGAGGACTGAGGCTGCTCCACAGCTGTCAACGCGCCCGCAAGGGAGACCGGCCCCCATGGACGCCCTTCTGCTGCTGCTGGGGGCTTGCGTGGCCGCGGCCAGGGCAGGTGAGCGGGGGCTGGGGGAAAGTTTGCCTGTGAAATTTAGTCTCTCTCTTGCCTGTCCGAAGGAGGCGGAAAATCGGAGCTGCGCGCACAGGTGCTTTGTTGCGCTCCCTGCCGCCGATCGCCGGCTGCTGGGGCTTGCTGGCGCTCAAGGCAGCGGGGTCTGTAGGAGAACCATCCACTTTCCTGGTGGAATGACATTTGAAATGACAGGTACCAGCGCACCCAGGATACTGTATAGGCGCTGTATAGCGCTCTATACAGTAAAATGGATTGCGCACACCTACCGCTTCATGGACCCGCTTTGGACGCGGCTTGCGTTTGCGACTCATTTGAATACTGCATCGAGCGGTATGTGATCCGAACTGTGCGTGCGGCAAACGAGCGGGTGCCCGGCACTGCCGCACTCTTTCTTGCGCGTCCTTACTGTATCGGCCTGTTACTAATATGGTACAATGATTTGGATAAAGAGCTTGATAATGCAGAATTGGCAAAATCGTTTTTTGACCAGATGGCTTCTGGGGAGCATGCAGGGAAGTTTTGCTGAATATGTATTTCTAACCAGGAGATATGAGTTTTGCAGCAGAAGCAATAAACTTTTTGTGTATTTTATAGCATTTTAAGTTGTGACACTATTTCAAAGGGAAATTAAGAGCTGACTGTGTATGCAATGAAGGCTAAAACTGGCTCGGGATTGAACTCCTATGAGCCTTTTCAGTTTTTCAGGACCCGTTTAACAACAGCAGTGATCCGGTTTAGTTGTGCTGTTATTATTATTATTATTATTTTTTTGCATGTGTGTGTCTGGTGCAGTGTTCCTGAGATATGCAGTAATCCAGTTCAACATTTTTGTGAACTCTCTGGCTCATGTGTTGTGTGTTATTGGTTTTCTCTTCTTTGTTCTTGCTGAGAAGTGGGGACTTGGCTTATACTCGTAATATAAAGACTTGAGATTTGTGTGGTTGCAGTGTTTCCTTAGCTAAATGATAGATAAGTCAGCAGTGAATTGTTGTGATGATTTCTGTTACTATTAGTTATTCTGTTTGAGGATATCTTATCCAGAAAATTAATGAATCTTTTAGAACGAAAGTTGGTTTGAAAGTTGGGAGCGAGAGAGGGCCACCCAAGCACAAGTTTGACTCCTGGCCTCCAACAGATAGGAGGCTATGTTGATAATGTTTTGGTTTATGGTTATGGGGTTTTTGCTCTGTTGGGGGAAGGAATGGTGAGGGGGGGGGGGGTGAGGGATTATGGACTTGGAGAGAACATTGGGATATCAGAGTGTGAGAATTGCTAATTAGAAAGTACTCTTGTCACAGTTTCGACTGTGGTACAGCTTCACCATGCCCTGCTTCTTCCTGCAATGATGCCTTCCCACCAGCAGAGGCCTCCAGCGAGCTCTGCTCTAGCTACCAGAACCACCTCTTCGCTGATCCTCTGACTCAGCAATGCCAGCACTACTTAAGCCAGCCTGTCCAGTCCACCGATGCCTCTTCATCAAGTCACCTTGGCTCCCTTACCTGGACCCCTTGTTTGTACTCTCTTGCCTTGCCTTGTGGCCTACCTAGGTCTCCTGTTTTTTTTATTTATTTATTTATTTTAGTTTTAGAGCATTTATGAATCACTTACAGATTCTGATTAATCTCACAAAGCAATGTACATTTTAACAACAATTAGATATCAGATTACAGTACTATAATAGGACAATACATATAGAAATATAAGAGCATTCCAAACTACAGCTGTATAGGTGACCTAGATGATGACAGTACTGTCTTGCTTTGTGGTCTATACAGGTCTCCTGTCTTGCCATGCAGCCTTTCCAGGTTTCCTGCATTGCTCTTTGGACTGTCTTGGCCTCCTGTCTCTCTGGCCTCTGTGCCTTGCTTTCTGGCCTCCTTGCCTTGCTCTCTTGCCTCCCGGACCTCTCTTCCTTACCTTGCCTTATGGCCTCTAGGCCTGCTTTTATCTTATTCCTTTCTCCTTGGCCTGTTCAGACCTATCTTTGCTTTGTGAACTCTGGGCCTTATGCTTAGCGGCCTACAGGCCTTCTGTGTTGTTCTTGTCCTGTCCTGTCCTTGCCTGGTCTTGTCATGTCCTGTCCCAAGTATCCATTCCCTGCCTTACCTTTGCCTTGTCTTGCTCCAGTTTGTATCTGGTCCCAGTCCCCACTCTATATTGAGCCCAGCCTGTGTCTGTATCTAATCCAAGTCCCTGTTTTTGTGTACTGCCAGTCTGTGTGTCTGTACCAGCCCCAGCCCTTGTTCCAGAATCCAGTTCTCAAGTCCAGTCTCGTCTGTCCAATCTGCCTTGTCTACTCAGCCTGCCAAGCTTTGTGCAACTTATCTAGCTCCTGCCAAGCTTGGCACCAGCCCTGTTTCCAGCCATGATGCATTGTTGCTGTAGTCAAACCCTACTGGCCCCAAGAACCCAAGGGCTTAACCTGTGGGGGAGGGGGCTGACTAGGCAAAAGACCGGTCTTTGTCCAGCCTTGCTGTCTGATACCGCACCTGTAGGGTGTGTATCCTGTCTTCAGCCCGGCACTCCATGACAGTATGAAGAGGCCATCCACCGCTGACAGGCGTAGGTGCTGGACTTCCAGACAGTCTGAGTCTCTTCGGAAATTTTCTACTCTTGACTTTTCCAGCTACAACCAGCACAAACCAAAGAGCTTTAAAGTCGTATCTGCTACGTGGAATTTGGCTGCAGAATCCAGCTTTGTTAGGTGGGGCTCCAGTTAGGCCACTGTCTTGTTTTATTTGGAATATGTAACATGCCACCATATGACCTCGCCTTTGGAACCAGTATGTAGAACCTGTAAACTCCCAAACCCAGAAACTACCTTCAGGGAATACAGCCAGTGTCACGCAGACAACAACCGCTTTGCAGAGATCTGTTGGCTTTTTTTTTTTTTTGTTTATGTGTAGGCCCCAAACCAGCTACTGAGCTATTGTCTCAAGTCCCTGATGATTTGAAACCTGGATCTCTGAAACCAATCCTAGAAGTAGTCCGTAAAGGAACTACTTCTGAAAAACTAATTACTACACCCTCTTTGATGAACTCTAGTACAGTGTGCCAAAGTGACTTAAACCCTGTGCCTGTAAGGGCAAAACCTGCTCCAGCTGCTGCACCGAAAGCCATTCCTGACATACTGCCACATTAAGTGTGTCTCGGCTGCCAGACCTAGAATCCACTAGTGTTATCTAAACGCTTGAACCCAGCTTTGTGGCTTTGCCAAAGATGCCAATTTGAAAATCCTTTGCTTTCAGAAATCTGTCTTGGCTACAACCCTGTGTTTAAAAATAAAATAAAAAAAAGCCTTCCAAGCCACAAACTCAAGTGTTTGCCTAGGGGATCTCAACTTCCTGCTAAAATTTCACATGATATTTGATGAGCTCATTCGCATGTCATCCATGGTCACAGAGCTCCTCCAGATCAGACAAGGCGCTTGCTCCGTTGGAGAGTAAGTGGTTCATTTTCGTATGCTAGCATCTGACCTGCAATGGGGCTGTGATAGTTTGGTCACCATCTTCAGGCAAGGACTGTCAGAGCGCAACGAGGATGAGCTGGCTGAGATCTGCCAGATGCATTGGAGAGATTAATCAGCTTGGCCATATGCTTAGACGTTAGGGCTCAAGAGAGGATCTTTCTTGAAATTTATCTCGATGCCCCATTTGCCTTGCTCCCCGTCTCCAGTGCCCAGTGGTCTCCAGGTCTCCTCCTGAATCTAGGTCAGTCCAAGAGAAACCCATGCAAATAGATCGCCTCAAGTTGTTCACAGAGGAGAAACAGCAGTGTCTTCTCCTCTGGTAATGCCCTTCGGGTTATGCAGTGCCCCCGCGGACTTTCAGTTTATGGTTAATGAGATTTTTTTGGGACCTACTATACTTCCATGTGTTGATATATCTTGACGATATCCTAGTATTTTCAAAATCCTTGCAAGAACGCAAGAGTCTGTGTGAAGTAAGTTCTCCATTGGCTCCATGAGCTCCATTTATATGCAAAATTGGAAAAATGTACTTTTGAACAGGAGGAACTCCCTTTACTTGGCAACGTTATTCCTCAGCAAGGCCTATGAAGGGATTCAGAGAAAGAGAAAGCCATCCTAGAATGGCCCCAGCCCATGGGCCTCAAAGCCCTGCAGCGCCTCCACTGATTTGCTAACTATAACTATCAATTCATTCATGGTTGCAACCTTCACAGCCTTCACTAAAAAGGGTTCAGATACTAAGAATTGGACCAACAGTGTCATACAGGCATTTCAGCACCTCAAGGAGGAATTCACTCATGACTTGTGCCTTCACTACCCAGACACTTCCAAGCCATTCATACTGGAGGTAAATGCTTCCACTCATGCACAACAACCCCCCACAGAGAGAAATGACGCTATTGGAGATCACAAGCTAGTAGCCATGAAGCTAACCTTAGAGGAATGGCATTATCTGTTAGAAGGGGCCAGACACACTGTGATTATTTGCACAGACCACAAAAATCTGGAACACCTGGCGCACGCAAAACGACTGAACCTGCGGCAAGCCCGCTGATCACTATTCAGCCAGTTTAATTTTGAACTACGATATCAACAGGAGAAAAGAACTGATGGGCAGATGCTCACTCACGTTCCTTTGACCCCGAAGGCTCCTTAAAGCCCCCACAGCAAATAGTCTGCATTATTGCTGCCGCAGTAACACTGGGAAGAGCATCATTCCTCAAATGTTATACCAGAAAGTTCTTCATTGGGCTCACGAATCTAGTTTGGTGGGCCATCCAGGTGTGACTCGAAGCCTGGAGTTAATTTTAGTCACTACTGGTGGCTTCAGATGAAGACAGACATGAAGCTATATGTAGCATCCTGCCCCACATGTGCCATGAAAAAGAGTTCTCGAGCTCAACCTTGGGGGATATTACAGCCGCTGCCAGCCACCAAGGAATCCCGGACATACTTGGCTACTGATTTTTGTCACTGACCTTCCGCGTAGCCGCGCGTATCTTATAAAATACGGGGTTGGCGCGCGCAAGGCTGCGCAAAATCGGCAGCCTGTGCGCACCGAGCCGCGCAGCCTGCCTCTGTTCCCTTCGAGGCTGCTCCGAAATTGGAGCGGCCTCGGAGGGAACTTTCCTTCCGTGTCCCCCCACCTTCCCCTCCCTAACCCACCCCCCGGCCCTACCTAAATCTTCCCCCCTACCTTTGTTGGGCAAGTTACGCCTGCTTGAAGCAGGCGTAACTTGCGTGCGCCGCCTCGCATCCCCGGCACAGACCGCAGTGCCTGGGGACTCGGGACCGCCCTCCCGGCCCGCCCCCGAACCGTCGCCACGCCCCCGGGCTCGCCTCCTCCCGCCCCTTTTACGAAGCCCCAGGACTTACGCGTGTCCCAGGGCTTTGTGCGCGCCGGCGGCCTATGCAAAATAGGCCGCCGGCGCGCAGGGCTTTTAAAATCTAGCCCATTTTTTTTGTTGACCCCCACCCATTCTTAGAGAATTTGATGTGGAGAAAGTCTTTGATAGGGTTTCCTGGGGTTTTTTTGTTTTTTTTTTTTGCAGAAGAACCTTTGTAGATTTGTTTTTCAGGGGCAGATGTTGCAGTATATAAAAGTCCTTTCCTCAGATCCAGGACTAGGATTTTAGCGAATTGGGTTATGTCCTCTTAATTTTCCTTAATTTATCGTAAGCAAAAATATATTTGCCGCAAATCTTGTATGTTTTTTAAATGTATGGGCAATTCTCTGGTTTTAAGATCAGTTTAGATAAATTGGAGGCAGTTGATGTAGGGTGTTCTTTAAGGAATGGGTGAGAGTAACTTCCTTTGAGATGGGAGTATATTGAATATCTTGGGTGAAGATCCAAGCAGATCCTAACAAGTGGTATATTTTAAACATTCCTCTCTTCATTCAGGACTTTTAATGGTAAAATGTAGTGTTGGATGCATTATCCAGCCTCACTGACTGGTAGAATTGGTTTACTTATGTCATGGTTGTGAGCCCTTGTGCTGATGCGTGGTTGATGTAGCCTAATAAGTGAATTTACGAGGCCCATGTTGACAGCTGGCAAATGTGCCCTTGCTGGGACTGAGCGGCAGCGTTGCCTATACCAGCCCTGTTCCCCATAGGCTGAGCCCTTGGGTTCCAGGAGCCAGCAGGTCTTAGGTGAGTGTTCTTTAAGAGCAGTTAGAGAGAGAGAGAGAGTCCAGGTATGGGCTGAGATCAGGGCTGGTAGTGAGCAGACAGTAACCAGGTCCAGTCAGAGAGTCAGGGCAGGCAGTGATCTAAGAGTAGTCAAAGTTCATAGTGGAGGCCAATACCAGGTGGCAGGCAGGAGAGTAGTCCGGGTCCATAAAAGAGGTAAATACCAGGCAGGCAAAAGGAGGACTAAGACAAGAGCAAGGCAGGGAGACAAGGAGCAGGGCAGAAGGCACAAGACAGCATGGCAGAGGAAGGCAAGACAGGCAAGGCACAGCTGGAACCTTTGTACTGGAGCACGATGACATCATCAGATGGCGCCATGGCTCTAATCCTGCTGACATGGCTGACATGGCTTCTGGCGGGCTGCTGGTGTCTCCTGTAAGTGTGGTCAGTCACGGGGCCATCCCGCAGCCGGCCAACTTTTACATCTTAAGATGATTTTGGTGCCCAAATTGTTATATACTATGTTGATGTTACTCCTACAATTAAAGTATAAGGATTTACATTTACTACATACTCTTTGCTCATCATTTATTTTGAGGAGGGGAAAAAACCAAGATGAAAAATTATGAAGTTGTTTGTCCAAAAGGGGGGGGGGGGGGAGTTAGAACGCCCAAATTTCAAATTGTATAACGTAGCAAGCTTGATGAGGTCATTGGGGGGATTGGCTATGTGACCGGACTTGTTTGTGGATTTCTAGCTAGAAAAGATAAAATGTAACCGTTAGATTTAAAATAAATTCTATATGTAGAGACTTAGCAGATTGCCTGACAATTTGGCTGGCTCGATATTAGTGAAATCTATACAGTATGCCTGAAAGGTTTTGAAGCATCTGACTGCTCTTAGATTTAACAGTTCCTTTTGCTTTCCTCTACTAGGGAATCCTGTTTTCCCTCCAGGGGATATTTTTCTAGTTTATAACAGATTAGCCAGCTTGGGCTTTTGGACAGTTTTCGACTTTGTAGATCTTCAAAGAAATCGAGTGCATCCTTTTCAGTATTTTTTATGAAAAAAGGTGCTTAAGGGACATGAGTTTACGGTTTGTTTTTTTTTTATACTTTATTTATTAATTTTCTGATAAATCACAAACATGATTTACACTAGAAACACAAAAATTATAATGGCTTAGATTAGAAATAACTCAAAAAAATATAAATTTACAAGGATTATTGTTAACATCAATCTAAACCATTAGCTTCAATTCAATCCTGAGAGAATTGCGGAGTAACAGACAAATTTTTAAGGGAGTATTATAAAACATATTTCCAACAATATCAGGGCTATAACAGAAACCTGCGCTTCTTTATACTTTAATTAACATTGGACACAGGGGATGAAGTAGCTATTTGACGTGTTTCTAAGAAATTCTTTAAATGATCCGGCATGGAAAAAATGAAAACTTCGTCTTGCTTAGCAATTAGACATTTACATGGAAATCTCAACTTGAAAGAAAATCCTAAAGCAATTACTTCCTGACGGTAGCCTAAAAAGGCTTTCCGTCTTACCTGTGTTGAGGCAGCTAAGTCGGGGAAGATTTTTATAGACTGGCCATAGTGGTTGATGGGATACTTGGCAAAATATCTTTTCATTAGTATATTAACATCATTTATTGAGGAAAAAATTGCCAACAACGTCCCCCTTTCAATCACTTGTGCTTGGGAATCTTCTAGGCAGTTTGTCAAATTCCCTTGAAACATTTGATTACCGTATTTTTCGCTCCATAAGACGCACCTGACCATAAGACGCACCTAGGATTCAGAGGGGGAAAATTTAAAAAAAAAAAAATTGTGCTAAACCGGCTCTGCGTCTGGGCGTCTTATGGAGCAAATTAGGGGAGTGCATAGTTTGTTTTTTTTCTCCCCATTTTGTTTTCGGGTCTGGGGAGGGCCATTTCGGTCCACTCCCCAGATCAGAAATTTTTTCTTTCTGTGGGAACCCCCAAAACCCCCCCCCCATCCCAACCCTTTAAATTAACAACCTCCACCCCCCTGACCCCCCCAAGACCTGCCGAATTAATTTCCTGCAACCCCCCACCCTCCTGACCCCCCCAAGACCTGCCGAATTAATTTCCTGCAACCCCCCACCCTCCTGACCCCCCCAAGACCTGCCAAACGTCCCTGGTGGTCCAGCGGGGGTCCAGGAGCGGTCCGGGAACAATCTCCTGGGCGTGAGCCGTCGGCTGCCAGTAAACAAAATGGCGCCGACGGCCCTATGCCCTCACTATGTCACTGAGACCGACCGCTGCTATTGGTCGGTCTCAGTGACATAGTGAGGGCATAGGGCCGTCGGCGCCATTTTGTTTACTGGCAGCCGACGGCCCTATGCCCTCACTATGTCACTGAGACCGATCACTGCTATTGGTCGGTCTCAGTGACATAGTGAGGGCATAGGGCCGTCGGCGCCATTTTGTTTACTGGCAGCCGACGGCCCTATGCCCTCACTATGTCACTGAGACCGATCGCTGCTATTGGTCGGTCTCAGTGACATAGTGAGGGCATAGGGCCGTCGGCTGCCAGTAAACAAAATGGCGCCGACGGCCCTATGCCCTCACTATGTCACTGAGACCGACCGCTGCTATTGGTCGGTCTCAGTGACGGCCCACACCCAGGAGATCATTCCCGGACCCCCGCTGGACCACCAGGGATGTTTGGCAGGTCTTGGGGGGGGTCAGGAGGGTGGGGGGTTGCAGGAAATTAATTTGTCAGGTCTTGGGGGAGTCGGGGGGGTGTTTGTTAGATTTTTGTTTGGTTTTTTTTTTATATTCGCTCCATAAGACGCACATACATTTTCCCCCCACCTTTGGGGGAAAAAAAGTGCGTCTTATGGAGCGAAAAATACGGTAACTTCTTGTGATGCAATATTTTTTGGTTTAGGTAAAAAATAACAATTTAATACCATAGGGGGCTCATCTTCAGCAAAACCAAGATTTTCGCTTAGAAACTTTTTTAAGGAAACTAAAGGAGCTTCCCCAATTAACCTGGGGAAGTTAAGAACTCTTAAATTTAAGCGCTTGGAATTGTTTTCGATGGCCTCAATTCTCTTAACAATATTTTCTCTGTCTTTAACCACAACTGCATGGAAATCTTGATGTTTTTTTTCATTTAATTCAAGTGTTTTAATTTTCTCAGAAGATTCCTTAATTTGTTTCTGGATTTGAAAAACTTCCTGTTGATGTCCCTTACTTAGCGAATCTACCTTGTTTTCCAGGCCTTTAATATTTTCTAACATCCCAGCCATCATCTCCAAAAGATTGTCCAATGTAACGACCGCAGGTCTTGTTAATGGGATAGGGGGTGTCCTGTTGGTCAGTTGTGTCTCTAACCCCATAGGGGGAGGCATCAATTCTATTCCTCCATCTGCTCCTTCGACACCCAGAGCTGACTGGGAAATTCGTCCGTGAGTGTGGGTATCATCTTCCCCCGCCTCCAAACTGGACAAATTTATCTCCCCTTCAGCTTCTCCTATTGTCCCATTTCCTTCCCTCCGTGCCGGTGGGAGTCCAGTATTTGGACTCAAGGAGGTCTCCTCTGCAGGTACAATCAGTCCTCCCTGACTGATTGACACACCAGATTCATCATGTCCTACCTTTTTCAACGCAGGCGAGATCATAAAACGACTGATTTCTGCTTGTATTGGTGAGGGTAGTGGAAGGGAGGGAATAACCCTCACTTTCCCCTTCCTTTTGGGAGGCATGTTTAGGAAAAACGTCACAAAAACAGAGTCAGTCAAAGTCTTACTGTATAGCCTTGTTATCCGCAATAGAATAACCCGTAGGAGTAGGTTGAAGGAGACAGTTAAATTCTTTTACCTTAAACTTTCATTGAGCCAGGTTTTCCGGCACGACCATGCGATTCCAGGCGAAGCCAGGCAAAGCCTATCATGTGTGCGCCCCTTGTGCGCGCGCGGCTTAGGCGCGCGCCGGCGTCTGCTGCGCATCGCTCTCTGTCGGATCTTATCGGGCTTCCGGTTTCTGGTCCCGCCTCGTGACGTCAGCGGGGTCTCAGCTCTCGGGCACCGTCGGAATCGGGAGAGCAACGCCACCACGAGTCCCGGAATCCCTCAGTTGGCTCTCTCAGAAGGGGGATCTCCAGCCACTTAGTCCTTACGCTCTCCTTTTTCTTTTTCTTTTTTTATGTGCAAAAACTTTTATTCAAACAACTTTTTAATTAGGAATAGAAATTTTAGATGACGGGAGTATTTTGGAGATTAATGCATAGGTATAAAGTGGGTATATATTCTTTATCATCATTATATATATATATATATATATATATATATATATATATATATATATATATACACACACATTTCTTCATTCTATTTTGTCTTACTCAGTTTTAGGGGATCTTGCAAAGACATGGGGAGGGGAATTTCAAAGAGAGAGCGTGGAGGAGGAGATGTTTCTGTGCACTACTTGGATAAATAAAAGCACTGAATGGTTTTTGCTTCGTGAGCTGCAGTTTGGAGTTTTGCACAGGATGATCTTTTCTTCTTGTAGAGCTTTTAAAGTTGGGGTGATACAATCAGCTTGTTGTATAAAGTGCTACGCTAGCAACGCTTCCCTTTTACATGGGTTATGGGAGTGCCCTGAGGTCCATAAATTTTGGTTGGGGATTTGGTTCATCTTATCCCAAATGACCTGTATCAAATGCTCTATAAATTCTCTTTTATGTATACTGGGTCTCACTTCAAAATTGCAGGGTCATAGTATAAGTGAAATCTTATTTATACTTCTGTCTTGCTAAACTGCTAAGCATTGTATACTATCCAGGTGGTTGGCAGCAGAAGCTCCCACTGTGCACTGTTGGAAAGCAGAAATGCTGGAACTATTGTGCCTGGTGCATAAAACATTCTACATCAAATTGGCAAGATCACAGAAGACGTTTTGGGTTTTGTATTTTATTTTTTTATTAAAACGTTACCTATGGATATTCAATGCAGGTTTAAATGGTGGGGGTAATCAAATAAAGAGAAATACTGAATAATTAGGAGTATGATTATACAGTGTCAATTGACATCTTCCAATTGTCTCAAGTGTAGTTGGATATTAGGATTACATGTACTTGTTATATGGGAAATGCTTATAAACTGATGGGGAGGGATTGTTAACTCTTTTCTATGTTTTTGGATGGGGTGTATTTGGATATGCTTGAAGATCCAAAAAAGAGGGAAGAACTAGGGACTATCAACACACAGTGTTCTCCATGAATCCAAAGGGAATCAACAAAATATCCTACTTATCGAAGAGGTATAAGCAGAATGGGTTTGGCAATATCACTGCTTATAATGCCCATCTCTAATCAATCATTTGTCTCAAATTGAGTCCTCTGACTCATAAAATGTTTTTTTGAAAAAATTGTTTGCATAATCTGATGCATCTTAACCCATAAATCTGAAAAGCCCTAATGTCCCAAAAGGTGATGAAACAATCTCCTAGGGGTATTATTTAAATACTTTTTTTTTTTTTAAGATATTTTATAAACTGTCTTTCCATGTATAGATCACAACAGTTTACAAAAGTAACATTCATAGCTATTAATCAACAATACAGTACGGACGCGTTGATTAATAGCGTGCATGCCGTGACCTCGGACGTCGCACGCTGTGACCTGAGCGCCCGGCTGGACATCAGAGGGCACGGCGTGTGCTCATTACCTTTTAGAGAATAGGGAGCCATGGGGAGCGCCCGATCTGCCCCGGGCTGCTGAAGCCGCTCTCGCCGCCGGCTGTCCCCGGGAGGAGGGGAGAGAGGACTGGGGCTGCTCCGGAGCTGTCAGTGCGGGAGATGTACGCGGCCAGGGCAGGTGAGCGGGGGCTGGCGGAAAGTTTGCCCGATTCACTTCGGTCTTGTCCCGGGGAGTTAGGGGGTCAAGCAGTGAAGCGGGGCTGGCTGGGGCTGCTCCGTGGCCCGTGAAATTTTGTCTCGGCTTGCCTGATGCTCCACACTAATGCAGGGGTAGGGGTAGGTGGTAAATTAGCAGGTTAAACGCGCGGCAAAACTGCAGGTTTAAAAAGCGATAATCGGGGCGCGCGTTACTGTATGGGAGGGAATAGCTAATCCGATCGTTTACATCTCATACACATGCCGCAGGCGGAAAGGGTTACCTGTTGATTTAAAGAGGCAGTAAGGATGGGTTAAAAGGGATAGTGAATCGCAGGTTGGACTAACGCGGCCAAATTGTGAGTAGAAAGTGGGTTAGAAGCAGGGTAACCGCGGCCGCACTTTACTGTATTGGCCTGAAAGATAGGTTACAGAGGTAGTATTCATAACAGGCATTAACATCTGTCAAATGAAATATTCCAATATATTTGACTAAAGATCTGGGACATAGGCGAGGATTACAGACAATAAAATAATATCTTTCGCATTTTAATCGGTATGCCATATTGATTCTTAGATTCTCTCTCTCGTGCTGCAATTAGTATTTCTTCTCCTTCTTGTTGTAGCTCTCTGCATTCTGATGTTTCTAAGTTAGGTTATAAGCATTTTTGAATAGCTGTGTTTTTAGCTCATATTTAAATCTTTCTGTCTAGTATCAGACGTAGTATCTCAGGTAGGGAATTCCAAAGCTTTGGACCCGCTATGGAAAATACCTGATCTTACGTTCCTAAAAGGTATAAATAAGGCAAACGAAGCAAACCTTTTTCATAGGAAAAAATGCTCTAGAACAAGAGGTCACAAAATGAGGCTGCAAGGGAGTAGACGCAGGAGCACCATTAGAAAATATTTTTTCACTGAAAGAGTAATGGATGCATGGAACAGACTCCCAGTACAGTTGGTGAAGACAAAAACAACGGAATTCAAGGAAGCCTGGGATGAACACAGAGGATCCCTAGATGTGAAAAAGTGAGGGGAAAGCCAGAGATTCTATGGAGCCTAGGGCATTTGTGTTCTCAGCTTCATTACCCCATTGCTTAATGGTACGTAGATAGTAAACCCTTAATGTGAGAGGAATGGTTTTTTGGGGGGGACTTTGAAAACCTTCAACAAGCTATGCATAAACTGGTCCTGAGCGGACAGAGACTTAAGGAAAATATGAAAAAAATAGATTCTTTTTTTAGCAGTGTTTTCCAAATTCTCTGCTTTTTGATGATAATCTGGATTTTGTTTAATAGCAGTGTTTGTTTCAAGAGACAAAATATATTATTATGAACTTGTCAGATACATGATTTTCTGATGCGTCAATTCTCACCATATGGTCCTTCAAAGAATGGCCCTGTGAATAGACTAGATTACATTTATTACATGTTCAAAGAAAGCTCATTTGGCTCTAGTTTCTCTACTAGCCAGTGCTGATGTCCTCATGTTCATATCTAGCATTATCAGGGCAGACATTGCTACTACAGTTCCTTCGGGCCCGGTGTGCTAAAATCCACAAGTCCCACCAGCTCTGCAAAACTGGGTTGAGATCCCTGCTAGAGGTGATTTTTATAGTACACCAAGCTGTTAACAGTAGTCAGATCCTTTGCTGACCTTAGCAAGACTTCTGCACTGAAGTCAGATTGAGTTCCTCCCAAAAAATAGAGCCACGGACTACATTTTTTATCTTAGACATCAACAAACAGATTAAAAACACCCCCATCAGGGAGCACATTCGCATGTTTTATTGACTTCACAAAAGCCTTTAAGGTGAATTTTAAAACCTGGCACACACCAAAACCAGGACATAATCGCACAAGTTGGGCTGGCACGCGCCAAGCCACCTGGATACGCACGCACTTGCCGCTATGCTCACAAGTTCAAAAAAGGGGAAGGGCATGGGCTTTCCTGGATTCTAACTTGAATTTAGCGCACAAAAACTTGTGTGCACAGGCACGCGCCGGAGTCCCCTGCCGTGTAACTTAACTTTTGCTAAGGATGATGTGCTAGTTCTAAAATAAAGATAAATAAACAGATCAGTGGGGTTTTAAGGGTCGGGGCTAACAGGGGAGAAGGGAGGCTATTAAACTAGGGGGGGTTTGGAAGTCCTTATTCCTTACCTGATCGAACTGGGAAAACTGGCAATGGCGTTGGCGCACATGTCTTTTAAATCCCCCTACTTAGGCAATAGAAGTGGGATTTGCGTGCATGTGCACGCGATCAGGCTATTTAATAACGTGTGCGTATGTGAGCGTATGTCATAAAATGGCCATGTCCCTGGTTGCGGGCCGACGAATGCATTCACACGTGCGCCCATGTGCCTGTTAGAATCTAAGATGCTAACTTTTTTTTATCTGACATTCTGGCCTTAGTCTTAAACTATTACAAAATGGAATGGGCGGGGGTAAGCTATTATATAATTATATTGATATATTCATCCATCAGCAGTAAGTCTTTAAATATCTACATCAACGATCTCACCACAGTACTGGAGTGATCTTCATCTGCAGGACTAAAATTACATGACTTGGGAGCAAAATAGCTATGGTATGCCGATGATCTGGTCATCTTATCCCCTACCTCAGAAAGTCTACAAGAGAACCGAAACCTGCTGTACACCTACTGCAAATCATGGGCTCAACAAGTAAATTGAAAACCCAAAAATGGTTGTTTTCCAGAAAAGGCCAAAAAATCTCCAACACAAATGTATAATCTTCCTAAGTAAACAAGGAATTGAGCATACCCTATATATAACTTGGCCTGAGATTAAGTGCATGTGGAAATTTTTGAATTGGCTATCAAAATATTTATAGGAGAATGGAGGAATCAAGGAGGCGTCTCCTGAATAGATGAGTGTAGTCAGCGCTCCCCCTGACATTCTGTTTGATCCCCAATTTCCTTATTTCTTTCTCTTCTTGCCATTGGGAATTGGAAAGGAGCTGGACAAAGACTGGGACCTGGTCTCAGGCCCCTTAGCAAACTTCTTTGTTTGAACACGCTGTTGCCCTGACCTTTGTGATGTGGAGTTTGGCTTGGCTGGTCCTAGGACAACGAGCCTGCTGGCAGCAGAGTTGTCCCTCAGCCCTGACAGCTGCTCAATGCCGAAGCCTCCCAGAAGTACTGTCTTTACGCAGGGAGAGATGCCAGAGCGGATGGAAGAATTTGGTGCCTCCACCGTGTCATCAGCCACTGCCTCACCGCTCCAGCCTGCAGGAGAAACATGGTTGGCAAATGCGGTAATATCGATGTTTTCTTTTTTTTTACTTGATTGTGCATTTTTATCTTTATTTTCAAATATGTTGATATTTGAATTCATTAAAACTGAATGAAAATAAAGTTTTAAAAAAATACCTCGGGGGGGGGGGGGGGGAAGGCTCTACGAGCCTTATATGCAACAAAGAAGTCTCTGGCCAAATACAATACCCCAGTAAAACTATTTTAAAATTATTTAATAGCATCAGTCAACCAATCCTCTTATATGGGGGTTAGGTCTGGAGGCTATCATTAACCCCAGGCTCTACAGAATGGGACAGAGCCCCAACAGAAATCTCGCACCTCTTGTTCTGCAAACAGATATTGTGTCTACAGAAAGACTTTTAATAATTGGTGCTTAAAGGAACTAAGACACTTCCCCTTACTACCTGTCATGCAAAAAAGAATATTCAGTTTCTGGTGTTCTTTCAATAACAGCTGCAAACATCCTTCATACCAGGCACGCCGTGAAGCAACACAAAACCATGGAAAAAAAATACACTCAGAACATATGCAGCAAATCTACTGTACCAAATCGGCACTAACACCTGGAACTCAAAGAGCTACAACCTGGTTTATGAAAAAACCGGCAATAAAAATATGGCAGCCTGCCCTAGAAGACTAATATACCTCCTTTTGGGAGGTGCAGATTGGAAAATGAAAGAAGCTTTGACTGCTACAGATTCCTACACAGAAAAAAACACGCTAGCAAAATACCTCATGTCAGTCACACATGCAAATCACAAATAGATTCTCACCAAATACAGAATAAGTGATCACATCCCTAGAAATACGCAGACAAAAATTGAATTGGAACACCCAAGAAGCCAGACTCTCTATGCACTGCAGCACCGGAGAAATAAAAATAGACACAATTTCCTGCTGCGCTATGCAAAATACAGATAATGGAGATGTATGTTTTCAAAAACTGACAGAAAATCAAAGACTTCCCGCAGAAGAATGAGCAGAAAAAAACTCTATAATCCTGGGAGCAACAGCAGCTACTGTATAGCAACAAAATATGTAGTATCCCGCCACCAGGCCAAACAAGTAATCTGACCAGGGACAATACAAACCAGCACTAGAACCCAAGACTTGTCCTTGTACTTTTCTGTAACCTATAATTTTACTTTGGAATGATTAAATTAAGGAGGAGGAAAAAAATTCTAAAATAATAGTAGCTATGTCTTTGGCAAAACGTGTAATATTGTCATGCCAGTAAAGTTATTTGAATCTGAGTGGGATTCTGAATCAGGGCTTATGCTACTACAGCTCTCTTCTGGACTGCTATTCAGTGAATGCAGCACTGTACAAACACACGTAAGAGCCGGTCCCTGATCAGTAGAGTTTACAATTTAATCGAGATAAACATACAGGACTCTTGACTTAGTTTTTGGGGACTTGCCAGGTTCTTATGGCCTGGATTGGCCACTGTTGGAAACAGGATGCTGGGCTTGATGGACCCTTGGTCTGACCCAGTAAGGCATTTTCTTATGATGTTATGTTCTTAGGACAAAATACACTTTGGGAAGTTCATTTATTAAGAAAATGGTTAAAATCAATAAGGCTGTAAGTGGAATAATTGGAAGTTGATTTAAAAGCAACCTCCAAAAAGTGGGGTTTTAGACCGGATTTGAATAAAGCTAGAAAAGGGAGCATACTGCACCAACGCAGGAAGACTATTCCAAGTATATGGTTGCAGCAAGGTAGAAAGCATCATTTTAGGCTGATTAAAAGCTGCTCTAGAGCTGCAGACACAGTTTTAAGGCCTCCGGTCACAGTGGGCCAAAGCACATGCTGTGTTTTAAAGTCCGCTCACCTTCCAGTGCTGCCCATGCCATGCTTCAAGTCCCGCCTCCTCGTAGCCGCAGATGCGTTTTGAAGGAGGCCCAGGCCACCAGAAGCACTTCCCGGCAGGATCCCGGGCCCTGCAGAAAAGCAGGAGAAGCCTGGAGCCACCACTGGAAAGAATGAATGCTGCGGCAGAATCTGGACTGGAGTTGAGGAGAGACATGCTGGGCAGGGGATGGGGATAAAGGTGGAGATACTGCTAAGTGGGTGGGTGGGAGAATCTGCTTAATATTGTTCTGTTGTCCTGGTTTCTGTCCACAAGTAAACTGATAATTATCTGGAAAATTGAGGTTTGTTTTTTTTTTCCAACTGATTTTCTCCTGTTTTTTGTTCTTATTATAATAAACCCTGATAAATTGCTCGGGAAAAATAAAGAACGATAAAAAATGAAAATGAAGGTGCCTAGGATATAAGTCATCACTTTGCTCTTCCTTTTCCCGATGTTGGAAAATTAAACTGATTAAAGAAAAGAGGTGCGGCAGGGCTGCTGGTATCTTGCTTTGCTCTCCCCTCCACCCCCATTCTTGACTTGAGAGGGATTACTATTTTAATTAGCCCCCGATCCTCCCCATCATGCCACCAGCCAAGATAGCTGTATTCAAACTCCCAGATGTTTCTGCAGTTTGTTCTTAAAACTTCCAGTGTCGGTGATGTCGCCGCCTCCCAAGCTAACTTGTTCCGCGCTTAACTACACCTTGAAATAGTTACGATAGCCAATGAAACTAGGGCCCTGTCTAGAGAGAAATCCTTTTATCAATAGGATCCAGAATGTGTAAATTAGAAATGTACATGCTTCATTTTTCTAGCCTCTTTCAGAGCCCATTGGAATAAGTCGTACAAAGCTATGTGCAGATTTTGTGCTTACAGCTTTATTCCCGATTTTAACCAGAAGTTTTGTATTCATGTTAATGCACCTTCATTCAAATCCCTTGTTAGTAAAGGCATTAGGTCTTACTCCTAAATTCAGGGATGTGTATTAAAGCCCTGAAGGCTTAATGCAAGTTGTTTTTTTTTTTTTTGTTTTTTTTTAATGCTGGAGATTTAACTGCTGGTTAGAGATGGAGTAAAATTAACTCATATTTCTGGTGCTAGTGTTAGTCTATGGCAGCGATTCTCAGCCGGTGTGTTGCCAAGCACAGGCTGGTGTGTGTGGCTGCTCCTGGTGTCCCATTGCCCTGGTGGTGCTTCTCTTCTCCTCAGGGGCGGATTGGCCTGTTGGGGAATCAGTCATCCCCTGGTGGGTTGATGCGTGCCGTGCCGGAGGCCAGGCCGGCATCGGCTGAAGAACGGATTGACACTGCGTGCCGCCACTGGAGGCCAGGCCGGTGGCGGCTGAAGAGCAGAGGCCAGGCTTATTGGGCCGAACAATGAGAAGAGGCTCCACGTGAAAGAGGAAACTTGTTTGTGTGTATGTGTGTGAGTGGCAGCTTGTGTGTATATGTTATTTATTTATTTGAAACTTTTATATACCGTTCCATATTCTGTCACAATGGTTTACAATAAATAGAAAAATAAAATCAAGAAATTCTAAAATGAAATACCAATAAAATATCATAATAAAACTAATAAATTACCAAAATAAAACAAAATTACAGGAGTATTAGATTAAACTGAAAAACATAAAAATACAATAAAAGCCTGCCTCATTTATCAAATTCAATAAAAACAAACAAACCATGCCACCTTAAAAACAGATTATTCCCCATTCGTCACATTCAATAAAAAAAACATTCATACCAACTTATCTGATTATTCAGTATCCTTGAAGGCTTTCTTAAGTAGCCATGTTTAACATTTTTTTTTTTAATTATAAAATCTGCTTGCAGCCTCAAGTCTATTGGCAAAGAATTCCATAATTTGGTTCTTGCTATTGATATAGCTCTCTTCCAAACTTCACTAAAAAGGACCGTGCGCACGGAGGGTACCACCAGAAGAACTTTGTTAGATTTTCTTAAATTTCTTTGAGGAGTATAAATATGCAGTGTGACATTAAACCATTCTGTTTTATCACTATTAATAAATTTGTGTAAAAGACTGATAACTTTAAGTTAAATTCTAAATTTAACTGGTAACCAATGCAACAAAATTAAAACTGGCGTGATATGATCAAACTTTTTACATCCAGTTAAGACCCTAGCTGTAGCATTCTGCAAAAGTTGCAATGGTCTTAATAGTGCTTCCCGGAAGGCCAAGTAAAAGAGTTATAATAATCTAAATTTGAAAATATTGACTGGAGTACAGTACAAAAATTTTTGGGAGTGAGAAGAAGAGGTTTTAATCGTCTTTATGTAAAATTTGTGTTATCTCTAATTTTTCTACTAATGTGCTTTCTCATATTCAGGCCACTATCTATTATTATTCCCAGGTCTCGTGCATGGGTGATTAATTCAATTTTGGTAGAGTCCTTTTGAAAAAAGGAAGAGTTATTTAAACTCAGTTTTCTATTTAATATAATCTCAGTTTTATTGAGGATGAAAACTAATTTCATATGAACTAAGAATTGTTTAATTGCAAAAATATAATCTCTACTAATTTCAGAGTATTATCAATCGTATCTTTAATTGGCACCAGAAATTGAATGTTTGAATATAATATGTGTGATACCTAAACCAGCTAATAATTGACACAAAGGTAACATATAAATATTAAAAAGAGTGGCAGATAAAGACAATCCTTGTGGTACACCAGAATCCAAACTAATCTTTTCAGATATTGAGTTACCAGTTCTGACTCGAAAAGATAGATTTTGTAAGTAGGAACCCCAAACCATTGTAAGGTGACGCCACTAAGGCCAATTTCGGACAACCTACAAATTAAAATGTGGTGGTTTACCCTATCAAAGGCAGCTGATAGGTTGAGTAATACCAACAAATATGATTGGCCTGCATCAAATCCCCTTAATACGGTATCTCACAGAGCAAGCAGTCATGATTCGGTATTAAAGTGTTTTTTTAAACCCGAATTGAGAAGGAAAAAGAATATTATATGTATCAATATGCTCTGCGAGTTGGGCCTGAACTACTTTTTCTAAAATCTTAGATATAAAAGGTAGGTTTGATAAAGGTCTAAAATTATCTAAAATACTGGGGTCAGAATTTTTTCTTTTTTAGAATTGGCCTAACTACTGCACGTTTTAATGGGAGAGGTATCTTACCTTCAGATAGTGAAAGACGATCTTCGCAATGGAAGAAAAAATTGTCTGAACCACAAGTTTTAAAGTCACAGCAGGGATTGAATCTAAAGGATGCGCAGCAGGATTTAACTTTTTTTTTTATAATTGTTTCAATTTCTAAAGTGGAAACACTTTCAAATAAAGACCATGAGGGTACATCTCGTGGTTTCAAAACTGTTGATTGATCTGTGGCTGATGGTATCTTATTAAGAAGCTTTTGAATCTTTTCCTTCAAAAGCACGCAAACTCATTACATTTATTGCCTGGTAGTACTGAGTCATCCCTCCTCATATCTTTTGTTTGTTTTTTTTTTTCCTATGGTCCAAAATCTATCTAGGGTTAAAACTAATGTCTTGAATTTTTTTAAATAAAATATTCTCATTTTATAGTATTCATTAACAATCTATATTTTGAGAGGAAGGCTCTGTAAATCCCTAATGTTTGATTGGACAGATGTTTGCCCCATATTCTTTCTTTTTGTCTAATAAGTCTTTTTGACTCTTATTTCAGCATTATACCAGGGCTTATTTTTCCTGGGTGTTTTTTGTTTTTATTTTTAGTAATAAAAGGGCTAAGTTCATTGACAATGATAGTGGTAATGTCAACCCATGATTCAATAGCATTATCAACATTGGCATAATTGATATGTGTGTGAGTGGCAGCTTGTGTGTGTGTGGGTGATAGAATGGGCGTGAGAACATTTGTGTGTGATTGAGAGAGAGACTGGTCAGGGGTGTGTGTGTGTATGTGAGAGAGGAAGAGAGACTGGTTTGGGAGGTTTCTGGTGTGTGTGAAACAGAGACTTTGTGAGTGACTGGTTGTGCCCTAAGGAAGAGGACCGTGAGGACAGAGCTTCAGCAGCCCTTGCTGCTTCTGGCGTGTGCTATTGGCCTGCAAGTGAAAGGAGTAGGAGAGTTGCTGGAGAGCGTAAGTAAAGGTGGCTTTTTAAATTTATTTTTCTTGATTGACTGCCATTTTAATTATTGGGCATTATGTGATGTCTGCTGTTTGAAATATTTTATTGATTTTTGGACAGTTTTTAATAATTCTTATGAGTGTTTAATTGTTGTATGATCTGTTCATCAGCTGTTTTGTAACATTTATTAGTATAGCTTTACAATTATTTCTGTGTGGGGATCTATAGCAGCTTGGCTTGTTATGTTTTCCTAACAGGAGATATATTAGTGTTTAGGGCCTAGTTTAATATTTGTAATGTTCCCTTTTCATAGATAGGGTTGTTACTGTTGGAGTGCATGCCATAATGCAGGTGTAACTTTGTGCAGATTAATTTCTGTGCATTATTGCAGATCCTGGGACTATGTTAGGTGCTATATTTGTTTCCATTTCTCCAGGTTTGCACAGCATGCAGAGTTGCTTTTTTGGGTTTCCATTCTGGTTTGTCTCCAAATTTATAATTTGTGGTCTTTCTGTCCTTGGTGAAGGTCAGTTCTGAGTATGTGACCGAGGTGAGGTATTTTACTAGCATGTAGGCATTCGTATCAGGCTTAATTGTTGTGTTTTCTCAATAGGAATGCAATGGTGGTAAATTACTGTCTTTTCATAAGGAGGGCTATTGTGCCTGGTAGTAAAGGGAGTTTGTTTTGCTTTTACTGAGATATCATCAGAACCAGAATATCTTTTTTTGTATGATGAGTTGTATGGGGTAATGCTCTAGTTCTGCTCTGCACTCATTGCTGGGGGTCGAGGGGGTTCTTGAGGATGCAGAATGTATATTTACATTTAGCCCCGTGATGGTCACATGTTCAGTGTGTCACGCATGTGAGAATTGTCAGGTGTATCCCAGCTGAAAAAAGGTTGAGAACCACTAGTCTATTGTGTTGTGCCCCAGTGTGGCCTGGATTTGGAGTTTGGGGATCCTGAACTCAGGTTTTGTATGCACAATTTTTAGTAGCACAACTTTGGTTTGCCTAATTTTTAGGGACACATGATTTTGTGGATGGTAAGCATATTTTTGTGTGCACGTGTTCGGGCTATTTATTTATTTATTAATTACACACTTTATGTTCCGCGAATCCATCTGTGTTTAGTGCAGATTACAACCAAACATACATAATATAAAAACATATACATAACAAATTAAAATCACATAAAATAAACAATAAACACATTTAAACAATAATAATTCACTTAAAAGCCCTTTTCCTAGCATGTAGCAGATGGACTCAGGACCAATGGGTATAGTGTACTCCTGCTAGCAGTTGGAGGCGGATCAGATTTCAATCTGACGTCAGCCCCTAGTACATATACCCCTGCAGGAAGTGCAGCTCTTCAGTATTTTCCATCTCCATAGTAGTTAGGGACTATCTGCACGCTCTCAAGCGTTAGATCAAATTCAAAAAAGAAAACCCAAAATGTAAAGAAGAAAACCTACTTGAAGACGAGCCCCGCTCTCCTGCGGTGATACCCTCGGGTCCCTCCCCAGTTGAGATTCCTGAGGTGATTTCCGTGGTCCCTCGGAGGTGAGCCTTGGTCCGGCGGCCGAATCGCGGCGAGGACCTAGCCCCCGATCCTTCGGGTGCGGCTGAGAGGCAGCGGGTGCACCCTCAAGCGCGGTGGTGAAGGTATTTGCCCTCTCCCCCGCAGCCAGAGACCACCCGGGACGAATCCGGGAAGTACCGAAGACAAGGTAAGGTAAAAATCTTCTACTTGCATCCGGTCTCCGAGGATCGAGGAGGAGCACAGGTCACCGACCGGGACCAGTGCCACCGGGTTGATCCGCCCTAGCAGGGCCAGGCCCCGGCTATTCCAAGAGTCTGCCCATGTGGAGACTTTCCGAGGGGGTCGCCATATTGCCCGCATGCTCGTCGTTGCCATCTTGGCCTACTCGCCGAGCTGTTTGCCTCCGAGCGCACATCTCCGAGTCAGGCGCACAAAGCACAGCCGCGCGCACAACTTACACGCTTATTTTAAGTGCACCGGAGCGCATAAGATTTACGCGCCGACAGCCATGGCACCCCCAGGAACAGAAATTAAAGCTCAAGGCCTCTGCCCAGCATGCCACATCAGAGCCACACAAAGGGAGGAGGCCGACGCCCTGTGCGTGCAGTGTGAGGAGGCCCTGAGAGGTCCAGCTCAGGGCCAGTCCCACCCAGGGCCGAGTTCTAGCTCCTCAGGGGGCACCCTGGACCTAGCCCGGGGGACCCCCCCACAAACGGGGACCCCCAAGGAACCAGCGCCCCTCGGCTTTGATCCAGCATCTATATCATGGATGGAGTTCTTCAAGGGGATTCATGCCTTTGTTCAAATGCAAACTGAACCTCTGGCTGACCAGCCACATGCTCCAGAAGCCCCACCTATGGGGACTCGGACATCTCTGAGGAGGAAGGCGAACCCCTAGAAGAGGGGAGCTCCCCCCCGGGGACAGAGCCTCACCGAACCATGAGACGCTTCTTCACAAAGGACGAGCTCCCGGACCTGGTCAATCAATGTCTTGACGGAGCTCGCTATCCCGGGCCCAGGTACTTCGGGGGAACCTAAACCGAACTCCCTGCTGGAGGGTCTTCGACAGACTTCTCGCCACTTCCCTCTGTTACAAGCAGCACAACAGCTGATTGACCTGGAATGGAATGCTCCGGAGTCCGCATTCAAAGGGGGACGAGCCTTGGCAGCCCTGTACCCCCTGGACCCAGCAACCAAAGATCTTCTTGCATGCCCAAGAGTGGATGCTTGCATGCCCAAGAGTAGATGCCATAGTCTGCGCGGTCTCTAAGCGCACCACTATCCCAGTGGAGGGAGGAGCTGCGCTCAAGGATGCACATGACTGACGTCTGGAGTCCATCCTCAAACAGTCATTTGACGTTGCCGCTATGTCTCTACAAATTGTGGCCTGCTGCACCGTGGTGACATGTGCCTGCTTATCACAAACCAGGAACAACACCCCGGGAGAAGACATGGAACCAGCAGTATCATTCCTAGTGGATGCTGCCTCCAACCTAGTGCGCACAGCGGCCAGAGGAGTGTCATCTGCGGTGGCTGCCAGGAGGCAACTCTGGCTCTGAAGCTGGTTGGCCGACGCATCTTCCAAAACGCGCCTCACAAGGATGCCCTTCAAAGGATCCCTCCTGTTCGGCAGTGACAAATGGGGCGAGTCCCCATTGCTGCAACTACCGGAAGATAAGATGAAGAGAAACCAGCGTCCCTTCCCCAGGTCCTCCAGGGGCAGAAATTTGCAGTGCTTCAATCCTTACAGGAGCAACTATCAAGCGCCCCGCCCTACAGGCAGGAACCAGTCCTTTCGGACCAAGCACAACAAGAGGGGAGCCAGCTCTGGTACGGGCCACAGCCGCACCCCACAATGAGATTCAGCCGACCCATCCAAGGGAAGAAGCCATAGGGGGAAGACTAGCCCTATTTTACCGCAGATGGGTCGAAATAACCTCAGACAAGTGGGTCCTAGCCATCATTCGGGAGGGGTACTACCTGGATTTCCTACGAACCCCTCCAGACAAGTTCGTAGAGTCCCCCTGCCACAACCCCTCCAAGAGGGCGGCAGTGGAAGCTACACTGTCCAGACGACTGGCCCTCAAGTCGGTCAACCGCCACCTCAGGATCCCTTGCTTCCACATGGAAACCTTACGATCCGTTATAAGGGCGATACAACCAGGAGAGTTTCTCACATCCCTGGATCTTGCGGAGGCCTACCTGCACATCCCCATTCATCAGGAACATCAGCGCTACCTACGCTTCAAAGTCCTGAACCGTCACTACCAGTTCCGGGCACTACCCTTCGGGTTAGCCATAGCACCCCGGACGTTCACCAAGGTAATAGTGGTGGTGGCGGCAACACTGAGGAAGGAAGGAATCCTCGTTCACCCTTACCTGGACGATTGGCTGATCAGAGCAAAGTCACCGGAGGAAAGCCGCCAAGTAACCAGCAGAGTCATAACTCTACTGGAAAGCCTAGGATGGGTAGTCAACACAAACAAAAGTTCCCTACAGCCCTCACAGTCGCTGGAATACCTAGGAGTCCGATTCGACACCAAAGAGGACAAGGTCAGCCTGACGCCTACAAGGAGATCAAAATTGTGGAACCGGCTGAAAACCTTGCTGAACGATCCTCGTCCCACAGCAAGGGATTGCCTGCAAGTCCTCGGGCTGATGGCATCCACACTGGAAGTTGTGCCATGGGCGCGAGCCCACATGAGGCCCCTACAGCGCTCACTCCTATCACGGTTGAGCCCACAGTCCCAGAACTACACCGTACATCTATCACTCCCGGGCAGAGTTCGGACCCAGCTACGGTGGTGGATGCAGGCCAGCCACATGAGCTGGGGATTAAGACTATCCTTCCCAAACTGGACCCTACTCACCACAGATGCCAGTCTACGAGGATGGGGAGCACACTGCGAAGAGCTAACCGCCCAAGGGCAGTGGAACGCAGAAGAGGTGGGATGGAACATCAACCGCCTAGAAGCGCGGGCAGTCAGACTAGCCTGCCTGTGGTTCGCTCACAGACTTCGAAACAAAGTGGTCAGAGTAATGTCGGACAATGCCACCACAGTGGCCTACATCAACCGGCAGGGGGGAACCAGAAGCCAACAGGTGTCCCTAGAAATAGACCCCCTGATGGCGTGGGCGGAAACAAACCTCCAGGAGATCTCCGCCGTCCACATTGCTGGGAAAGACAACATCACGGCAGACTTCCTCAGCAGGGAAAGTCTAGAACCAGGAGAATGGAGGCTGTCGTCCACAGCCTTCAAGATGATAGTGGATCGGTGGGGGACACCGGACATGGACCTTCTGGCAAACAGATCCAACGCCCAAATATCCAGATACTTCAGCTGCAGGCGGGAACCGCAGTCCCAAGGGATCGATGCCCTGGTACAGCCCTGGCCCCCAGGGACCCTACTATACGCCTTCCTGCCATGGCCCCTACTGGGCGCAATCATTTACAAGATACACCTACACAAGGGACTAGTTCTTCTGGTGGCTCCGGACTGGCCAAGAAGACCCTGGTACGCAGACATGAGAAGACTGCTGGCAGGGAACCCCCTACCCCTGCCCCCACACAGGGACCTGCTACAACAAGGTCCGATCCTCCACGAGGACCCAGCTCAATTCTCTCTTACGGTCTGGCCATTGAGAGGGCTCGCCTGAGAAAGAGCGGATACTCGGGGGCGGTAATCGACACTCTCCTCCGAGCCTGCAAGTTCTCCACATTGCTAACGTACATAAGGATCTGGAGAGTATTTGAAGCCTGGTGAGAAGACCACAACATCAAACCACGCTCATTTACAGTTCCTGTGATCCTGGAATTCTTACAGAATGGACTACAGAAGGGTCTGTCCCTCAACTCCATCAAGGTACAGGTGGCCGCATTGTCATGCTACGGCTCCAAGAGCGAGGGCGACAGCATAGCTTCTCACCCAGATGTATCACGCTTCCTGAAAGGAGTCAAACGCATTCGCCCACCACTAAAGTGGCTGGTACCTCTGTGGAATCTCAATCTCGTTTTGGACTTCCTAGTGGGAACCGCCTTCAGACCCCTCCGAGGCCTGTCCCTCCGCTTGTTAACCTTAAAGATGGTGTTTTTGCTGGCGGTGTGTTCAGCCCGCCGCATATCGGAACTACAAGCACTGTCCTGCCGTGAGCCGTTCCTCAGACTCACCCCAGGGTCCATCCAACTACGCACGGTTCCCTCCTTCCTCCCCAAAGTGGTCTCACACTTCTATCTTAACCAGACCATCTCACTACCAACGACGGATGGCTTGAAGAAGTCCGTAGTCTACACCACCTCAACATCAACAGACTCCTATCCAGATACCTGGAAATATCTGAACCCGTACGAAAAACGGACCACCTTTTCATCCTTCACAGCGGAAAGAGACAAGGGGAAGCGGCCTCGTGGGCAACCATCGCCCGCTGGATCAAGGAAGTCATCAAGGCGGCCTACGTAGAAGCTGGCAAGCCACCATCTCTACAGGTCAAGGCCCATTCTACCAGAGCCCAGGCAGTATCCTGGGCAGAAACTAGAATGCTGTCACCTGCCGAGATCTGCAGGGCGGCTACATGGTCCTCCATCCATACCTTCTCCAGCTTCTACCGTCTGGACGTTCAGGCTCGGGAGGACACCGCATTTGCAAGGGCAGTACTAAGTGGGTCACGGGCAATCCCCCACCCGGTTCGGGAGTAACTTTTATACATCCCATTGGTCCTGAGTCCATCTGCTACACTCTAGGAAATGGAGAAATTACTTACCTGATAATTTCGTTTTCCTTAGTGTAGACAGATGGACTCAGCATCCTACCCTTGGCTGCCGTCTCGCATGGTCTTTCAAATGATTCAAGGGTAAGCCATGTTTTCATTTACCTAGGGCATCCACCCTGCCGGGTGTTGACGCTTTCCGGTTGAGTACACTGGCAGTCTCCAGCTATAGTCAATCAACCAGTTCAAATTAATCAAGTTAATCAAGTTTTAATGTTTAACCAAGTTATGAAGTTATCCAAGTTAACCAAATTATTAAATTAATCAATCAGTCAGTCACACATATATCCACAATGCTTTTCGAGGAGAATACTGAAGAGCTGCACTTCCTGCAGGGGTATATGTACTAGGGGCTGACGTCAGATTGAAATCTGATCCGTCTCCAACTGCTAGCAGGAGTACACTATACCCATTGGTCCTGAGTCCAACTGTCTACACTAAGGAAAACGAAATTATCAGGTAAGTAATTTCTCCAGTTCATACTTTTCAACATACATTTCCGTTGTCCCCAAATTCCTGTAAGAGTAATGTTGCTTTTACATGCTTATGAAACTTTAGATAGTTTTGTTTGGATCACAACTCTGGTTCAGAATTCCCAATGAGAGTGGCTATAGAAAAAGCTTTAACTCTAGTACTATAAAGACGAAAACCTTGTAAAGATGGAACTGTCAATATCATCTGAGAGGAATGCCGTGTTCTAGCTGCGACTTACCAAGGTAGCTTCTCTGCTGAGCAGTGTGACGCCATATAAATGCCTTGTGAGCCAGGCAGTATATACAGCCAGTTTAAGCTGCATATACTGCCTAATCGGCAACCACTTAAACTCCTTTAAAATAAGACTGAAGTCACGCTCCTCTTGGTAGCCCATAAATCATCCTTACTGCAGCATTTTGCACAAGTTGAAACACTTCTAACAGATAATCACACAAACAGCACTGCAGTAATCAAGATGACTAAATACTGATGCCTGTACCAGAAGCTTGTAATTGTCTGGATCTAAAATTTGTTTTAATGGTCTAAGCAATTGAAGCTTATAAAATGCTATTTTTAACCCCCGATGCATTAGCATACCATGGGCTTTATGCATCAGGAAGTAACTCATTTTTGCTGTTTTTAATCATCTTATTACATCGGGCCCTCAGTAAGGGGCTGAGTCATACGATATGTAGAGCAGCATATCTGTGCTAGTCATCAGAAAGCAATCAAATTGGCCAGTCTGGCAAATATTGCCCAGAGGAGTTTTATAAACCACTGTATCCAGAATATGTGCAAAGTGGTGGTGATGATGTGAAAATATTCTTAATTGGCCTGTAAAAGATTTTCTTTTAAAGTTTGCACCTATGATAAAGATCTGTAGTTTTACCAATTTTTACATTTTCTTTTAATCCCACTGCTTCAAAAATACTTTATTATAACTTGTAAACAGTAGGTGTAACGTTTTAAGCAACTTAAGCTGTGATCGTTTCATTGTAGATGAATAGATTTTTTTTTTTTTTTTGCTGGGGAGGTGTAGGCCGGCAGCTTCCTCTTGCACTTGTATTTTTTTTTGGGTGGGTGGGGGGCTGCGGGGGCTTCTAGCTTCATTGGCATTGGCCTCTACTGTGGCTGCAGAGTCTTGAGCTTTCCTTCCCAGCTTCTTGGGGTTTTGCCATGTAGCCCAGACACTTGCAGCAGTAATTATCAGCTTGGGACCACATTTGGCAGCTCATTGGCAGACCTCGGTCAGTAGGTGTCGCTCTTGTGAGATGATCGGAACTCCCGCTGCCCCTGCCCAGCTGTAGAGCAGGAGCAGAATGTGGTGATCAAACCCAGGTCTTCCCCCGTGGAGGTAGGATGCTGCTGCTGATCCATGGGTCCGGCTAGTAATTGTCCTTCAAGGTCTTCTTAAAAAAAAACAAACTGGGTGACTAGCAAAAGACTTTCTAAATACTGGGAGGATTTCACGGTCTCTTTAGGATGTTGCAACAGGATATGGCAATGCACTGCAATCCACGGCTTTGGCAGTGGTCCCAGTGAATATTGCAGAAAGAAACTGATTATCGTTGAATAAATAAATATTGTGCTTAGTGCACTGTCACCCTGTTCTTAATATAATTCCTATAAAGGTGACCATATAAAGTCTTATATTACTGCATATCACCAGTAACATTGTGTTACTTATAGAGGCTGTGCCTGTTTGAAGGTTAATCTGCATTCCTTTAAATGTGAATGGACTGAGATCAGGAAGCCTGCTGAAGGGCATACACACCTTGCTTCTAATGGGTTTTTGGACCATTACATGTGTGAGGGCTCCAATTAACCTTTTAGGGTGATGGACCAGACAACGGCACGGCTCCATAAATGGTGAGGGGTCAATGAACAGTCTGCTCGTGGGATATTTTTCAGCTGGCATCTTGCAGGTCTCTCTCTCTCTCCCATCCTGGAAGATGGTTTTCTCTCTCCCATCCTCTTTGGTTAGCCTTTCACGAAAGGACTTTTATCTAATTCTGTGCCTGTGGAAATAATCTTTATTGAATTAGGACCATTACTCGCTACAACTCCCCAAATGGAATGTTTCTCGGGGAGACGCCAAGGTATAAAACCACATTCATAAATCTGTAAGCTAAGAACATTATTATATTGTATTATCCGATTTAAGCATTAGAACAGCTTTATTACGCATACAGGACCACTCGTTATGCTCATGCACTTCTCTGTTCTTGAGCGTTCCTTTATAACTTACATTAGACTTACGAAACTGGAAATATTCATGTAGCCTGAAAAACCAGTATAGAGCCTTTTTTTCTCGGTATGAAAGATGTGGTGGATGTATGTATACTGCACATACACAGATCATAAAGACTAGCTTTTTTGTGTTCAGTGCAGTCTGAGATTGTCACTGAGGTTGATTGTATGCTCTAAACTCATTTGGAAGTCAGGGAAATGGCTTTGAAGGACGTTTACTGAAATACTTCACATCAGTTCATTGCCCCCTGTCTTATTAAGTATAATTTTATTTAATGATATATAATCTAATTAATATTGAATCTGATTATATATAACCCTCTCTCCATGTTTGTTGCATTTTAGAATAAAATAGATTAAATACACAATGTAAGGAGAGGAAGTAAGATTGTTTTAATACAAAGCCAGTTAGATTTATTCTCATGTAAGTGGTAGACAGGAAGACAAATTTATTAATTATGCTTAGTTTTCATCAGATAAGTGAATTATAGTATTCTTTTCAGATACTACAGTGCTTTATTGAAATAACTGAAATCCCCCAAGATGATTTGAATGCTCTTTTCTCCCTCTGTATCATTCCTCCATTGTGCATCCTTTATTAAACCCCTTTCTCCATTGTTTGCTTCTTCACACACACACACACACACACACACACACACACACACACACACACACACACACACACACACACACACACACACATACACACACTCTATCCCTTTCCAGTAATACTTTTTTGCAATAGCAAGCGTGATTATGTGGGGTTATATCTTTTTAAAGCCTACTTCCTTATTGTCCTGTCACACCAGTCCAGATGCATGGGTTTGTGCTATCTTACCAGCAGATGGACACACACCCAGACTTCCATGGATGTCACTCCCTATATAAGAATATAGGGCACGGGTCTGAACTAGTGTAGTAGGCAGAAGTTCCAATGGTTTCCTGGGGCGAAGGCCGTTTTGGTCTCCTTGCGAGGTTCAGGACCTGGGTCCAGCACTTACAACAGGCATCAATAAGAGGTGACTGGTCCTCTGCCCTGGTGCGTCCTAATCATTGGGGCAGGATTCCACCAGTCATGCAGCGTAAGATCCTTTCAGAGGCACTCCCTCCCCCCCCCCCCCCCCCAACCGCATGATACACAGACAATTGTAATATGCTTACACAGGCACTGCTCTAACTGGCTGGGTTTTTATTTGGCAGACTGAAGAAGTAGCAACAGCAGCAGCAGCAAAAAAAAAAAAAAAGACAGACTATAGTAATAGCCTCTTGGCACTGCCCCTCTCAGCACATCTCCCCTGCCAGGAACTGCAGAGGTCGCAGCCACGAAGGACCTTGTTGTAGCTAGCAGCATCGGGCATGCCTCTCTTTCAAGGGAGGATCAGGCAGTCTGAGCAGTGCAGGGGTTGCACAGAGGCTGTAGGTGCTGGCACCAGTGCAGTGCTACTGGTTCTGTGTGTTACTTTTGTGATGGAAGTGATAAGACGGCTCACGGGCCTAAGAATAACAGAGTTGGCACAGAGTGGAAGCAGGGAGACTTGACTTCTATGGGGCCTGAATTCATGGACTGTGTGTCAGGAGCTGTGCCAGGCCCATCCCCCCCCCCCCCCCCCCCCATGCTTGAATCTTCAGTGGTGAGAGGCGGGTATTTTGGGACCTCAGTGTGCTACCGATGTTGGCTTCGCAGGCTGTTTCTGCCAATCTTCCTGGGCTGCCTTTTGCTCCCAGGATCTGCCTTCTTTAAAAAAAAAAAAAAAAAAAAATGTCCTTTCTTGCTGGAACTGTTTTTTTGTGTTCTATTTTTTCACCTTGGATTTTTATTTATATGATGAGCCAGGCTTACTAGTTCATGAGGCACTGTCTGAGGGGGGATGGGTTCCAGCTTTTCTGCCCCCCCCCCCCCCCCTCAGAGGGTTTCCTGGGCTTATCTCTCCTCCCAAATTATGGCTCTGGGTCTGGCTGCTATGAAATGTAGATGAGGAGGATTCCTTCGGCAGTCTGCCTAGATTAGTCTGGGAGAGCTGTTCATGCAAAGCCAGAGTCATTCAATATCTAGAATCCTGGATTGGTTAGTGAATGTTGCTAAGAGCAATCTGGTGCCCTCCGAGTCCATGGAGAATCTGAGTCTGGTTTGACAGCAGAGTGGGCAAGGTATTCATGATCTGTGTACATGGTTTACAGCTTGTACCCACACATCTGGGTAGGTTGGGAATGATCTCACTCTCAAATTTTCTTCTCATGTCCTCAATATTTGAATTGTGTCGAAGCATCTGCATCTGGAGTTCATAGGATATATAATACTATATGTATGGGCAACATATCGAAATATGCTTGGAAAATCTTTATCAGGCTAGTGGTACCTAATATAGGGCCTCATTTTCCAATATCGCAGTGGTAACGCATGAGGGGGCGTGTCCTATGCAAATAAGGCATTTTTCGTGCAGTGGGGAAACATCGCCGCACGCGATGTTTTCGCCATTCGCGGCTCCCACCTACTAACTCTGGGTGGGGATTAGGTACGAGCGTCGGGGGTTGGGGGCCACTTTCGCATTCCACATGAGACGTACGGAAAGAACAGTGGTCTCTAGTGAAGATTTGCTGGCCGTCGGAGTGAGGAAACTCACTCCAAGAAGAGATTTGGGCTACATTCTCTCCACCTAGCTTGTTGTTGCCCAGGTAGAGTGTCCATCAAGCTATTAGGGTTGTGATCCCAGTGGGGGTATTTGTTTTGGTATAGAGATGTTATAGTGTTTGCACGGTTTCCAGTGGATGAACCCTGCTACCTTTCTGTATACAGGTTATCCATGTGGGCTGGGATTTGGAAGCACACTCACAAGAGCAGGGCAGGAGCTGGTTATATCTTCTGCCGAGTCAGCCACCAACCCTGCAGGTTGAGCCCTTGGGTTCTGGGGGGCCAGTAGGGCTTAACTGGACAGGCTGGACAAGGTAAATCAAGCACAGGACAGGCTGGAACTTGAGATCAGACAGGCTGGGCATTGGGGGTTGAGACAGACTGGAAGCAGAGGTCTGGGTATTGATACAGGGGAGAAGCATAGGACTGGATACTGGAACAGACTGAGGACTTGGATGTAAAAACAAGCAAGCAGTTGAGGACTGGATACTGGGAAATGAAAGGAACTGATACAAATGTAGGCTGGGCAGGGACTGGGCTGGATACAGACATGGGCTTGGGTAAGTAAAACTGGAGATGGATGGATGGATATTATTTGATATTTGGTTTTTATTATGTGTGTCATTTTATTGTAAATCGCATAGACCGTTTTGTGTTAAGCAAATAACAAATCTTAATAAATGAAATGGATGCTGGGGACTGGGCAAGGCAGGAGACGACAAGGCGGACCAGGGCAGGATTTAGACAAGGATAGGAACAGAGAAGGACAACACAGAACACTGAGGCCCAAAGGCAGCAACACACAAGGCACAAAGGTTGCTAAGAATGAGGCCCGGAGGCCACTAGTTGTAAGGTAAGGCCTGAGTAGGCCACAGGGAAGGGCCAAGGAGACAGAAGGTCTGGAGGCCACAAAGCAAGGAAAACCTAAATAGGCCACAAGGCAAGGAGTAAGATACAGGAAAGCATAGAACAAGGTAAGAGTGGCCAGGTCAGAAAGCCAAGGGTGACTCCATGAAATGGCATCTAGGGTCTGGCAAGGCAGAGTTAAATGGAGCTGGGCAAGGCTGGAGATGAAGCTCGTTGAGGAACCCTGGCAGAGAGGAGGCTGCACCACAGGCTGAGTCAGGCGGCCAGTGAAGAAGAGATGGCTCTGTTAGCTCGGCACAGAGCTGATTGTTATTACAGCAGATTGGATCAGGGCATGGTGAGGCTGCATGGCAGGCAAAACCGTGATACAAGGCATTTGACATCATCATGTCACAACCAGCAATAAAAGGTGTAAGAGTTTCCAGTTCTGTTATACAGAATCTGCTTTTGTCCGTTTTACCGTGTTTGGTTTTCTATGCTGGCTGTGAACCATCTTGCCTATAGACCACTATCCTGTGCTGTCGTCATCAATCTCTCATCCTTAGGCATGAGTTCACTCTCCCTAGCCATTGTGTCAAATCTTGATTCATGCAGGGTTAATGAAGTAACCCTTTCAACTTGTCACTGTATTTGTGCTTCTGTCAGTTAGCTTTCTTTCGGGCCAATACAGTTCAGTGCGCTCCAGTGGAGTGCACTGTTAACGCGCATTTTCGATGCGCTAGCTTTACCCCTTATACAGTAAGAGGTAATAGCGCGTCAAAACGCCTGGCCAACCCCCCCCCCCCCCCAAACTAATAGCGCCCGCAACATGCAAATGCATGTTGATGGCCCTATTAGTTATTCCTGCGTGATCCAGAAAGCAAAATGTGCAGCAAAGCCGCACATTTAACTTTAAAAAATTAACGCCTCCCGGCGCCGGGGAAGTGTACAAAACAGAAAAAAACCGCTTTTCTGTACACCCTCCTATTTAGGTTTCCATAGCGATATTAAGTCAGAGGCCCCAAAATTTTAAAAAAATTTAAAATTTAAAATCTGCCCGTGGGTTGGAAGACGGATGCTCAATTATGCCGGCGTCCGTTTTCCGAACCCGTGACTGTCAGCAGGTTTGAGAACAGACTCCGGCAAAATTGAGCGTCGGCTGTCAAACCCGCTGACAGCCGCCGCTCCTGTCAAAAAAGAAGCGCTAGGGACGCACTAGGGCCAGCTCTTACTGTATCGGCCTGTTTGTTTGCTGGTCTTATTCTTTAAAGAGTTTTTTCTCTTGTTTTGCAAAATCTTTTGCTTTTTTCCCCCGTGTTAGGGGGTGGATTCTCAGTAATTGCTTTTATTTGCTGAAATGATTGTCTGAGTTTAAGAATGGAGACTATTGGTCCTTGTTCACTTTCATACTTCAGTACTATTTGGGCATTTGGGTCCAATGATGCCATTAAGTGTGCCTGAAGGCCTTTGATGGTAGCTTTGTATGTGTACTTTAATTTCAGTGAGACCCATACCTCACTCAGCTCTAGGAATGAACAACCTTGACATACACTGGTTCCTCTAGATTTCCTTATGGGCATGGAAGAGCTTTCTTGTTCTTGCATCCAACTGTTCAAGATATTTATGGTGCCAGTCCACTGCTCCAAGCTGTATGAGAGTGCAGGCATTGGAAGCCGATTAATAGTTTTTTATCTTATTCCATGCTGCTAAGGCACATTTCAGTATTGGCTTCAGTCTCCTATAGTAGTCCTTATTGATCTTTTCTCACAGTACTTTATGCCAGATTTTTCTACCTTTCTGCTCCAGTTTCTTTATTCTGCAGTCTTTACTCAGGAAGATGTTTTTAGTTTTGTTTAATTTTCCTCTAAGAAAGATCACCTGCACACATTTGTCCAGTCCAAATGTCATCCTCATGTCATCTTGGAAACGCTTCACTACCTGGAATTGTTCTGCTAAATGAGCATTGCAAGATCGATAGAGTTCCAAGTCATCTACAAATAGGTGAGATGCCACTGGTTGGGGATTGGTAGTTCTAAGATTAATTTCATAACCCAAGGAATAAGAGTACTCTGCTCATTTAGCACCAGACAGAACAAAATTGGTGACTGGAATCTTCCTGAAATATTCCTCGCTGGATCTTAATGTTTGGAACAACAAATTGTCCATGTTCATAATTCAAAAGAAGTGTAGTTTGCCACATTTTCATAATAAATTTGATGTACTTGATCAGTGCAGAGTTCACGACGACATCTCAAGGGAGGATGCTATCAAAATGTTCTGTATAATTTTTTTTTTACTGTCAATCCATGCTGTACTGAAGGTTTGACAATTTGTACAACTGGTCATAATGGTTTTATTCAGCCTCAACTGGTCTTTAGTTCCATATGCTCCTGTTCTGTTGCCGAGACATTATGAGAGCCAGTGTGTGCGGGTTATAAACTTTTTAATTAAAATAAACATCTATTCATCAGTGTAAAATACAGACCTCCATCGCAAATAGAAGAAATAGGGATTTAATGGAGGATCTTCATAAAATTGCTATGTAAGGGGAGGTGCTGTTACTAGGTGACTTTAATCTGGATGTTAATTGGGACATTTTGATTGTGGTGTCTTCTAGAAGCAGGGAGATCCTGGATTCCATGCAGGGAAAACTGGTAACAAAACCCACCCAGGAGGGGGGGCGGTACTGGATCTGGTGGCCAGCTTTTATGATGTTTAGGATCCAGTTATCACCAGATGGTATGGTTCAGTATTAAGAGTGCAGGCAGTGAAGATTCATTCAAAGATAAGGGTCCAAAACTTCACTAAAACTAACTTTGTTAAAATGGAGGAGTACCTCAAGGAGTTGTTAGCTGGATGGGACAACCTAGGGGAAGCAGAAGAGCAGTGACAAAACTAAAAGGAGATGTAAGGGCAAGGGACCTTTTTGTTAGAAGAGTAAATAAAGGAAAGAGGAAAAAGAGGCCGCTCTGGTTTTTTAAATAAGTAGCTGAAAAAGGTAAGGGAGAAAAGGTTAGCGTTGGTAAACTACAAGAGATCACAGAAAGAGGAAGACAGGTGACAATATCTGGTAAAGCTAAGAGAAGATGGGGAAAGTCAGGAATGCACATGGAATAAAAATAGCAAATATGATAAAATGGGTGGTGACAACTTGATTTTTTTTTACATATGTTTATGATAGGAAGAAGTGCAAAAGTGGTATTGTGAGACTCTGAGATGAAGGGGAAGAATAGGTAGAAGCTGAGGAAAAAGCCAAATTGTTTAACAGATATTTCTGTTTGGTGTTCACCTTGGAAAGGACCAGGAGCAGGACCACACAAAATGAATACAAATAGGATTGGAAGTGAAGTAAACGTCCAATTGATTTTCAGAAAAATGTGTTTGTGAGGAGCTAACTAAACTTAAAGTAGATAGAGCGATGGGGCCAGATTGGGTACATCTGAGGGTTTTAAGAGAACTTAGAGAAGTTCTGGAAGGTCCACTGTTTGACCTTTTCAATGCTGCTTTAGAGTTGGGAATAATTCTGGAGGACTTGATGGGTGAATGTGGTTCCTATTCACAAAAGTGGATGTGAGGAGGAGGCTGGGAACTCTTGGTTGGTTAGCCTGAGGCTTGTGATGAGCAAATTAATGGAATTGCTGCTAAAACAGAGGATAGGGCAGTTTCTGGAATCCAATGGATTACAAAATCCGGGGCAGCATGGCTTTACCAGAGATAAGTCTTTTTAGATGAATCTGATCAATTTTGTTTGCTTGGATGACCAGAGAGTTGGATCAAGGGAGAGCGCTAGACATAGTGTATTTGGATTTCAGTAAGGTCTTTGATACTGTTCTGTATAGGCAACATAAATAGAGAGCCTTTGGTATGGGCCCTAAAGTAACTAACTGGGTTAGAAACTGGTTGAGTTGGAGATGACAGAGGATAGTGATAAATGGAATTCGCTCTGAGGAGAGGGACTTTACTAGCGTTGTGCCACAGGAATTAGTCCTTGGACTGGTTCTTTTCAAAGTTTTTGTGAGCAACATTGAAGCGGTATTATTGGGAAAAGTTTTTGTCTTTTTGCTGATGCTACCAAAATGTGCAACAGATTGGACAGACAGGAAAGTATGGAAAACGTGAGAAGGAATCTAGCAAAGCTTGTGGAATGGTATAGGTTCCTGCAACTAAGATTTAATGCTAAAACATACAGCCATGCATTTGGGCTCCAAAAACCTAAGGGAGCGGTACAGTATAGGGCTGAAATTCTTCTAAGCACGAAAGAAGTGTGGGGATATGGTGGTGCATATCTGATGATCTTGGGTGGCCAAACAAGGAAATAAAGCAATTGGCAAAAGCCATGAAAACGATTGGACCATAGGGAGAGGAATCTTCAGCAGAAAAAGGGAGGTGATAGTGTCCCTGTATAAATCCCTGGTGAGACCTCATTTGGAATACTGGGTTACAAGTCTGGAGACTGCATCTTCAGAAGGATATAAACTGGTTGGAATTTATCCAAAGGGTAGCTAACAACATGATTAGTGGTCTTCATTCTAAAACATATGGGGATAGACTTAAAAATCTAAACATGTATACCCTGGAGGAAAGGTGGGATAGGGGAAATATGGTATAGACATTTAAATACCTCCAAAGTTTCTATGCAGAAGCGGTGGGTTTCCTTCAAAGGAATGGATATTCTAGAACATGGGGTCATGGGATCATGGTGAAAGGGGATAGACTCAGGAGTAATCTAAGGAAATATTTCTTTACAGAGAATGTAATGAAAGCATGGAACAGCCTTCCTGTAAAGGTGGTGAAAACAAGGGTAATATCTGAATTCAAGAAGACATGGGGTAAAAACAGAGGATATCTGAGGGAGTGGCAGAGATTGTAAAGCTGAGCAGTCTCTCAGGTTTGTTGGGCTTGGGTTGGATGCAGTGTATTGATGATTGGTCATGATGATTTGAAAGGTCTGTTTGGTCTCATTTTGTTAGGAGTGTTGTGGGTGGATCCCTGGACCTGTGGCAGATGACCACGCCCCCGGGGGAAGATCCCGAGAGGGACCACCGGTCAGGCTCAGAGTTAGGAGACAGACACACACTAGTTTTTTTATTAGACAGTATACTGAACCACCAGAGGTGGCAGTAGTGAGCTGGAATGCCCGGCTGGGCTGTAGTCCCTCAGATACTGGAACAGCGATCCCTGGAGGCTGAGCTGTAGAGAAACTGAAATATAGTGAGTAGGCAGGGTATGCAGAGTTCATGTACCTGATGGTAACACTTACACAATGTCTCATAGAGGCCCAGAAGCTGGAATGTAAAGGCCCTCGAGGAGCAAGTACCTGGTTCCAGGGAAAGCTCTGAGAGAGCAATGGTAACTCACTGATGTAGTTGACAGTGGTGACTTCCAGGCAGAAGAGAATACGGAGCAAGTCTGGGAACGAGGGCCCTCGAGGAGCGAGTACCGGTTCCAGACTGTCACCTGAAAAACAAAAAAGAGAGCGAGGCCCCCCAAGGAGCGGGTACCCCTGGTAAGTCCGAGGAGGCAGAGTAGCTTAGGTAGAGTAACCCGTTGCTAACTCAATCTGTTAGCAAATTCTAAGACCTTATATATCCGTTATGGGTGACGTCATCTCAGGGGGATGCCCCTGAGGTTCGCGCCATTGCTGGTACTTCAGTCGGGGCCGCGCGCGTGCCCCTAGGCCTCCAGGAAACATGGCGGGTTGCAGCGTCTAGCCGGTCCGGGGATGCCGGAGGACTTCGGCAGAAGGACGCCGCGGCAGCCAATCTTCCCGCGGGCGAAGAGGGAGGCGCCAAAGAGGTAAGGAGGGCAGAGAGAGGGCGTCGGGAACCGACGGACACAACACATTTTTTTTACAGTGGATGAGGTCTGTTGCATTACTGGATTTGCTTTCTTCTGTAGGTTTTGTAGTATGCTGTGAGGTGGTAGTCTATGAGCATAGAGGTTTGCAGATCTTGTATTTTATATCAAGAGATTACCTTTTGGTCCTCATGACAAGTTCTCCTTTTAATTTAGACCAAATGGAGGTCAGTTCGTGCCAGGTTATTGTGTTGGATATTTTTATTCAGTACAACAAGAAGTTCCAAAATTAATGGAGTGTACTTTCCAAAGCATTGCGTGGTCAGGCCATATTTATGCATCTGAAAAAAAACCAAAACCCAACCCCTGTCTGAATCCTCATCTTCTCTGACATATCCTGAATTTATTAAGGGAAAACACACACATACCATAGTCAACTTTTTTACTTCAGAAAGTAGGATAAAAATAGATACTGTCATCACTGCCCTATTTATAGATGTTATGCCAATCTTTATTAAGTACTGGTCATAAACCCTTCTTAGAATAGTCCTGGGACTCACCTCATGCAGGACCTCCCATAATAACAGTCTCAAAGTAAAATGTTTATAGAATTTGATGGGGAGCTCTGAGCCATCTGGTACTCACTGTTCTTGATCTGTGGTCTTCTCCATGTTGGGCTGGTATAGTTGCCTTGGCTGTACTGTGAGTCTCCTTGAATTCTTAGTTTCTTCCAGCAACAGCTTTTTCCTCTGTAAGAGAGCTTTGAGAAGGTATTCTATGAAGCCAGACTAGTTTGGTGGTAGTGAAGAAATAGAAAGATAATTGTAGCACAATGAGATTGCATTGTTCAGATGTTTAGAAATAGTCAAGGCAGTTGAAATGCTAAAAAATATGTTCAAAGTGGACCAGTATGTTAAAGGTCAGCATTCAGTTTTGTTTCTGCCTTCTGGTTTCAATTTACAAGAAATCATGTGACTTACAAAAATCCAGTCTTATTAACATATATGAGATAAAATTATAATACCAACCAACTGGAAAATGTCATGCAAACAAACAAACCAACCAATTAGTGTGTAAGTTTAAAGACAGTGACATATTTAACTGAGTGTAACAGCTTAGAAGATCAGGGCTGGTGTTTACTCTATGTTGCTTGATAAGCACTTCTTCTAAGATGTCTTATAAAAAGATTTTTCCCTTACTGGCTGTTGGCATTCAGTGTTTATTTGCACCTCCAGCAGTCCAAGCAGCAGTTTCTCTGTCTCTATGGTTATGGTTAAAGTTTATTTATCTGCCGCCCCTGACAGGGGCAGCTCACGACAAAACATACACAATAAAACATATGTAAATAAACATAATAAAACAACATAAAATAAGCATCACTAACATAAAAAGGAGAGAGAACAGCTTTTAAACTAAATCAAATGGGAAAGCCGACAGTCGCTCAGCAGCACATGGTTCAAAGGGAGGTATCTTCAAAGGATACTAATGAAGCATTAGAGTTAGGGCATCCCAACCGAGAGATTCCAATAATAAGAAAAGTAGTCCAAGTGCCTATAATTAAAAACTCACCTGAGCTAAAAGATTCCAATTTATCCCTGTCAACTGAAAAGCAGAATGTTAATACAAACCAAAAACACATTATGAAATGTTTGTATGCTAATGCCAGAAGTCTAAGAAGTAAGATGGGAGAAGTAGAGTGTATAGCAGTGAATGATGACAGATTTAATTGGTAACTCAGAAACATGGTAGAAAGAGGTTAACCAATGGGATAGTGCTATACCAGGGTACAAATTATATTGCAATGACAGAGGAGCATCTTGGTGGCGGGGTGGTGCTTTATGTCCAGGAAGGATAAAAATCCTGCATGTGACTAAATGAACAATAGAATCTTTATGGGTAGAAATCCCTTGTGTTTTGGGGAAAAGTATTATGATAGGAGTATTCTACCATCCACCTGGCCAAGATAGTGAAACGGACAGTGAAATGCAAAGAGAAATTAGGGAAGCTAACCAAATTGGTAGTGCAGTAAGAATGGGAGATTTCAATTACCCCAATATTGACTTGGTAAATGTAACATCAGGACTTGCAAGAGAGAGAGTTCCTGGATGGAATAAGTGACAGTTTTATGGAACAATTGGTTCCGGAACAGAAGAGAGGGAGCAATTTTAGATCTAATTCTCAGTGGAGCACAGGACTTGGTGAGAGAGGTAACGGTGGAGGGGCTGCTTGGCAATAGTGATCATAATATAATCAAATTTGAATTAATGACTGGAAGGGGGACAGTGTGCAAATCCACGGCTCTCATGCTAAACTTTCAAAAGGAAAACTTTGAGAAAATGAGAAAAATAGTTAAAAAAAAAAAAAAATCTGAAAGATCCCGCTACAAAGGGTAAAGAGTGTGCAACAGGCGGGGACATTGTTAACCCTCCCCCCCCCCAAAAAAAACCCCATTTTAGAAGCGTAGTCCAGATGTATTCCACTCATTAAGAAAGGTGGAAGGAAAGTCAAACGATTACCGGCATGGTGAAAAAGTGAGGTGAAAGAGGCTATATTAGCCAAAGGATCAAATATCAAACATTGGAAGAAGGATCCATCAAAAGAAAATATGATTAAGCATAAGCATTGGCAAGTTAAATGTAAGACATTGATAAGACAGGCTAAGAGAGAATTTGAAAAGAAGTTGGCCGTAGAGGCAAAAACTCACAGTAAAAACTTTTTAAAATATATCTGAAGCAGAAAGCCTGCGAGGGAGTCCATTGGACTGTTTAGATGATGGAGGGGCTAAAGGGGCAGTTAGAGAAGATAAGGCCATCTTTGCTTCAGTGTTTACTGAAGAGGATGTTGGGGAGTTACCTGTTCCAGAGACTGTTTTCAAGAGTAATGGTTCAAATGAACTGAACCAAATCATTGTGAACCTGGAAGATGTGGTAGGCCAGATTGACAAACTGAAGATTAGTAAATCACCTGGATTAGATGGTATACACCCCAGGGTTATGAAAGAACTGAAAAAAAAAAAAAGAACTTTCAGACCTATTTTAATTACTTTGTAACCTCTAATCATTAAAATCATCCATTGTACATGAAGATTGGAAGATGGCCAATGTAACCCCAATATTTAAAAAGGGCTCCAGGGGTGATCCCGGGAAACTATATACCAGTGAGCCTGACATCAGTTCCAGGAAAAATCATGGAAACTGTTATAAAGAAGAAAATCACAAAACATTTAAATAGACATGGTTTAATGGGACACAGCTAGCATGGATTTACCCAAGGGACATCTTGCCTCCTAAATCTCCTACATTTTTTTGAAGGGGTGAATAAACATGTGGACAAAGGTGAACCTGTAGATGTGTATTTGCATTATCAGAAGGCATTCAACAACTCATGAGAGGCTTCTAAGATAACTAAAAAGTCATGGGATAGGAGGCGATGTCCTTTTGTGGATTGCAAGCTGGTTAAAAGACAGGAAACAGAGAGTAGGATTAAATGGTCTGTTTCACAGTGGAAAAAGGCAATGGGGTGCCTCAGGGATCTGTACTTGGAACAGTGCTTTTGAATATATTTATAAGAAAACATAAGAAAATGCCATACTGGGTCAAACCAAGGGTCCATCAAGCCCAGCATCCTGTTTCCAACAGTGGCCAATCCAGGCCATAAGAACCTGGCAAGTATCCAAAAACTAAGTCTATTCCATGTAACCATTGCTAATGGCAGTGGCTATTCTCTAAGTGAACTTAATAGCAGGTAATGGACTTCTCCAAGAACTTATCCAATCCCTTTTTAAACATCGCTATACTAACTGCACTAACCACATCCTCTGGCAACAAATTCCAGAGTTTAATTGTGCGTTGAGTAAAAAAGAACTTTCTCCGATTAGTTTTAAATGTGCCCCATGCTAACTTCATGGAGTGCCCCCTAGTCTTTCTACTATCCGAAAGAGTAAATAAATGATCTAGAAAGGGATACGACGAGTGAGGTGATCAAATTTGCGGATGATACAAAATTATGCAGAGTAGTTAAATCTCAAGCGGATTGTGATAAATTGCAGGAGGACCTTGCGAAACTGGAAGATTGGGCTTCCATATGGCAAATGAAATTTAATGTGGACAAGTGCAAAGTGATGCATATAGGGAAAAATAACCCTTGCTGTAGTTACACAATGTTAGGTTCTGTCTTAGGAGTTACCACCCAGGAAAGAGATCTAGGCGTCATAGTGGATAATACATTGAAATCCTCGGCTCAGTGTGCTGTGGCAATCAAAAAACAAACAATGTTAGGAATTATTAGGAAGGGAATAGTAAATAAAACAATGGATGTCATAATGCCTCTGTATCGCTCCATGATGAGAATGCATCTTGAATATTGTATATAATTCTGGTTGCTGCATCTCAAAAAAATATAGTTGCATTGGAGAAAGTGCAGAGACGGGTGACCAAAATAAGGGGCATGGAATTGCTGCTCTATGAGGAAAGGCTAAGGAAGTTAGGACTGTTCAGTTTGGAGAAGAGACGCCTCAGGGAGATATGATAGAGGTCTACAAAATCATGAAAGGACTTGAACAGGTGCATGTAAACTGGTTATTTACTCTCTCAGATAATAGGGGGCATTCCATGAAGTTAGCAAGTAGCTCATTTAAAACAAATCAAAGAAAATTCTGTTTCACTCAGTGCACAGTTAAGCTCTGGAATTCATTGCCAGAGGATGTGGTTACAGCAGTTAGTATAAGTGGGTTTAAAAAAGGTTTGGATAAGTTCCTAGAGGAAAAATCCATAAACTGCTATTAATTAATAAGCAATAGTAGCTTGAGATTTAGTTAATGCTTTGGTACTTGCCAGGTACTTGTGACTTGGATTGGCCACTGTTGGAAACAGGGTACTGGGCTTGATGGACCCTTGGTCTGACCCAGTATGGCTTGTCTTATGTTATGTTCTTATAGGTAAATAAACATAATAAAACATAAAATAAGCATCACTAGCCGTAGGGTGATAATTCACAATAAAAGTGACATCCAGTTCAATCCCATCTCTTGACAACAGGTCAGAACTGTAGGCTGACCTTTTTAAAGCTGCTTTAATTTGTTGACTTTCTTAGCTGACTGTAGCCAGGAGGGTCTCATCTCTTGTCCTCATTCCCAGAACCCTGCCCCTAGGAATCCAACATAAACATTAGTCAGCTTTTGTAAACTACCTCTACTGTGCTGTCTCTCTCTGGAGGCCATTTGTAATTATAACTAAGTTGGCTTTCTGCTATGTTCTCTTTATAATTGCAGGGTCTATTGGTCCTATCACAATTCTATTGCATGGTTAAATGGTAGTTTTATCCCTGATGCAAGGGTTGAAGAGGCTAGTAGTTTGTTCATAGGCACTGATTATGTGGGTCAGTGTTGTCTTTGGCTGGTGCCATTGTGACTTTATAAGTAGAGATAAGAGGCATTCACTCAGTCTACTTTTTCTCTCTATATTGAAGCAAGCTTTTTATGGCATGTTCCATTTTTCTGTTAGTCTGGCAGTGTAGCCTTACTAAATGAAGCTGTGCGGAAAGAGGTGAAGTCGTATTTCCTGTTTGATTTGATTCAATTATTATTTGTCATCACCTCCCATTTAGACTATTGCAGCCAGCTCTTCACAGGTCATCCAGTTTACCATGTTCAGCCACTGTTCAAAATTTAGCTGCATGACTTCTTTCATCAGTGTCGCTTCATCCATATGATACCTATTCTCAAGCCACTACATTGACTCCGTCCGCTTCTGCATACAGATGAAACTTCCCTTATTCCCCTAAAAGTGCATTCATTCTGAAGCTCCTCACTAGCTCTCCTCTCATCTGTGGTGCAGTCATTAATAAAAAAAAAAAAAATACTTGGATCTAGACAAGCTTAAAAATTTACTGCCCACTATTAAATATCCCCTTCCTAAGGAAACTTAAAGAACAGTTAGTATGAGCTCAGCTAAATGGATGACTAAGAGAAAAAACTGGCTGGACCCATAGGTTCAGAAAAGGCATGGATCAGAGAAAGTCCTCATCGCCTTATGAGATGATCTCCTGAAATATCATTATTTAAAAGCCAGGTGGCAGTTCAGGTGTTACTGGATTTCTCAGCAACCTTTGATACTGTGTATCATGATATTACAGCAAGGTCTTAACCTAGTTCAACTCCTTTCTGTTGGACAGGCAACAATTGCATATCTGCATCCTGAACTGTGGGGGTCCCTATAGATTCTATGCTTTCTTTCTTTCAATACTCTACAGCATTTACCTAAAACACAGGCACAGCTGATTCAAATCTTTGACACAAGGGCCTGCATCTATGTGGATAATGTACACCTGGTACCTCCAATGGATCCAGATCCATCAACAGCTATAAATAAACTAAGCACGTGTCTTGCAGATGTTCAAGATTGGATAAAAACCCCCCCCAAAACTCCATTTGAATCCCGTCAAAACGAAGGCCCTGTGGATACAGAAGAAGCACAAACAAATTCCTGACCTGAAAAGCCCGTTTGGAACCTATGAAGGTCCGCAGGTAAAAGGACTCTGAACGCGCCATGCCGCCACAAATCCAAGCAACAGTAAAGAGCTTCCAGCTTCAGCTATGTAACTTATGGAGACTGCACCCGCTGGTCAAGAAATCACACCTACTCACAAAGGTTCGTAACCGCATGACTGAACCCCTGCAAAGCACCGTACAAGGGTTTAACAGATGAAGCCCTCCACAAACTCCATTTAATACAGAGCTCTGCTGCAGGTATCGCAGAAGAATGCAAACTGCATGACCATATCGCACCTGTACTACACAAGGTATGCCGGCTGCCAGAAACATACAGCACAAAATTCAAAATTCTCACCCTGACTTACCAGGCTCTAAGAGGAGATGAGGAACGGATCTCTTCATACTTACCTCCTTATACATTCATGCCATTAAGATCCACACACAGAGCAACCTCATATACATGAGAGCTCAGAAGAACAGAGACGTGAAATCGGAGCAGCACCTGCCTTTTGGAGCTGCTTCTCAGAAGAGTTCCGACAAATACGTGACTACTCCAGGATCAGAAAACAGGGTTTTTTATTTATCAAGTTTTTAATGCTAAGCCCGGAATCCAAAGCTGCTAAGTGGACTATGGGAAACTGTATTGGCATTTCACCTTGAATTGCCTTAAACATGCTGCTGCAATCCAGAGTTGTGCAGTGGAACTACCTATTAGAGCTTAAGCATCATTGTTGATCTAGTTAGACTGGAGGTGCTCTCCAATCTATCAGAATGTATAGTGATATTGCTGCCACTCAAAACTGTTACACTTTGTAACGTGAAGCTACAAATGACTTTTGTAAGCTAATTCTCTAATATGCTATAACCTGCTTGTCATGGGTCACTGCCTGCACCTTGTATAGTTTACTGACAGTTCTCTGGGACCCATTGCTCAGAGCCGGCCACTTGTAGTAAAACGCATGGAATAAAGTTGCATCAGTGTTCACTTCATATTTACAGTTTTCAGTTCTGGTCCTGAGACACTAGAATCACCGCAGTAGGCCAGCCTGATTCCCAGGGACTGTATAGTACTTACTTCCCAACTGTACCTTTTCTGATTCAAAATCCCTAACCAAAGGCTGTGGGCATCTGGGTCTTGGTGAGCCCTCACTCTTCTCTTTTGTTGAAGCCATGCTGTTTCTTTGCAGTAGCTGTGTGCAGTTAAGCCTCCGCTGAGTCTCCCAATTAGTAATGCACCTTTTCTGTGGCTGCTGTCCGCCAAGGATCGCCAAACGAAATTTCTCAGCTGCCCCGTGCTTCCTCTTCCTTCTGGCTGTACAGTTCCCTAGCCAACTCTTGTTCACTTTCTCTTTCCGCCTTAAGGCAATGTTTCCCCCGCAGCTCCCTCTGCCTTCTGGATCACCTTAACTGTCCTGTCTGTCCAGGCTGCTTCTGCCTGCGTGAAACCCTGCTTTCATCACACCGCTTTGAGTGAATTTTGTATTCAAAAAGCTGGTAAATAAATCCATGCAATAAATACCTAAATCTCCCCCTACACTCCTCTTTGTGAACTCCGCTTGTCAGGCAAGTCGCTCTTACCTATTCCCTTCTCCATCTCTGACTCTGCCCTTCCTAAATTTGACATGCTTTTTTTTTTTTTTTTTTTTCTTCAAACCAGTCTAAAACCTCACTTTTTGAGGCTTCTTTTAAATCTTGACCCCTGATTAATTTTCTTAAGAAATTAATTTCCTTTTCTCTTATATTTATCCTGATTGGCCTGTTAGTTGTATAGAGAAGGCACTGTCTTTTTTTTTTTTTGTTACAGCAAGTAACGCAATAGAAAAGTAGTATTAGTGGTATATGATAGTCTCGCTGAAGATTGCTGATTCCTTTGTGTGGCTGGGTTGAAAAGCTAGATTTCTGTAGTTAGTTCAGACTTTGTGGACCTGCTTTTTAGCTTGCAGTTTTGATGTGGTCGCCGCCTTTATTGCTTATAATGGTGTCAAAGCCCTCTAAAGGACCAGACTTTCTTATATTTTTTTCAAGTCTCCATTTTGAGATTTTCCCCTCTGATTTTCTTCAGTTTTTCCATCTGGTGGGAGCATGAGCAAGCACAAAAGACTTCAAAGTTTCCTCTAAATTTATATAAATCTGGTTTCTTTTAAGACTGTTGTAAAGATTTATAAGCATGTGCTGCAACCTGTGGGCTGACCCCTTCCCTCTCTGTCCTAGACAGACAATGCTATAGAAAATTATCACTTATTTTATCTTTATATATGACCCGATAAGCCCAGGAGTTCACAACCCTTTGTCTCAGAAAAGAGATTTATTGTAAGGCAGCTAGATTACCATAGAAAACACTCATACATTAGCGATCTTGGAAGCTTATAATAAATCCTTAGCACAGAATATATTTATACTGATTAGCTTGGCAGGTATGAAGAAATTGGCAGATGCATAACACATCGCATTAGCTTGGACTTGCATATAATTTTACCAAACAGTCGTAGCTTCCTAACCCCGAACGTGGCAGGAATAGAAGCCCAGCCTCAGCAGTTTGAAGATTCTTTGTCTCCAAGCTGCGAGAGAAGCTTAAGAAAGCGATCTCTGTCACTGTGAAGGAAGCTGGAGTTCATGAAGGCTGTCTCTTGTCACTGGAAGCACACGTTGGTCTCTTGGTTCACTCGCTGGCTTTGGAGAGGATGTGTCTAATCCCTGGAGAAGAAAAAGACAAGTTTGACTCTGGCTACTAGGTGGCAAACAGGATGCTGGATGGCAGGGAGGGGCCGAGTGACTCTGTGTCGTCATCTTGATGATGCGAATGGATCTTGATAGCCGAGCCCCTCTCCCTTGCTGTTTTTAAGAGCCAGGGTATGCATATTCTGGAGCTCAACCGCCATTTTTGAATGCCCGCGTGAGCACAACTTTGTGAGGTAACTCGTTTCCCTGAGGCAGATGTTAATCCTCCGAAATACGGGCCTGTGTCTAATGGGTGACATGTCCTGGGCGCAGCTTTGTTGAATGTAGTCTGTGGCAAATCAGCCACGTCTCTCAAGCTAAGTATAGGGTAGATGACTGACAGATTTATTTATTTGTTTGTTTGTTTATTTACTTACTTACCTACCTAATATGGTATTGATAATTTAAAATTTTTGGGGGTGAGGTCTAAAAATTGTCTCGAACCAGCAAATGACCGAAAAATTTGGTTTCTAACACTGAAGCCCATTGCGTGGCAAGAGACGGTAGATTGTACTGTTGCACTTTGATATATCTGATGCTGTGTTCGGGTAGTGTATATTGGTTTGGATGAGAATTATTTTAGAAATTTGTTTTTGATTTTTGGACCCTGGTAATTTTTTTTTGATGGTTTCATTTTGTGTGGGGGTCCTTGCTCTTTTTTTTTTTTTTTGTCTTTGGTTATTCTGGAACTCACGCAGAATAAAGTTGGGATAAAATAGAGGTCTGATTGGGTTTCTTCTGCTCTTCGAACTGCTGGAACTCCCAGCTTGACCCCCTTGAGGGTCATCAGTCCACTGTGTAACATAGAGAGAACCTGTCTGATAAATCCCCCTGTACTAATTGGCGAGTCCAGTTTCCAGGAAAAACTGAGAGCCTCAGGTCTGTCCCCACACTCGCGTATACACCTGTCCTGCATTGTCCTAGATCTCTCCCCCCCCCCCCCCCCGTTTGCCGAAAGAAGATTTCATTCTTTGAGAGGCTCCTGCCGGCCCTGCTTTAGTAATTTAAATAACGGAAGAATTTAATGATTGTGTTTATCTTAACGGCAAACTGAATTATTTACAGGATTCCTGGTACTGCTGCTCTTTAATATACTAAAAAATGAATTGAGATTGATTATATTTAAGAAAGGAATTGGTTTAGGTCAGGATTATACAGTTCTCATCCTTGAGAGCTGCCCAAGTGTCTTTCAGGATTATCAACTATAATAATTTAATAATTTTGTATTTTGAGACTGACTTTTCAGTTTTGGTTCAAAGCAGTTTACAGCATTTTTCAGCTCCAATTAGTCCCTGCCCCATAGAACTTACAATCTAAGTGGGTATCTGCGGCAACAGGAGGTAAGTGACTTGCCTAAGGTCCCAAGGAAGAGCCTGGATTTCCTGGTTCACAACCCATTGCTATAACCCAGTGGTTCTCAATCCAGGCTTCAAAACGCACCCAGCCAGTCTGACTTTCAGGATGTCCCTAATAGATATGCATGAGAGAGATTTACATACAGCAGAGGCAGTCCATTCAACTATGTTATAAATATTCATTGTGGGTATTGAGAGAACCAGACTGGCTGAGCGTACCCCAAGGACTGGGTTGAGAGCCACTGGTCTAATCATTATGAGCATCCTGAAAACAAGACTCAGCAGTGGCTTTCATGGACCAGCATTGCCTATCCCGGTGCAGACTTTGATGATAAGTGATGGGGTGCTGCTGTGGCTGCCTGGCAGCTGTTACAGCAAGCAGGCTAACTGGGTGGCATCCTGCAGGCGGTAGGGCGAGGACATTCTATGCTACATTTAATTCAGAATACATAAATTTTAGTCAACTACATATAGATGCCTTTTCAAAATTTGTCTGATTGCTTTATGTGGGTTTGAGTGGTTATTTGTGATTTTAGAAAATGGAGCATTTACGGTAGCCAATCAGCTGTGAGTTCCTCCAGACTGTTTGATACAAGAAGCCTTCATTTATTTTCTACCCATCGGTTTCTTCTGCTCTTTTGGTTTTCCAGCTCGCTCAAAAACCAGGGCGGGTGTCTGATGCCATGAGCCTTCATTCACAATCATCCATGGCTATTTTCTCCTCTTTTATATCCCTTCCAACTTATTTTAGTCCAGTTTTTGCAATGTTGAGGCCTTGGTTGAGGGCCATCTGAAAATAGTTGGTGGCACCAATCTTACCTCCTTCCTCCATTTCCTTAGGGCATTGCAGTCCCATCTACCCACTGTACACTGCTTTTTTTTTTTTTTTTTAAAGCATACATCCCCCAGCTTCAATGGACATGACCCAATCCATGTCTGCACAGGTCGATTTATATAAGAAAACCCCAATTTTTTTTTATGAAGAGAAGGTGAGAAAAAAGAATGGAAGAAAAACTATAAAACGAGTCTGGGAAATTATTGCAGGAAAAAGTTAAAATTTGTCTCTAGTTTCTTCTTTTTTTTTTGTTTTTTTTTTGACAGCCCATGATTTACCCCTCCTTTCTGTGTTCTGATGGAATGAAACTGAGAGAAATCTACAGTAGGAATCGGAAAGAAACTTAGCTCTCGGGGCTCATCAGACTATCCTTTATTTGATTAGCATGCTTAGCTTTTTTGTTGTCAAGCTAATTTTAGTTTAACTTTGCAAAGGACTCAAATCATGATTCTAAACTTTTCTTGAAACAATGCATGATTCAGTGTCTAGGACTTTACTCTTTTTCTGTTGCGCTCTTTTGGATTTCTAATGGATGTGTGCTAAAATTACTGACCATGAATTGTGTTTTTATGGTTTTGTTAAATCCTGTATCAAAAAACACATTGTTGATGAGCCACTTTTCAGGGTATGTCCTCTTCTGTACAGAACAGAAACGAGGATATTGATAAAGGGAGGGGAGGACAATGCCAATGCAAAATAAGATTGAAGTTGGAAATCTGCCAGAGACACAAATTGGGAGAAGGCTCTTTACTAATAGAGCTGTAATGGGGATCTTCCACATATAGTGTAGCGTTTCTTTGAATATTTGTTTTGGGGTGGTTTTGAATTTATTTTTGATGGCCATTCAGTTGGCCTTTTCTGGACCACTAAGGTGGTCTTGCTGGCCGAGTGCTGAAAAGGGAACGCCTTCTCCAAGATTGAATTCCTCAGTGCTGCAGGGGTTGTTGTGCGGTGCATGGCCTACATTGCGTTCTGCTCCATAAACTGATGCAAGATATTCATCTTGCATCAGTGTGGCACTGCCAGTCCATGGGACCTTAACTTCATGCTTCTGTTTAGCTGAATACTGTGGAGTTTTTAGGAACTGTCATTCATTATGGGATCTGAAATTGCCCAGTTCTTCAAATCTTTTCATTGGAGGGATCCAGATATATCATCATTTTAGCATTTCGTGTTTATTAATGGTTCAAAATAGATCTATCTCAACTGTTTCTAATAATATGGGAAAAAGCTGGTGCACACCGATTTTTAAATGTGTAAGTTTTTTGCTGGGAATGAGAGAGTTTTCAGTTTTTGTTTGTAATTTTCTTTTGTTTGTAATTTTCTTATGAAACCTTTTCTACATTTTTCCTTCCAGAAGAGGAAAAGACTTTTGTTTCTCCTAATTAGTATAGGCAGCTAATGTATGTTACTGTGTGTAATTTAGAATAAAATACTGTCATTTCTGAAATTAACTTTGGACCTAATTACTTCAGTTGCAAAGAATTTGAGCAACTGTTTTCTGACATAGGGATCCACATACATGAGAGAAATCTCTGCCCATTGTTTGGATGTGAATTTTCATGGAAGGAAGATTACTATTCTAGTGCAGTGGGCTTTTCAGTAAAAGCTGCTAAAATATAAAAATGTACATAACATTGCAGTGTACATGCTGTAAATGTTAATGAAAGGTATAATGTTGTAACATGGTAAATGATGGCAGAAAAATACCAAATTGTTGTATCCATACTGTCCAGTTGTGATTCTTTCGTTTTGAATAGATAAGCATTTAAATCCACATACTTAAATAGCAGTTTCCATTTCATCTACCTGGTCTTTCAACCCTTTCTTATGACTGCTTTACATATCAGTCTCAAGCACCATCTCCACTGGTTGCCATTTCAGGCCTCTCATTTCCTCTGATTCTTACAAGACCAACACTAATTCAAACAGCTTCCATGTCTTATTACCAAATTTTCTAATAATCCATGCAGTTAACAAAACCACAGTTCAAAACATCGGACCTCCCCATGCTTATTGAAGTTTGGGTTTTAACCATGGTCACCCCTTGCACGTTCTTCCAGCATCGTCTTGGAAGCCCATTACAATTCTAGCAGCAGTGGTATAACTGCTGCTCTGTGCAGGTTACTTCTTATCTGCTCCCATGGCCTTTGCTGCCACTAGGCCATTCTTTCACTAATTTAGGGTTGGAGAACCTCTTGTCCTTGAGGGCCGCACAGTGGTCAGGTTTTCAGACAATGCCTAATGAATATGCATTGATAGCTTTGCATGCAATTAAGGCGCTGTATATGTATATCTATCACATGCATATTCATTAGGGATAGTCTAAACACCTGACCAGTATGTGGCCCTCTAGCAGTGGAGGTTCCTCACCCCTGCCCTTTAAGAACATACTTCAGTTATCCAGAACTATTTATGCAACCAACTTTAAGAGGGATTTGTGTGTTGAATATGTTTTCAGTCTAGCATAAGCATAGAAACAGAAAGTATGACAGCAGATAACGACCAAAGGCTATCTAGTGTGCCCAATTTACTCCCTATTACAATATCATAAATCAGGGCTTCCTAAGCTAATCCTGGGGACTTCAGACTCAGTTGGGTGTTCAGGTTACCACAGCGAATATGCTTGAGATAAATTTGCATATATGGAGTCTCTAGTGAAATTTCTATGTTTATTGTGGATATCCTGTAAACCTGATTGTTTTGGGGGTCTCCCAGGACAGGTTCAGGAAGCCCTGCAGTGGACCCCAAATGGCCTTTGACTTTTCCTCAAGTCTTGACAACTAGGAATCCTCTATGCTTATCCCATGCTTGAATTCTGTAATGGTTTTTACTTTCACCACTTCCAATGGGAGTCTGTTTCATGCATTCACTGCCCTTTCAAAGAAATATTTTTGTTACTCTTGAATCTATCCACTTTGACCCTCATATCATGACTTCATGATCTTTTGTTCTAGAACTTCATCTCCACTGGAAAATCCATACTTTTTTTTGTACATTTATATGTATGACATAGTTCAGAGGTGGCCAACGCTGGTCCTCCAGAACCACAAACACACCTGGTTTTCAGGATAACCACAATGAATATGCATGAGACATAGTTGCATACAGTAGAGGCAGGGCATACACATCTCTCAAATGCATATTCATTGTGGATATCTTGAAAACCAGGCCTGTTTGTGACTCTTGAGGACTGGAGTTGGCCGCCCCTGACACAGCTGAATATCTATCATTTCTTCTTTTTCTGTCTTTTAGAATATACATATTTAAGCCCTCAAGTTTATAGACAGCTGGAATTCATTCAAGGTTTTATTGATTCTTGCTGGAATAGTATATTCATGGGATTCAACAATCACTAAAGCCCTCAATATAGTGACATTGGCAGACTTTAAAAAGTTAGTTCCTCCCTGGATATTCATGCTTTGAAGAGGAGATATGGAAGTGCAAGTTGTGGAAAACACATTCCCCATAAGTTGTTTGTATCTTGAAACAGAATAGATTAACTATTGATAAGTTAAAGAATTGCTTTTCTCTTAAGATACAAGATAGGGGTGAAGGAGAGAGAGAAAGGAGCTCGAGCCAGTTTCCTGGAGGCTATACTTACCTAACTTATTGCTTGGACTTTTTCTCCGCCCAACCCGAGGGTGAGGCTGCTGTCCCGGCCCGTCGGAAAGGAGTCGCACATGTGACATCATCGAGGAGGGACCGGAAGGCCATAAAACCGGCCCCTCCTGTGCGTCTCTTCGGGGTGAAGGAGAGAGAGAAAGGTGCTCGAGCCAGTTTCCTGGAGGCTATACTTACCTAATTTATTGCTTGGACTTTTTCTCCGCCAAACCGAGGGTGAGGCTGCTGTCCCGGCCCGTCGGAAAGGAGTCGCAGATGTGACATCATCGAGGAGGGACCGGAAGGCCATAAAACTGGCCCCTCCTGCGGCGCGCAAGTGACGCTGGCGCGCTGCAGGAGGATGTTTCTCTAAGCCCCGCGCGCGCCCCTTTGGCGCGCACAGGGCTTAGAGAAACATCGTGGACTCGAGAGGGCCATATATAAAATTAACTTGGAATTAGTAAGTAAAATTTGCTTCTTTTTGTATCTCTCTCCTAATCGCCCCCATTTAAAGTAATTCCAAGAGTTTAAAGAGTAATTAGTGGCATTGGAAGTAAGCCCCATATTTTATTTCTACTACATTTGTATTTTCTTAAATGCCACATTCTAAGAGAAAAGCTAGGATCAGGGAATTGGGGATGAATACCCCTAACCCAGATTCCTCTCAACCTACCATCACGGGGTTTATGGTTCCAGTCGTGGATTCTTCAGCTCCACAGGCGTCCTTGGTGACTCCACAGGAGCGGGTGGATCAGGCACCAGACATGCAGGTCACCTTAAGCCCTGGAGCTCCGTCTACCCCCCCTTTCCCTCTGAAGGTTTGAGGACATCAAGCAGTCTAGTGGGCAATAGAGAGTTATCTCCTATTGCAAGCAGAGCAGATCTAAGGATTAGCTCTGTTTTAGATCCCGGAGTGGTGGGAACTCCGGAGGGCCTAGCACAGGGAGCAGATATGTCGCCTCCCTCTGCATTAAAGGCCTCTACTCCTAGAGGGAATATAGAAACTCCGGGGGAATCAAAAGGACAACAAGAGAATCAAGCTACAGTGCTGAATTTATTGCGCCCTGCTATTCCTAAACCCACTGAGATAACTCTGGACTCTATTTGGAGTGCCATAATGGTACTGGAGAAATCCATTACTTCATTAGTAGATGTTACTTCAAATTCAGGTGGAAAACTATTAACTGTGGAAACAAATACCTCTTTAAATACCCAGAAAATTATAACTTTGGAATCTAAAGTTTCTCTTTTGCAACAAAATCAAAATCAATTGATAAAATCGGATCTGATACAACAACGTAAATTGGAAAATATTGAGAACTCTATTAGATACCAAAATTTGCGTATATTAAATTTTCCGATTTTGAAGTGGATTTCTCCTTTGGAAATGGTCAAAAAATATATAACGGAGATCCTAAAAATTCCTAAAGAATTGATGCCCACCATAGCTAAGGTCTATATGACAAATCTGAAAGGATTGAACAACCTGATCAGGTGTCTGAACCTGAATTAGATCTGACACAGTTCCTGGAGACATCCACAGAAGTAAAGATAACAAGACGAGGAACTTTGTTTCTACAATGTGTTTTTTCTCAAGATAGAGAAATGTTATTGAAAGCCTTTTTTCGTAACAGAACATCTTAGTTTTTTGGTCAATTGGCTTGGGTTTTCCCAGATATTACACGCTCCACTCAGGAACGAAGAAAAAAATTCTTAGCTATGCGAGCTGAAGTAGTGGGTATGGGGGCCAGGTTTAATCTCAGGTTTCCATGTCAATGTATAGTGAATATGAAGGGTGTTAAAAATGTTTACTTTGAACCTGAATTGTTACGTAATTTCCTAGATGCACGTACCTCGATGTCTCCAGTTTAATCTGTTTTTGATTACGGAATGTAATGGAAAATGATCTGACAGCCTCTGTATATTCCTACACTTTATTTCTTTATTGTTCCGCTTAAGTTGTTCATATCTTGGAATTTCTTTTTCTTTAATATTACATAGGATAAAACGAACTAGCAGTTAGAGTTATGTTAGATAACATGTATTTAGGTAGAATAACTGCAACTCCTATTTTGTATTTTTCCTTTAATTTACCTGTATTGTATGGTATAAAAAAATTCTATAAATAAAAAGTAAAAAAAAAAAAAAGATACAAGATATACAGATCACTGTTTATCAGCCGTAGAAATGGAAATACATTCATTTTAAAATCAGTTTGTAGTATGTTGCCACCGTGTTTCCCATAATTAGCTCGCTATCGACCCTCTTGTCTGTTGCGTTCTACTTCTAGGAACTTTCTTGCTGTACCTTCTTACAAATTGGTGCGTTTAAAAGAAATCCGAGAGAGATTGTTCCAGGTAGTGGGACCTTTGTTGTGAAACGAGCTCCTTGATCCTCTTAAGGCAGAGACTAAGTTTTAGGAAGAAAATGAAATATATCTTGTTTTCCTCTGCGTTTCAGTTAGTTAACTAATGTTATGGACATTTTCCTTTTAAAGAATTTTTATGAGCTGGACCAGCGTAACTAGGGCCTCAAAATATCTGAATTACAGTTCATATACAAAATATCTGAACTACAGTTCATATACAAAATATCTGAACTACAGTTCATATACAAGTGCCACTTAATCAGTGCACTCTATTTCTGACTCAATGCACCTCCTGTATATTCTTGTTAAAGTTACCACGTTTATCTTCTGCTTCTGGCTTCTTCAACTCCCAAGTTTCCATGCCCTTGTTTTATTGTAACTCTGCTTCTACTTCAATGTTAATTTTATAACCCCTTGTTCCATGTGAACCAATATGATATGATCTGTATCATGAATGTCGGTATAAAAAAAGAGTTAAATAAAATAAATTAAATACATAAATTATTACAGGTGGGTGTGCTTGTTTTGTGTAATTTGTTTTGTAGTTTTGTTTATTGTAATTGTTTACTTTTGTATTTTAATATGTATACTTTTGTATTTTCATGTTTTAATGGTTTTGGATTATGTATGTCCTTTATTATACACTGCGTTTTGTAGATCAGAGGACTGTAAATATTTTAAATAGATAACCAAGGACTCCTTCCCACCCACCTGTTGTCAAAGATCTAATGTGGGATTTGCGTGGAAGAATTGTCCCATCAAGCTCAATGCACATCCAAGGTATTATTTCCAGGTTTAGCAATGTAAAATATTGGTCTTTGAGGAATTAAGAGTTAAGTTTGTTATCCTTCATCCGTAACTTGAAGACACTCATTTATAGGTTTTTGACTGTCCTTCACAGAACAGTAGTTTTGGAGGTTATCTGCATAACACTGCAGCCTAAAACCCCGGCAACCTAATAATCTCCAACGGGGGATGGGGGGCATATATAAATGTTGAAAAAGGCAGGTGACAATATTGTGCCCTGGGAAACCCTCCTCCATTCCAAGTGGGTAGACTCTGACCTCTTAACATTCCACACCAGTGTCAGAGGCAGCTATTAAGTTCAGTAAAATTAAATTCAGCTTCAGGTCATCCAAAAGAGAGACCCAGCGTAGTTCCCATGCTGTAAAGCAGTATGGAAGCCAGACTTCTATTCTGTAGTTTACTAAGAGATCATTTAACTGTCTCAGTACCTCTCTCTCTCTGCCAGTTTGGACAGGAATAGGAGATTGGAGATAAACCTATAATTCTCTAGTTTGCTAGCATCCAGGGAAAGATTGTTGAGCCTTGGCTTAATCGGTTTGTTTCAGGATGGCTGGAAAGGAAGCCTCAGCAAGCAAAGTATTAATTACCACTGCCAAAAATTCTCTAAAGCATCCCCAGCAGCCTTAACCAAATTAGATGGCCAGGGATCCAAAGAGCCCAATGTAATAAGACGTAGATAACAAATGTTCACTGAAGTTCAGTGCCCATTTCTTTACACACTAATCTGAAAATGTGCACACAAAAATCTGCTTAGCATGCACAAATCTTCTTCTCAGCTTCTATGACTTAAGCCTACACACATCTCCGCGTTGGGAGGCGGTAATAGTTAATGCCTTGACTAAAATGGGATTTGCATAGAGTAATTTTACTTTATATTTATGTTTTTAATCACTTTTTGAGCGCTAAACACCTTGTTGCATAGGGAATAAAACTCTGCACTTTATTCAATTATGGCTAAAATAACTGCTGCTTCCCTATGATTAACTGAAACTTCATCCAGCAACAAGAGAGAGCCTTATTCTTACACCAGATCCCACACTCATCCCGGGCTTTATTTCAGCCTTGAGAGCAGGCCTGCTTCTAAATGAATCTTCTGGATTTTTTCAGCATAAAAGTTTGCAAGAGTCAGAACAATTCAGCAATGAATAAGAAGCTGAATGGAAACACAAAGCTGGAGAAAATAACCCCTTCTGCACAGTGTAAAGCTCCCAAATTCTATTGAGAGCATCATCAATATTGATCTGAACAAAGATGCATTGAGCAGCAGTTAGAGCCATTTTATATTACCCAATCTGGGCCCTATAAATAGTTGACCCTATAAGGTTCAGACTTGGATTTCAGCCAAATCTTCTCCAGGCGCCTAGTTTGACATTTCAATTCTCTTAACTCATTGTCAAACTAAAGGGAGGGTTTAATATCCCCCATCAAACAGGATTTCTCAGGGGCTATTTGTTGTAGACATGTGCACATGCTTTTTGGTCCAATTACCGATCAGATTTTACCGTATAACACTTTGTGTCAAAAAACTGTTATCTTCCAATTTCTCACCCAAAACCAATGGATCTTCCTTTTGCTAAACGCAATAGTATGCTTTCCCAGGCTCCTGTATGTCAAGAAAGGCATACTCTGTAATTTTTAATGCTCTGACCGGCAGACTGGACTGATTTCCACCACAGAAATTGATATTTAGCTATCACTATTTGTGGCTCTCATGGATATCTAGGCTCAGCAATCTGGGCCACTCCGGAGGAAAGGTGCGGCCCTGAGAGATGAGGCAGTGGAGCCCAGGGGCTGGAGAAGAGCCAGGGGAGAAGTGTGGGGCAGGAACGCTGGAAACTGGAAAGAAAATAGGACTCCGAAAACAGAACCGTCAGGTAGGAAGGTTTATAGGATAGGAACACGATAGCAAGGACAGAACATGCTTACAGGAAATCAGGAGCTGAACAGATAGCGCTTCCACAGGGCAGAGAGTGAGAAGGTTGTTGGACCAGCAAAGGTGTGGCAGGCTAGGGCTCCTTATCCTCCAGAGGCGGGTCTCCCTATCTTTACTTCACTTTGTATCTTCTTCAGGGTTTCTGCTCAGTGCAGAGTCTCTTTGACTTCACTGCAAGATCCCTTGACCGTGAATTCCTGAGGCTACAGGCTTGATCCTTTGTTGTTCCTGATAGTGGGGCAAAAACTAAATCTAAAGCCTACCCTGCAACATGAGTGGCATTCGATGTGGCCTGAATAAAGCCAGGATAAGTTAGAAGTACCTGGGCCAACAGTTTGGTTGGTCTGCATGGACGTTGAATTCTCCCCGACTCACCAAATTGGAGGAACCCAACATTCAGGAAGAGAACAGCTCCATAAAACCTAACAAGGACGTTTTCTGTGCTTGATATATTACACAAAAGGATAACTTGTTAGTTTTTGCCAGCATCATTAGAATAACTTCCAAACCCTTTCTCTGTTGTATAGATTTATTACATAATGGGGAAGCAGTCTCTGGAAAAACAATGCCCCTCTGCCACCATGTTCCGATGAGATTGGATGACTGAAGGAATATGCAGGTGGAAAAGCCTGTTAAACAGAATAATCTATTGTTTGATCTGCTAAAAAATCATAGGCAGTTGTCAATTTGCCCTGCACTGAACGAATGGTTAACAAGACAACTTGTAAATCAGATAGAGTATTCTTGGAAAACTGCATGCGTTCTCTCAGTAAAATTATTACACTGTTAGATCCACTTTCCTTCTCCCTCACCAAGAATTGGGCTAGAATCTATAAAATTAAAAGGTTATACCCCGGGTCCCTCGTCCATCCCACAGAATTGCCCAGTTACAGCGAGTTTTTAACTCCCCTGGCCAGTTCCCTCCCTTCCATGCTGATTGAGCAGTAGGAAGAGGAGGGTGTCCTGTTGCTTGGAGCATGCGGTCATAAGGTGGCCCAAGCACTTCACAGTGCAAGTCAAGCTTCATGATGCAGTGGAGGAAGACACTGCCCAAGACACTGCCACCCAATCTGCAAGGAATAGGGGAGGGATGGGAAGATGGGATGACAGAATGAAAAAGACACTGGGGAGATTAGGGTTTCTGAAAGTGAAGCTGGAGAATTGCAGGTATTGTGGAAGAGGAACTGGGGAATGGGAATTTTGTGATACTGGGGCTGAGGGAATGGGAGGATTGTCAGAAAAGGATTAAGGTAATCGGGAGTGTGTGAAAGAGGAGTTGGAAGAATGGGTGTTTGCATGTGTATATTGGCACTTGAGATGGTGGGTGAAAGAAAAGGCACCTGGGATAGGGAGAGAGAGAGAGAGGACAGAGAGGGTAGGGATAGGAAGGGAGAAAGAAAAGGTGTGGAATGGGGATTCGAGGGGGAACAGAGCAGGGGAGAGGACACCTTCCTGTCTCTCTGCCTCTACATCCCTTATCTCCTAAACCAATCTTCCATCCTCCCTCCGTCCCTCTCTTCTACCCATCCCTAAGATCTCCTTGTTTCTCTCTCCTTCACCCAAAAACTCCTAAAAGAACAAACGGGCCGATACAGTAAAGCCCGCGGGAGAGCGGGCGAACGGTGTGCGCACCAGCCACTCTCCTGTGCGCGCGATTCACTATGCAAATTAGGCCCGGCGGTAAAAACAGGCAAAAGGAGGCGCTAGGGACAGTAGCGCGTCCCTAACACCTCCTTTTGGACCGGAGCGGCGGCTGTCAGCGGGTTTGACTGCCGATGCTCAATTTTGCTGGCGTCTGTTCTCCAGCCCGCTGACAGTCATGGGTTCGGAAACCAGACGCTGGCAAAATTGAGTGTACGGTTTTCGACCTGTGAGCCGCAGGCCGACTTCAAATTTTTTTTTTTTTTTTTTTTTACTTTTGGTAACTTTTGGGACCTCTGACTTAATACCGCCATGATATTAAATCGGAGGGTGCGCAGAAAAGCAGTGCACCGGGAAAGTGCACTGCTTTTCTGTGCACTTTCCCGGTGTCCAAAGAAATTAGTGCCTACCTTTGGGTAGGAGCTAATTTCTGAAAGCAAAATGTGCAGCTTGGCTGCACATTTTCACGTCCAAAAAAACTCGCGTCCAATAGAGGGTTAACAGTGTGCTCCGTCGGAGCGCACTGTACTGTACTGGCCCGAAAATGACGTATACAGACTCAAAGCAAGTTTTGGAAACTACTTTTATTAAGCAAATATAAATTTTCATTTTAAATATGCAAATGGTTAAAATTCATGCAGCTATGCTGCAGTATTGCTGCTGAATTTTCTAGCTCTTGCCGCAGAATTAACCCCGAATTGCTGTAGGAAACTAGGAGCTATGGTTGTACCTGTTCTATTCCCCATTGGCAATCCTCTGGTTCTGGTCACAGCCTTATTACCCTGATTTGCCACTTTGACGTCATCAGATATGATGATCTGAGATTTCCCTCCTGATTGGTGTATACATCATTGTCTCTCCCCATCATATTCCTTTGTCTCCATTGGATTTCTGCACCCCGAATGCAAGACTCCACATCCATGCATTGAATTTTAGCTGCTAAACGTTTGGCCACACCTCCAGCTTTCTTAGTTTACTCCTCATTGTTGTGTTCTCCATCAGGGATGGTCCACTGTCTTGTAGATCTTATCGCCTGCCAAAAAAAAAAAAAAAAAGAAATATTTTGTATTAACATAATTTCACTATTTTCATTTAGTAATGTAGTGACTGGAAATTAAAACACTTGTGATTCTAAGTTAGTTGCATGTTTTTTCTCCCTCCACCCCAGATTGTATCTTGTATCATGATCCAAAACCATGTTAATCCTGGACATTACCATCACACGTGTAAAATATTTTTTTCCTGCAATAGTTTTTATCCAGCATTTATCACTCTTCTTTTCTCCTTTGACAAACAGGGCTGAATTAGTCATGATACATGTGTGACATCATCTGATGACCCTGAATGGACTCCTCTCTCAAAGCTCAGTAAAAGTCTTACTGAGCATGTGCGCTGGGGCCCAGTCATGCGCTTCCTCGTGAGCCCTCTCACGGGCCGATGCAGTAAAGTGCGCTCAGGCTGAGCGCACTGTTAGTCCCCGTTTGGCCGCGCGTTTTTCACATGCTATTTTTACCCCTTATACAGTAAGGGTAATAGCGCGTAGAAAACGCACGGCCAAACCCCCTGAAACTAATAGCGCCCGCAACATGCAAATGCACGTTGATGGGCCTATTAGTCATTCCCGTGCGATACAGAAAGCAGGAGTTAATTTCGTCCGGCACTGGGAAAGTGTACAGAAAAGCAGAAAAAAATGCTTTTCTGTACATCCTCTGACTTAATATCATAGCGATATTAAGTCCGAGGCCCCAAAAATTAAAAAAAAAATAAATTAAAAATCTGCCCGCGGCCCGCGGGTTGGAAGATGGATGTTCGATTTTGCCGGTGTCCGTTTTCCGAACCCGTGGCTGTCTGCGGGTTCGAGAACCGACGCCGGTAAAATTGAGCGTCGGCTGTCAAACCCGCCGACAGCCGCCACTTCTGTCAAAAAGGAGGTGCTAGGAACGCGCTAGTGTCCCTAGCGCCTCCTTTTACCGCGGGTCCTAATTTGCATACGGGCCGATACTGAATCGCGCGCCCAGGGCACTGGCCTGTGTGCGCATCGGGAGAGTGGGCGCTCGCCTGCTCTCCCGTGATGTTTACTGTATCGGCCTGTCAGTCTGTTTTTGGTCCAAACTCACGCACAGATGTGTAATCCTTTCCGCTATGTTTTTTATTCTCCGTGTCACAAATTCAGTTTTCCTTCCCTCTCAGTTGCTGCGGGAGACAGATTTGATATTAGGGGGTACTCAAAGCCCCAGGGAGCTGGTACCTCTGAGGCACGCTTTCCCAGGAAAAACACTGATCAGCCACTGTTTATTTTGCTGCAGCAGCTGATAAAGAAAAGGTTAAAGTCTTGGAAATGAATGACTGTAGTCACCTATTGAGAAAGTAAGTGGTGTGCAAAGTTGAAAACTGCGCATGATTTCTTAAAACTCATTAAGCATTATAATTTCATTTAAAGTGAGTTCATTACCCGGGCAATGTCCTGAAAGGCAACAGGAGGTCTTCCTGAAATGGAACCAAACTTGGTAGTGGGAGATGGTAAAAAAAAAAAAAAAAATCAGTTGAAAATAAAGCAAACGCAAATTCCAAGCGCAGAATACGTGCACGTGCATTTTTCTATGTAAGAATAAAATGGTGATCCATTTTAGAAGAAAATGTTACTTTCCATTTTAACAATAAAACTCATTAGATCTGGGGGGAAAAGATGCCCTATTTTGTTCCTCTCCTTACCCCTGCCCTTGTAATGGATCTGCTAGAGAGTGGCTCAGAACGTCAGCCATTTTTTTTTCTTTTAACTGGTTCTGGCACACATTTCCTGAGCCTTTAATGAACTGAAAAAAAAAAGGCAGAGCTACTGCCGGCTGCGGCTGTTCTAAGTTTCTTCAGGGTATATAGTGCATGAATATACATTGAGAGCAATTAGTTGCTGCTTAGAATCTTGCTGTCCTTTTGATGAGATGTTACTATTGTTAAATTAATCATGAATACTAAAGTACATGTAAATGTCTTCCAGTTTCAGTGTTAGACGGAAATGAAGAAAGGACAGAGTTGTAAGTGGCCATTAACTAAAAATAATCATGGGGATGTGAGCTGTGGTTTTACCGAGCAGCATTTAGGTCAGAGGGCTAAGTCTTGGAGGACATAGTTGCTATTGGACTGAAGTTATTGTTAACGGTAGCACATGTTCTGAGTTCTCGAGCACCGGAAAAAAAAGCCCTGCAATTATTCCGAGCAGATTCTGTTCCTTTATGCTCAGCATGTCGGGGAAGTTTTGAAACTGCAGGTTGGCCTGTTTGGACAGGGAAGCTGAAAGCGATATCTGGAATGGCAAGCAATTTGAGACAAGAGACAGGTGCTGTGGTCTAAAGAATTTATTTAGTGGGAACTCCTGGGGCGGCGAGCTTATAGGGCAAACGAGTGGGTGTAATTTTCTTAAGGCCTGCTGTTGTCTCACATTTCTAAGTAAGATGGGGTCATTAGGCACTAGGGGATAGATTCTGCGAACGTCAGCACAGCTCCTTGTTACCGTATGGCACGGATAACTTGTGCACATGTTTACCATCTATGTTCAGGTTTACTCTTGTGATGGGGATATTTTGGAAAGTTAGATGCCAGTCAAAGATTTTATGAGCCAGGGAAATATATATTTTTTTCTTTACGGTTTACAAAATTCAGGGGTTTCCCCCCCCTTCATTTGTTTTCTTTTAACATATTTTGCTTTTTCTTGAATCATTTTTTAGGGACGAAGGAGTTTATTTTGTTGCTTTTTCATTACTTTTCTCTCCTACCTTCATCCCTCTCCTTTTTACCTTCCCTCTAACAAAGGGAGACAGGAAGGGATAGTTAGATGGGAAGCGGCTCTAATTGAGAAATATATTTTTTTAAGATTCATACTTGAAAAAAGACCAAAAAAGGAATTGTAAGAATTAAATGGAAGGGTGAGTTAGTGAAGAGGGTCTGATGAAAGCAGATGTCTTAAATACTTTGCTTGCTATTTACACTAGAAGGGAGAGGGTGATGAACTAGCATCAAAGACATAAGTAGCTATGGTGTGAAAACATTACTACTTACTGATTTATTTTATTTATTTAGCTTTATATTCTGCTTTTTGCACTTTTTTCAGCGCTTCAAAGTGGATTACATTCAGGTACTGTAGGTATTTCCCTATCCCCAGAGGGCTTACAATCTAAGGCCTAGATTCACTAATACCACCGGGCTCTTTGAATCACGTGGTACAGGGGTGGGTAGGGGGTGAAGCGGGGGGGGGGGGGGGGGGGGTGGTGGGGGCTAGCGGTGCTATTGGGCGCGAAATAGGCAGCGAAAAGGGTTCTTACCTTTTCGCTGTCTGCAATGTCTTCGTGGCGTCCACCCCGGTGCCTCCCCGACTCCTCCTGTTCTGGTCTTGACGCTGCCCCCATTTAGTGATCGCACACGAAAAGGGATTTTTTCGAATGTGATTGCTTTGGAAAATAACCCCCTAAGTTTGTACCTGAGGCAATGGAGGGTAAAGTGACTTGCCCAAGGTCACAAGGAGCGACAGCAGGACTTTAACCCTGGTCTCCTGGTTCATAGCCCTCTGCTCTAACCACTAGGCTACTCCTGGGGATAGTAGTCAAGTTTGGAAAAACCCTTGGAAAAGCCAAGTTGCTCAAGTGCTTAAAATTCAGTACCTGATGCTGGGAAGAGCTGTAGGCAGTGGTGGTGCTGGTCAAACCTAGAGCTGCCCATTTTTGGCTGGCCCTGGGAAGAGCCGCTGTCACCCACTGCTACAAGGCCGCATAGAAGGGGGAGAAGGCAGAAGGGATGGAGAGTATTTGGAGGGAATGTGTTATAATTAGTGAGGTTGGGTGGATCTTTGGACACTGTGGCAGCTGTCCACGCCCACGGAGGGAAGTCCCATGAGGGGCAACAGGTCAGGCTCAGCTTAGGACACACAAACACAAGATTGATCTTTTATTAGACAATGTGGTGAAGCCACCAGCGGTGGCAGTAGTGAGCGCGGCTGAGCTAGTATCCCTCAGGTGCTGGAACAGCGACTCCTCTGGTAGCAGTGCTGTAGTGGAAAGAACTGAGAATAATGAGTACATTGGAATATGCACAAGCCCCAGTATGGAGAACCCCAGGATAGGGAGAGCAGGCCCTCGAGGAGCGAGTACCTGGATCCAGGGAACAGCTCTGAGGTGAAGATGGTAGTACTCACTGATGCTGAAGACAGCGAATCTTTCCAAGCAGAAGAGAAGGTAGGAGCAGGTAGTGAGTCAGGGAACATGGGCCCCCAAGGAGTGAGTACTGGTTTCCTGATAGCGACCTGAAAAGCAAGTGAGGCCCCCAAGGAGCGGGTACCCAGTTAGTGTTAAGAGTCCAATGGAAGATTGGAGGGAGAGTAGCTGGGTATGGAGAGCGAATCCCATCCATAAAGGAATCCCCTTGCTAACTCAAAGGCTAGCAAACATCGTAGGCTTTAAATATCCGGGCAGCGTGACGTCATCACAGGGGGACGCCCCTGAGGTTCACGCCAAATAGGAAATAAGAGTGAGGGCTGCGCGGCGCGCGTGCCCTAAGGTACTAGCGGAACATGGCGGGAGGCAGCGCCCAAGCAGGTCCGGGGACGCCTGAGAGGACGGCAGGCAGATGCCGCAGCAGCCAGGCGTCCATCCACAGCGAGAGGAGGTGCAAAGAAAGAAAGGTAGGCAGAGTGAATCCTTCGGGAAGGGACGGTTGCAACAGAATGCAAGGAAGGGGAAGAAGAAGAAGAGAGAATACCTGTGTAAGAAGGTTAAAGGTAGATCTGCCCAGGTTTGAACCAAAGTTTGTCCTGCTTGAGGGCTGGAGCTCTGCCTCTCTGAGCCATGATGAGAAGAGTCTGAGCCACCCAGAAAAGGCTTACTTATTCTCCTGCAACCATGCCTGTGAGGATCCAGATTTGTCCTCGGGGATTTATAAGGAGTTGTTGGGAACAAGACAGTGTTCCTGTCCATTTGAGAGCTGAGGGCCAAGCAGTGAGGATGTGGAGGAGAACTGTGAATCCTATATTTCTATGGATAGGGTTTCCTGCACCTGTAAGGTGAAGTACTGAATTCCTCTGTAAGCTGAGTAATTTGATGTTAGGATATGGCCCCTCCCAGATACATGCATAGTTCTCTTTCATATTCAAATGCCAGGATTTTATTTACAGACACAGGTCCAGTATGGTGGACATGAGTGCTGATCTCCATGTGTGCTATTGAACTCTTGTGTGTAGTCTGGCTGGTCAAATGGAAAGGCAGATTTCGGGTCTTCCCTGCAGACACTGTTGAGGTCATTTTGGGCTCAGTGGAAGTGCAGATTTTGAGAGTCCCTTGCTTGCTGGATTCTGGAGCTTTGCCCTTGGGAGTACTGATGGCTGAGGGGAGAGATGGCGGCTTCCCCAGACCTGGATGTGACATTGAGCCTGGAGATGCCAGTTCCGCCTTTGGTCTCTGCCTGCGAGATATTTTTCCAGCAACTCGAGAGAAGCAGCACCTTCAGATGACATTAGATGCTATCATGGGGCAGGGCATGAGGCCACTGAGATAGGTGCAGAGATGAGGTAGATGGAGATTATCTTCAAGGCATCTGGTAATGAGACTCTTGGTCTGGTAAAATCTAAATTTAGACTGTAAGCCCTCTGGGGATAGGGAAATATCTAGAGTACCTGAATGTAATCCACGTTGAAGTGCTGAAAAAAGTGCGAAATGCGGAACATAAATCTAAATAAAATAAAAATAAATAAATATGGAGGGAGTTTAGGAAACCATAGTGACAATGGAAAAATCCCTGTCAGGTTAGATTAGGATGCTTTCTTCTTAATTTCAAGAAATTCCTGGAAAAGTTAAGGAACTGGAATTTGCAGTAGCAGAACAAAATAGATCTTTGGAGACTAGTCGGAGAAAATTTAAGACTAATCAGAGAAAATTCTTTTTCACTCAACGCACAATAAAGCTCTAGAATTTGTTGCCAGAGGATGTGGTTAGTGCAGTTAGTGTAGCTGGGTTCAAAAAAGGTTTGGAAAAGTTCTTGGAGGAGAAGTCCATTAACTGCTATTAATCAAGTTGACTTAGGGAATAGCCACTGCTATTACTAGTAACAGTAGCATGGGATCTACTTAGTGTTTGGGTACTTGCCAAGTTCTTATGGCCTGGATTGGCCACTGTTGGAAACAGGATGCTGGGCTTGATGGACCCTTGGTCTGACCCAGCATGGCAATTTCTTATATTCTTATGATTATGAAATCTGATTTGGGGAACATTTAAGATAATGTGCATTCGCTGGTTAAAGACAATTTGATGATCAATAACAAAATGGAGCAACTGGAAAATAGAAACTGAACTGCATTTTCTTAATTTCCCAGCGTAGCAACATCTTCTCCTATGCTGGTTCTTAAGTGTTGTTTTGGGGAAATTTTGAAGATTCCTGAAAATACTTGTCCACCTATTGCCAGAGCACATTATACGCCTCTGTAAAAGAAAAAAAAACAACCCAAAGGCACAACTTGACAATCTGTAATTGTGATTTGATTTTCTTGATGTAACAGGAGCTCTGAGAAAAGTGGAGGAGGATGCTAATTCAGTTTCAACCTTTTGTAAAATTTGTCTTAGAGCTTGACAGGAGTTGGGATATGAAGCTTTTTTTTTTTCCCCACATAGATGGCGTGTTTTAAAATCTAATCTAAGATTCGTATTTTCCCAAATGTAACTAAGATTATGCAGAAGAAAAGGAAGTCATTTCTTCTGATTCACCCTCAGGTGTTGCAATTTGGGGACATCTTTTGGTTAAACTAGCCTTGTAAATGTGTCATTAAATATCAAGCAAATGTCTTTTTCATACCCCACAGTTCATATCCTTTTAAAGTACTAGACTGAGGCGAATTGGAGATTTACCAATTGTATCCTCTCCTGTGACATCCTCTATTTAAATTGTTTCATGTGTTTAACCACCATTTTTAGGATGGGTAATGGCTTTTTCATCTCCATTTTGGTTCCTAGGTTTATAGCTCTTCTGTAATATTTTGCAATAGGACCCCTCCCCCATAATTGTGAATTGGTTACTGTATCAAGGAATTGTATTGATTTATGCTTCTGTTTTTTTCTCTTCTTGCTTGTTTCTACACAATAATGTATTCTTTACTGAATAAAAATATAATAGAGTTACATCATACAGACACAGATTTCCCTTACAAATAACAGCAAACTGAATTTAGCAGTCTATTACTCATGGTGAGCATTTTGTCCAGGTCTGGTCATATACCAGGTTAATTCACTGGCATTCCAAATTCAGAGTCCAGTCCTACCCTGTAGCAGCAAAGTTTCTCTTCTCAGTTCCATTGTACAGCCTCAAGTTGCCTGAATACTGGACCTTTCCCAGCCATCCTTTTTTCCCTGAGAACCAATCCGGATCCTCAGGGGCGGGGCCATGTCCCAGGCTAACATTGGTCTGGAGCTGCCTCCATTTGTCACTCTGTGGCTTTACCAGCAGGGCATTAGACCTTGGCTAGGCACATGCCTTTTTTTGCCCTGACCATTGACTTAGGCCGGACAGAACAGTTTGCCTTCTGATTCTGCTTAAGTTGCTATTGAACCTGAATCCCTTTGTCTCTGAATAAAAGGGACTTGTAACCTGATAATCCTGCAAGTGTAAACCAGGACATATATATTTTCTCTTTGTGTATACTAAATAAAGCTCTGTTATTGAATCCTGGATCGGAGTGTTTTATTTGGATGTGGCCCAATAACCTGACAACCTGGAGGAATAGGAAAAGCTTGGGGAGAGGGAAAGGGGTTGAAGAAGGAGATGGGAAAAAATGAAGAAAAGCAAAAATAAAGTTAAAGAGCAAATATATAGAGTGCAATAAAAAAAAAGTGAAAAATACAAAAAAAATAAAAATCCAGAAGGAAAAATCCCTGGCTCCTCAAACTTATGTCTGGTATCTATGTTTTTCTAGGTATTTTTCTAATCCTGTTGAAGGTATTATGGGGGAAAGCTGACAGTTGCTCAGAAGTGCATGGTTAAGAATGATGTATCTTTGAAGAATACTAACAAAACACGTATGTTAGGGCACCCTAAAAGAGAGGTTGCAGTAAATGCTAAAATAGCCCAGGTGCCTTTAAGTAAAGAGCAGACGGAGCAGAGAGATTCTAGATTACCCCTGCAAATTGATAAGCAGATTGTTAATACAAAGAAAATGCACAGTTTGAAATGTCTGTATACAAATAGAAGTCTAAAAAATAAATGGGAAAGTTAGAATGCATAGCAGTGAATGAAGAAGTAGATATAACTGACATCTCAGAGATATGGTGGAAGGAGGTTAATGGGACACTGTGATACAAGAATAGAAATTATATTGCAATGATAGGATAGATTAAATTGGTGGAGAGGTGGTGCTATATGTTAAAGAGGGCATAGAGTCAAACAGGAAAAAAATTCTATTGGAAACAATATGAACCATAGAATCTTTATGAGAAGGGGAATAGAATAATAGGGGTATACTACCATCCACATAGCCAGAATGAACAGACAAATAATGAAATGCTAACAGAAATTAAGGAAACTAAAAAAAACCAACAAAACAACACAGTAATAATCGGTGATTTCAATTACCCCATTATTGACTGGGTAAATATCACATCAGAACATGCTAAGGAGTTAATGTTTATAGAGGAAATAGATGACTATTTCATGGAGCAGTTCGTATAAGAAAAATGGTTAGGAAAAAACTGAAAGGAGAAGCTACAAAGGCCAAGAGTTTACATCCGGCATGGATTTGTTTGAAAATACCATCTTGGAAACCCAGACCTGATATATTTCATGCATTAAAAAAGATAGAAGGAAGGCCAAATGACTGCCTGCATGGTTAAAAGGTGAGTTGAGAGAACTATTCTAGTCGAAGGAACATCTTTCAAAAATGGATCTGAAAGAAGAAAAGTGGAAATAGCATAAGCATGGGCAAGTTAGATGCAAAGCATTGATAAAGAAGACAAAGACAAAATTTGAAAAGAAGCTTGCTATGGAAGCAAAAACGCATTAGAAAAATATTTTCAGGTACATTCGAAGTAAAAAGCCTGTGAGGGAGTCAGTTAAACGTTAGATGATCAAGGAATTAAAGCGAGGACAAGGCCATAGTGGAGAGATTAAATGAATTCTTTGCTTCGGTCTTTATTGAGGAAGACATAAGGCAGATACCCATGCCAGAAATGATATTTAAAGGTGGTGATTCAGAGGAATTAAAACAAATCTCAGTGAAGCTGGAAGATGTACTAGAGCAAATTGATAAACTAAAGAGTAACAAATCACCTGGACCAGATGGTATATATATTCCAGAGTGTGAAAGAATCAAAAAATGAAAATGCAGACTTACTGTTAGTAATCTATAAACTATCATTAAAATCAGCTACAGTGCCTGAAGTTTGGAGGGTGGCTAATGTAACACCGGATTTTAAACAGGGTTCCTGGGTGATCTGGGAAACTACAGACTGTGAACCTGTCAGTGCCTGGAGAAACAAAACTATTCTAAAGAACAAAATTACTGAACAGATAGATATAGTTTAATGGAACAAAGTCAACATGGATTTAGCCAAGGGAAGTCTTGTCTCACTAGTTTGCTACATTTTTTTGATGGCATGAATATGTGGATAAAGGTGAGCCAGTTGATACAGTGAATCTGGATATTCCGAAAGCATTTGACAAAGTCCCTCATAAGAGAGTTTTGAGGAAATTAAGAGTCATTGGATAGGAAGCAACGTTATGTTGTGGTTTGAGAAATGGTTTAAAGATAGAAAATAGAGTAGGGCTAAATGGACAATGAAGAAAGGTAAATAGTGAAGTTCCCCAAGGTCCTGTAATAGGATTGCTGCTTTTAAATATATTCATAAATGACCTAAAGATGGACAATGAGTGATATGATCAAATTTGTTGATAAAAAAAAAATTATTCAAAGTTGTTAAATCACAAGAGAATTGTGGAAAATTGCAAGAGGAACTTGTGAGACTGGGCATCCAAATGGCAGATGACATTTAATGTGGACATTACAAGTGATTAATGTAGGGAAGAGCAACCCAAATTGTAGCTACACAACGCAAGGTTCCACATTGGGAATCACCACCCAGGCAAACGTCATGGATAATATGTTGAAATCCTCTGCTCAGTGTGCTGCAGTGGCTAGGAAAGTAACATAATGTAGTAACGGCAGCAGAAAAGAGAAATGGTCCTTCCGGTCTGTCGGCAAGCTTCTTATGGTAATATCTGCCATGCCATGCAGCTTACCCCATGTTTCTCTTAAGGGTAGCAACTGCTACTCCATGGAGTTATTCGATGAGCCTTCTTGAAAATTCAGACAAATTTGATGTGTTTTGCTTATGGACTTGGCCTTAGAAGCAGTCCTGTATTTTTTCACTTAATGCCTGTGTGTCAGTACTCCAGACCATAAAAGTCAGGGCTCGTATTGGTGGTCATCTGAATACAATTTCTCTTCTACACACACCCCCCTCCGCCGTGAAAGCGGAGAGTGATGTAGTTGCGCCAAAAGCATCAAGGCTTATTGGTTAAGGGTAGTTATCCCTTGCTTTCTGTTAAGAGTAGTAATTACTGCTCCATGTAAGTTACCTCCATGCTTAAAAGTTCCCCAGACTGTAAAAGGCGGGGCCTTTGTTGGTTGTTGTCTGAATCCACCTCCTCTTTCCCCCCTGCCATTGAAGTGGAGAGCAATATTGCAGTTGCAACAAAAGTATTAAGGCTTATTGGTTAAAGATAGTAACCACCATACCAGCAGGTTACCCCCATGCACCCTTTTCTTCATTCCCATCCTCTAGCCTTTAGGGATCCACAGTGTTTATCCCATGCCACTTTGAATTCTTTGACTGTTTTTGTCTTTAGCACCTCCTCTGGAAGGCCATTCCAAGCATCCACCACCCTCTCTGTGAAGAAATATATTTTCTGGTGTTGGTTTTGAATTGTCCCCCCCCTGGAGTTTCATTTCGTGACCCCTAGTTCTTCTGATTTCTTTCCAACAAAAAAAACATTTGAAGTTGGTGCATCATTAAAACCTTTCAGGTATCTAAAGGTCTGTATCATATCTCCCCTGCACCTCCTCATATCCTTTAGCCGCTCCTAAGTCTTCACCATTTTGGTCGCCCTTCTCTGGTCTGCCTCCATCCTCTCTCTATCCTTTTTTGAGATACGGGCTCTAGAACTGAATGCAGCACTCCAGGTGAGGTTTCACCAGGGACCTGTAAAAGGGCATTATCACCTCATTTTTCTTACTGGTTATTCCTCATGCTGTGCAGCCCAGCTTTCTTCTGGCTTTTGCTATCGCTTTGTCACGTTGCTTCGCTGCCTTCATATCAACAAACTGTTTCTTGGTCCATGCACATCAGTCTTTCACCCCCCATCTTTTGGATTAGGAAAGGAATGGAGAAGAATAAAAGAGAGAGTTGTCGTCATGCCTCTGTATTGTTTCATGGTATGACCACATCTTGAGTATTGTGTGCAATTCTGGTCACCACATCTCAAAAAAGATTTAGCAGAATTGGAAAAAGTACAGAGAAAGGCAACCAAAATGATAAAGGGGATGGAACAATTCCTCTTTGAGTGGGGTCCTTTATTTTCAGTGTTTGTTTTAATTTGCCTGGGAATTTGTATCTAAACAAAAAGTTTTCCACTGATTTCTAACACTTCCATTGATTTTGATTCTATGCATTATTACAAAATAATTCTCTACTGATTTCTTTCCAACCCAGGCAAAATAAAATAAAAACTGAAAATGAAGATCCTTACCTAAAGATTTTAGGGCTGTTTAACTTGGAGAAGAGACGGCTGAGGGGGAGATATGAGAGCGGTTTATAAAATGAGTGGAGTGGAATGGGTAAAAGCAAATTGTTTTCGCTTTCAGAAAGTACAAAGACTAGGGAACATTCAATGAAATTACTAAGTGCTACATTTAAGACGGAAACCTTTTTTACTCAATGCACATCAGCTTTCACCACATCCACTCTTGTTGCCGGTGGATGTGGTGAAAGCTGTTTGTATGGCTGAGTTTAAAAAAGGTTTTGACAAGTTCCTGGAAGAAAAGTACATAATGGGGAAATACATTACTTATCCCTGGGACTAGTAGCATGGAATCTATTGACCTTTTGGGACCCTGCTAGATACTTGTGACCTGAATCGGCCACTGTTGGAAAAAGGATAGTGGGCTTGATGGACGTTTGGTTTGACCCAGTATGACAAATTTTATGTTATAAGTAAAAGTAGACAGGGCTGTGCGAACTGAATGAGTACATCCCAGAATACTGAAGGAGCTAAAGGAGGTGCTGACCATGTACCTCTCACAGCTTTGTCCAACTTATTGCTTGAAACAGGAGAGGTTTCAAAAGACTAGAGAAAAGCAGATGTAGTATTGCTTCTCAAGAGTGAGAAAAAGGAGGAAGCAGAAAACTACAAACTTATTAGTTTAACATCAGGGCTGGTCAAGTAATAAAAATTCTACTGAAGGAAAGAGGGATGCAGTTGCCTTTCTGTGTTTTAGTTAGGCCTTTGACCCTGCTTTAAGTAGAATACTAATAAGCAAGTTAGCCAGTCTGAAGTCTGAAAGGAAAATTATAAACTGGATGAGAAGCTGGTTGTCTCAGAGAATGATAGATAGTGAGGTGCACTGTGGTGAAAAAAACAAAAAACTAGTGGGTTGCCACAAGGATCAGTGCATGGTCCAATCCTTTTTCATGTCTTTATAAATGATATTTGCAGGTAATATGAAAACTTGCAACAGAGTAGTTATGCCAGAAGGAAGTAGATCAGATGAAAGGTGACTTTAAAAATTGGAAGACTGGTCAAAAGTATGGCTACTATGCTTTAACCTCCCCCCCAAAATTCAAGCAGAATCATTAATTTGGGATGCAGAAATCTAAGAACTGTTTTGGAGGGGAAGAACTAACAGTCATCAAAAAGGGAAGAGACCTGGAGATAGCCAGATCTAATAACCTCAAAGTGGCCAGTCATTAACAAAGCAGTTGCAAAAGCATATAGCATATAATATGTTAAGTATTTATAAAATGTATATACAACCTCCCTGGCCAAGGTCATTGGAAGTGTTGTATAACATTAAACACATACACAAAAGCGTTACAAAAAATTATAGTGAGATCAAACACACAAATATCTTAAATGATGCCACCCCTATCTGTGCCACCCAGCAACAGTATACCAGCCATTCAGTTAGTGTCTTGATCATAACCAGATGACTGCCAACTTAACAAAAACAAAATCCCAAACCGCCTCCCCTTTACCTTACAAACCACACACACACACTTGCCCTCCCAGCTTAATTGCATATTCCTCTAACTCAGCTTCAAGATAGCATAACCTACGCCACAGAACCCTTCCCTACTAATGTAAACAACTTGTAACTAGCTTACGAAGAAACAGGAAGCACTAATTGTATTTATTTATTTTTGTATACCGACATTTGATCTGGCATATCACATCGGTTTACAGAGAACAAATGAACTAGGAGAAACAGTCTTCCTGTTTTACAGTAAGAATCAGTTATTAACAGATATGAAATTAAATTACAGAGTCAACTTTAACTGATGTTAACAGAGAAATTAACATGAGTAGCAATTATGAAAATTTCTTGTCGTGTACATTTTTAATGAGAGTCAGTGTGGGGGTGGGGGTGGGATTATGGTGTCTCTATGCATAACTAAAGTGTTCCTTTTTAGAGCCATGTTTTTAGCTTTTTTTTTTTTAAAATTTGGATTGTGGGTTCCATTCTTAATTCTGTCAGGAGGTTGCTCCATAACGTAGGGCGGGCTAAAGATAGAGCACGCTCCCTTATTGCGTTCAGGTGTGCCAACTTCAGCAAGGAGGTTTTAAGAAGCCCTGTATTTGTGGAGTGGAGGTTCCTGGGGTGGAAGTGAAAGTGTAATATTGCATTCTGCCAGTCAATTTTATCAGTGTACAGTGTTTTATGAATGATGGTTAAAGTCTTGTATTGAATTCTGTATGGGATGGGCAGCCAGAGTAGCTCTTTGAGAATAGGGGTAATAGGTTCAGATCTTTTGCTGTTTGTAAGTGTTCTGGCTGCTGCATTTTATAATAGCTGTATTGGCCTTAGGGTGGCTGCAAGCAGGCCTAGGAGGAGGGTGTTGCAGTAGTCCAGTTTTGAGAAAAGTAGTGCCTGAAGTACAGTATGGTAGTCTTGGATGTATAGGAGGAGTTTGAGTTTTTTTAGTACCTGTAGTTTGATTAAGGCATTGATGTGTTTTTTAAAGTTTAGTTCGCCATCGAGTATGACGCCAAGGTCTTTGTAGGGACAATTTGATTTTTTAGTTGCGCAGAGTTGAGGTCCGGGCTGAATGCTGAAGTAAGTTTATTGGATATGTATAGGATTTCAGTTTTGTTTTGGTTGAGTGACAGGGACATTTGTGATAGGAGCTGTTTTCTTTTTAATAGGTAGCTCTCCCAGAGTTTTAGGGTGTTCTCGAGGATATCTTTTAGGGGGAATAGGATTTGAACATCACCTGCATAGATGAGGTAGGTTAGTTTCACTGGGTCAGAAGTTTACAGAGGGGTAGCATGTATATGTTGAAGAGGGTAGAAGAAAAGGATGAGCCTTGCAGGACACCATGTGGGAGAGGGATATTTTGTTTAGATTCTATTGTTTAGTTTCACCTTGTATGATCTGTCTGAAAGGTATGAGTTGAACCAGTTGATTGTGCTGTCGCATAAGCCAATTTCTTTCAATCTGTTTAGTAATATTTTGTGGTTAATGGTGCTGAAGGCTGCGGAGATGTCAAGTAGAATTAGTAGGTAGGAGCAACCGTTGTCGAGTCCTCTCAGGATTGTGTCGGATAGGGAGAGTAGAAGTGTTTCGGTGCCACAGAGAAGGCACGTTCTCTGGTTACATAGAGCCAAGAAGATTTCACCAAGGGGACATCAAGCAAGTCTCTCTGTAATGATCTCAGCTGTCAAGATGGCTGATATAGTTTAAGGAGGACGTTAGACCATGGGCAAGTTTCACTATTAATCAATTTGAACGCAATCATCCCAATTTTATATTTAATTCACTAGCATATAGGAAGCCAATGAAGACTCATCAGAGTGATGTGATCATGATGTTTAATTCTGGTAATGGGCACTACGGAGTTAAGCAGAAGCTGTAAAGGCTATAAAGAAACAGCTGGTAGACCCAGGTAGAGGCTATTAGAATAATAAGTGGAAAAATGGACTCCCAAGCGTAATGACCGTTATGATGTGTAGACGAAATGACAGATTACTATCTAATGTAATCCCTAGACTTTTAACCCATTTTTGGATGGAGAACACGTGATTATCAATGCTCTGAGTACGGAAAGGCGGAATGGGTATTGTGAATTGAAAGAAGTTCAGGTTTTGCCATTTTAAGAGATCATTTATTGTAGCACAGCCATGTTTTGAGTCGAGATGCAGATTTTTAAGTGTTCAAGAGTGTCTTGCCAAATAGTATGTAGACGAATTACAAACTGGGATGTCATCCGAATAAATTTTATAACAGTTACTCAAACTTGCAAGGATTTTATAAATGGGAGCAAGGTACATGTTAAATAATACTGAAGAAAGGGTAGAGCCCTGTGGGACTCCAGGTTTGACAGATGAATATAGAGAAAATTCATTCTTAATTTTAAACTGCTGAGAATGATTTTGAAGGTAAGAAGTGAACCAGCTTAAGACAACACCGGTCATGCCACACTTCTGCAATCATTGTAGAAGGATGTCATGAATGACAGTGTCAAAAGCTGAAGAGAGATCCAGAGAGACAAGAATGTATTGTTGACCACTGTCAGTACCTTTTCTTAAGGTATCGGTAAGTGAAAGCAATGAAAGTTCAGTATTCCTGGCATGTCTGAATCCAAATTGGTGAGGATCAAACTGCTCATATTTCTCTCTATGTGATCAGTTAGTTGTTGCGGAACAGCAGACTTAAGAACTTTGGAAAGAAAAGGCAGAGATGAAATGGGTCTACAATTATTCGGATCTGAGCTGTCCAGATTGGCTTTTTTTCAACTGTAGCTTTTTTAAGGCAGTTAGTAAGAGAACCTTCATCTAAGGATATGTTAATGGAGGCAATGACAGGGGAAAGAGAATTCCTGCTACTTTGAAATGGGTAATAGAGCAATTACTAGATTATTCCTGTTGATGATTTGACTAATTTCACAACTTGAAAGGTTAGAAAAAGAGCTCCAAGATGGAATCATATTAATGGTAGGTTCAGTGTGCCAAACGGGAATGTTGGAAAAGCTGAGACTCAGCATTTCTATTTTCAGAATAAAGTGCATGAGAAAAGATTCAGCAGATGGTACTTCAAGTACACTAGAATTAATAGTGAAAAAACCAGTTCATTTTTTGCTAGAGAAAATAACGCCATTGTTAAAGTTCTGGCTGCTGCGCAGCTTTCCCCCTAGCAGGGGACCCCCAACGAACCCTGCTTGGAACCGTACCTTCCAGCAATATCTTTGATCCCTGGCCTCTACCTGTCCTACAACCTCTGCGCCACCAGAGTACCTCCATGAACTCTCGACCCTGGCTGGCCAAATCTTTCTCTCCTGCCCATACCAAACCCAGACTCCTGCCCTGCTTAACCCTGTCTGTTCTTCCCCTGAATGCTTCAGCATTGAGTCCTCCTTGGCTCCATGCTTTAGCCACTCTCACTTTGTGGTGTTCCAAGACCTTTCCTTGTGTTTCTGTGTGACTTCTGGGCCTTCTGATTCTAGTTCTGCCTAGCTTGTTTCTGTGGCTTTTGTCCTTCTGATTCTGCTTTTTGCTTTGCCCTGTGGCCTGTGGACCTTCTGAGCCTGCCTTGCCTTGCTTTTGTGGCCTACCCTAGGCGCCTCGGTTTCTTGACCTCTGGCCTAGCCTTAGATTTCTAGGTCTATTCCTTGTTTCTAGGCTTCTCTCAGCCTTGACCTACACTGCCTTTGGGCATACTGTGTTCCATGTTCTGTTGTCCTGGTTTGTCCTGTCTTGCTCCAGACTCTGTTCCAGTATTTCAGTTCCATGCTTACCTGCATCCCATTCCATACTTACCGGAATTCTGTTTCTATGTTCGTCTCATCCCTAGCTACACTCTGTTCCAGTATTCCAGTTCCACGCTTACCCACACTCTGTTCCAGTGTTCCTGAGTTCACCCTTACCTCCACACAACTTTTGGTCTGTTCCTGAGTCCCATTTCAGTCTGCACTCCACTCCAGAGCTCCATTCCAACCTGTACTTCGTCCTAGAGCTCCAGCCCAGCCTGCACTTGTTCATTCCTCCAGCCTCACCAGATCGCCCACTCTTAGTTCCTGCCTTGCTGTCTTGCACCACTCCAGGAGGTAGTGTCCACAGTACCCCCTCGACAGCTGCCCGCACAACAGCCTTGGGATTATATCCAATGTCTTCAATCTGTTTGGCATAAACATTTGCAAGATGTCTGTCTTTTCCTGCGTTGTGCTAATTATACTTAATAATAAGGCGCAATAACTCATAGGCCTTGCAGGTGTATAAAGAGAGGTATTGGTTAGTAGAAAGAGGGAATTAACATTGCCTCTCTGTAGGTCTCTGAGACCCAATCTTAAGTACTGTGTTCAGTTCTGGAAACCACATCTACACAAGGACATTGACAAGATAGAGGCAGTTCAGAGAAGGGTCACCAAAATGGTACAGGAACTACACTATAAGCCATACCCAAAGACACCGAGGTAGCTAAAGATGTACTCTGTAGAACAACGGTCCTCAATCAGTGTGTCACCAAGAGCTGGGAGGTGTGTCGTCAGAATTTGAAATAGCCTAGCTTTTCTTTAACAGTCACATGTTCCTCAGGGCTAAGGAGTGTGCAGAGAAGGGAGCTAGGGACTTGAAATGCCAATCACTGTTCCCTGTTTCTGTTTTTGCCCCACTCCAGCAATTGGAGTGGGGCAAATGCCTGCCCAAGCTGGAAATGATGCAGTCATGCTGTTTCACCCCCCTCCACACATGACTCCCACATTAATCACTGTTGGTACATCCTGTGCCACCACTAAGATCACTACCACTACCAGCCCTGGATGGAAATGCAGCATCCTGCTTGCTCCCCCCATGTATGTGGTAACTGCTGCCACCAGCCTTGCTCAGAAATGTGGGTCCTGCTTCCTGCCCATTGGCTGCAATCACCACCATTGCTAGCTGCAAGGGAGGAGATAGTTTAAGACACGCCCCTATTTTCTGTCTCCTGCTGGCTCTAACTGTCATAAGGAGCGAGTGGGTTTTAAAAGGGGGACTGGTGCGGGGAGAGCTATTGAAAGGGGAACAAGAGATGGGGTGAGCCTATACATCATGAGAGCAAGAGGAGGAACCTGAAGCAGTGGTATTACTACTGGGGGAGCCAGGGGTGGCAAGGGCCTCACCCTCCCCCCCCACAAAAAAAAATGGCTTGTAGAATTGAGATTAGATGGGGATTTGGGGATGGGGGACTGGGGAGTGAGGAGATTAGTTGATGCCAAGTTAGAATGTATAGCAGTGAATGATGAGATAGACATAATTGGCATCTCGGAGACATGATGGAAGGAGGATAACCAATGGGACAGTGCTATATTAGGGTACAGATTAAACCGAAATGATAGGGAGGATCAACTTGGTGGGGGTGTGGCACTTTGTCTGGGAGGGTATAGAGTCCAACAAGATAAAGATCATACAAGAGACTAAATGCTCAGTAGAATCTATATGGGTAGAACATAAGAAATTGCCATGCTGGGTCAGAACAAGGGTCCATCAAGCCCAGCATCCTGTTTCCAACAGAGGCCAAAACCAGGCCACAAGAACCTGGCAAATACCCAAACATCAAGAAGATCCCATGCTACTGATAAAATTAATAGCAGTGGCTATTTCGTAAGTAAACTTGATTAATAACAGTTAATGGACTTCTCCAAGAACGTATCCAAACCTTTTTTGAACCCAACTACACTAACTGCACTAACTATATCCTCTGGCAACAAATTCCAGAGCTTAATTGTGTGTTGAGTGCAAAAGAATTTTCTCCGATTAGTCTTAAATGTGCTACTTGCTAAATTAATGGAATGTCCCCTGGTCCTTCTATTATCCGAAAGTATAAATAACCGATTCACATCTACTCGTTCAAGACCTCTCATGATCTTAAAGACCTCTATCATATCCCCCCTCAGCCGTCTCTTCTCCAAGCTGAACAGCCCTAACCTCTTCAGCCTTTCCTCATAGGGGAGCTGTTCCATTCCCTTTATCATTTTGGTTGTCCTTCTCTGTACCTTCTCCATTGCAACTATATCTTTTTTGAGATGCGGCAACCAGAATTGTACACAGTATTTAAGGTGTGGTCTCACCATGGAGCGATACAAAGGCATTATGACATTTTCCGTTTTATTAACCATTCTCACAGGACAAGCAGGATGGTTGTCCTCACAAATGGGTGACAACGAGGATGGAGCCCAACCACGGAAAACTTCTGTCAAAGTTTCAGGAACTTTGACTGGCCCCTACTGGGCATGCCCAGCACGGCACTAACCCTGCAGCCAGCAGGGGTCTCCCTTCAATCTTCTTTTTTCCGCGCAGCAGTAGCCACGCGGTAGAAGAGCTCTTAACCACGTTCCTGACAGGAATTTCAAACTCTCAGTTTTGAAGAAAATTTGCCCCACAGGGGTCTCCCTTTGTCAAATTTTCGGTCCGCGGAACTTTGGTAAGTTTTTGCCGTTGTTTGGTCGACTTCCGTCGAGTTTGGCCCTCGAGGCCTGTTGTCAGTCGACAGTCCCACGGCTAAATTTTTGGCTCTTCGCCATGGCGTCGGGGTTTCGTCGGTGTCCAGACTGTACCCGAACTATGTCAATCACAGACCCCCATGGAGTCTGTGTTTTATGTTTTGGAAGCGAGCATGATGTTCTGACTTGCACCAAATGTGCTCTCATGACTCCAAAGGGTCGCAAAGCCAGAATGGAGAAGATGGGGCTCCTCTTCCATGCTCGTACCCCAACGCCATCGATTGCATCGACGTCATCGGAACCGGCACCGATGAGGTCTCATCATCATCGACAACCCTTCGGTGACCGTCCGCCTTCGGTGACTTCCCGGCCATCAACTCCGATTCCTTCCCCTGATGCTCGAGGGGATCGAAAGGAGAAACATCGCCATCGACGTCATAAGTCTCGGCCTGTCGAGGAATCGACGTCATCGACCTCCGTACAGACCGAGCCACCGCCAAAAAAGCCTCGATCAGAGGTGGCACCGTCCACTCCTGTTTCGCAGGCATCGAGGCAACCCTCACCCCCTCGGGGTTTGGGAGCCGCGACTCCACCGGTGACGGTGGTCCCTCCGGCTCAGCCTCAGCCTCCCTCTCCCGTCGAGCCGGGTCTTGTTACCCCTGGTCTCCGGGCAGAACTGGACCGGCTGGTCCAGGAGGCCATCGACAAGGCGATGCAACGATTCCAACCTCCTCCGGCACTGACACCGGCACCGAGGGTGGAACCGACCACCGAGCCCATTGCAGCAGCACTAGCTCCATTGCTAACCCGGATGGAAGCGCTCATGACAGCCCTTCCACCGGTGATACCTGCGTCACCGACACCGGCAAGACCGCTGTCACCGACAGGTTTTTCATCAAGTGGAGAAACACCGTATCGGATTCCCCCTTCGGGAATAGTTCCATCGGTGCCATGTCGTCCCTCGCCACCGACATTGTCTTCGGGGGCGATACGCACTTCTGCTCCACCGAGGTTTCCGATGCCGGCACCGATTCCATCGAGACCGACACCGATTCCTTTGGTGCCCATACCGGCACCGATATCGGCACCGATTCCATCGAGGATTTTCTCGATGCCCCCGGTGACTCCAACTAATATTTCGGAGCCTCAACCTGGACCCTCAGGGGTTCAACCCCCTCGAGGTCCTGCAAGTCATCACCAAGATCCCTATGACACTTGGGGTGATGATACATCTACTGACACCGATGATTTGCCTTCACCACCCTCTCCTGCAGAGAGTAGAAAGCGTTCTCCCCCTGAGGACCTCTCTTTCATTAATTTTGTGAAGGAAATGTCAGAGTTGGTTCCTTTCCAACTCCAATCTGAACAAGATGACAGGCACCAGATGATGGAATTGCTCCAATTCCTGGATGCCCCTAAAATCATCACTTCTATTCCCATTCATCAGGTTTTTCTAGACCTCCTTAAAAAGAATTGGGAATCTCCTGGCACTGTTTCCCCGGTCAACAAAAAAGCTGACTCTACATATCTTGTACAGTCAGCTCCTGGTTTTCAAAAACCTCAATTAGACCATCATTCCGTAGTCGTAGAATCAGCTCAAAAGAAAGCTAAACGACTGAAGCCACACTCTTCCATGCCTCCTACTAAGGAAAACAAATTCCTAGATAATATAGGTAGGAAGGTGTATCAAGGAGCTATGCTGATTTCCAGAATAGCTTCTTATCAGCTTTACATGCCCCAATATAATAGGGTCCTCCTGAAACAGATGCAGGAATGCACGGATGCCTTACCTGAACAATTCCAGCCACAGCTTCAATCCCTCCTAAATAAAGGATTTGAAGCTGGGAAGCACGAAGTAAGAACAGCCTATGACATCTTCGATGCTTCCACAAGAATTTCAGCCACAGCCATCTCAGCCAGACGCTGGGCTTGGCTTAAGTCATCTGACCTGCGACTAGAAGTTCAGGACAGGCTATCTGATTTACCCTGCCTAGGGGATAATTTGTTTGGCGAGCAAATTCAACAACTTGTTGCTGAATTAAAGGATCATCATGAGACACTTAAACAGCTCTCATCTATTCCTCCTGACTTGCCTTCTAAACAAACGTTTAGGAAGGACTCCAAAAAGTCTTTCTTCCGTACACGGAAGTATTATCCCCCTTCAACCAAGTCTAGGCCTGCAAGGTCTTATCGTAAGACTCAACCTCGCCAGACACACAAACAAAAGCCAACAGCAGCTCCACCACCTGGCCCTGCGACAGGTTTTTGACTTTCACCTGGAGAGCATTTACCAAACCCCTCTTCCAAATATACCAGTAGGAGGACGGCTGTGCCACTTCCTAGAAAGGTGGCAACACATTACCACAGATCAATGGGTAATAGCAATTATTGCACAGGGTTACCACCTCAACTTCCAGTCTCCCTCCCAACTCCCCACCTCTGCAGGCGTGGAGACATACCGATCACTCTGCTCTTTTAGAGCAAGAAGTTTCTCTTCTCCTACTATCAAACGCTATAGAACCCGTTCCTCACTTACAACAAGGGCTAGGGTTCTACTCCAGGTACTTCCTGATCCCAAAAAAGTCAGGAGGACTTCGTCCAATCCTAGACCTACGGGCCCTCAACAAGTACCTTTACAAGGAGAAGTTCAAGATGGTAACCCTGGGCTCGCTGCTCCCTCTCCTACAAAGAGGGGATTGGTTATGCTCTCTAGACCTCAAAGACGCATATACTCACATTGCGATCACACAATCTCATCGCAAATACCTGCGCTTTCTGGTAGGCCGAAACCACTACCAATACAAAGTACTTCCTTTCGGCCTGGCATCTGCACCACGAGTCTTTACCAAATGTCTCATAGTGGTAGCAGCATTCCTCAGACAGGAAGGTGTCCACGTCTATCTCTATCTGGACGATTGGTTAGTCAGGGCCTCAACCCAGCAACTGGCTCGGTCCTCCCTGACTCTAACAATTCAAACCTTGCTTTCTCTAGGATTTCTAGTCAATTACGAGAAATCCTACTTAGTCCCATCTCAAACCTTATCCTTCATTGGGGCAGACTTGGACACCTTACAAGCAAAGGCCTACCTTCCTTATCAAAGAGCACTAGCTCTTGTGTCCCTAGCTCGCCAGCTGCAGTATCAACACACAGCCACTGCTCGCCAATTCCTCGTTCTCCTGGGACACATGGCCTCTGCAGTCCATGTGACTCCCATGGCTCGTCTCGCCATGAGAGTTACACAATGGACTCTAAGACAACAATGGACTCAGGCTCTTCAGCCTCTGACCTCCCTTGTTACAATCACACATGCACTCCGGCTGTCTCTTGTCTGGTGGACAAATCAATTCAACCTCCTACAGGGCTTGCCCTTTCTTCCACCAGATCCCCAGATAGTCCTCACCACCGACGCTTCCAACATCGGTTGGGGAGCTCATGTACACACTCTACAAACTCAAGGATTCTGGTCACCAGAGGAAGCCAAACAACAGATAAATTTCCTGGAGCTGCGAGCAATTCGCTATGCTCTCAGGACTTTTCAACATTGCCTGTCAAACCACGCAATCTTAATTCAGACAGACAACCAGGTGGCCATGTGGTACATAAACAAGCAGGGGGGCACAGGCTCCTTCCTTCTGTGTCAGGAAGCTGCGCAGATTTGGGCGGAAGCCCTCTCCCGCTCCATGTACCTCAAGGCCATCTACTTGCCGGGAGTAGACAATGTCTTGGCAGACCAGCTCAGCCGAGTCTTCCAACCACACGAGTGGTCACTCAATCCTCTGGTAGCGACCTCTCTGTTTCACAAGTGGGGTTATCCCCACATAGACCTCTTTGCGTCCCCTCAGAACCACAAAGTGGACAATTACTGCTCTCTCATTCAGAGCCAACACTCTCGGCCCAGGGATGCATTCTCCCTCACCTGGACAACAGGTCTGCTCTATGCATTCCCTCCACTTCCTCTTCTGTCGAGGACTCTCGTGAAGCTACGCCAGGACGGAGGAACCATGATCCTGATAGCACCGCATTGGCCACGCCAAGTGTGGTTTCCCATACTCCAGGATCTCTCCATCCGCAGGCACATTCCTCTGGGAAAGGACCCGCATCTACTCACTCAAAACGACGGATGCCTCCTCCATCCCAACCTCCAAGCCTTGTCCCTGACGGCATGGATGTTGAAAGGTTAGTCCTTCAGCCATTTAACCTTTCGGAATCGGTTTCTCGTGTCCTGATAGCTTCACGAAAGCCTTCAACAAGAAGATCTTACTCATACAAATGGAAAAGGTACACATCATGATGCACTTCTCAGTCCCTTGATCCCCTTTCCTGTCCAATCTCTAAATTCTTGGACTATTTGTGGCATCTATCAGAATCAGGACTTAAAACCTCTTCTATTCGAATGCATGTCAGTGCGGTAGCCGCCTTCCATAAAGGTATCGGGGGTGTCCCTATTTCAGTTCAACCCCTGGTAACACGCTTTCTTAAAGGCTTGCTCCATTTGAAGCCACCTTTACGTCCTCCGGCCCCATCTTGGGACCTTAATCTGGTTCTTGGTCGTCTAATGAAACCACCTTTCGAACCTCTGCACTCCTGTGATCTAAAATATCTCACATGGAAAGTGCTATTCCTTTTAGCTATCACTTCAGCTCGCAGGGTTAGTGAATTACAGGCCCTAGTTACCTATCCGCCTTACACTAAACTCCTGCAGGACCGGGCGGTACTCCGCACTCACCCTAAATTTTTACCTAAGGTAGTTTCGGAGTTTCACATCAATCAATCCATCATACTACCTATCTTCTTTCCCAGGCCCCACTCCAACTCCGGGGAACAGACTCTGCATACCTTGGACTGTAAACGTGCTCTAGCCTTTTATCTAGACCGTACAGTTTCTCACAGGAAGAGCACTCAATTATTCGTCTCTTTCCATCCTAACAAGTTAGGACAACCTGTGGGTAAACAGGCTCTTTCCTCCTGGTTGGCGGACTGCATTTCCTTTTGCTATGAGCAAGCTGGCATTCCTTTCCAAGACCATGTCAAAGCACACTCTGTGAGGGCCATGGCGACTTCAGTAGCACACCTTCGATCGGTGCTGCTTCCTGACATCTGCAAAGCTGCAACCTGGAGTTCCCTCCATACCTTTGCAGCCCACTATTGTTTGGATAAAGCTGGAAGACAAGATTCCATCTTCGGCCAATCTGTCTTGCGAAACCTTTTTCCAACTTGATGTACCAACACCCTTCCACCTTCCCGGTAGGGTGCGGATGTCCTTTACCAAATTCCACCCCAGTTGTTGTGCCTGTTGCACGCCGTTGAGTACATTTGGTGCATGTCAGGACATCCTCAGCTCGGTACTCACCCATTTGTGAGGACAACCATCCTGCTTGTCCTGTGAGAAAGCAAATGTTGCTTACCTGATGTAACAGGTGTTCTCACAGGACAGCAGGATGTTAGTCCTCACGAAACCCGCCCGCCACCCCGCGGTGTTGGGTTCGTTTATTTTATTTTTCGGCACTGCCTGTAGCTATCAAAACAAGACTGAAGGGAGACCCCTGCTGGCTGCAGGGTTAGTGCCGTGCTGGGCATGCCCAGTAGGGGTCAGTCAAAGTTCCTGAAACTTTGACAGAAGTTTTCCGTGGTTGGGCTCCATCCTCGATGTCACCCATTTGTGAGGACTAACATCCTGCTGTCCTGTGAGAACACCTGTTACATCAGGTAAGCAACATTTGCTTTCCCTTCCTAATAATTCCTAACATTATTTGCTTTTATGACTGCTGCAGCACACTGAGCCGACGATTTCAAATATTATCCACCATAATGCCTAGATCCTTTTCGTGGGTGGTAGCTCTTAATATGGAACCTAACATCGTGTAACTACCGCAAGGGTTATTTTTTCCTATATGCAACACCTTGCACTCGTCCACATTAAATTTCATCTGCCATTTGGATGCCCAATCTTCCAGTTTTGCAAGGTCCTCCTATAATGTATCACAATTCGCTTGTGATTTAACTACTCTGAATAATTTTGTATCATCCGCAAATTTGATAACCTCGCTGGTCGTATTCCTTTCAGATTGTTTATAAGTATATTGAAAAGCACCGGTCCAAGTACAGATCCCTAAGGCACTCCACTGTTTATCCTTTTCCACTGAGAAAATTGACCATTTAATCCTACTCTTTGTTTCCAGTTCTTGAAGGAGATGTCTATTAACTGCTATTAATCAAGTTGTCTTAGAGAATAGCCACTTCTATTACTGGCATCAGTAGCATGGGATCTACTTAGTGTTTGGGTACTTGTAGCCTGGATTGGGCATTGTTGGAAATAGGGTGCTGGGCTTGATGGACCCTTGGTCTGACCCAATATGGCAATTTCTTATGTTCTTATTATGTTTAATGGTGTGTTAGATGGGTTGCGGTGTGTGTGATAGGGAATATAAAGGTGGGATTGGTTGAAGAGATGGTGTGAACCTGTGAAGGACCTGGAATGGTTGGGAAGGGGGTGAGACAAGGTAGAAACAAGGCTTCTGACTGTTTTTTTTGCAGGTTTTTTTGTGTTACTTCACAAAGTGTCTGGCAATGGAGGGATTTTGAGTTGATGTTACAAAATACCAGAATTTGAATATGTATATTTTTGTATAGTGAGTTCAAAGGGGAAACATCCAAATTATGCTCTGTATACACTCCAGAATAAGTCAAAATATTTTGATGCTGACTGTGAGATGAATGAGAAAATTGTCTACCCTTCAGCCTAATATCGAGAAATTGTGTGAAGCACATCGGTCTCATGTTTCTGCCTGATGAAGTAAGCAAAAATTACTTGTGGAAAAAATAAAATGTATTAACTGATTGTAAAAAATAAAGAATATTTTCTCTTTTGTGCCACTTAAAACAGTAAATTAATAGGATTTTGTTTTTAGTTCAGCTGTGGCATGTAGTGTGCAGTGTCATGTACATGAGCACAGTCTGGAAAAAAGGCTGAGAACCACTGCTCACTTTTGCTGACCGATGTAGTACCAATAGAAGGGAAGGAAGAAAAAATGTTTAAAGGTTTATTTTTGAGTTGGTCCGTCGTCATTTTAATATATTTGTTTTACTATGCCTGTTTAAAGAATTATTTAATTTACTGTGATCTATTATGAATGAAACTTGTAATCCACTAATATTTGTGGATCAGTAATACTATAGGTATCATCTACCTCCATGGTCCTGCTAGAGCAGATGGGAGGATATACATATTTAGATCCTTCAACCTCTCCTGATAGGTCTTCTGATACAAACCCCACACTATTCTGGTCAGCCTTCTCTGAACCACCTCCATTCTATCTCTATCCCCTTTGAGGTACGGTCTTCACAACTGAACACAGGAGTCCTGGTGAGGCCTCACTAGGTCTTGTACAAGGACATTATCACCTCCTTTTTCTTACTGGTTATTCCTCTGTATGCGGTCCAGCATCCTTCTGGCCTGAGCCACTGCCTTCAGATTGTCAGACGCTATTACCCCAAGGTTCCTCTCCTGGTTTGTGCATATTAGTCTTCTGCCCCCATCACATACTGCTCTTTAGGATTACTGCACCCCAGATGCATGACTCTGCACTTCTTGGCATTGCATCCCAGCTGCCAAATCTTCGACCTTCATGGACTAGTGGTTCAACCCAAAACCGCACTGAAGTGATTGCATTGTGCTTCCCAGAAAAGTACAGGCATAACCTGCACAGAGTGGCAATTACAATCCTAACCACCTTACAGAGCTGAATGGATGGGCCACTTTGGTCTTTCTGCTATCATTTACCTTATTACTAAATATTTGGGCAGTGTAAATGGAGAGAACAAGTGGTGCAAAAGCACGGGCTATGACACCACCTTTCCCGCTGAACGATGCCTCACAGTCTACATCCCATTTGCTGATGAGACAGATCTCTAATGTGTTTTTCCTTTTCGGCACTGCACTGCTGGTTTAGGTAGCTTTTGGAGCTTTCTCCACAAATTGGCAGCAAAGCCAATCTTGGTGTTTCAGCGACATTAAACAGAAATGGCTACTGTATCAGAGTATGAATACGCATATTACAAAACCAGATTTTCACTGTGTGTTTTGTTTTTCACAATATTTTACCATATTATAGTGCTATAGTCAGCTGGTACTGTGGTCCATAGTACTGCTGTACTGTAGCAGAATACATTTGATGTCTAAGAATAGAAGCGTTCAAGGCAATCCCAAGCAAGTGAGGCAGAACTAAAGCTAATTCATAATGGCAAAAATGCAGTATGAATGAGAATAGAATCTAAAGAAAAGCCCTTGGCATTCATTGTCTTCATGTTGTTTTTTTCAAGTAGGTGTATATTAACGCTAGCTGAAGCATGAAAAGATGATGGCAATGAACTATACTGTTTCTAGATGTTGGTAGAATGAGCAAGATAGATTTCTATCGATGTCTGTTAAAAACAAACCAAAAAAAACCTCTCAAATTTCCAGACTGATTAAATGCTTTAAAATAAGTAGCACGTATGAAAAGAGGTGAGAAAGCAATTGGGCACAGAACATTTGATGCTATTAGAGGATTTTAAGAAGTATTTCAAATCATGCCAAGCTGAAGTGCTCTTGCTTCTTAACCTATAGTAGAATACATGCTAGATCGACAGTACTGGAAATGGAAACTTTACATTTACCCACAAAATGGCTACAGAGTAGATGGGGGGGCGATAGTGCAGACTTTTTCATACTAACCGGCCGGTAGGTCACCAAATGGCTCTCAGATGGCTATGACTTTTGGTTGCTGCTGACATGAACCAGATTTGAAAGGTGACTGTCTCTGGGTTAATCCCCCTATATAACAGTCTCTCTCAAGAACGTGTTCTCTTAAAGCAACAATGTTTTTACTGGTTCCTGAATTAATTTAAAAAAAATCTATCGTTATGCTTTCCATTTTTCATTCTGATGTTTATCTCATTGTTGAGTTGATGTGTGTGTAACATTTTGGAAAGCTTTTAATTAGCCACGTCTCTCATTACTCTGATGTATATACTGTATGATTCAATGGCTTCCTTGCCTCAGTCTTGTATTACTGATACTTATTCTTGTCATACAGGTTTAATACCAGTGAAACCTCTTCATCTCTTTCCGCTATTTCTGGCATTCTCTCTGCCGGGATTTACTCATTGATCTCAGCAGTGAGAGAGAGATGCTCTGTCCTGCACTCCAGGGCTTTGTCCATTTATGGGCTACAGTGACTCATTTCAGATTGCTTGGGAGTTGTTCCATGGAGGGCCATGGGTAATGACGGAAAAAGGAAACACATTAGTGAAGAACTACTGGCGCGTTGTCTAGAGGGACCTGAACAACAGCTTGGTTGTCAGCATCATTTGCATGATCTGTCAGGATTTCGACTGAAACAGAAGATGCTGTTTTGTAAGTGGTATCTGAGTAGATAGAAATTATAAGTCCAAGGTAACACCTTGATATCCAAGGACTCTCCTGTAACCAGCCTAAATGCTGCATTAATTGACTGACTGAACACAAATTAGGACGTGAATGTAGAATATTACTTAATACCTAAGGGCTCCTAGTTTCCTTCACTTCTTAAAAAAATATGAGATTTTTGATGTTTGTTCTTAATGTATCCACAGAGGATTTTGTTTTTTTTCCATGGCTTCAACTCCTGGGGAATAAGAAGATGCTGTCTACTGCATTTTGAGTCGGTCAATCTTTTTTGACTTGGAGATGGGAGGGACTCCGTCTGTGTTGTCATTTATATAATGGTTCTTCTATTAGGATTAACCAGATTGCTGTAACCTTAAATCCAGAGTCATGGTACAGTCAAAAGAAAATTCTATAGATGTATTATTGATTTTTCTTACACTGGGTAGAATACTTCCCCTTTGTCTCACCATTGATGAAATGATAATAAGGAGTGAATTTGCCCCAACATGGAAAATGCTATTCTGGAAACTGTGGTGGGGCCGCTTGGCAATAGTGATCATAATATGATCAAATTTGATTTAATGGCTGGAAGAGGAACAGTGTGCAAATCCAAGGCTCTCATGCTAAACTTTCAAAAGGGAAACTTTCATAAAATGAGAAAAATTGTTAGAAAAAAACTGAAAGGAGCAGCTACAAAAGTAAAAAATGTCCAAGAGGCATGGTCATTGTTAAAAAATACCATTCTAGAAGCACAGTCCAGATGTATTCCATACATTAAGAAAGGTGGAAAGAAGGCAAAACGATTACCGGCATGGTTAAAAGGGGAGGTAAAAGAAACTATTTTAGCCAAAAGATCTTCATTCAAAAATTGGAAGAAGGATCCAACAGAAGAAAATAGGATAAAGCATAAACGTTGGCAAGTTAAATGTAAGACATTGATAAGACAGGCTAAGAGAGAATTTGAAAAGAAGTTGGCTGTAGAGGCAAAAACTCACAGTAAAAACTTTTTTAAATATATCCAAAGCAGAAAGCCTGTGAGGGAGTCAGTTGGACTGTTAGATGATCGAGGGGTTAAAGGGGCACTTAGAGAAGATAAGGCCATCGTGGAAAGATTAAATGATTTCTTTTCTTCGGTGTTTACTGAAGAGGATGTTAGGGAGGTACCCGTAATGGAGAAGGTTTTCATGGGTAATGATTCAGATGGACTGAATCAAATCACGGTGAACCTAGAAGATGTGGTAGGCCTGATTGACAAACTGAAGAGTAGTAAATCACCTGGACCGGATGGTATACACCCCAGAGTTCTGAAGGAACTAAAAAATGAAATTTCAGACCTATTAGTAAAAATTTGTAACTTATCATTAAAATCATCCATTGTACCTGAAGACTGGAGGATAGCAAATGTAACCCCAATATTTAAAAAGGGCTCCAGGGGCGATCGGGGAAACTGCAGACCAGTTAGCCTGACTTCAGTGCCAGGAAAAATAGTGGAAAGTGTTCTAAACATCAAAATCACAGAACATATAGAAAGACATGGTTTAATGGAACAAAGTCAGCATGGCTTTACCCAGGGCAAGTCTTGCCTCACAAATCTACTTCACTTTTTTGAAGGAGTTAATAAACATGTGGATAAAGGTGAACCTGTAGATATAGTATACTTGGATTTTCAGAAGGCGTTTGACAAAGTTCCTCATGAGAGGCTTCTAGGAAAAGTAAAAAGTCATGGGATAGGTGGCGATGTCCTTTCATGGATTGCAAACTGGCTAAAAGATAGGAAACAGTAGGATTAAATGGACAGTTTTCTCAGTGGAAGGGAGTGGACAGTGGAGTGCCTCAGGGATCTGTATTGGGACCCTTACTTTTCAATATATTTATAAATGATCTAGAAAGAAATACGACGAGTGAGATAATCAAATTTGCAGATGACACAAAATTGTTCAGAGTAGTTAAATCACAAGCAGATTGTGATAAATTGCAGGAAGACCTTGTGAGACTGGAAGATTGGGCATCCAAATGGCAGATGAAATTTAATGTGGATAAGTGCAAGGTGATGCATATAGGGAAAAATAACCCATGCTATAATTACACAATGTTAGGTTCCATATTAGGTGCTACAACCCAAGAAAGAGATCTAGGTGTCATAGTGGATAACACATTGAAATCGTCGGTTCAGTGTGCTGTGGCAGTCAAAAAAGCAAACAGAATGATGGGAATTATTAGAAAGGGAATGGTGAATAAAACGGAAAATGTCATAATGCCTCTGTATCGCTCCATGGTGAGACCGCACCTTGAATACTGTGTACAATTCTGGTCGCCGCATATCAAAAAAGATATAATTGTGATGGAGAAGGTACAGAGAAGGGCTACCAAAATGATAAGGGGAATGGAACAACTCCCCTATGAGGAAAGGCTAAAGAGGTTAGGACTTTTCAGCTTGGAGAAGAGATGACTGAGGGGGGATATAATAGAGATGTTTAAAATCATGAGAGGTCTAGAACGGGTAGATGTGAATCGGTTATTTACTCTTTCGGATAGTAGAAAGACTAGGGGGCACTCCATGAAGTTAGCATGGGGCACATTTAAAACTAATCGGAGAAAGTTCTTTTTTACTCAACGCACAATTAAACTCTGGAATTTGTTGCCAGAGGATGTGGTTAGTGCAGTTAGTATAGCTGTGTTTAAAAAAGGATTGGATAAGTTCTTGGAGGAGAAGTCCATTACCTGCTATTAAGTTCACTTAGAGAATAGCCACTGCCATTAGCAACGGTAACATGGAATAGACTTAGTTTTTGGGTACTTGCCAGGTTCTTATGGCCTGGATTGGCCACTGTTGGAAACAGGATGCTGGGCTTGATGGACCCTTGGTCTGACCCAGTATGGCATTTTTTTATGTTCTTATGTACTGGCCTAAAATGCCTAGTGACAGGATGGAAAAATTGGATGCTAACTCTTAAGCTAGATGTAGTCTCTGAACTGTCTGTGTTCTATTATCCCCATGGAAGCAGTGTCCAACTTCAAGGGCTGTCAAGGCAGTCTTATGGACGCAGGTGTTAAAAGGTTCTATGATGTAGGTGGCACCATACTTTAGTCAGCACTGTCCTCATTGTCCTGCCAGACCAGTCCATATGTATGGATATGTGCAGTACTGCTGGCAGACGGAGACACAAGACTGTCTTCCATTGATATCACTCCATACATAAGGATTGGTGCAGCCAGAAACCCTCTTGGCATTTCTCTGTCTCCAGCATATGGTATGTGTCTGAAACGGTGCTGCTGCAGACTGAAGCTTCTGTGGACTCTTAGTGTGAAGGCCTTTTGGTTTATTGTCACTGGTAAAGTTGGAGATTGGGTCCAGGGCTTCCATCAAGTGACAGTCAGAAGGTGACTGGTCCTCCCTGCCCAGGTGGGGCCTGCTCTTTAGGGTAGGGTTCCTCTCATTCTCCTGCAATAAGAGTATGTGCCAGAAACACTTCATCCTACTATGTGGCAGGCTGGTGCTTGCAGTTTACTTCCACAAGTACCACTCTTGCAGGCTGGGTTTTACTTTGGCATACCGGAGAGGAAGTAGCAGCCAAAAATACAAGAGAGCCTGTGGCTGTAGCCTCTCGACACCACTCTCAGCATCTGGGATTTCTGATGGCTGCAGCGGTAAAGGACCCTGTCTCAGCTGTCAGTGTTGTGTACCCCTCATCTCCAAGGTATGGCAAGGAGTCTGAGCAGGGCAGGGGTTCTGCAGACTTTGGGAGCCAGCGTCGGTGCAGCATGGCTGACATTTTTATTTGTGTATGTGTGATGGAAGAAATAGCAGCTTCATGGACCTAAGGGTCTCTGAGTTGGTACAGGCATGGAATGGAAATAGGGAGATATTACCCCCATGGGACTTTGTGCCTGAATCCAGGGACCAAATGTCAGAAGCGGAGGTGGGCCCAACGGCTGTGCCTGAATCTTCAGTGGCGGAAGAGGCTGATATTTTGGGACCTCAGTGCTCCACTGAACTTGACTTCTCAAGCTGTTCCTGTCAGGCTTTCTCACTCCTTCCAGGAGCTTTCTTCTGTTCCACAGGGTACCCATCTCTTTGGGGCTGGTTTCCTTCCCCATTTTTCACCCCAGATTTTTTTCTTATGATGAACCAGGTCCATGAGGCATCTTCAAGGCTATGCCTTTTCCCTCCTCCCGGATTCCACTCTCAAGAAACCCAGCTGAGATTAGGAGTTGGTGTGGAAAGAAGAGAATTCCTTGGAATTCTGCTTAGATCAGTTTGAAGGAGGAGAAAGATATTGGTGTCACAGAGGACAAAGAGGTGGACGAAGGGGAGATTCTTTCTATGGAAGGAGAAGATTTCTCATTGGTCCTTCTAAGAAAGAGTTTGGTAAGTCCTGACATTGTTGAGAAGATTGGAGGATCAGGCAGGGGAAGGCTAATCATTGTGGTGTTTATATGTAAGCTCTCGAAAGCTTTTCCCTTCCACTGGCCAGTAAGGAACATGGTCTTGGCTGAGTGGGAGACACCCAATACAACCCTTAAGGTGGAGAAGACTATGGGAAAGGAAGTCAAATGAGGCTTTCTCATCTGATGATGCCCTAGTCTCAATGGAAACCCGAAAAAAACCCCACAGGTCCGGTGGTATTGGGCACAGCTCTTAGTGCTTATGTGGCTAGGAAGATTGAGTCTTTCCTGAAGCAATCCTTTGAGATATCCAGTTCCTCCCTGTAAGCTGTATTGAGAAGCTGCTGTGTGGCTTGGGCTCTTCTGCGCTGCCATCTTTTGAGCAATTTATATTGGCAAGAAACAATTTCTTCGCTGGATTGCATATGACTAGTAAAGTAGAAAAGGTGATGCCTAATTCAAGCCACAAGATGTGTGTGTAATCAGGGAGCCGAGTTCTTCAGTACTTGGAGAAGACCAGGAAGTTGGTAACTCTTGTACTTGCAAGCCGGTACCTTTTACGTTCTAGGGATTGTGAGTTCTGAGATGGAGCATGGCACTCTGTCTAGGCTGCACATCAGGACATTTCCGGTTTCAGAATGAAGTCTTTCAATTCAGTTTTACTGAGACTGGAAGTTAGCAGTTCTCTGGAGTGGATTTGTATGTGAGTCTGACAGGGTAGGGGGGGGGCTATATGAGATTGTAAGACTTGACAGTCTTTGATGCATCTCTGAGAAGAATCTGCATTTAAATGAAACCTGCGTTAAACACTTTCTTGATTTCAAGGAATACGTTGCAGGGGAAAATGTCACTCGAAGAAGTAGCTGTCAAGGCTGCTAGTTGTGTACATAGCCCAACACCTGAATGCATAAGCAGGCTGATTAAGAAGGTTCCCATTCAAGCCAGGAGAATGGGAGCTGAGGGAAGTTTGATTTGATTTATTAACGGAGGATTTCTAGTCATGGATCACATACTGTCAAGGTAGAACAGGAAAGTGCATTATTTCAGCAGGTGCAATGAATATTTAGCAGTTTCAACAGGTGCTCTGGGTCTGTTACCTCTGAGGGTAATGATACTAGTGAGTTGTAGAAAATGAGCTGATATTCAACAGGAGTAATTTTAATAGCACCATATTGGCTAAGACCTATGCTTAACAGAAATAATAGTGATTGGGAGTAGAATCTGACATTTACATTATTCAAAGACACACATCATCTCAAGATCTGGTTCCATGTTCTGATCCCATCTCTCTAGGCTTAATTAAAAGATCTTATACAAAACTGATTACGTGAAGCAAGAGACTAAATGCTGGTTTTGCATGAAATAATTAGGATGTTTTGTTTGGAGGACATGTGCTCATTGGTACCAAGGTAAGATGTTAAAATGCAAAACATTTTAGTGAAAAGCAGTGTTAGATTTTGTATTTTAAGGTCTGGACCTGGGCTGAAACTCAATGCTATGATGATACAGGCTGCAGTTACTTTGACAAAAACAGTAAAAAAAAATTGCCCATCTAGACGAGTGGTTCCCAATCTTTTCGTGCGTTGGCGCGCACTGCGCTGGGTTCACGTTGTCGTGGCACACCATTTCCTTCTCTCCCATCCCTTCCTGGGGGTTGCATCTGGCAGGCAGTAGTAATTGAGTGACAAGTGTCTCTTACCTGCTGCTGCTGTTGCCGCTGCCTCCTCTTCTGCCAGCTTTCCCGTGAAATCTTAAACGCGCGGGGCGCTGTGGTCTAGTGAGTGTCGCCCTTGCTGTGTGGTGCTGGCTTCAGAGAAACGTTAGTGAAGGGAGGAGGTGGCAAAAAAGTGAAAGATGCTGCTCCTGGACTCTTTCTGCTGATGAGAGGGCATTGCACCGTGGGAGAAGAGGGGGATGAGTTTGCCACTGCTAGTGGCAGCTGTGGCCCACTTCCATCTTTTCTCTACCAGGCAGCTGCAGATTTGCTGGCACACCTAAGGTTCCCCATGGCTTGCTGGTCGGGAGCCTCTGCTATACACATTCAGTGCAAAATTGTTACATCCCAATGTTAAACCTTCTTCACTAGACTAGAGCTTAAATGTATTTCTAAATTGTTTGAAAGAGCCATTGATTATCTGTTCTGTACATGAGCTGAGCTCATTATGGCCTTCCTTTTAGTTCAAAGTGTAAATTAAAAGCTTTGTCCTCACTGCCTGCTGGTATGGTTTTTCCAAGATAATGTTTTAGAGAACTATTACCAGTTTTCTTTCTCAAAGAATTGTGGTTACCGTGTTAGTTCATTTGGATGTGTGGAATTAAGGGTCAAATAACGTTAATACAACTGTGACAAGCTGATAGAGAGAGGCAAACTCTCGACAGGTCATCGCAGATGTATTAAAGTTACTTTTTATTGGACTTCACCTACAACGTGCTTGACCCTTAATTCCACATAGCTTTCTTTCGAAAGTTAGTTTGAAAGTTAGTTAGTTTGAAAGTTAGTTTTCTCATTTGCCTTGTGTCCACATCCTAATAGAAGGAGAAGAAATAATAATTTTAGAAATATTGCTTGGACAAGATTTGTCTGTTCTGTAAATCTGACTTTTTTTTTTTGCATTATAAAGTGCAGACAATAAAACCGATCAACACCTAGGATTATGAGGGGGGTTGAAAACTGTTTGAGGGATTTCAGGCTGCTAAAAAAACCCCCAGCCACCAAAGTTTGTAAGAGTTTATTCAGTACCTGCCATTCTTGTATAAATTGTAGAAGCTTCAAGAGAAATGATCTGCAAGCAGCAACTCTGGAGTCTTTCTCTTCATTATAAAGTGCTCCCGAAAGGGCATGTCGTTAGCTGATGCGTTGTTTGGAAAATGGCTTCTGCAGTCTGTGATGATGGATCTTTCGCCCTCTAGCCGGTTGACTTTTCAGGGTATCCACATTGAATATGCGGGAGATGTATTTGCATGGTGTGGAGCTGGTACAGTATTCAGTTGGATATCTTGGAAACCCAACTTGCTTGCAGCACCTGAGGACTTGTTCCAGCTACGGATGCAGACTGAGACAGGAATATTATAGAAGAGGAATCCTGCTTTTCTGTTATTCACTTACATTCATTCTCACACCAATCTGGACTAACCCTCCTTAATTTATTTAAAGATTACTAGGTTATTATATCAATTACATAATTGTTATGGGAGATTTATTTACAAAAATAACCTTTTAGTAATGATGGGTGAAGAATTGGACATGGTTATTATACAGTATTAGCTAATAGACTTTTAATTGAATTTTGCATAGATATGTTGTGGAAGTACTCATTCTGGACAGAGAGAGCAAAACAGAGAATGATTATGGATAACATCTGCCAGGCTAACCCAGTTTATCCATCTCTTTCCTGTTCAGTACTGCAGAGCCTGCTTGATCTCTGACATAACCCTCAGTTCCCTATAACTAGGGATCTTCTGTTTGTCCCGTAATGCTATTTTTTGCTCTACCACCTCAATTAGCAAGTTGTTTCTTGAATCATTAATTCTTCCGTGAAGACATGCTGCCTTACGTCACTCTTGAGTCTCTCCTCTTCAGTATCATACCTGAGCATGTTGTTCTAGATTTTTCCTCTCATGCATCGTTTATATTGTTCAGTTATTTATCCTCCCCACCTTCAGTGTGTATATCTTGTCAATGATGTGTCTTAGTAACATGGGAACTGATGGGAGAAAGATCCAAGTGGTCTAACCAGCATGCCCAGCAAACTTTTGTTTGCATTTTATTCTTAGGGTAATTGTTGCTCTGTGCAGGTTATTCCAGTCAATATGGGTTACCCGTTTCTTCGTCTCCATTTAGCAACTAGGAATCCTCTGTGCTTACCCCATGCACTTTTGAATTCCATTAACATCCTTGTTCTCACTACCTCTTCCAGGAGGGCATTCCATGCATCCACCACCCTTTCCAAGAAGAAAGTTCCTGATCCCGACCCCCTTGGAGCTTCATATTATGACCCCTTGTTCTACAGTTTTCTTTCCACCGAAAAAGATTGGATTCCTGTGCCTTGTTAATACCTTTTAGGTATTAAAAAGTCTGTATCCTATCTTCCCCATCTCTCGTCTTCTCCAGCATATACATATTCAGACCCTTCAGTCTTATCTTCTGACTCTCTAGGTGCAGACTCCACACCATTTGGTCACCTTTCTCTGGATCGCTTCCATCCTGTCTCGCTTTCCTAAGCATAAAAAACACTCTGTGGTGCTTACAGTAGAAAGAGGTGCGACCTACGCAATGTAAGAATATAGAAAAGAAACTTGGAGAGTTTGCAGAGTTATTTGCAAGTCCTAATTCAGGATTCTCTCAGTGATGATTTGAATGTTCTCTGCCACATGCCTGGATCCTGCCGGCCCAAAAAGCAGAGGTTACTTCCAGCAGTCAAATGCACTTCTGCACGTAAATGCCCAGCACTCTTTCTTTTTAAAAACAAAATATTACCACCACGATTAGTCTGCTTCTCAGCTTCTAGTTGCGGTCTTGCCGTTCTGGTTTCTGTTAGAGAGACTGATATCATGCATTATCTGTCAGGGTCTTCAGGTAGAGGGAATAGGACTCCCTGGTCAGAGAGCTAATGGGGGAGAGAGAAAAGTTCCTGATATGCTCTGTTGCAAAAACTATGGAGGAAACAACTTGTAAATGCTTTTGGTTTATTTCAAACCTCCTTCTAGCACCCCCTCCACACACACACGCTTTTAAAAAGTTGTATGAACGTTTTCTTAGCTCCTGCCAATGGTACCAGCACTAACAGGGGTATGTGGTCTGTTTATGCAAATGCAGTGTGCTAACTTTTATCAGCCTTGGCCTCCAAACGTAGAGTTCTGGTGGACCTTTTGATCGGTGTTGGGCCACCACAGCTGATATAATGAAAAGCGAATTCTGATGAGTGCTGTGTGGCTGCCATGTGTGATGGCAGGAAGTTCCACCTCCTTATTGGTATCCTAATATCTATCTTGCTAGATGTATTTCTGATTGCTGTAGTAGTAACAGCAAAATTCTGCAGGCTTATGTTGTCACTTAATACTTGCTGAATCCAACTGCTCATTGGGCCTGGTTTAATGGCTCATGTTCTAATGTGAATTTGCAATCCATTTTTGGCTCTGTTTCGGAAATAAACTGCTTTGTTAGAAAATATATTCTGTTCAGGGATATAATTTTGCTAGTCAATGTTAATTTGGCTAAAACTGAAAGCTGTGATGTGCTCATTTAATTTTTAGTTAAGAGTAGCAGCTTATTTTGAGGGTCTTTTTACATTAATCTTATCTAGCCATCAGTATATTTTCAAGGTATCTGCCTTTTTTTTTCCCTTTCCTCCAGCATACATCCGTGGATGGGTACCCAGAACCACACATTCAGCCCTCCAAATCGAGCAGTCGGCAAAGCCTCCCAAGATGTCGGAACTCTATTGCTTCCACAACAGATGAACAGCCTCACATTGGAAACTATCGCTTGCTGAAAACGATAGGGAAAGGAAATTTTGCCAAAGTGAAACTGGCGCGACACGTTCTCACTGGCAGGGAGGTAAGATTTTATGCCAAAGGCTTTTGGAATTGGCTTTTCTTCTGGGTGCAGTTAGGGGGTACAAATTGTTTTGTTTTTTGTTTTGGGGGAGGGGGAGATTTCCATGAATTTCGTTTTAATGTTTATTTTATTTTTTTAGTTAAAAAAAAAAAAAAAAAAAAAAAAGAAAAGCAGCATTAAAAACAAATAAAAAAGAACTTGGTCGTCCAAGGTCTCCCGTCCTCACCACCCTTCCATCCCACATGGGAAAATGCCGGGGCCAGGATCCGCAGACAAGGCCTAGGCCACAGTAGGCCGCCGTGACCTCTGCCTAGGCTCGACGCAAAACCCAGGCTTGGAAGCTTGGTCCCAATGCTGGGGACTAGGCCAGATGCCAGGGCCTCAGCTTAGGCCATGGTCCGGGTCTGGTCCCGATGCCTGGGCCTTGACCCAAGCCCAGGTCTGATGCTGGGTTCCGACACCTAGGCCTTGGTCCGAGTCCAGGTCCAATGCCGTGGCCTGGCCTACAGGCCCTGTCCCAACGCCTTGGCCGAGCCTGATGCCGGGACCCAGCCTTGAGACTGGGTTCTGATGCCTGGATCTCAACCCAGGCCCGGTCCCGACGCTTGGGTCTTGGGTCAGGCCCAGGCTCGAAGGCCGGAGCCCAGGCCTTGTTGGTTCTCTCCTGTATCTTTCTTCTTTCTTCAAATGTTGGTGTCTGCTGGGGACATGCCAGAGTAAATTAATTCCAGCACATCCTCCTCAGTGGAGGGCACTATTTTGGTGTATTTCATTTTGGTGTACAGCAGTATTCCAGACTGCTACCAACATTGGATCTGGGCTTGGGCCATGGCGTAGGCTGAGGTGTAGTGACTTGACCTCCAGGCTGAGCCCAGGTGTCAGACCTGGGTCTGGTTACGATGTCGGATCCCCAACAGAGAAGGTACATGGGAGCCAGGAAATTTCCTGACCCTGGGGAACCTTTTCAGATCTAGGGATTTACTTCGATCTGTCCCCCCCCCCCCCCCCCCCCAGATGAGGCCCAAGCCTCTGCCGAGGTTCTGGCGTTTTGCTCGAACATAGGCCATGGGCCCTGATTTGGATCTTGTCCTATTCCCTAGGTGAGGCGACAGCCGTGGGTCTAGGCCTGATGGGTGACTTTTTTTTTTTTTTTTTTTGATTACGACCTGAAATGAAATAGGAAATTTCATTGTGATTTCTTATTTAATTTCTCTCAAATGCATATCCCTAAGTTCAGACTATATTTTAGCTTCTGAGTCCATGATGATGGATTTATCTTTCTTTCATTTGCTCTTGTGAATGCTTATTTGTATTTGGACTGATAGTATGGGTGAACAGATCACGTCAAAATTTGTCGACTACGCCTTGAATGTAAAGAATATTTTTGCTAACTCATGAAAAAGCATGCTTTCTTGCATCTCTTCCTCAATTTTATTTAGATTTTAAATTTAAACAAGCTATTCTTAAATTTTTGGTATTGTATATTTTGAAAAGATCTGTGTTGCATTTTGTTTTTCATAAAAACCTCCTATTAGTTCACTGGAACAGAATTAGTGATGGGAATACCTTTATATTTTCAGGTTGCTGTGAAAATAATAGACAAAACGCAACTAAATCCAACCAGTCTACAAAAGGTAAGTCTTTATTTTTGTTTGCCTTCTGGAGTAGCTATTGATAAATGAAAAGAAGTTTTGGCATCCTGTTTCTCTATCCACTGGGAGCCATTTGCAAACTTTCCACCCTTCGTCGCAAGGTTAGGTGTCATGGATTGACTTTTCTTTCTGTTTTCCATTGTGTGAAATTTGTGGTTGATGGGAGCTGCCATTTTATTGCATCTTTTCCTCCTTTCATATTTCATAAATAGTCTTTTCCTGTCATAGTTCTATGCTTTAGTTGTATTGTATGAGCCATACAGAGAGGACATTTCAGTGCACCCGCAGTTGAGAAGTTGGAGGTCAGGAAGAGGAGGGTTAATGTGGTGTCTTCCTTTTATTCCTGCGGTGTAATGGCAGTCAATGGATGCCAATTCAGTTGGAAAAGAGGGGAGTAATTGGAACCTAACTTTTGTGGTGGGCCTTAGCTTGTAATATCTCCTTCCTTAGAACAAGCATAGCCTTTTCCCTTGCCTGAAAATGTTGTCCCCCATCATCAACAAAGGGAACCGTGTGTTGCTGTCCGTGTGTAGTACTTTAGGAAAGCTGTCTACATTTGCATGTGCCAAGAGAACGCTTAATGAAAATGAGCCTGGAATCCTTGGTGGTTTTCTGGTACCTCTCTGTTCTTCTGTATGACTCCCAACTGAGCCTAGAGAACATTCCCCCCCTGAGAAATGACTTTTCCAATGTATATTTCCTTGAGGATGGGGAATAAAAAGTGATGCCAACTGATCATGTTCTTTCACGCTTCATAAAATTAGAAAGGGCTGCTAGAGTTTTCTCTCATTGTATAGATGTCTTGACAGCAAATATCAGTATTTTTTTTTCAAACTTAGCTCATTGAATACTCTTGAATGCAGTGGTGAAGTAGGAGCCTTACTGCCGTTGACTTCTAATGGCTTTGCAGTTCAGGCGCATTCTTTCCCTTTAACAGCAGGTCTCGCTCTGCTCAGTAGAGTGCTTTGTATGAATTATTTAGTGCTGGCTAGATTCCGACAAAGATAGCAGGTCAGTAAGGGGCGAGGAGAGAGAGATCGGGGAGGGGGAAAGGACAGAAGGTACAACTGCAATATTTATGCTTGGGTCTGACCAGGAGTGCATTCCTTGAGCCTGCTTACAAACACAACTCAGACTTCCTGATTTTTGGGGGTTTGTATTCATTTATATGGCGCTGTGCGCTCAAAAGGTATTGAATACAACACACTAGTTGTTCACACGAGCATAATTGTTTTTTTGTTGTTGCTATAGTTAAACAGGAAATAGTTTTTAAGTTTTCGGTCAGAACATGTGCGCGTCTGGTTATTGCCTTATGTCCAGAATTCTCCCCTCTCATCAAAAAGAATGGTCTTGTAGAACAGGCTGTAGCAAAAGCATTCCATGCTCAGATTCCTTGGTCTTTATTGCACTGAGAGTTGATTGCTGCTTTATGTTTTTTGCCTTATATATTTAAATCTGAGTTGCACGGCTTTCACATTAAAGGCTTCCATATGGATTAGACGTTTGGTTTACAGTTATGGGGGTTACATCTGCTCTCGGTTGTCTGGTTAGGATCTTTTTTTTTTTTTTAAACTTCAGTTGTTGCTCAGTAAAATTGGATCGCAGACAAGTTCCCTCTGTCCATGAGCTCATCAGACAGAGTTGGATGCCGTTGACTAACGATGATGTGAGCAGGCAGAATGAAACCTGAGCTGCATATTCCTGTTCTGGCTGAGCAGTAATTGAAAAGGGAAAAAGATGACTTCTACCAGAATGTGGAGCACTTAGCGCCTGCAAGAGACGCAGTGGGTTCAAAGATACAAGTCCAGTGTCTTATTTTCAAAGGGTTGGGGGGGTTTTGTCATGTATTTATTTAAAAATGTATGTACTGCAATATTGATACTTTAATGCAGTTCACAATAAAAAATGCATAAAATATGACGAGCAGTATGTACTATGTAATATAAAAACATCCCATAGCAGCACTGCAATGCATAGTCTATTGAGTCTCTGGCTGGCCCCACATAGTAGCTAATGGTAGAAAAAGATCAATTGGCTCATCCAGTCTGTCCAGTTCTCCCTGTCCACTGCAGGCATATCTCTTAGCTGTAGAAGGTTGGCTCTGTAGAAGATGTCGCTGCTTTTGCCAGTCAGCTTTTGTTTGCTTCTTCATAAGTTCTCCACTGGTTTGGATAGATGACCATACAAGGTCCCCAGTCCAGTACCCACACCCTCAGCGCCCATCAGGCCTTATCACCAAGCTCCTTAATCTACACAACCAGCCTTCAAGGTCCATGTGGCCTTGTTGGACAGGACCTGGCTTACTCCAGTATCTGGAATCGAGGAGCTTGAAAGAAGAACCTGTCTGCAAAAATAAAACCGGTGGTTGGTAGATCGTGCATTCATTTTTGTTCTTTAGTGGGTGCTGCATAATGATGATGATTCTAAAATAAACTACAAAAAAGGGTTGAATTAGTTTGGAATGAGTGAGTAATAGCATCAGTCTTCAAGGCTTCGACCCTAGGTGTACTACCCAGTAGCTAGGGTTGAAGTCTTAATGATTGGTTATTGCTCACAAATTTCAAATTTGGGCGAATTCAGTCTCTTTTTGTGTCTCCCCATGTGTCCAATATACGAGCATGCATTTTTCTGTAAAATAAACTAAAATTTTCTGGGTTAAACTTTGTGAGCCCTTCAGCTTTCAAGTAACAGCTTTCTCAAAATAGCATTTTTCAGCCAAGTAGGAATCGATAAGTGGCCTACTTACTTTGTTTTTAAACAATGGGAGGAAAACAATTGGTTTTAGAACCGTAGCAAAACCAAGCCAGGGTATTATATACCCTATTCCAGTGAGCATGCCAAGCTTGATTGCTGAGTTATTATTAATTAACATTACTAGTTGGGCAAAAGCTTCTACAATATGGTACCGATGCAGTAAAACATGCACTGAAAATGGGCGCTAGTGTCGAACGCTCGTTGTCTTAGCATGCGCGCAGGAACATACCCTGGGTGCCCAATGCAATATTTAAATGAGGCAGCAGTAGAAAGGGTGCACTAAAGGAAAATTTTGCATCTGTAGTGCTCAATAGTTTATAGCATCAGGCGCGTAATACGTGCGTTCGTTTTCATCTCGCTTCTTTTTTTTGTTCTAATTCACTTCAGCAACTTCAGCAAAATATTAGGTGCCCCTTGCTATGGACATCGTGTGGCCATAAGAAAAGTGGAGTTTCTTTTAACCAAGTCAAATTGTACATTTATTTTTCTCCACCGCAAGCACTAAATTAAAGTGTCACAACAATACTAAGAAGGAAAACCCACTTATCACAACACAGAGGACCTATTTTTAATGTTTTTCATGAGCTCTTGCAGACTCCACCTCCGAGGCTGGCAAATTTACTGCGATAAAAAGTGTGCGTTAGGCGCCCAGCGCTTTACTGCATTGGCGTGTAATATCTAATGGCTTTATGTACAGGCAGTTTACATCTGATGGGCGCCATCGGGTACGCATTTGTTTGGGCGCCGATGGACGCGCTAATCTCCTCATTGCATCGGGCACTAGTCAAATATGTCCAAAACGCACGCCCAAACACGTGTAAACCCTTGTGCTAGGCTGAGCACACTTTATTGCATAGGCCACTAAATTTGTATGGTCGAAATCATGTGGCCCCTTGCTGTGTTTTGTTTTTCTAGAAGTCTGAGTTCTTTCCTCTCTTGCCAGAGCACTAGATACGTTCATTAGTGAGCACTGGCCATTAAGAACTTTGTTGACTGTAAAGCATAGGACTCTGCTTGTATTAAGCATGTGCTTCTAATTGAAGTGCCCTTTACTTGGCTTAACTGTTGTGGTTCAGATAACTTTGTAAAGCGGGTATGGATATTTTTGAGCATTCTAGGCTTTCGTTACAGTTGACTTATTTGAGAGCAACTGAATAAAATTGTGGCACTTTTTGAAATTCCAAATTGGCAGGTTACATGAAGATCGGTAAACGTGGTGCACAGTGCTGAAAATATGCCCTTGCAATGATTTTGAGCGGGTGCAAACAAGTGAACATGAAGGTTTATACGGCTGGAGGTGGTGCATGGATTTAGATCGATGTGGCCCCTGCGCCCCCAAAGGATGACCTGAGCTGATGCTCTTGTTTTAGCTGAGAGACCTTACCAAGCTGGATGTACAGGATTTGATGTTCGTATGGGTTGAAGGCCATGGCTTTCGTGTTTTAAATCCCTTTATTGGAAACTATTTTGAAATAGTATTTTCTTCAGAATTGGACTCTCTGGAAGCTAGCCCAAATACCTTGAAGCATGGAAAGGATTGTGGATACAGCTAGTATTTATTTATATATTATTTTTTATATACCGACATTCGATCTGAGATATCACATTGGTTTACATCCAGGTACTGTAGGCGACACAGAAAGAAACCACCTTGATACAGGACAGGAAGTCAGGTTCTCCAAAGAGATTTTACAGCAAAATGATTAAAGTACAGATGAGAACCAGTGTTTTGATGAGTTTATGGAACTGAAACTGTTTCGCCCCTAGGCTTTAATAAATGTTACTCCGCATTACTGTATGAAGCACCTGGCTTCTTGTATCCCACCAAAATACTTTTGAACCATAAAGTATAGATTTGATAGAAAACATTGCATGGTTTAAGCTATATTCTTTGCGTCTGTAGGAGAAGCTGCAGAATGTCACATAATCATCACCACCACCACCACCATTTCCTTTGCGATGCTTTTTTCAATGTGTGGCTCATAAAAAGCAAACTATCTTGTTAGTACATGTTGTCTGCTTTGGCCTTCTACGGTAATGTATATCGCATGTTAATGGACAAGGCAAGCTTAAATCAGGATTGTCCCTTGGGGGACGTGAACAAAAACAGGCATTGAGAAATTAGGCCATACATACTGAAGTTGTGTTTCACTGCTGTTTTCTTTCTCTGTCAGTTTTTTTCAGACATGGAGCATGTATACTCAGCAAGCAGTTACTTGTTCTGGCCTGAGGCATTTGAGTCTAGTGAAATTTGGTTTTAAAACATGCATTGTGAAGGAAGGATGAGCTTCAGGCACCCCCAGGGATTAAGCAAAACACTGATTGTACGGTCACTAGCCTTTTGCCTTAGCAATGCTGATTTCCAAGTTTGGTGGGAAGGCAGACCCACAGGGAGTGGAGAAGGAAAACTTAGAAAGAATTTTGGAGATGTATTTCTTTAAAGGTTTTTTTTTTCTATTGGTGAAATTATTTGATAAATCAGATTCTTGTTTTCTCTGAAATCCATCACAGAGCAAAAAATATTTCTGTTGATATGCAGGGCTGAACTAACCATTACATACGGTTGATGATATCTGGTGGCACAGAATGGATTTCTGTCTCTCTTAGTTAGCAGAGCTTTTGCTCTACTGAGCATGTGCGGGAATTCCCACGGGCTCTGCCTTGTTAGTCTCTTCAGTCTTTTTTCATCTGAGCACCTGCATAAAATTGTACATCTTTCTCACTCTGTTTTTTCTGTGAATAACTTTAAACTTCTGTCTAAAAATTTGTCTTGCTGCTTCAGTAGCTCCCAAACAGCTTTTCAGTGCTACCTTTAAAAAAAAAAAAAAAAAAAGTCTTTTCCACAGAATGTCTGGCAATAAAAAAGTCACAATCGATGGGTTTAAAGATTGTATATATGGTAGAAAAATGTCCATTAGGATGGACATGAGCTCTGATGCCATTGCCTGGGACCAGACCCACAAACAAGACAGTTGTTACAGTTGTGGATGGATGTCCTCGCATACCCAAAATTCAAAGGCCTGGAAAATAGAGGAACTTTGCAATTCTCGTAAAAGCCACAATCGGTCCTCCTCCTCCTGCAGCGCAGCCTTGTCTGCCTCACTGGAAATAGAGTTCCTCAGCTAGTTATCTTATAAGGATGTCAATATTCTGTTTCTAGTTGATCTTAGCAATGGCATACACCAATTGACATCTGGCAGGTTTAAATCTTGGAGAGTAGGAGTACCCTAGTGGTTAGTGCAGCAGGTTGAGCACCAGGGACAGCAGGGTTCAAATCCTACTGATGTCTCTTCTGACCTTGGGCAAGTCACTTCGTCCTCTATTGCTTCAGGCACAAGCTTACAGGCTGATGCAGAAAGGTGCGTTCAGCCAAATTCATCTTGCTGCCTGCACTTCAGCCTACATTTTCTGTGCGCAAAACTTACTGCTGATTCAGATTTTCAGAAGGCGTTTGACAAAGTTCCTCATGAGAGGCTTCTAGGAAAAGTAAAAAGTCATGGGATAGGTGGTGTTGTCCTTTCGTGGATTGCAAACTGGCTAAAAGACAGGAAACAGAGAGTAGGATTAAATGGACAATTTTCTCAGTGGATGGGAGTGGACAGTGGAGTGCCTCAGGGATCTGTACTGGGACCCTTGCTTTTCAATATATTTATAAATGACACAAAATTATTCAGAGTAATTAAATCACAAGTGGATTGTGATAAATTGCAGGAGGACAAGCGAGACTGGAAGATTGGGCATCCAGATGGCAGATGAAATTTAATGCGGACAAGTGCAAGGTGATGCATATGGGGAAAAATAAACCCCATGATGTTAGGCTCTATATTAGGAGTTACCACCCAGGAAAAAGATCTAGGCATCATAGTAGATAATACATTGAAATCATTGGCTCAGTGTGCTGTGGCAGTCAAAAAAGCAAACAGATTGTTAGGAATTCTTAGGAAGGGAATGGTGAATAAAACAAAAAAAATGTCATAATGCCTCTGTATTGATCCATGGTGAGACTGCACCTTGAGTACTGTATACAATTTTGGTCGCCACATCTAAAAAAAGATATAATTGCGATGGAGAAGGTACAGAGAAGGGCAACCAAAATGATAAAGGGTCTGGAACAGCTCCTCTATGAGGAAAGGAAAAAGAGGTTAGGACTTTTCAGCTTGGAGAAGAGACGACTGAGGGGGGATATGATAGAGATGTTTAAAATCATGAGAGGTCTAGAACGGGTAGAAGTGAATCGGTTATTTACTCTTTCGGATAATAGAAGGACCAGGGGGCACTCCATGAAGTTATCAAGTAGCACTCAATGTGCAATTAAGCTCTGAAATTTGTTGCCAGAGGATGTGGTTATTGTAGCTGGGTTTAAAAAAGGTTTGGATAAGTTCTTGGAGGAGAAGTCCATTAACTGCTATTAATCAAGTTGACTTAGGGATTAGCCTCTGCTATTACTGGCATCAGTTGCATGGGATCTTCTTAGTGTTTGGATACTTGCCAGGTACTTGTATCCTGGATTGGCCTCTGTTGGAAACAGGATGCTGTGCTTGATGGACCCTTGGTCTGACCCTGTATGGCAATTTCTTATGTTCTTAGTCAGGAGTTTTGCACATAGAAAATGTGCATCCCTAAATGAGAGGACTGCCCAGTGCCCTCACATGGAAATCTCATGCACATGAGGGCATTAAGCAGTGCTCCTTGATGCATAGAGACTGCATTTAGCTAGTGCACCTTTCTTAGCGCTGGAAATTTAATCCCAGGTCAGAGCTGGAGTTAACTTTCTAGCACTACTGTGCTGGCATTTAAAACCCCTAAAAAAGGGGAGGGGGGAAAAAAGAGTCCAGAACACTGATCCGGATAAGTACTGGCTATCTGGCGCAGTTCACTGCTAGGTAGCCAGGTAAGTATTTATCCGGCTAACTAGCAGTGAACTGCACCTGATAGCCAGTTAAGTCTGTACTTATTCTGGTAAGTGGTGTGGCCCGTCAGGGATGCCTCCGCCACACCTCAGCTTTCCAAGTTAAAATGTGCGTCAGGCCTGTGCTGAACGCACATTTTACCCAGAACGTGCTTTTTAAAAAAAAAAAACTCCCGATGTATTAGCATATCATTAGTTTACTGTATGGGGAATTAAAAAAAACCATTTTAATCTGGGCATTAAAATTGTGCTTGAAAACCAGAGCACAGTTTAATGCCCAGATTATTGCATCAGCCTGTTAGATTGTAAGCAATATGGGGACCGGGGAACACCTAAGTACCTGAATGTAGTTCATCAGGAGCTACCAGTGAAAAGGCGCAAGCTAAATCTTAAAGTAATGATAATAATAAAGGATACCATTAGCAGTCCTTCTCTGCATGCTAATCTTTGGATGGCTTCTATCCTGCCCATTTCTACCTCCTACCTTTGTGATAGACTTTGCAGTGTGCCCACGTAAAGATTAGAGGGCAAATCTTAAAGCCCTACGTGCAGCAGATCCAGGCGATAAGCACATGACTGGGCTGCATGGATTTTGAGGCCCTGCAGCCACGCGTGCATCTCCCAGTACACGCGTGGAAAGATTTTTGCTAAAAGTGGTGGGCCGGGACAGCGCCATTAAGTCAGCGTCGCACACGAGTGCGCGTCGGGATCCGAGAAACATGTAACTTGATGCCGCTATGGACTTGTGGGTAAGTAGTAAAATAAAGAAAAGATTTGGGTAGTCGGGGGGGGGGGGGGGTGGGGTCGGGCAGCTCCTATCTGGGCTTCCAATCAGCACTCGTCTCTTTTGGGCTAAAATTCCCTGAGCCTTTGTTCTAACCTGCCTGGCCTGGTCCAAGCATTGCGGTGACCGTCCTTGGCTGGCAGCGTTCTTCACTGTCGATGATGTCTCTTGGTGCTGCAACCTAGTAGAATCCAACTGTACTTGGTACTGTGAGCAAAAAGGAGTGGCAGGAAACTACGGGACCTAGAAAATAAAAGGGAGGAATGGGAATATAGGACATATTTATTTTATTTTAAAGATTTGCAGGCCGCATTATCCAGTGACCTAAGCGGCTTCCAAAAGTTCATTCATGAAAAATATTAAATTACAGTAAAATGTATTACATGCAAAACCCATGAGACACTGGGTTTTTCCCGTCGATAGCAGGATGAATTAGGCTTGCTGTCTGGGAGCATCTCGCGACTGGTCAGTAGGCGGAGTTTTCTCAGTTAGTACAGAGTTTTGAAATCTGTACAGCTGCGCCGTGAGCTTCCTGCGTGATTGCCTTGTTACCTCAATCTCTTTTTTTTTTCCGCGAGCAAGTCTGCACGTGGGTTTTTTTCCTCCTAGTCTCTGAAGGGATTTTTTCTCAAATTTGTTTTTTCTTAAATTTGTTTTTTCTTCATTTTTTTTAGGCTGTACAGCATCTATGCCACGCGACGCAGCAGAGCATCATGGCTTAAAACGTGCGAAGCTATCAAGTCAACCTCGAATTCCGAAGCACAGGACACCAGCCTTGATGCAGCCTATACTGCTAAGTCAGGAATGTCTTAAAAAAATCACAAAAAACGAAACATTTAACATCTTCAAAACCTAGTGACACAGATTCTGACCAGCATCTGGAACTAGTCTCTATCCATGACTCCGACACCTCTAGCAAAGATTCTGATTCTCATGGGTCTTCCCTTAGTAGACCACAATTCCCTCCTCAAGACTCGCTCATAGCAGCAATGCCTTCAGGACCAGCTCCTTTTTCAGGAGCTGCACAACCTCTCGCATCTAAAGCGATGTTACAGATTTCGCAGGCATTAAATACTTTTCTTCAAGATCTCAACACGGTACATCCTCAGCCTTCGCTTGTGCCTTCTCAGCCTTCGCCAACTCCACGCCTTCCCTCCCAGCCATCAGCACCATCTCCAATTGCTGATCGACCGGACTCGCCAGACTCACCATGGCCATCATCCCCTGGTTCATCTACAGGTTTTCCATCTGACCCTCCAGAAGGACTCCCGAAACCTTATTCCCCTCCCGAAGACTTGTCCTACGCAAAGTTCATCAAGAAAAGTAGGCTCTCTTTTAAATATAGACAGGAAAGATTCCTGATCTTAGGATGGAGGTTCTTGGAATACTGAAAATATTCGAAATGCCTCCAGAGCCAACAGCTCTACCACCACATATAGTACTGGATACAGTCCTTCGTAAATTATGGGAGAAACCTTTTACCACCACCATCAAGGAAAACGGACTTCAAGTACCGTATGCGTAATTCAACAATTTACGATGTCACACAATTGCCACACAACTCAATAGTAGTGGAATTTGCACTATCAAAGGCGAAAAGGTCAAAACTTCATGCCAATTCACCACAGGGAAGGACCATAAGTCCATGGATGACTTCGGCCGTAAAGTATACCATTCGTCTATGCTAGCAACAAAAATTCAACACTATCAGTTTTACGTAATCCAGTATTTATTTGAATGTCTTCAGAGATTACGTCCCATATGTTTAGCCTCTGATAATACTCTTCCACAGTCATTTATAGACATGGAAGAAGGACTCCGTCATCTACTTCGGTCTGTGTATGAGTCGTTTGAGTCTTCCGCAAGATCTTCGGCTACAGCTATAGCAGCAAGACGAATGGCATGGTTGAGAGCGAGCGCTATAAGAGAGGACGTCCACGATAAGTTAACGGACATACCATGTCTAGGAGACAATCTTTTTGGTGAGAAGTTTGTGGAAACCGTTACCCTTCTTAAAGAACAGAGTGCCGCGGTACTGTCACTCACTTCAACGGACCCACATACCTCGTCCAGAAAATTTTACCCTTCATTCAGGAAGAAATCCTACTCAAGGGCACCCTTTAAACCAGGGGTGGGCAATTCCGGTCCTCGAGGGTTGCAAACCAGTCGGGTTTTCAGGATATCCTTAATGAATATGCATGAGAGAGACCTGCATACACACTGCCTCAGATGTATGCAAATCTATTTCATGCATATTCATTAGGGGTATCCTGAAAATCCGACTGGTTTGCAGCCCTTGAGGACCGGACTTGCCCACCCCTGCTTTAAACCATACAATACCTGTCGAACGCAACATTATTCCCACCAGAGATACCAATCTAAGACTCATCAATCCCGTGGATGACCTCATCAACAACAACCTCAAAAGCCAGCACCAGCACCCCCTCAAAAACAGACTCCATCTTTTTGAGCTATCCCGAGCCACCTCTACCACCATACATAGGAGGTCGCCTCTGGCTATTCTATGCCAATTGGGAGGCAAGTACCTCAGATTCTTGGGTGCTGAACATCATAAGGGAAGGCAACCAGATAAATTTTGTAACACTCCCATGCCTCCCTCATATTCCCACCCCCCAGAATACATCAACCCACTCACCGTATCTTCAGGAACAGTTACAAAATCTACAAAACCAAAAATCCATTCAAAGAATTCCAATATCACAGAAAAATCGGGGATTCTACTCCCATTATTTCCCCATCCCAAAAAGGTTCGGAGGTCTTCGACCCATCTTAGACCTACGGAATCTCAACAAACACATTCAGAAAGAAAAATTCAAGATGACGTCTCTAAAGAATATTCTTTCCCTCCTAGAGCCCAACGACTGGCTATGTTCCATAGACTTGAAAGATGCATACTCCCATATACCCATGCACCTTTCTTCCTGGCAATACCTTTGCTTTCAAGCTCAGAACAGCCACTATCAATACAAAGTTCTACCCTTTGGCTTATCTTTGGCCCCAAGAGTGTTCACAAAATGTTTAACGGTGGTGGTGGCTCACCTCAGACAACTGTTGATCCAGATATTCCCCTATCTTGACGACTGGCTTTTAGTAGCCTCGGATCAGGCTACTCTACGGAATCACATGTTCCAAACAATCAATTGCCTTCAGACATTGGGCTTCATAATAAATTACGAGAAGTCCAACTTGCAACCGACCCAAACACTACAGTTCATTGGAGCGTTCATTGATACAACACAACAGAGAGCGTACCTTCCGCAGGACGGGATTCAAACGCTATCCTCACTAGCTCGACGTCTATGCAACCGATCATATATTTCGGCATGTTAAGTCCTCCATTTAGTGGGTCACATGGTAGCAGCTATCCATGTAGTTCCCTACACCAGACTACCCATGCGCCGCCTACAATGGGGACTAAAGAATCAATGGTCTCAATACTTTCAACCCCTCTCAACCAAGATACAACTTACGACTCAAATGCGCGTCGACATTCAATGGTGGAAATACACCAACAACCTGACCTTAGGAGCACCTTTCCGGTCAGCTTCCCATCAACTTACGCTCACAACGGATGCATCCAGGAGGGGCTGGGAGCCCATCCGAGCAATCTAAAGACTCAAGGTCTCTGGTCTCCTCAAGAGAGCACACAACAGATCAACCTCCTGGAACTTCGAGCCATCTGGAAAGCGCTTCAAACCTTCTCCCCTCAAGTTCAGGGCAAGCATCTCATGGTATACACAGACAACCAAGTTGTCATATTCTACATAAACAAAGAAGGAGGGTCAGGTTCATGGATCTTCTGTCAGGAAACACTGCGAATACTGACGTGGGCAATAGCAAACAACGTTTCAATGCAAGCCACTTACCTTCCGGGTTTAGACAACATCATGGCGGATCGCCTCAGCAGAATATTTCATCCACATGAATGGACTTTGAATCCAGAAGTAGCAACAAGGATTTTTCAATGCTGGGGCAACCCAATAATAGATCTCTTTGCCACAGAGAGCAACCATCAAACACAAGCATTTTGCTCCATTTACCCGAGCAAACTTAGTCATGCTCCGGATGCCTTTCTCATACCATGGTTGGAGGGCTTGCTCTATGCTTACCCTCTCATTCAGTTAATATCAAGGACAATTCAGAAATGCATCCGAGACACAGCAGATATGATCCTCATAGCTCCAGCATGGCCAAGGCAGCCCTGGTATCCATATCTCATGCGGCTCTCCATTCACCCACCAATTCCACTAGAGAACCATCCATGTCTGTTAACTCAGGAAGGGGGGTCCCTCCTTCATCCAATGCATTGTTCCCTCCACCTGACAGCTTGGAGGTTGAAAGCCATTTATTAAGCCATCTGGGTCTGCCATCTCAACTTGAAGACATTCTCATTGCATCCAGGAAACCTGGATGCAATGAGATGCAATGTGGATGCAATGTGGATGACGTAACTATGCAGGAAAATGGCATCGTTACACGGAATGGTGCAAACCGCGACAACTAGATCCGTTCTCATCAACAGCCACGCAACTTCTAGAGTATCTCCATACACTCTACCTTGCTGGTCTAGCATTGGCTTCCGTTCGTGTGCATGTTAGCGCTATTGCAGCTTTCCACCACTCTCATAACGGACTTCCCATTTCCAACCATCCGCTGATCTCCAGATTCATGCGGGGCATGTTACGTCTACGGCCACCGGTGTCAAAGCCACCTATACCATGGAATCTCAATATAGTCCTTGAACAGTTAATGTTGTCTCCTTTCGAGCCATTAGATTCATGCCACATTAAATACCTCACATGGAAAATGGTATTTCTAGTGGCCGTCACATCAGCACGGAGAGTAAGTGAACTACACGCCTTGGTTCACTATTCTCCTTATTTAGAATTTTACCATGATAAGGTCACTCTTCGGCCTTATCCTACTTTCCTTCCTAAAGTAGTATCAGCTTTCCACATAAACCAGTCAATTACATTGCCAATCTTCAAACCTAAACCTCATCATAATGACAGAGACAAGCTTCTGCACTCTTTAGACTGTAAAAGAGCGTTAGCTTATTACAAACAAAGGACTCAATCTCAAGGAAGACCATTTCAATTGTTCCTCTCTTTAACCCTTATAATCCAAACCAGCCTCTCTCCAAAAGAACCATTGCTAATTGGCTATCCCAGTGCATTGAATTCTGCTACAATAAACGTTCTGTTGTTTTGAGCAACAAACCAAAAGCGCACCAGATACGAGCAACAGCAGCATCTGTTGCGCATTTAAGGAAAGTTCCGCTACTCGACATCTGCAAAGCAGCAACTTGGTCTTCTCTTCATCCTTTCACATCTCACTACTGTATCGGACAGCAAACATCTTCTGATGCAGCTCTGGGTTCGGCAGTTCTGTCAACCCTGAACACAGAATAAGACTGTCTACCTTTAGTGAAGGGTAGTGTCCTCAAATCATAAAAACTTACTATATGGACACAACCTGGGAGCTTGGGACTCCCAGACAGCATGGCTAATTCAGCCCTGCTGTCGACGGGAAAAAGCAAGTTTGCTTACCATAAACAGTATTTCCGTAGATAGCAGGATGAATTAGCCATGCGATCCCTTCCCATCTCCCTAGACAGTCTACAGATTCTACCAAAAAACATTTCCACGTACATCTCGCTTGGCTACAAGAAGCTGAGGTAACAAGGCAATCGTGCGGGAAGCTTACCGCACAGCTCACCGCGCAGCCATACAGAGTTCAAAACTCTGTACTAACTGAGAAACTTCCGCCTACTGACTGGTTGCAAGATGCTCCCAGACAGCATGGCTAATTCATCCTGCTATCTACGGAAATACTGTAAACAAACTTGCTTTTCTGCCTGCTCTAAATCACCACCTCCTCGCCATATTAAACTTAATCAGTGGTTTGCTCCCCCTTCAGATGTTTCCTACACCTTAAATTTAAAAGCCTGTGCAGGTAAATGTTTCTTGAATGACTTGCTGCACGAGTGCCTGCGCAGCACTGGCGGTAACTTATTCCATAAGATTGCTCCAGCATCTGAAAACAGTACGGTCGTGTGACTCTGCTAGTCTGATGACTTGGAGTATTGGGAAGGCGCTGGCCTTCCGATCGAAAACTTCTCACTGGTCACTGGCTTGTCAGTAATGAGTTGATACAAAAAAGGATGCTAGTGAGGATCTTGTATTGTACTCTGAAATCTACAGGTAAGCAACGCAGGGGTTTTGGCACCAGAAAATTATAGTCATATCTCGAAATCCAGGATTCTGGATTTATTCGCAGGGCCTTCAAAATACAATGAGGGGAGCAGAAGTACAGTCAATTGCAGTAATCCAGAGGAGAATAACACTGGAGCCTGGGAAACAGTCATCTTTACTGGGCTTCGGTCGTCTTAACGAACGTAATTTCCAAAAAAGATTTTTGATCTAAACAATCTGATATGAGACTGGAAAGAGAAATCTGAACACCTCAGTTTCTAGCCTGATGCACAACTAGAATCTCAAACCCTTGCAAAAGAAAAGTTGATAGAAAAGATGTTTCTGGACCTTTAACTCTCTAAATTCAAGGAGAGTTGATTTTACAACATCTGTGTTGTTTACTTAACTTTGAAAAGAGAACCCTCAGCATCACAGGGAAACGGAAATTGTACGACATCTGCAAATATGTAGTACTGAAGACCTATATGTATTCTGTACAAAAGAAAATACAGATGGGTGTTCTAATTCCATAATAATATATTCCAGCCAGGAGTCAGGCATAGGAGGCTGCCTTGGGTGCCAACGTTTCATAGGGGCTGGAGTATCACCACTGCCTTGCTTCTGTCTGGGCTTGCTTCTGTCACTGCACTGGCTGCAGAAGCAGTGCCTTGAAAACATTTAGCACGGGGCCTGGGCGCCCTCATAGGCTTATAGGCCCAGCATTGTCCTAAACCTTCCTCCTTCATGGGTTTCTATGGTAACAGGAAACCTGTGCTAGTTCTGTGCGCATGAGGTGCCTGGGCCCCAAGCTGAACCGTTTTTAAGGAGCTGCTTCTGCGATCGGTGCCAGAACTCTTGAGTTGAGGGAAGGATCTGGGTGGGAGAGGTCCAGGTTCCCTATACCTTCGATGGGGGGTGGGAAGAGAAGATCTGAGGCCCCCCTCCCCCACCAAGGTTGCTATTTGCTCTGCCTTCTAAAATCTGGTCCTCAGTATGTAAATCAGGGAAGCAGGACCAGGTACTGTGCATTAGTTGTAATTTGAATTGGTGAGTGGATGGGAGAAAAATAAGGCTAGGCCAGGGGTGCACAAATTTGAAAGAGAGAGGAGATTATGGGTAAACAATCCTGAAGGGGGGGGGAGCATGCTGGCTGGCTAGCTGGCTGAATGAGGAAGAAAACAGTGGCTGCACAGTCAAGTCTCAACGTCGTGGTGCACTGCAAGTTCAGGAGGGAGGAAGCGCAGCATCGTCTTTGCAAGCGAAAAGTAGCTGCTTCCGCTGGGTGGTGGGTGGGGGGGCTGGGATATGGTAGTTGCTGCTGTGCTGTTCCACAACCCAGAAGGAACTGACACCCTCAGGCTCCAACCTGGGAGGAGTTCCTGTTTACCATGGGTCCCTACCCAGGCAGAGAGATCACAGCTGCAACCAGTGCAGGGGTTTGAGCTGTGGTGAGGGAGAATAAAGGCAAAAAGTGTTTAAAAAAAATAAGTGAAAATGAAGCCTGACAAAAGTGATGAGCAAACTAAGAAAAACTGCAAAAATAAAAGAGAAACAGAACAATTAGTAAAACTGGTGTAAAAAAAAAAAATGTTGAGCACAGTGGCATAGCCATGGGTGGGCAGCTGCCCAACCAATTTGGACCTGGGCCCACCCAACTAGCACCAGAATTGCAAGGCCGTCGCGGGATCCCATCCCTGCGACGGCGAAGAGGCGGATCCAGGCACGTGCGCCATTCCGTGCATTTGCACGGCACACGAGGAAGTGGTCCTGTGGCCGTATGGCCCACCAATCTTCCTGATTAAGGGGGAGGAGGGAGCAGAAGCACTGTGCACAGCTTCCACTTCCTCCCCCTCCCAAGCAGGAAGATCAGTTGGCATCTCCTGCTGCCACCGGCCTCCTGCTAACTTTGGGCCGTACGGCCCATCGATCTTCCTGTTTGGCCCGAAGATAGCAGGAGGCCGGTGGCAGCAGGAGATGCCAACTGATCTTCCTGCTGGGGGGAGGAAGTGGAACCGGAAGCTGTGCGTGGGCTTGTGTGGATGATAATGGGTATGTGGGAATGAGAATGGGAGCTTGAATGTGTGTATGCATGGGTGAGAATGGAAGCTTGAATGTGTGGGTGAGAATGGAAGCTTGAATGTGTGGGTGAGAATGGGAGCTTGAATGTGTGTATGCGTGGGTGAGAATGGAAGCTTGAATGTGTGGGTGAGAATGGGAGCTTGAATGTGTGTATGCATGGGTGAGAATGGGGCTTGAATGTGTGGGTGAGAATGGGAGCTTGAATGTGTGTATGTGTGGGTGAGAATGGGAGCCTGGGTTTGTGTATGGGTGAGAATGGAAGCTTGAATATGTGCTTAATTGTGTGTATGTGTGGGTGAGAATGGGAGCCAGCCTGTGTGTGTGTGGGTGAGAATGGGAGCCTGTGTGTGTGTGGGAGAATGGGAGTCTGGGTTTGTGTGTTGGTGAGAATGGGTGCCTGGATGTGCGTCTGTGTGTGCATAAGAATGAGAGCCTGGGGAGGGGTGAGAAAGTGAGAGCTTGTATGTGTGTCTACAGAGAATGTGAGCTTGTGTGTGTGGGGCGGTGGGGGAGAGCATATCTGAGTGAGAGCTTGAGTGTGTGAGGGAGTCTGTGAGAAAGCGTGTGTGTGTCTGTGTGGAAGGGAAGAAGACAGTAGTAGAAGAAAGAAACTGAAAAGGAATTAGGAAATGAGAGACAAGGGCAAAAATAGGAAAAAGAGACCAGGACCAAATGATTAGAAAAATACAAAGATTAGACAACAAAGGTAAAAAAAAATAAATTATTTTGAGATGTTAGCAATTTAAATATGTCATCTTTAGGAATGTGCATTTCTTATATTTTTGTATTTTGCTCTTTCTTCCACTGTTCAGAAACTTTCATTTCTCAGGCTTTCTATTTTGGTTTTATGTTTCTAATTTGTAGTCTCTTATTTCTATATTAGGTAAAGATTGGTCTCTGTTTTGCCTGTGTGTGTGACTGAAATGCAGTATTTCTGCTAGCGTGTAATTTCTCTGTAGTAGTAGTCCAGCTTGTTCTGTTATTCCCATAGGTGATGTATTAATGTTCTAGGGCCTGGTGTAGTATTTGCATTGATGCTTTTTCATAAGGTTGCTGTTTGAATCCTGAGAGTCAGTGCTGTGATTGTTTGGCAAGGTTTTAGATGCCTCTTTCTTTGCAAGAGTTTGTGTTACTTCACAAAATAGCAGTGGAAGGTTATTTTTTGCTGAGGTGACACCAGAATTTGAATTTCTTTTTTTCATGTTAGTTAATGTGAATTGCCCTAGCTCTGTGTTGCACCTGTTCTGATGATTAATTATATTTTATTGTATTTATGATGATTTCTGGATTCTGCAAAGATGGTTCATGAAAGAATATATTAATTTTTGTTTTATTACATGATTGGATCTGATTGTTTTCTATACTTGTGCATTTATAAACTGCAATAAATATAAAATAAATTCTGATTAATAAGGAATTTTTAATGCTGGTAAGTGCTTGAAATAATTGAGGTAAATTATTTTAAAGTTTCACGCATGATGTATAATGGCTGTAGTTCTCAGACCTGCATGCCTACAGCTCACCCATATTAACCTTGTGCCCACCCAAAAAATCAATTCTGGCTACGCCACTGGTTGAGCAGTACGGGAGGGAGATATTCCCAGCTTCTAAAAATGTTCCACCTCTTGCCATTTTTCTGTAGACTGTCTCTCTGGCTCTGGCTCAGCGTGGAGTTCATGTGTCTGTGTTTGCCTGGAGTGCTGTGGTCGGTCTGGGTGTGGGGTCTCCATTTTCTCTATCTGCCCATGCCTTGTTGTGTGGTGCGTCTGTGTTTCTCTGACTGGGTGTGGGGTATCTGTGTCTGTCTGTCTCTTTGTATCTGCGCCTCTGTCTGGATTTGCTGTGCCTGCCTGTGTGCGCACGCCGGCTCCTTTTAGCAATTTGGAGAGAAGCAAAATGGGCTTTCTGTCACTGGTTAGCAGTATGGCAACTGGTTCTAAAGCTGATGGGTAGGCAGAATTTGACACCAGGCTCTTCATTTGTGTGTGTGTGTGTGTGTGTGTATAAATAAAATAACATAACCCAACTTGGAGGCTCAAAAGCTTTGCTCTCCCCTGCACTAGAAAAGGATAATGCTGCCCCCCACCCACAAACACATACCATATTAGAAAAAATCTTAAAGCTGTCCCTGATGGCTGTTGGCAGTGCTGAATGCTGCTGTGTAGAAGACAAGATGTCTTTTCAATTGTTGAGCCTAACATTTGCGTCTCAGGCTGGCAGGGGCTGGAAGTGTGGTGGAGACAGGGTTATCAGCTCCCGGAGCAGAGGGAGTGTCTATAATCGCTTGAGAGCAGCACCCGCTGGCCAGACTTCAAATGCACACACACACTCACCAGGTTCCCGAGAGAGCCATAGTTTAGGCCAGGGGCTGTCGTTTTAGCAGCGGGATTACATGGGAAGAGGGGCACTGGATAGTTGAGAGTGAAGCTTTAGAGCTGGTTCACCACTTATTTGCCTGACAGATTGCAGCAAGCAAGACTGAGCAGCAATTGTTCTTTTTGGAAATTGAATTATTCAGGAGTTCCTCAAGGATTGGCCTAATCAGTGGTCCTTGTTAATGTTTATTGGCAGCCTTTGAGCAGATTAATGTCATATTTAGGAATTTCCGGTTATTTATGCTGATGATATTCAGTATTTTCTTTCATGTAATGCTGATAAAGAATTTCCACAGATTTTATTTTTGAATTGTTTTACTGAAATTTATAACTGGCTCAATGCAAATACATTTGTTCTTAACTTAGGGGCAGATTTTTAAAAAGTACGCCGGATTTTAAAAGATACACATGTATCTTTTAAAATCCGGGGTCGGCGCGCGCAAGGCTGTGCAAAATTGGCAGCCTGCGCGCGCCGAGCCGCGCAGCCTGCCTCCATTCCCTCAGAGGCCGCTCCGAAATCGGAGCGGCCTCGGAGGGAACTTTTTTTTTTGTCCCCCCCCCCACCTTTCCCTCCCTTCCCCTATCTAACCCACCCCCCAGCCCTAACTAAATCCCCCTCCGCTACCTTTTTTCGTTGTTACGCCTGCGGCTCCATGCCCCGGCACAGGCCACTGTACCGGAGCACTCAGCCACGCCCCCAGACCACCGTCACGCCTCTGGCTCCGCCCACGGACTGCCGCCACACCCCCGGACATGCCCCCGACACGCCCCCCAAGCAAAGCCCCAGGACTTACGCGTGCCCCGGGGCTTTGCGTGCGCCAGCTGCCTATGCAAAATAGGCACGCCGGAGCGCAATTGCCTGCGCGCGTAAATCTGGCAGAATTTACACGCGCAGGGCTTTTAAAATCTACCCCTTAGTGAAAATTTCTATGTTATGGTAAAAAAAAAAGAAGGTGGGGGAAAATACCTCTTATTAATTAGAAATTTTAAAATTAAGATCAGTTCAAATTTTAAGAAGACCCCATCACAAGAAATTATGAGCTCTAAAGCTCTTATACCATAGTTGGAATTTGAAAATACATCAACTGAAGAAGTAACTAAAATAATAACGAACTTAAATCCAGCTCAACATTCATTAGATTCTATTCCGATACTCACATTGAAACACGTTGAACATAGTCCAAGTTATTGCCCCAATTATTACCTCTATAATTAAGGTATCATTAAATGAAGGAATGGTGCCAGATACCTTGAAACAAGCAACAGTAAAACCGATACTAAAGAAAAAGAATCTAGACATTAATATTTTTAGCCATTACAAACCAATTTCTATTCTACCCATGATTGCTAAAATAATGGAAAAAGTAGTACTGCAACAATTAAACGATCATTTAGAACATAACGACATATTCTACCCCACTCAGTTTGGGTTTAGAAAAAATTTTAGCACAGAGACATTGCTTCTGTCTTTACATGATACAGTACTACGTGGCTTTGACTATGGTCAAAAATTCCTACTGCTGCTTCTCGATCTTTCAGCGGCGTTTGGTACAGTTAACCACAGCACCCTGATTAATGGATTCAGTGAAAATGGGATTCATATGGTTCATATCATTTTTGAACAACAGATCATTTCAAGTAAAAATAAACAATTCAGTTTCTGAAACAATTGAACTGGAAACTGAAGTGCCACAAGGCTCCTTGCTGTCAGCGATGTTATTCAATCTATATATGACTCCCCTATGTCACCTAATCTCTGGTGGGAGGCTTACATATTACATATATGCAGATGACATACAGATCATTATTCCTGTTACTGAGAACTTAGAAAAAACATTCAAATTGGCTTTGATTTACTTAAATGCAATAAAACAGCTACTATCACAAATGAAATTATGCCTCAATTTGGACAAAACTGAGAATTCTATTAGAAAGGAAAACTGCTCTTATAGACTGTGCCCAATATTTCCAATATGAAAATCTTAAAATAAATTTCGGTACAAAAATAAGAGACTTAGGTGTATTTCTAGACCCCGAACTAAATTTTAAGAGTCATATCTCTGCAAAAACTAAAGAAGGCTATTTTAAATTATTAATTTTAAGAAAACTAAAACCACTTTTGAATTTGAGCGATTTTAGAACAGTTTTACAGGCTCTGATCTTCAATGGATTAGATTATTGCAATTCTATACTGCTTGGCCTACCATACTCCACCATCAGACCTCTGCAAATACTTCAAAATTTGGCAGCGAGAATTTTAATCTGCTCTCGCAGAGAAGATCACATAACTCTGATTTTAATGGATATTCATTGCTGCCCATTCAAAAGAGAATACAATACAAAACAATATGGGGCGGATTTTAAAACAATACGTGTGCCGGTACTTTTGTTCGCGCCATTGGCGCGAACAAAAGTACACCAGATTTTATAAGATACGCGCGTAGCCGCGCGTATCTTATAAAATCCGGGGTCGGCGCACGCAAGTGGTGCACATTTGTGCAACCTGCGCGCGCCGAGCCCAGCGCGGCCTGCCTGTTCCCTCCAAGGCCGCTCCGATTTCGGAGCGGCCTCGGAGGGAACTTTTCTTCGCCCACCCCCCCCTTACCTTTGCGCGTCGCCGGCAGCCCCACTCCGTCCTCCGGTCCCGGGGGCGTGGTCCGGAGGCCTCGACCATGCCCTCGGGCCCGCCCCCGAAACGCCGCGTCGTTTCGGGGGCGGGCCCGGACACGCTCCCTCCCTCCCCGTTTCGAAAGCCCCGGGACTTACGCGCGTCCCAGGGCTTTACGCGCGCCGGCGGCCTATGCAAAATAGGCGCGCGAGGGCCCTGTGGATTTACGCGCGCAGTGGTTTTAAAATCCGCCCCTATGTCTAATACATAAAGCAATCTATGGAGAACAATCAGAATGGCTAAATGCAACAATAAGATTACATGTCCCACAATGCAACTTAAGATCAGCGAACAAGGGTTTATTATCTATACCCTCTATGACTAGAACGATATCCTTAGCTGGGCCCAAGCTCTGGAATACGATGCCTCAAGAATTAAGATTGCAGACAAACCTTAAACACTTTAGAAAATCATTGAAAACATGGCTTTTTAATCAAGCTTTTAAAGAGGGTGTAGAACAGTGAATGTGAATGATACCTATTCACATTTATAAGCATGATGGTGACTGCGATTATTGTATTGTTTATTTAATATCTTTACTGATTTTTTAATATGTTTTGCTAGTTTTTAGATAATTTTAGTTTACTTGCATTATTGATGACATTTTTATAATAACTATTTATATTGTAAGGATTGTTTTAATGTATTTTAATGTATGAATGCTGTAGAGATTGTAAACTGATGTGAAGGTCCTGGTTCCAAACACCGGTATAGAAAAGTCCATAAATAAATAAAATAGGGTCACATTCATTAAGGCTTTTCTCTCATTTTGTATCTGTGGGAATCAGGTGCATAATTTGGGGGCAATTCTGAATTAGGATTGAAATCCCAAAATCGGAATGTTGCAAGAACAGCATTTTACAAATTACAAATGATTAGGCTTTCAAAAAATTTTATAAATTTTGAGCGGTAGTACAAGTGAGTCAGGAGCAAGCCAGACTATTGCAATTCATTGTATTGATTGATGAAAAAACAATCCCAGTTTTATGGTTGGTACAAAATATCATGGTTCGAGCTGGTGTTAATGGAAGGATAGGATTACGCCAATATTGGACAGCCTCCATTTGTTACCCATGTCTCAAAGATTGCAGTTTAAAATTCTATAGATTATTCATAAGTTTGGGGGGTGTCTTGTTTAGATCATGTGATTACTTATTGTATTCCTTCACATTTTCCTTGATCAGTGAGTGAGAATATGCTTTTAGTTCCGCCATTTCATACAGGTTGCAAGAAGCCTGGTTTAGGCCTTTTTCCTACAGCTGGCAATATATTATGGAACTCTTCGAGATAGGTGGGATATTTACGATTTCAGAAAAAGTGGAAAGCAATGTTTGTTGCAAGCCTTTCCCTGACTTTTGGATGACAGGTTTTATTAAATGAATAACTGAAGTTAAATCAGTGAGTTCTGGGGACTGAATTTTGAAGTGTTTATAATTTAAAATGTTTGTTTTATTGTTTGTGATGCTTTATTCTGTATGTAATTTGTTGAACAAAACTGAAAATTGCGGAATAGAAGAATAAACAAAGTTTAGGAATCTTGGGAATTGTAAAGCTGAATTAGTTGAGTGGATGGGCAGACTAGATAGGCCATACAGTCTTTTCCTGCCATTAGGTTTCTATGTAATAGCTCTCGTAGAGGCTAGATATAGTTGAGCTGGGAAATCCAAAGAGGCCATTTTAGACAAGTGAAAATATAGCAATAGAAACATGTCTGACGTTCTGTTTGTAGAAAAACAGAAGGAAGGTGTAAGGGCTTTGAAAGGAGTGGATTATTATAGGTTTTGTAGAAGATTAATAGCTAAGTAAATCTGAGCATCTCTTTTTGGGGAATATGAATTAGGGAAATAACCTACTAACAGGTCGATCCAGTAAAGTGTGCTCCGTCGGAGCGCACTGTCACCCTGCTCTGGACGCGTGTTTTCCCTTACCCCTTATTCAGTAAGGGGAGGAAAACACGCGGCCCACCCGCGGCACCTAATAGCGCCCTCAACATGCAAATGCATGTTGATGGCCCTATTAGGTATTCCCGAGCGATCCAGTAAGTAAAATGTGCAGCCAAGCCGCACATTTTACTCTAAGAAATTAGCGCCGCCCAAAGGTCGGCGCTAATTTCTTCCGGCGCCAGGGAAGTGCACAGAAAAGCAGTAAAAACTGCTTTTCTGTGCACCCTCCGACTTAATATCATAGCGATATTAAGTCGGAGGTCCCCAAAAGTAAAAAAAAAGTAAAAAAAATAAATAAATAAATTTTGAATTCGGCCCGCGGCTGTCGGGCCGAAAACCGGACGCTCAATTTTGCCGGCGTCCGGTTTCCGAGCCCGTGGCTGTCAGCGGGCTCGAGAACCGACGCCGGCAAAATTGAGCGTCGGCTGTCAAACCCACTGACAGCCGCCGCTCCAGGCCAAAAGGAGGTGCTAGGGACGAGCTAGTGTCCCTAGCGCCTCCTTTTCCTCGTTTGCACCGCGTCGCCTAATTTAAATACTGGATCGCTCGCACCGGCGAGGGGCCGGTGCGCGCGCCGGGAGAGCGGGCGTTAGTCCGCTCTCCCACGGACTTTACTGGATCGGGCTGTAAGTTGGGGGAGATGGTGTCATTCCCTCTCTCCTTTGTAGTTTCTTACCTGCTGCCAGTTTGGGAAGCATTGCTGTTTTAAATGGAAAAGTTAATATAGGCAGTACAATTCTGACATCTTAGTTCCATAATAACCCATAATGATGTTGCACCTTTCAAACAAACAAGCTCCCAGCATGCTTTACAGTTCAGTACTTCAGGAACGTTACACGGCCATTTCTGGGGTGGAAGGCCTAAGAATAAAGATTTGGAACCTACAGGGGACGAGCTTGGGAAGGACAATTGTCTTTATCCAACTGCAGCTGAAAAATGACACTGACAGCTGAAGTAAGTTTTTAGTTTGCAAAGCATCAATGGCGGAAGAAACGTAAACACTTTGAAGATCTCCTGAAATACTCTTAAATATTCTAATCTCCTCTTCTCATGTTGCTTTCTTATGTTCTCATGTTGCTTTCTTATGTTCTTTGCTGTAAATGTAAAGAAACTTTTTTTTTTTTTTTTGTAGAAAATATTTTTTCCCTTGGTTGGAAGTTGACACATCAAGCAATGACATGTTATGGGAAGATTCGAGTGTTTATTTAAATAGCACATAAACTGAGGCAAAACCTGGGTTGTAGTTGACAGCTTTGTGTTCGGACAGTGAATATTTGCTGTGGAAGCCTGTAAAACACATGCTGGTTTGTCAGGTTGTGATGAAGGGACTGTTAAGCAGCTGTATGAAACTTGTCCACCTATCTTGTAGACTTAATCTGGGGGAAGGGGATACATTTCTTGTTTGCAGTTCTGCTGCCCCCAGTTGGGTTCGGAATAGCACCAAAGGGTTCGGCCTCAAGAGAACATGCCCCTTTTTCTGGAAGGGGAGTCAAAAACCCCAGAAATGTCAGAATAAATTATTAGGTAAAAGTTTATATGAAAAGTTACTAGACAGAATCCTGTTTAAGGTAAGCCATACTTTGAAAATCCAAAGAGCTTGGGATAAACATAGAGGTTCCTAGTGGCTAACGCATGGAAATGAAGATAAGGAGTAACCTTCATGGAGTGGCAGTTATAGTGGACAGAATACAAATTAATTAATTAAAAAAATAAAGCAAGCTTGCTGGGCAGGCTGGATGGACCACGTGGGTTTTTTTTTCTGCCGTCACTTACAAGCACATCGGGTGTTTGATGGAAAAAGTCACATTTGTGATTTAAAAAAAAAAAAAAAAGCCTCTTTTGATCATTAGTGTGAGTCAAGATTTAAATTGGAATAATTCATTTCTACTCCTTTGTTAAAACAAAACATGATGCATGTCTCCTGTGTCCTAATAAATTATTCACCCTGACCATCTGATTCCATTAGTCAGTGATCTTAATTGACTTACATATGAAATGACCTAACTGCATAGTGCAGTCAGGGCAGGGCTCCTAAACAAGACGTCACCGCCTGCTTTGGCAATGGACGTTGGTTGGGGTGGGGGGAGGGAAGAATGTCAAGTGGCAGGCTGTCAGTCTCAGCCCAAAGGGGGGATAGTCCTAATGTTACTCGGAGCCTATGCTTGGATCTCTAGCCATAAAAAGGAGGCTAGAGATCCAAGCAGATTCCCTCAGGTAAAAAGTACAAAACATGCTGCTGCACAATTGACTGCTTGTCTGAAGGGTGAGGCAAAGTTGCAGACGGGCACTAATAGTTTGATGAATACAGTGATACATTTTTTTTAATTTACTGTTTCCCAAATGTTTGCAAGATCAGTATATGGGTTATTAACACATCTTCTGACCTTTTCTTTTTATTGTGATGATATGCCCAGTTCTATTGATTTGTGAGAGAGGGGGGCCAGCTCACCTCTGCCCATCTACATGGATCCAAGCCTTATTTCTGTAAACTGTCACCTAGGAGATTACAGGCTTTTTTGTCTGTCCCTTCTTATTTTCTAATAAAGCAGTGTGGTTTTGTTGGGTAACAGCATGTCTATCCATGACTCAGCTGGCTAGAATCCTTTTTAAATATGATTCTGACAATTTGTTTTTTTAATTTAATATTACAGATTTAATCTAGTTTTGTATTTAGAGAATAAATTTTAGGTGTTTTGGTGAGCAATTGCATGTTTGCTTTGAAAATGGTTTTACATTTGAATTCTTCACTCTAAAGGGCCTATGCAGTAAAATTTAATGTTCATGTTAAGGCCATATTTGTACATGCTATATAGCCCTCTATGCAATAAAAATGCTATTTAATGTGCAGGATAAGATGGTCCACAAATGTAAATGAGGGCACACATCTAAATCAGGCTATATTGGACCCATGGTAAATAGTGTGGCATGCTAACCTCCATCCGCTATTTACCATGGTCCTGATTAAATCCAAAAAGTTTAATAATCTAACTTAGACCAGGTGTTCTTTTTTTCCGTCGATAAGCAGGGCTGAAGTAGCCATGATCTATGAGTGATAATATCAGGCAACACTGAATGGAACCGTTTCTCCAAGCTAGTAGAGCTTTGAGCTCTACTAAGCATTTGCAGAGTTCCCATGCAGGCGTCGTCTCAGAATCTCTTGCATGGACAGCTTATCTGTCTCTTCTTCAAAAATTTTCTTCTCTTTAATCAAATTCTCTTACCTCTCTGTTTTCAGTGACCCCCAACAGCACTTTTCAGGGCTGCCTGTTGTCTTGTAAAAAAAAAAAATTGAATAAAGAAAAAAAAAGGGGGAAGGTTCTCTGAGGAACTTCTGTAATCTTCTCGGTGGTCTTCCAGAAAATCCGCTGCTTCAAAACCTGCATATGTGGCCAAATTATGTGCATCATAGACAACCACAAATTATAGTACCTCTGCCTGGGTCTGGACCATGACCAAACAAACTGCCCTGCATGTAGTCAAATGTTCCTGAGGTCCTAACACTCCAGATCAACCAAGATAGCCAGCTTGAGGGCCAGGAGCAAAAGCAGGTCAGCTTCCAGAAATCATCATTCTTCCTCTCTTCATAAAGCAGCAGAAGTAGGTCCTCTGGCCGTCCAATCTGTGATGATATGGATTGGACAGCCTGGGGCGCATTGACCCCTACCAGGCATAAGTTCACAGAGTCGGTCAAAGTGCCTTCCAAGGCAAAACACTAAGGCTTCTCGATTCACTCAGTGCAATCAGCACCAGTGCCATCTAAAAAGAGTAAATCATCGAAGCAGCATAGAGAAAATTAGGCTGTACAAAAGGATGCATTGGGACCTTTGAAGCAATAGATGCATGTAGTGTCAGAGTACCCAAAACAAATTGCTGCATCGAGCAAATCAAAGCAAGAAGCATCTGGACCCTCAATGCATGGTGCATCAGAGCACTCGACATACGTGCAATGGTGCACACAATGTAGTGGCGGAACCGAAGCATGATGCATTGATGAAATCGATGCACTCTGTATTGGGGAAGTTTATGCACGGTGCATCGAAGACACGAGAAAGATGCACCAAAGCAACTCTAGACACACATTTCGTTGAAGCAGTTGGCATTTCCTCCATCAAAATTACCAATAAAATCTACTTCAAAGCACTACTTCAAAGGATCAGAAGTCAACCTTGATACAAGCATTGATGCAAGACAGTGCTGAATCGTGCAGCGAACTCATGCAGAGCAGGAGACACTTCATATCAGTCTGATGATGGACCAAACCTCTCCCCTATGTCACCTTGCTCTACATCATCTAAAAAATCCAAAGAAGGAGACCAGTATTTCCCAATACTTCCAGTCCACTCTGGGGAATGTTACGTGTAAGACATCTTAAAGCTACTTTACCTAGCAATTCTATGCAGCATATGGAGCTTATGACCTAGGGTCTCCACCTACAGTTTTCAGATCCTATATGCTCCATCTTTCCATTGCCATCCAATCTTCCTCCAGTAACTGAGCACGAATCCATTCTAGTGTTAGAGGAAGACACCCCACCACTAAAACCAGCACAGAGATCTCAGTGGCTATGGAACAAATAACATAGGAGGAGGGTTTTTTGCCTCCTTTGTACTGTAACCAGAACAGCCATCATACCCAGTCATTCCCTTTTCCCCTCAGAAAGTAATGCCGGGCACCCCACCATTACCAACTTCATCTTCTTTGGGTCGTAGGTCTACCTCCAGCAAACGATCACCACCTGCTTCATTTCCCTTAAGGGTTGTCAGCCCTTCTCACTTGCCACACTCTTCTTTGCATTCATTCTCCGGGGGAGTACCCTGGCAGCTCCAAAGGCATCCCTTCAGGTCTGCTGGATCACACTTCTCCACCAGAGGACTTGACATAATCAAAGTTTGTGAAAAAGACAGGAACAGCACTAAATGTAGCAGTACACAAGGACCCAGACCCAGAGCACAAGTCATGGTGGTATTAAAAATTCTGCACTTTCCAGCTTTGCAGTTGCACACTCATGAAGACGTGGGAAACTCCTTATTCAGGCATTTCAGTCGCCCGTAAACTGAATCTTAAATTCTGGATGAAGAATTTAAGGTTATGGGGTGGTACAACTCCCTCATAATTATATGATGATGGAGTCTGCCATGAAGAAGGCAAAAGAGATCTGCCTTCATTCCGGCACTCCTCCAGGGAAAGATCCTTGATGAGTTCAGCAAAAAGGTTTTTCAGGGCACCATGCTTACAGCAAGAATCACACAACACCAGTTCTGTATGGCTCAATATATGTGATTGTATTCAAAATTTAAAACCATTCATTCGGAAACAGGTGATAATTTTCCCTGCTCCACTCTACAATTTGGAGGAAGCTATCCAGCATATTCTTCAATTGGTGTACGAATCCTTTGACATCACATCTTGATCATCTGTTGTGTCGAGTGGAACACATTGCATAGCATAGCTCAGGGCCTGTAGTATTAGAGAACAAGCTAAGTGAAACTGTAACCCAGATCAAAGAACAAAATATGGCAGTTCAATCACTGTCCTCATCAACTGATCTGCACCCTTCCAACAGAAGGCTATTCCTGTCCTACAAACACCCTTATTATCCAAGAAGTATAGATCATACCATCAATATCGATTGCTTCCTTTGCAGATGCACCATCAACAATCTGAGCCAGCTCCAACGAGAGGACACCCAAGAAAGTGTTCTCAGCAGAAGCTGCAACATTAGCCAGTGTAACTGGGGCAAAGTTTTTGATCCATCAGAATCCATTATCAACCATCAGGTAGGAGGAAGAATCCAGCTATTTCTAACAGTCTGGAATCAAATATCCAAGGAATGAATGGTCCTTAAAAAAAGACGCCCCGCCCGTCCCTGCGCTTTCATTGGCTTGAGCGCCCAAATTGACGGTGCCGCCCGCCCGTCCCTGCGCTTTCATTGGCATGAGCGCCCAAATTGACTGCGCCGTCAATTTGGGCGCTCATGCCAATGAAAGCGCAGGGACGGCCGTGACATCACGCCCGCCCGTCCCTGTGCTTTCATTGGCATGAGCGCCCGTCAATTTGAGCGCTCAAGCCAATGAAAGCACAGGGACGGGCAGGCGTGATGTCTTTTTTTTTTTTTTTTTTTCCCCCTTGGCTGCACCCGCGCTCTTCTTTTAATTTCTTGGCCGCTGGTGACGTGAGCGCTGGAGGCAGCCCGCTGTCATCGAGAGCCAGGAGAACCAGGACCGGGGGGGATACTGCTGCAAGCCGCTTTCGCCGCCGGCTGCCCCCCCTCCAGAGGACGGCAGAGAAGGCTGAAAGGGCTGAAAAACAACAAAAGGTAAGTTGGCACATGTTGAGTCACTTCGGGAGGAGGGGATTTTAGGGTTTTAGGGTTTAGGGTTAAAGTTGGGATCCACTTCCTGGTGCCTGTCTGACAGGTACCAGCGCACCCAGGATACTGTATAGGCGCTGTATTAAGCGCCTATACAGTAAAATGGGTTGCGCGGGCCTAACGCTTCTTGGACGCTGCTTACATTTGCATGAGATTAGAGTACAGGATCGAGCAGTAGGTGAGCCGGACTGTGCGTGCGGCAACCGCGGGTGCGCCCGGCACTAACGCAGCTCTTCCTACCTGCCCTTACTGGATCGACCTGAAAGAAAGGTATCAGTAAAAATCTCTAAATGACTAAGAAACATTTTTATGTTCAAATCTTAACTTTACCAGAGTATATCCTACAATCAATGTGACAACCATTAATAGGGTAACTGAAAATATTAAAATAAGGTAAATATCAATCAATGTCATCTTTTCAATTAATTAATGCATTTCTAATACATCTGCCAATCTAGAAATAATAGCAATTAAAAGGTTCTCATATACTTGAATAAATGATTATATCTTTACCAGATATCTGAAGCAGCCCGCTCTTGTCTCTCTATAGTCACGTGCAAGGAAAATCCAAAGTCACACTCCTCCTCTTTCTGTCTCTGCTTCAAGTTTTATACCCTGAAAAACTTTTTGAATCCTTTCGATCCAGAATAACTGTATCATTTCTTTTTTAGCCTTTGAAGAACTTCAGTTCTAAAAACCTTGAATAAGGTTCAAACAATATTATCCATATCAGAATATGGAAATAGGAGTTTTTCTTACCCTGTTTACAGAAGTGCCCATTTTCAGTCTTTATTTAATTCCAAGGTGTGCCAGGCAAAAAGCAATCCTTTCTAGTTCTAGAGAAGAACTTATGCACTCCCCTCCATCCCAGGATTCACGCCTGAGTGACCACATGACCGCTAAGATTAGCACAGAGAGGCACTCTGTACGCACCTCCCATCAAAACATCCTTAAGAAAAAGAGCTCTATCCACCGCAGGGCCCCAATCAGTGGAATTGCTGCCTCCCGAACTCAGGCTGATACATTGCCCTACCACGTTCAAAAAAAGACTCAAAACATGGCAGTTCGGTCAAGCATTCCCATAATTTCTTGTTTCGTCCACAGCTTCCACAGACTGTCCATACCTAGGGCTTATATTGATGTTTACTCAGCCATAGTAATCTTCTCCCCCTCCCCCTCCTTTAGGCTATCTCCCTCCCATGTGGCTTGATTCCCTCAAGTCCTCTTCGTTTTTAATTATACACAATGTTCTTTTTTTCCAAATTATGTTTTCTCCAAGTTATTATCCCTGTTCATTGTAAGACATATTATTGTCATTATTTATTTCCTGTTAAAATGTAAACCGGAGTGATAGATAATTCTGTTACCTGAACTTCGGTATAAAAAAGTTATAAATAAATAAAATAAATGTTTAAGGATGCCCAAGGCCATAAAATGCAGACTTCTTTCTCACTAGAGATAAGCAATAAGTCGAAAACAACCTTTTTCAAGGTCTGAAAAGGGGGAGAAGAGGGGGCTGGAGTTTTTCCAGCACAGGCCTTCGACTAAAGCCATGGCTTTTAGAAGAAGTAAAGGCTTATGGGTATTAATGCTAACATGTCTCTTTATGGCTAATTGATTACTGACTTCACTAAATATAAGTAATTATCAATAAAGCACAAAATATTAAAATATTTTCTGACAGTTTTCCAGATATTCATGTCCAGATCAAAAGCCTTCAGGTCTCATTTGAATGGCAGATGTGGATAACCAATTGACCTTTTGCCAGAGGCTAGATCTCTATGTAGGATGTCTTTGGGAATTCTGCTATAGGCTGTGCCTATAGGCCTTATTCACAAACCTTCAAGCCAAGCAGATTTTTGACACTGGAAGATCTGCATTGTTCTTTGCCTTTCTTTACTACCAAGGGGTGAAAAATAGCCATGCCACACCTTAGCCTCCCTTTTAGCACTGAACCAGGCACAGCTGTGAGGTAAAACTGAGCATAAATCAGCAAGTTTAGTGCATTCCATGCTTTGCTAAATACAGCAGAATGCTGTTGAAATTGGTAGGATAAGCAGCTTCTGCTGTAACGGCTAACATTGGAATGAGTCTCCTGTTAGGAGAAAACAGCAGAATGCCTAAATTCAGCAAAGTGATCACCCTAACTGGCTGACCATGAAAATCAACAATTGCTAAATCCGCATACCACTGTGCATTAATTCTATTTTCTATTGCAGTAGCTGCTAAACACAAGTGACATGGGAATGAATATGGAATAATAAAAGCCCTAGGTTATGTTGCTGCTAGGGGCCATGCTTAGGCTGAGTATTGGAAAACGAAAGTTGGCTAAGAGTAGCATTGGTATGCACAGATAAAACAGATTGATAAATTTTACCATGGCAATCATTAGTGCGGCATTGGTTACATTGCAATAGAAAATGAGGTCAAAAACAACTATTACAACAGGCAGAATACAGAAAACATTTCCATACTGAAGTGGTTGAACTGGTAACTGTTAACATGTAGTATCAGATTGCAGGTGGAGAAAATGAAATTGCACAGATACAGAGGCATCGAAATGAGGAAAGGGGCCATTCAGAGCTTCTGGAACCCCAGAGGAATGACATTTTGGATACTAGGGATAACTCTGTTTACTCAGCGTGACAAGTCCTACTATATTATCTCCCAAAATAAACAAAAAAGTGAAGTTTGAAGAGGCATAATTAAGCCATTGGGAGCCAGATACTGCTAGTGAGAGGTTTCAAATGCCATGGACTGTCTGGGAAAGGAAGCAAATATAAGCCTAATAAAAATAGGATCCTTCAACGTCCTTGGTGTTTCCTGTGCAAAAGGTAGCAATTTATTCCTGGCGATAGCGATGTGTATTGGTTTAGTCACTGAGTGGTTAACTCCATTCAATCTGAACGTGGAAACTGGAGGCTTATTGGAAGCATTGTGGTGCCAGTCTGTTAAAAAAAAAAAAAAAAAAAAGCTTGTCAGTAATGTTTCTGACACTCAGTGTAACTATTCTCCTAGCCATCAAATGATTAAAAAATTACAAGCGGGAACAAAGCCATTGAAGCCTGAATGCTGTGACCTGTATGTAAACAGAAGCTCTAATTGTACTACTCCATAAACTTGTAAAAAATAAAAAAAAAACAAAAACGTTTGCCTAGTGCGATTCTATAGAAGAGCTATAATAATTGGATTTTTATGTTGGGAACCCTTTTGCTTACATGGGTGGGAGGCTTTCAGTCAGCTTGGGTGTGGAGCTATTGTCCAGTTGCACAGTGTGGGATGGTTCTGGCTGTCAATAAATGGGCAGAGAAGGAAACGCGCACGGGTAAGCGGCTGCTGCATGCCCGAGAACGCTTGACGCTCCACTGCATCGCACGCTAACGTTTCTGCTTTTTGTAACCCGTTCGTTATAATGAGACGCTGCTTTCCTCGACAGCTTGCCTCCTTTGGTGGCAGGAGTTTGTCAGCGGCGGATGTGTTTATCGCTATGCGTCTACTGTCTAATTACTATTGCAACCCTCTGTCAGCCTAAGTATCAGTGCACCAGCAGATCTTTTACCTTGCATTTGCTGTTCATAGTATAGTTTAGGCCATGCTTCAGGTCTGAAACCCACTCCTCATAAAAACATTGTGTGCTCGTATTTCTTTTTAGATTTTATAAGAGAAGAAATGTTTGGTTCTTACTGTAGATGAAGGCTGTGTTAGAACCCACAGATAAAAACTGTGATGAAGGTTTCAGGGCAGCGGGGCAGAAGGTTTACAATGTCAAATGACCTTAAGCTCTGAAATGAAGGTGTTTTAACCAGCTGAAGCTGTGGTAGGGAGGGATGGAGTTACAGCTAACTCATCTGTGCCTGGGCTCATTACTATTCATCCTTGCTGATTCGGGCGGCTCATTGACGCTCCAGTGTTCTAATAAGGGATTGTCATACTGTACATCATCGTCAGAGTGCTATAAGGTCGGCCCTTTCAGAACAGGAAGGCATCCATTGAGACAGGAGCTTTGTTGTGTGAGCTTACCCCAGAGTTAAGCCGCTGATATGTGAAAGTCCCATTTTTGGGTTTTTTCCCCATCTTGTGCCTGTTGGTTTTCACTACCATTCTTTTCAGGCATTTGCAGGATCACTTCCAAAAGGGAGAGAGGCATGTTGCAAGATCAATTGCGGGTTATTAGAAGGAGAATGTTCTCTAACAGCCAGGAATTCCCTAGCTGAACCCAGCACAAATGGAATTTTGAGAGATACCAGTATTGCTGTGCAGAATCATATCAGAGCATTAAAATTCTGCTCTTGTACAAGAATAATGGAAAATATTGAATGGAATAATATAACAGCTAACAGTATAGAAATACAAAATTAGCTTTTTGGTTTTGTGAGGTTTCTTTTTTTGTATGCAATTCAACTGAAAAAATGTGACCAAAAACTGTCAGAGCAAAACTGCTTTGTAGACCTGTTACCTGAAAGGTATGTGGTCCCAATTTTATTATTGTTAAGCGGACACTAGATTGGCAGTGACTTACATGAACAATTATAATGTAGTTTAGCCGCATTACAAAAGTCTGTGGGTGATTTTTTTTTTAAAGTTTTTCTCCCTTTCTTTGCATATATGTAAAGCGAAACTGCCAAAACTAAAGAGACCTTCATATATAATTAAGCATCAAAGAAAATCACTTTATAAGGATATTAAATGTCTTTGAACCTCTAAGGTGACTAAATGCCCAATAATTTTTTTTTATTGATCACCTAAACATATTTTTGCATTTTCTTTTTTTCATTTAAAAATAAAAATAACCATAGACACTTATCTTGAAGTTGCATCTTGCCAGCATGTAATATTCTTGCCAAAATGCCCGACGCAATTCAATGTTTCAAAAAACTTCCTTCCTCAGGGGGCCAATATGGTATAAAATTATGGGGATTATTTGTGTCTAGGTCAAAGGATCCAGATTCTCTTTCAAGACATGAAGTGCCGTGGCTGCTGCTTAACGTGTTGAAAGAGAATCTGGATCCTTTTTGAAAAAAACTTTTTTTCTGGGACATGGTGTATTATGTTCTTGTACTGCACAGAATGAGTTGAGGAAATGCAGGCTTCGGAGACTTTTAAAAACATCTGTTTTTGGTATGAACTGTTCCTATAGGATTTTTTTACTATAAAGCCCTTTGCTGGTGTTTAGATTATCTTGACTTTATTATATATTATAAGTTTATATATAATGTGAGCTATTCATACCCTTTTTTCCGGAGCAGCCCCAGTCCTCTCTCCCCTCCTCCCGGGTGCAGCCGGCAGCGAGAGCGGCTTCAGCAGCCCGGGGCGGATTGGGCGCTCCCCATGCGAGGCGGCTTCCAGCAGCCCCCGCCGGCGAGGGTGCATGAACGCACGCCGTGACCTGAGCGGCCGCTGGACGTCAGAGGTCACGCGGGCGCTCATTCACCATCGCCGGCGGGGGCTGCTGGAAGCCGCCTCGCATGGGGAGCGCCCGATCCGCCCCAGGCTGCTGCCCCGGGAGGAGGGGAGAGAGGATTGGGGCTGCTCCGGAGAAACCGGCACCCATGGACGTGGCCAGGGCAGGTGAGCGGGGGCTGGGGGAAAGTTTGCCCGATCGTGTTGAGTGGCAGGTTTTATCAAGCACAACAATGCTCCACCACCCTGGGTTTGAAAGCTATTTTTCAGAATACTGTTCGCATTGAGGTGGAAAGGAGAATGCATTGACATAGCGGAGAGAGGAACTGAGGACTGCTTAAAAAAAATCTTTCGTCCTTCCAGTGATGGATAGTCGCGATCTGAAGAGGGCTTTCCCGGTGCGTTGGATTTTAGGTTGGGGCAGGCAAGCGTTTAGGTTATGCTTGGAAGCAACAGGTTCCTTCCTAATAATGTTTTTCTTTGATCTGCTTGATTGTATTTTTTCCCCTAGGGGAATTGTCTTGCTAAATCATGACCCTTGCTGTTAATGGCCGGCTGATTTTTCTCTGATCCTTTTCTTTTGCTTAAAATGGGATCCACTTCCCTGGGACCTGACGTTGAAATGACAGGTACCAGCGCACCCAGGATACTGTATAGGCACTGTATAGCGCTCTATACAGCAAAATGGATTGTGCTTCATGGACACTTCTTGAACGCCGCTTTGGATGCGGCTTGCATTTGCATGCCATTTAAATACTGTATCGAGCGGTATGTGATCCGAACTGTGGCGCGCGGCAAACGAGCGGGCGCCCGGCACTGGCCGCACGTTTTCTAACCGCGGCCTTACTGTAGCGGCCTGTTAGATTGTAAGCCCTCTGGAATCACTGAAAAAAAGTGGAAAAAAGTGGAATATAATCTAAATAAATAAAAATGATGCTGATAGGAGGGGGTATGAAAAGCAGAGATACCTATTGTGCTGATACTCTAGTATGGCCTATTTCTTAGGATAGTTGGCAGCAGTGGGCAGTGATTAGTGCAGTTAGTATGGCTGTGTTTAAAAAAGGATTGGATAAGTTCTTGGAGGAGAAGTCCATTACCTGCTGTTAATTAAGTTGACTTAGAGAATAGCCACTGCTATTACTAGCATGGTAACATGGAATAGACTTAGTTTTTGGGTACTTGTCAGGTTCTTTGTGCCTGGATTGGCCACTGTTTGGAAACAGATGCTGGGCTTGATGGATCCTTGGTCTGACCCAGTGTGGCAAGACTTGCCTGGATCAGTCACAGCAAAGAAGAAGATATAGAGAAGAGCAGTGATGTCTGTAGGGCTCAGACAGTAAGGTGCATAACAAAATCAAAGTTTACAAAGGAAGGTAATAAAAACCATAAAACACATAATATTAATAGAATACATAATGGAGCAATTAAATAGTTAAAACATATGTGTCCTAACAATAAGTATCTACCTTATAAATGGCCTGTGACCGACGGCCCGCAAAATGCGCAGTAGAGACCAGCTCTACCGCGCATGTGCGGGCGAGCACGTCGCTCTGAGGCAGCTTCAGAAAGAAAAAAAAAATGGCGGCGTTCCAGTGGCAGCAGCGGCGGTAACCGGCAGCGGGTGGCGACGGCGGTAGCGGGGACGGCGGTAGCGGCGACGGCGGTAGCGAGCGGCGCGGTGGCGACGGCCGGTAGCGGGCGTAGCGAGGTAGGGAGAAGAGAGAGAGAGGGAGGGACGGACTGAGTGGGAGGGAGGGAACGGAGAGAGAGAGAGTGGGATGGAGTGACTGAGTGAGAGGGGAGGGATTGAGTGAGGGGGAGGACTGAGTGAGGGGGAGGGAGTGGGACTGAGTGAGAGGGAGAAGGGGGACTGAGGGAGGGAGTGGGACATGGGAGAGAGAGGGAGGGAGTGGGACTGAGGGAGAGTGAGTGGGACTGAGTGAGTGAGAGGGAGGGGGGGGGGGGAGTGACGGAGTGGGAGGGAGGGATTGAGTGAGGGGGAGGGACTGGAGGGAGGGAGTGGACTGAGGGAGAGGACGGAGGGAGTGGGGACTGGAGTGAGAGTGAGTGGGACTGAGTGGTGAGAGGGAGGGAGAGAGGGGGGGAGGGAGTGAAGTGAGACTGAGTGGGAGGGAGGGACTGACGTTGATAGGAGAGGGAGGGTGGGGAGGAGTGGGTGAGGGAGGGGGTGGTGAAGAGTGAGGGGAGAGAGAAAGAGGGGGAGGTGAGAGACAGAGGGATGTAGCCCGTTTTAACGGGCTTAACGGCTTGTATAATATATAGTATGAATCATAGAAATGGAATTTAGTGTGACTTTCACTATCCAGCAGGAGTGGGCACTATGTCTCTGCTGTAAATTGAGAGCGTGCCTTTTCTAGACATGCACCACAAGAGTACCACTTGATTTCGTGTGATAACCTGCAATAGCTGATGTGGCTTCCTGTCTTTTTGTTTGTGGTTTTTTCCCAACATGTCCTGCACTTTTTTCTCAATATGGCCAACCTGATCCATGTAATAAAGCTTCCTGATACACAATATTAGCTGGTTTTCCATTTGGTGTTATGTGTGTACGTATTTATTTATTTAAAAAAAATTTGTTATCCTCACACAATCGCAGAAAGTTGGCAGCAGAGTACATAAAACCCCAAAATAAACATAAAACCGGACTAAAAATGTACATTACACAAACATAAAAGCCTGTGGTAAGAAACCTGGGTCTTTTGAAAAACTGGTACTTTGCATATGAGGGCGTTGTGTTGCATGGGTGGGTTTATATTTGTCTGTGGGTGTTCCTGCTTTGAGTCCAGGGAGACCAGTAGGTACTAGTGGTTCTGGCCAGTGTTAAACAGCCCTACCTGCCGTTCTGGTGTCCTGATCAACCAGTTCAGCATATGAGTGACTATCCAGCAAGACCTTGACATCACAAAAAGCCTCCAGCAATGACATCAGCCCACAAATCCAGCCACAATACCCATCATTATATATATGATGGATATATATATCTAGTGGCTGCCTCAGGGGCTCTGATTAATGAGTTTGGACTTAGTATGGTCTTAAACCAATCTCACTTGTAATACATAAATTCTCGATAAACATCTGCAATCGTAGCATATCGTTTAAACTGCAGGTCGGATGTGCTCTCTCCACCTCTTTACAAACGAAGTCATGAATCAGAGCCCCTGAGGCAGCCACTAGATGTGTGGCAAAACTCGACTGAGTTTGGACTTTTTATAAAAAACACTAGCCGTTAAGCTCGTAACAACGGGCTACATTAAAAATTTTTTTCAGTCCATTTCCTTCCCCCTTCCCCCTCCCCCTCATTCTCCCTCCCCTCCCCCTCCCCTCAGTCACTCCCTCCTCCCTCCCCCTTCCCCTCCTCCCCTCAGTCACGCTCTCCTCCCTCCCCCTCAGTCACCTCCTCCTCCCCTCAGTCACTCCCTTCCCTCCTACCCTCCCCCGTCAGTCACTCCCTCCCCTCCCCCCTCAGTCACTCCCCCTCTCTCAGCTCATTCACACCCCCTTCGGATGGCACAAACGGAAGATCTCCGAGGGAGGTCCCTTCCTCCCTCGCACGCGCCACTGCCGCTGCTGCCCCTCGCCGCTGCCACCGCTCCTCGCCGCTGCCACCATGTTTCAAAGAGCTGACGCTCGGCTTCTGACCGACGTGTTCTCCCGCACATGCGCAGTAGAGCTGCTCTCTACTGCGCATTTGCGTCACGTCCGGTCAAGCCTCATTATCTAATAGACAAGCCGTTAAGCCCGTTCGGGCTACATTAAATTTTTTTTTCAGTCCATTTTCGAACACAGCAAGCACTTCTACACTTTTCTCCCTCCCTCCCCCTTCCCCTCGTCACATCACCCCCCTTCCCTCCCCTCAGTCTTACTCACCCTCTGTCTCCCACTGGCCTCCTTCCCCTCCTGCTCACCTCCTCCCCTTCTCTCAGTCACTCCCACCTCTCTCCCCTTCCCTCAGTCCACTCCCCACCCTCTTTCAATCCCATCCCCTCTCCGTCAGCCCTCCTCCACTCCCTTTTTCTCTGCTCCAACACTTCTTACCCTTCCACTTACTCACATCCCTCTGTCTACTCAACTCCCCTCATTCCCTCTCTCCCCTCACTCTTTCCCACCCCCTCCTCCCTCCCTCCCCACACGCTCACCCACTCCTCCCTCCCTCCCACCCACTCTCCTTCCCCCTCTCCCTCTCCCTCTCCACTCTTTCCCTCCCTCCCCCTCCTCCCTCACGCTTGGTCCCTCCCGCTTGTCTCACGCCCTTGGTCCCTCCCATCCCCCTCCCTCCCTCACGGCTTGGTCCCTCCCTCCCCCCCTCTCCCCTCCCTCCCTCCCCCCTCTCCCCCTCCCTCCCTCCCTCTCACTCGGTCCCTCCCTCGGTCCCTCCCCTTGGTCCCTCCTTCCCCTCCCTCCCTCTCACATCAGTCCCTCCCTTGCCCCGCCCATCAGTCCCCTCCCTCCCCCTCCCTCCCTCACACTCTCTCTCCTCCCTCTCCCCCTTTCTCCCTCCCTCTCACTCAGTCCCTCCCTCCCTCTCACTCAGTCCTCCCAGTCCCTCCCTCTCACTCACTCAGTCCTCCCAGTCCGTCCCTCCCTCTCTCTCTCCTCCCTCCCTCTCACTCGCTCCTCCCTCGCTGCTGCCGCCGCTGTTGCCACTCCTTCTCATCGCTGCCGTCGACGCCGCCATGTTGGTAAATGCAGCTGACGCTCGCTGAGACCGACGTGCTTGCCCGCACATGCACAGTAGAGCCGCTCTCTACTGCGCATTTGCGGCACGTCGGTCAAGCTTCGTTTATTAGGTTGATGTCTCCACTACAATAAATACATTCAAAGACATCTGGCATCTATTCTTCTAAAGCGATTTTACAAGAAACATGTATATATATATAAAATATGTATATATGAGCGAGAGAAAGATGTGCATATACAATTTATTTTCCTTTGATATTACCCTGTTGCAAACCTGAAATGTATGTTGGGAGAAACAGACCTATATTGATCGTTTCTCTACTAGAGAATCGCAGGCATTGGCTAGTTAAGCGTTTAGAGCAGGGGTTCTCATTGCTAGTACTTGAGAGCTGTGAACAGATCTGGTTTTCAGGAAAACCAAGTTCTGCAAACTAACCTTGTAATTACCATATGTATACAGATACATTTAAATATTCATTGTGGGTATCCTGAAAACCAGAGCTGTCTGCAGCTATTTCTCTGAATCCTTGGATTTCTTTTCCTTACTGCAAGATGGTTTTTATTTAAAAGTATTGAAAAAAAGGAGAGATGTGGCTAATGATTTAATCTGTTCAGCTGAGAAGAAAATCCCTTTATGAAACATTTGGGAGAAAAACCGGAGCTTTTTTTTCCATTAGGACAGGAGTCCCCAAATTACGGCCCATGAGCTGCATCCAGCCCCTAGAACGATTTTTATTCTGGTGCACCAAATATTTCCCTATCATAACCATAAATTGACCCACAGAGTAATGTTTGCATTTTTATTTTCTTGACCACACATGACAGCAGGAGCAGCAGCCAGTGCTGGCGGTAACCCCAAGCCCCAACAGTAAAATCTCACTGGAGCAGTGGCCAGTGCAGACAGGGTCCCCAACCCCTGCCAGGAGAAGAGACGTGTGAAGGAAGGGGTGAGAGGTGGGAAAATGAGTGGGCGAAGGGTGAGGGGATGGAAGAGAGGGATGATAAAGGGGATGGAAGAAGACAGCAAGAGTACTTAGGGGTTGTGTAAGTGGGAGAGATTGTGCCACAAACATATCACCCTGCCATTGGCCCGTTCCCCCCCCCCCCCACCTCCACATGCCCTCAGGAGACAGATGCAAATGCTGCGGAAGGGGAAGGCAGGTGGTAGGGTTATCATCTCTCTAAGAATATTATTATTACTGACACTGTTACTGCCATACCTCTGTGGGAACTCTGCACCCTGCCTCCCTTCTTCTATAGCATTTGAACTTACTGAATGGGCCAGAACTCCCTCTCCTGTCCTCGCGATTTGAAATATCTCGTGGCCCTTGTTTGGGGACTCTGCATTAGGGCATGTAGCTTATGTCCTTCTCTTGTACTTCAGACCCATTCCGGAGACAAAATTGGTAAGAGAGAAATCGTGTGTAGAATTTTTACAACGTTGTATATCTGACCTAAGCCACATTTTTCCAAATAAGTAGGGTAAGTGAAACTATCCACTGTGCTCTCCTTTCAGATGAGTATAGGTGAATTAGAATAGATCATGTGAGAGAGACCTGAACCTCATCTCTCTGTGTATGAGGTTGAGTTGCAACTCGTAACAGACTTAGCAGCAAGCTCTTTGTAGTCTGATTTACTAAGCTTTTTTCCTTAGACACAAAATGGGAGAAAAGCTTTAGTAAATCAAGCTCTTAGGGGGTAGCCATGATATTTGGTGACTTATCCAACTAAATTCTCGCTGGGTAGCTCTTTATCCTGTTAGAATTTAGCTGGATATGTCAGGGGCATACCTGGAGTGGGCCAGTAGTTGGAGTCAGCTGGTGAACCTAATTGGTTAAATCTGGCCATGCTACAGGCAGATCTAAAGTTAGTAAGTTGAAAAGCAAGTTGTTAATACAAACAAAAATCACGCTTTGAAATGTCTGTATGCCAATGCCAGAAATCTAAGAAGTCAGATTGGAGCGTTAGGGTGTATAGCAGTGAATGATAGTCATAATTGGCATCTCAGAGACCTGGTGCAAGGAGGATAACCAATGTGAAGTGCCATGTAAGAGAACAAATAATATCAATAGCAGGAGCAAAAGTATGGAACTCATTACCTGTCTCATTGAGATTACAGGCAGATAAGAAAAAGTTTAAAGCAGAATTAAAAACATGGTTATTTAAACATGCTTATGCAGAAACTGTGCAATAGATGCTCTTGGGCTTGTTCTCTTTTCTTTTCTTTTAATATTTTAATATTTGTTTAGGAATTTTATTGTAACTATTCTTTTAAAATGTTATACTTTTCTGATGTCATTTTAACAGCTAATTTATTTTTGTGCTTCATCTTTTAGTATTTTTAGCTGTTATCCTTTTAGAATTTATTGTATTTCTCATGTTAAATATAATTGTACACCGTTGTGAAGGCTATGGCTGATGTGACGTCTAGAAAAACAATAAACTATAAGTGCTATATCAGGGTACAAATTATATTGCAATGATAGGGAAGATTAACTTGGGGGTGGGGGGGGGGGGGGGGTGACGCTTTATATCTGGGAGGGCTTAGAGTCCAAAGGATAAAGATCAGACGAGACTAAATGCACAGTAGAATTTTTATGGGTAGAAATCTCGTGTGTGTTGGGTAAGAGTATAGTGATAGGAGTATACTACCTGTTACGAGCGCGCACGGGCGCAGTCGTCTCGAGCTGGTGGTGAGCCCTTGGGCCACGGCGAAAGCTAGGGAGGAGCCCCAGCCACACCGTGGGAGGTGAGCTGGGCAGGCATGGTGAGCCAGGCGGGTACAGAAGCAGGCACAGAGTCTGACCCTCAGCCGGACCTGCACGCCTATGGTAGCCAACACTGGGAAGTTGACTGATGAACGGTCCTCCGACTGTTCCCGGCCCTTTCGGACCTGCCGCTGGGAACGGCAATGGGTAGCAGGCCGGACAGAGGCGAGGGCAGACAAAGTCCTTTACACTGAAGACGTCAGACGGGGCTGAAGCAGACATCTAAGACAGGCTGAAGCAAGACGTTGAAGAGGAGGGCTGGAAGGAAACATGGCACTGTCCATCAGGGCGCCCTACTCAGCCCACCCAGGGGACTGAGTCGCGGACCACCCCGTCCCAGATGCGCCCTACACAGCCCAGGAAGGCTGGTCGCGGACCACGCTGAGGAAAGGAGGGTGCAGGAAAGGTCCAGACGAGCAGGAACTCCGATGCTGGGATACTGACATCCGAAGCCCTTTCGGCTGGCAGGCAGGGAAGCTCAAGAGCCCGGGGGACGAATCCCTCCTGTTGGCCACTCCAAGGCCCAACAGGACAGCAGGCTCAGGAGCCAGACGAAGACATCAAGGAAAAGCAGGAACTGGATCAGACATCAGGTAACACATCAAGGCAGACATCAGGAACACATCAGGTAGTGGATATCTGGACCGAGACAGGACAAGGAGCCATCAATACATGGAGGACCTGGATCGGCAAGGTTACAGGCAACTGTAATGCACAATCTGCAGGCCAGTTGCAAATGACAAGGAAGTCCTTAAATACTGGAGGTTGTAGGCAACTCCCTAGGAGGAGCTTGCCAGGACCGCCCCTCATTGGTCCTATAAATAAGGTGGAGAGCTGCGGGCCGGCCCCTAGGAGAAGGGCGTCGCCAAACAGGAAGTCCAAACGCTGGCATGCAAGCCACAGGCACAGCTAGGCCTCTCAGGCCCTGGAGCAAGTCCCGGATGGTGTACAGGAGAGGCCCTGGCTTCGCAGCGGCCTCCGGGAGGAAGGTAAGATACCTCCTGTAGCGCAGCAACAGGGGGGATCGCAACACTACCGTCCACCTGGCCAAAATGATGAGATGGACAATGTAATGCTAAGAGAAATCAGGGAAGCTAACCAATTTGGCAGTGCAGTAATAATAGGAAATTTCAGTTACCCCAATACTGACTGGGTAAATGTACCATCAGGACTTGCTAGAGACATAAAGTACCTGGATGTAATAAATGATTGCTTCATGAAGCAATTGGTTCAGGAACAGACGAGAAAGGGAGCTATTTTAGATCTAATTCCTAGTGGAATGCAAGATTTGGTGAGAGAGGCAACGGTGGTGGTGCCACTTGGCAATAGTGATCAAAACAGGATCAAATTTGAACTAATGACTGGAAGGGGGGCAATAAGTAAATCTACAGCTCTAACACTAAATTTTCAAAAGGGAAAACTTTGATAAAATGAGGAAAATAGAAAAAAGCTGAAAGGTGCAGCTGCAAAGGTTAAAAGTGTACAATAGGCATGGACAATATTTAAAAATACCATCTTAGGGTGATGGTTTTCAAGGGTGATGATTTGGATGAACTGAACCGAATCATGGTGGATGTGGAAGATGTAGTAAGCCAGATTGGCAAACTAAAGAGTAGAAATAGTCTGTACTGGAAGGTATGCACCTCAGAGTTCTGAAAGATCTCAAAAATGAAATTTCAGATCTATTGTAAAAATTTGTAACCTATCATTAAAATCATCCATTGTACCTGAAGACTGGAGGGTGGCCATTATAACCATGATATTTAAAAAGAGCTCCAGGGATGATCCCGGAAACTATAGACCAGTGAGCCTGACTTCAGTACTGGGAAAAAATAGTGGCAACTAAAGATCAAAATCACAGAACGTATAGAAAAATATGGTTTAATGGAACACAGCCAGCATGGATTTACTTAAGGAAATTTTGTCTCACAAAAGACATTTTTTTGAAGGGTTTAATAAACGTGGATAAAGGTGAACTAGTAGATGTGGTGTATTTGGATTTTCATGAGAGGCTTCTAAGAAAACTAAAAAGTCATGGGATAGGAGATGTTCTTTCATGGATTGGAAACTGGTTAAAAGACAGGAAATTGAGGATTAAATGGTCAGTTTTCTCAGTGGAAAAAAGTAAACAGTGGAGTGCCTCAGGGATCTGTACTTGGACCTGTGCTTTTCAATATATTTTTAAATGATCTGGAAAGGGATACGATGAGTGAGGTGATCAAATTTGCAGATGACAAAAAATTATTAAATCACATGCGGATTGTGATAAATTGCAGGAGGACCTTGTGAGACTGGAAGATTGGGCATCCAAATGACAGGTTATTATTTATTATTTAAAACTGTTTTATACCGATATTCATTTGCATATCACATCGGTTTACAAAGAACGGGTAAAACATAACTTTGGAAAGGAAAATAAAGTTACATGTAACAGGGAGATAAAGGAACAAAGGGGTTGTAAGAGAGAAAATAAAGGGGGTCAGGAGGACCAAGGAACGGTGTTTATAGATGAACTTGAGGCATTAAAAATAAACTTGCATGTTATAGGGATGGGGGGGAAGGGATTGGGTGGGGACTGACAAAGCTAGTACCAAAGGGAGTAGCCAGTTTGAATAGCCAAGTTTTTAGTTTTTTCTTAAAAGTCCTTGTGCAATGTTCTTGGTGCAGGTCAGGGGGCATAGAGTTCCATATAGATGGTCCAGCTATGGATAGCGCTCGTTCTTTGGTGGAAATGTGTTGGGTGAGTTTGGGAGAGGGTGTGAAAAGGGATCCTTTGTAGGCTGCTCTGGTGGGTCTGTTGGAGATTTGGTAAGGTAAGGAATCATTAAGCCAGTGAACATTCTGGTTGTGAAGAGTTTGGTGAATAATTGTGAGACTCTTATGGAGAATTCTAGAGGGGATCGGGAGCCAATGGAGGTCTTTAAGAATTGGTGTAATATGTTCTTTTCTGCAGGTGTTGGTAAGGATTCTAGCCGCAGCGTTTTGCAGCATTTGGAGGAGTTTGATGGTAGTTGTGGGCAGACCTAAGAGTAGTGTGTTGCAGTAATCGATTTTAGTGAGTAATGTGGCTTGAAGGGCTGTCCGAAAGTCTTTGTGATGAAGGAGGGGTCTTAGTTTCTTTAGAACCTGAAGTTTGTAGAAGCAATCTTTGGAGGTGTTGCAGATGAAATTTAATGTGGCAAGTGCAAGGTGCTGCATATACAGGGCCAGCACAACCCACTGTGCAAGCCGTGCACTTGCACAGGGCAGTGGCCCTGACGGGGCGGCGACCTCCTGGCCATGACCAAGTTGAGTCAGCTGTTGGAGTCGCTGCCCTGCAAAGAAAAGGAGGAGCCAGAGGCCGCAGCGGCAAAGAGGAGGAACTTGCAGGGCCCCATGGCGTTTCCCAACCCACCACACAGCGAAGATGAGGCAGTGGTGGAGGTCATTGCAGCGCTATGGCTCCTCCTCTTCTTCGCCATATGGTCAGACCTGAGACAGAGAATGAATGAAGTATGGTGGGGAGATGGGGGGGCAGCAGAATCATTGTTTGCACAAGGCAGCAAAAAAGTTAGCACCGGCAGGATACATATAAGGAAAAATAATCCATACTATAGTTATACGATTTTAGATTCCATATTAGAAGCTACCACCCAGGAAAATGATCTAAGTGTCATAGTGGATAATACATTGAAATTGTCATCTCAGTGTGCTGCAGCAGTCAAAAAAGCAAACCATGTTAGGCATTAGGAAGGGAATGGTGAATAAAACGGAAACTGTCATAATGCCTCTGTATCGCTCCATGGTGAGACCGCACCTTGAATACTGTGTACAATTCTGGTTGCTGCATCCCAAAAAACTTATAGTGGCACTGGTGAAGGTACAGAGAAGGGCGACCAAAATGGTAAACGGGATGGAACAGCTTCCCTATGAGGAAAGGCTGAAGAGGTTAGGGCTGTTGAGCTTGGAAAAGAGAAGGCTGAGGGGGGGATATGATAGAGGTCTACAAAATCATGAGAAGACTAGAACAGGTAAATGTGAATCAGTTATTTACACTTTCAGGTAATGGATTATTGGGTACTCCATGAAGTTATCAAGTATTTAATACAAATTGGAGAGAATTCTTTTTCACTCATTGCACAATTAAGCTCTGGAATTTGTTGCCAGAGGATGTGGTTAGGGAAGTTAGTGCAGCTGGGTTTTAAAAGGTTTGGATAAGTTCCTGGAGGGTCTATTAACTGCTATTTAGTCAAGTTGACTTAGGGAATACCCACTGCTATTACTGGCATTAGAAGCATGGGATCTACTTAATGTTTTGTGTACTTGCCAGGTTCTTATGGCCTGGATTGGCCACTGTTGGAAACAGGATGCTGGGCTTGATGGACCCTCAGTCTGACCCAGATTGCAACTTCTTATGTTCTTGGCCACTGACTATCCTGGTTAAGTTAGTCAGATAAGTGTATCTGGCTAACTTATCTAGCCACTCAGCAGCTGAATATGGACCCCTTAGTATTTGGAAATCAGAAAAGGAGAAAACATTCCTTGACACATAATTAGTATTGAAAATCATATTGAGGGTTTTCTCTTTTGCACAGATTTAGTTAACACGTACAGAAGTCTGTAAAAAAGTATTGTAAGATCCAAAAGGAGCTGTTGGCAAAGGCAAAGTAACACTGATAGGTTTAACATATTATTCTTTAGGTTTTGCAACCTTGAAACTGTCAAATCTTATCAGATATTTGTCTTATTTGATTTTCAAAGCATTACTGTAGTTTAGTTTGTCTACTGAGCTTCAGTGAACGAAACGCAGACCAGGGGGTACCTGTTGATTTGCTGGTTCCTAGAGGGAGCTTCTTGGAAGACCTTGCTAAGACTATTGACTGAGCCGTCTCATGTCTAGTACTGGAAACCCAATGATTGTGGTGGAAGAACACAAGATTTGCTGAGATGTAACATATTACTATGTAATGTTACAATGTAAATTTCCAAATATCTAAACCCATTAATAATCTGAAATAGGGGACTCTTGATGATCAGTGAGGTTAAACTGATATGCTGCATGTAAGGATGGATACTACTTAATATAAATACTCAAAGTATATAACATGAAACAAAATCAAGATGAATGTATGACCTGTTATGCGAGGAAATTCTGTGTGAGATAAAGTAATAAAGCCTTTTACATCCAATTGTATCACTTATCTTGTGCTGCTGTTAAGGTAAGTGAGGTCTGGCCAATCTTATGCAGCCTGTAGACGTTTCGGAACGGCTAGGCTCCTTCTTCAAGGGCTGGATGTGGGCGAGATTGAACTGTGGAGCACTGTATATATACGGAAGTATCGCTGTACTGTAAGAGAAGTTTCCTTCACGCAGATTGTGGACGATATGCAGTCATTGCTGTCAAATCTGCTTCGCAGTGATCCTCAGATACAGTCGGATGTAAAAGGCTTTATTACTTTGGCCAGGTTTAATTCAAGCATAAGAGCAGTATTTTCACCATTGAAAGTGGACAGTAATCAGCATAAAAGACAAGAGATTCAGTTACCTAATGATTTATGAAGCCTAATGTTATGGCTTACAGACACGATAGCTATATTACCAATAGCATCGTATGAAGGTATACTTTATCTCACACAGAATTTCCTCGCATAACAGGTCATACATTCAGCATGTAAGGATGGATACATTTTAAATCTGGATAGATTTTTGAATAGTAGAAGTAGCTCCAGAGTCCTTGAAATATTTTGGGATAGGTCTTCATCCTCAAATATTGAAATTTAACGATAGCCATTGTTTATAGAAATGATCTTGAATGCCCTTGAAGATATGAATAATGATGCAGAGGGTTTCTAAGAGCGTGTAAATAAGAGGAGCATAGTTGATGCCATTATCTACCACTTCTGCTAAATAGAAATGGGGTAGACCTGCAACCGTTCGTGTAAACTGCAGTCTTGAGTAAAAAATATAAAGCTGTAGTCCTTGAAAATAATTTTGAATATATTTAACTTCTTATATTTTGACACTTTGTTGTAATATATGCTAGGTGTCTTTTATTGTGGCCACATCTTCCCATTTCACACACTGAACCAGAGTGACCAAGTGAAGTCCTCAAAATCAGATGAACGTTGGAAGATGCTGCCTTAGTCACCACCAGATTAAGAGTTTTATGTACGGTAATTGAATCGAACTTCCCTTATCAGGAACTGAACTACATAATATCTGAGAAAAGATTCTGTTTCAGGAATATACCTAGGGGCCTATGTTTTCAGTTTTTATTATTCTTTGTTTTCCCCCGGAATTTATCAGGGTTTATTATGATGACAAAAACAGAAGGAGGCAGGACTTGAAACCTGGCATGTTTGTCAGTGGAGGGTGAGTACTTTCACTGGTGAAGGAGAGTGGCACTTGAAACACTGCAAGTGCTTTGGCCCATACTGGCTCCCAGCAGTGGCCGGAGGCCTTAAACTTATATCTGCAGCTGTTGAACAGCTTTTTAATCAGCCTAAAATTAGGGTGAATATCGGTTTCAACCGATTATCATCTTTGCATCAATCTGGGAGTTTATGGGTGAAAATCGGTTAAAACTGAAAGCAAAGGACCCTAAATATTTCCTATAACTTTTATTTTAAAATATACATCGTAAAGTGTAGGAAATATTAGCAATGGATTCTGTCCTGAAATTTGGTGCAATGTGATAGCAATGCTTGGCTCATAAACCGTAATATTCATAGAAGATATTATCATGTTGCTAGCTGTTTTAGTAAATTATTGCATCTTTATTTGCCTTTTTGCAGGTTATAGGAATGAAGAAATCTACTTTTTTTTCAATGTGCAATTATATTTTTAATCCTTTTCCTCAACACCAGTAGGCTCAGCATAGCTGAAAATGTTGGGCTGTGTTCTGTTCGGCTGCCTGTCATGTGTAACTGTACTAAGCAGTATTGTCTGCTCTTTTGAAAGGAACATCTTAAAAGAAAAATGAGCTACTCGACATAAGTGATTCCTAGATCCAAAGACTACATCTCCTTAGCCCTTGACGTTCAAAAGAGCAGGGTACAATTGAAAGCACATTTTATGGTAAAATTGTTTAACCGTGACTAGTACAGGAAATAGCTATTTTTAGTGTAGTGAACAAAAAAATGAATCAGCCCAATTCCCTTGTAAGCTGAAATTTACATGATGATCAGAGGTTTCCAAATCTGTCCTGGGGACCCCCAATCAGTCAGGTTTTTCAGAATATCCACAATGATAAGGATAGATTTGCAAATATTGCCTTCATTGTATGCAAATCTATCCTGTGCAATATTCATTGCGGATATCCTGAAATCCCCACTGACTGGGGGGGTCCCTCAGGACAGATTTGGGAACCACTGTGATGGATCAGTATTCAGGCTTAATATTTGGATATTAATTTTACCTTTGTCTGGTCTGATAGCCTAGTGCAGAGCTTCTCAACCATTGTACCGCTGCACCCTGGTGTGCTGCAGCATGATCCCTACTCTACTCTGCGGTGGTCTCCCTTCCCCCCCTCCTGTCTCTCATAGTAGTGTTCCTACCTTGCTTGCAGTGGCATGCGGTCAGGGCCTTCAAGGGATTCAGCGAATCCCCAGCCCGTAGGTGTCGCTATGGGTGGCAAGTACCACCCCAACTTTAAACATTAGATTGGGCAGGAATATCCCAAACCTCGGCCCGATCTGATCAATGGTGACGCACCTCTCTGTCCTAACCCCCTTCTCTCCGGCAGCAGGAGTCGCGTTTCTCCAAATGTCATCTCCTGCTGCCATGAGGCCATTCTTGCAGCTCTTATCACAAGACCAGCCCTGAGGCAGTAGGAGATGACGTTTGGCTAAACATGACTCTTGTTGCCATTCACCCCTCAAACCGGCGGGGCCGTGAGCAGATTCCATCCCATTCATGGCCAAAGAGGAAGGAAAAGGCCCGGCAGTGCGAGCGGAGTTCACCTGCCGGAAGCTGAAGAGAAAAAAAGGTCCGGAGAGGCTGCAAGCGGAGTCCATCCCATTTGTGGCCAAAGAAGAAAAAGGCCTAGTGGGGCTGCAAGCATTGCTCATTCTGTTGTGTCTGCGAGAGGGAGAAAAAGGCCCGGTGGCGCCACAAGTGGAGCACACCTGCTCACAGCCAAAAAAAGAAAGAGGCCCGGCAGGACCGCGAGTGGAGCTCATCCCACTCATGGGCAAAGAAGAAATAAAAGGACCGGAGAGGCCACAAGCAGAGCCCACCTCCTCGCAGCTGAAGAGAGAGAAAAAGGCCCAGAGAGGCCATGAGTGGAACCTATCCTGCTCACAGCCAAGCAAAAAAACAAGGCCCAGCAGAAGTGAGTGGAGCCTATCCTGCTCACGGCCAAAGAAGAAAGTGGCCCAATTGGGCCAGGAGAGCTGCTTGTGTGTCTGCCTGTGAGAGAGAAAGAGAAAGATTGGGAGCCTGCTTGTGTGTGTGTCTGCCTGTGAGTAAGAGAGAGAAAGATTGGGAGCCTGCTTGTGTGTGTGCTTGTGAGTAAGAGAGAGAAAGATTGGGAGCCTGCTTGTGTGTGTGCTTGTGAGTAAGAGAGAGAAAGATTGGGAGCCTGCTTGTATGAGTGTGTGCCTGTGAGTAAGAGAGAGAAAGATTTGGGAGCCTGCTTGTGTGTGTGTGTGCCTGTGAGTAAGAGCGAGAAAGATTGGGAGCCTGCTTGTATGTGTGCCTGTGAGAGAGAAAGAGAGAGATTGGGAGCCTGCTTGTGTGTGTGTGCCTGTGAGAGAGAAAGAGAGAGATTGGGAGCCTGCTTGTATGTGTGCCTGTGTGTGAGAGAGAGAAAGATTGGGAGCCTGCTTGTGTGTGTGTGTGCCTGTGAGTAAGAGAGAGAAAGATTGGTAGCCTGCTTGTGTGTGTGCCTGTGAGAGAGAAAGAGAGAGATTGGGAGCCTGCTTGTGTGTGTGTGCCTGTGAGAGAGAGAGAGAGAGAGAGAAAAAGATTGGGAGCCTGCTTGTGTGTATGCCTGTGAGTAAGAGAGAGAAAGATTGGGAGCCTGCGTGTGTGTGTGTGCCTGTGAGAGAGAAAGAGAGAGATTGGGAGCCTGCTTGTATGTGTGCCTGTGTGTGTGAGAGAGAGAAAGATTGGGAGCCTGCTTGTGTGTGTGTGCCTGTGAGAGAGAAAGAGAGAGATTGGGAGCCTGCTTGTATGTGTGCCTGTGAGAGAGAGAGAGAGGTTGGGAGCCTGCTTGTGTGTGTGCCTGTGAAAGAGTGTTATGGTTATGAGGTGTTGGAGTGGATTCTTGGGTACTGCGGTGATGGCCACTCCCATGGGGAGGAGCTCCGTGAGGAACCGCAGTACTAGGTTAGACTCTATACACGTAGACATAGAGAAGTTGTATTTATTGTACAGCTCGATGGTACTGCCCGGGGAGTGGGCAGCAGTGATGGTAACCCAGTGAAGTAGTCCAGGGGTCCTCAGCAGAGGAGACCAGTCTCACACTCAAGCAGGTGATAGGCAGTGCGGCGTAGCAGGGACAGGTCCCGGATGTAGACACAGAGCGCTGAAGGTGAGATAGACTGAAAGGGTTAGTACTCACTGAAGCAGAAAGCTGTATTGTTGAAGGTCCTGGCAGGCAGAAGTTGTTCAGTGGCAGGCACCAGATTAGGGAGAGCAGGCCCTAGAGGAGCGAGTATCCGGTATCCCAAGATAGGTACCTGAAATAGAGCAGAAGGGTCCCCGAGGAGCGGGTACCCAGGTTAGTGAAGAATACCCCGAGGGGGAGAGAGATTCTGCGGCAGCTGGGAAGCAGCAGAGTAGCTTAGACCGAAGGCAATCCAATCCTTGCTAACTCAGTTTGTTAGCAAATGAAGGGCAGGCTAAATACCAGGATGTGATGATGTCACTCGGAGGGGACACCCCCCGATGTTCCCGCCATGACGTGGATAAAGACGTGGGTGGCGTGCACGCGCACCCTAGGAGACCCTCAGGAAAATCATGGCGAACACTGTCGCCGATCTGGGGATACCGGAGAGAGCGGCATGAAGACGCGGCAGCAGCCATCTTCCCAAGGCTTGAGAAGGGAGAAAGGTGAGGCACAGAGGTCGAAGCCATCTGAGACCAATGGATGCAACAGAGAGATTGGGAGCATGCTTGTGTGTGTGCCTGTGAGAGAGAGCCTGTGTTGTGTGCTTGTGAAAGCAAAGTGTCACATACAGGTTCTCACAGGCACATACACACACATAATAAGGCCGATATTCAGAAGCCATTTAGATGGCTAACTGAAAAGTTATCTGTCTAAATAGCAAAGCAGTGATATTTGAAGCTGTTTGCGCCTAAATTCTAGCCATATAATGAGTTATGTGGCTAGAATTAGCCACATAATTTGGGAGCAGTCTGGGGCAGTTGGGAGATGTTTCGGTGCGGGCCAGAGTTAGCCGCATTGGTTAAGCTAACTCTGGTTGCATCGTAGGGCTGTCCTAAAGCTAGCCAGATATCCAGCCAACTTTAAGATAGCCAGGTATAAATATACCTATTAAGTTAGCTGGATAGCTATATGTGGCTAACTTAACTAGCCGCTCCACAGCTGAATATCAGCAATAATGTGTATGTGAGGGAGAGAGAGCCTGTGTATGTGAGAGCATAGGCATGTATATGAGAGAAGGAGTGTGTGAGAGAATGAATGTGTTATTGTGTGTGAGAGAATGAATGTGTTATTGTGTGTGTTTGTGAGAGAGAAGGATAAAGTTTGTGCCCTTCCTCCCCCAATCCACAACAATCTCAAGATGACTAGAAATCAAAAGGACCCAGGTATGGAGAGCAGGAACTTTTAAAATTCTTTTAAATTATTGGGTAGTGTTTGATGTTTCTGCTGATTTGAAATAATTTATTGGTGTTTTAGAAAATTTATAACCAGTTTTTTTTTAAAATTATTTTTCAGCTGTTTTAACATTTATTACTTTATTAGTATGATTCTAATATTGTGATTTTTTATATCTTGATTTTATTGCTTGATGTTTTGTGAGGAATCATGATATTTGTTTTTCCACTGTTGCACTGCATAATTTAGTTGGGCTTGTAGTTTCCAGTTCAGTCTTTGTTGGCGCATTTCTATTTATACTTTATGGCCTTTCTATTTTGTTTTGGTGCAGGTCTGTCTTATGTAACTTTAATTCTTCCTTTGAAAATGATGTTACTAATCATCATTGGCTTTTACAGCATTATGGTCATATCTTCTTAATTTCTGTTTTCAGAAAAGTTTGCACTTTTTAAATTTCACCTGCATGCAGAATGCTGTTTTGAATGTTATTGCTGAACATATTTTTCATGCACATTTTATTTTCAATGCTGTTAGTAGATATTAGGTGATTATTTTAAACAAGGGATTGACTTCGCCAATGTTCCCTTTAAGGATTGGGTTGCTGTGAGCATAAAATTAAAAGGCTTTTTGCATCGAAGAAAGTAATGCTCACAGGGTAAGGTAACCAAAAACGTTTGCAAACAGCAAACCAATCCTTAAAGGGAACACTGGACATTGGGGAGAAGGAGATCGGGATTGGATCTTGAGAGGGGTTGGGCATAGAGAAAAAAAGAGTGCCGTTTGGGTTGGCCCTTGGGGAGGGAAGGTAGTACTGTTCAATTCAGTTAAAAGTACATTTTATATATATATATATATATATATATCTCCTTGTTCCCCCTCCACCTATGTTTTATATCTCATCTCATGATCATAACGTCTTGATTTTATATAATATAATTTAATCTATTATATATTTTGTTTTATATCATCCTATTATATATCATTTTGTTATATATCTTTTTTATCCTAACCCCCGTGTTATGCCGTATGGTTCATCTTATGTTCTCCTCAATTACTATTCTTTTATTGTATTTTCCACCTGTTACATGTAAACCGATGTGATGTCCTTCGAACATCGGTATAGAAAAGCCATTAAATAAATAAAATAAATTTGCTGCATTTTCATAGTCACATGACCAGTGGGTATGAATGTCTGTGACAGTGTAAAATTTGGTTTGGTGGGGGATCAAGCAAATTTGAAAGTGTGCGCTGATATAAAAAAGGTTGAGAAGCTCTGGCCTAGTGCACCGCAATTTGCTATCCTTTTCTTGGTTTATTGTTAATACTGTTGGAAATTATTGTAAAAGGTTATTTTATCCTAGTCTTGTGTTCTGTTAGCAAGAAAATATTTAGTTTCCTTGAAGGACAGAAGTTGATTATGGTTTTATTCTTTTGTGCTTTAATAAAACAGCAGTGCTGCAATGTAACTGCCTCCTGATGTTAGAAATATAGAGGCCAATATTCAATTCTGGGATGTCTGGCTAAGGGGGTTATTTTCTAAAGGGATCGCACGCGAAAAAGGACTTTTCGCATGCGATGGCTGAGTCGGGGTGGCGTCCGCACCGGAAGGGGAGGAGTCGGGGTGGACTCCGCAACGACTTCACTGATGGCAAAAAGGTAGGACACCTTATCACTGCCAGTAGTGCGCCCAATAGCACCACCTTTCTCGGTGGTGCTATTGGGTGCGAAAGCCGGCAGCAATAGCACCGCGAGGTGCAATCGCTACCGGCTTTCACAGGCCCGCCCCTCCGTTACCGCCGGATTCTCTAAGGTCTGCAACCTTAGAAAATCCAGGCCTAAGTTAGCCAGTTAAACACATCCAACTAACTTGTGATGTGCCGCTGAATATATCCGGCTAAGTCAAAGTTAGCCGTATATGTTTATCCAGCTAGCTTTAGGACAGCTTTCATGCAATCCTGAAGTTATTCGACTTAATTTAGCCAGATAACGCTGAATATCTGCATATATCTGGCTACGTTAGCTGGATAGCCAATTCTGACCTGGGATGCCCCTGCCCCGACTTGACTCGCTAACGTTTTAGGTGGATAAAAAGTTAGCTGGTTTAAGTTCTTGGTGAGCGCAGCTGAATATTCAAACAGCACTATTTATTTATTTAATCTGTATTCTGCCAAGCAGATTACATTCAGGTACGTAGCTAGACAGTTGGTGCTGAACATGGACCTCTTAGTATGTTGACTACCTTCATTATAACCATCCTTCCAAAGTACAAAGAAGTGTTTAATTCAGAATTTTGGATTCTTGTGCCACACTATGTTACATAGTAATGATGGAAGAAAAAGACCAACCCCCCATGTTTCTGTTAAGGGTAGTAACTGCCACTCCGTTCAGGTTACAGCCAAGTCTTATGTCAAGGGTAGTAATAGTAACAATCAAAACCAAGCAACTGACAAACGCATAACAAAACTACTGCTAGCAACATTTTTGTAGGGTGAGCTCTTGGCCATAGAAGCAGTCCTGCACTTTTTCCTCTAATGTCAGCATATCAGTATCCTGGACTGTAAAAGTCAGGGTCCACTATCGGCTGCAATCTGAATCCAGTTCCCCCCTTTTTTTTTTCCCCTTCCGCCGTCAAAGCAGTTGTGTCAAAGTCATGTCAGCTAATTGGTTAAGGGTAGTAAACCCCGTGCCTTCTATTAGGGCTAATAGCTGCTGCTCCATGCTGTTTACTCCCCAAGCACCTTTTCTTTAATTCGAACTCTAGCCTTTAGTGATCCACGTACTTATCCCATGCCTTTTTGAATTTTTCTGTTTTCTTCTTCATCACCTCTTCCAGAAAGGCATTCCAGGCGTTGTCCGTGAAGAAATATTTCCTGTTGGTTCTGAGTCATCCCCCCTGAAGTTTCATATCGTGAACCCTGGTTCTACTGTTTACTTTCCTATGGAAAAGGTTCGAAGAAAATGCATCATTTAAAATCTTTCAGCTACCTAAAGAGCTGCATCAAAGCTCCCCTGGTACCTCCTCTTTTCCAGGGGATACATATTCAGATCCTTCAGCCTCTCCTCATATGTCTTCCGATACAGACACCACACTATTTTGGTCACCCTTCTCTGAACTGCCTCTAATCTATCTTTATCCTTTTTGAGATATGCTCTGCAGAACTGAAAACACTACTCCAGATGAGGCCCCACCAAGGATCTGTACAAGGGCATTATCACCTCCTTTTTCTTACTGGTTATTCCTCTTTCTATGTAGCCAGGCAATCTTCTGACTTTAGCTATCGCCTTGTCACATTGCTTCGCTGCCTTCAGATCGCCAGACACTATTATCCCAAGGTCTCCCTCCCAGTCCGTTTTCATTAGTCTTTCATCCCCATCAAATACAGCTCTTGTGGATTACTGTACCCCAGATGCAGGACTGCCGCAGGCATTCGACTCTCCGCCTTCCCTCGTGGACCTACGAGTGGAACAGGCACATCGGGGGGGGGGCAGGCAACCGGCTTACGAATCCTAATCGCCTGCGCCACATCCTGGCTAAAATCTTGAACTTTCACCACAAGGAAGAAATTCTACGCATGTTCAAACAGCAGCGCGCCATTAACCACGATGGCCGGTGGATCCTATTCTTCCCGGATTACTCCCCAGCGATCTCCATCAAGCGGCGACCTTTTAGCGCTCTATGCTCCAGCCTGGTGCGCCATCAGATACGCTTCACCCTGCAATATCCAGCAAGTCTTCGAGTGATCTACGACAATCAAACCCATTTTTTTTGAATCGCCAGCTGAAGCCCAGGCCTTCTTCCAACCCAAACTGCAGGACCTGGAGATCTGGACTTCTTCTGTGCCATGAAAAACTATAACCCTTTGGGACAGTAAGCCAGTGACAGTCCGTGAATTTGGCTCTGAACTGGGCTGGAACTGTTTCTGGAGAGGATGGACCATTAACCGGCTCTGACTGGTATGGGGGGAGTGGGTCCCCAATGCCTCTCTACCGTGACCTCCCAGGCACCCTGGTGCCCCCGAAGTTAGTTGCAAATATAGTAGGGAAGAGGGTTCAGGGAGGGGAGGCGGGGTAGACATAGGCCTTCGGGGAGACTTAGCTATACTACGGGGGTTCATGCGATGGGTACAATGGATGCAGTCTTTTTGGCGGGGAAGGAACCGGGGCCTAGGCTGGGGGGCCCTCTTTCAGACACTTCTTGGTAATGTTTTTCTTCTTTTCACTCACCCCCCCCCCCCCCGACATGACCCGATGAAGTCCCCTGCACGCTGTGTTACTTGGAATGTGTGCGGCCTGGGCTGTGTCACTAAACGTTTTAAGGTACTACAAGCCTTGCAGCGCTGGCATGCACAGATCGTGATGATCCAGGAGACGCACGTGTCTCAAGCTGAACACCAGAAGCTGTGCCGTCAATGGGTGGGTAAGGTGTTTGCCGCGCATACCACGTCAGGGGAAGCGGGGGTGGCAATTTTAATTGGGAAATCGGTACCCTTTCAGGAGACACATATGATTGCCGTCCCGGTGGGCCGCTACCTGCTAATGGAGGGAACTCTGGGGGGGGGGGGAGGCCGTAGGTGCTTTGCAATATCTATGCGCCAAACCAGTACTCACATACACTCTTTACCCGGCTCCCAAAACTCTTAGCCCCACACCACCAAACTTCTTTAATACTGGGAGGGGACTTTAACTGTGTTGGAGATGAGGGTTTGGATAGAACACGACTGTCACCGACCCCTCCACCTGCACTTCCATAAACGGGTGCCCTACATGTGCACCACCTTAGACTTGATAGACAGCTGGCGGGCTCTCCACCCCCTAGAGAGGGAATTTACGCATCTGTCACAAGCCCACGCGTCACAGTCCCGCCTGGATCACACGCTAGTGGATATAGGGGTACATTTGCCAAGGTTTGAGATTCCCAGATCGGTCCCCTTCTCATATCTTACCACGCTCCAGTCTGGATTGACTTGGATGATTTCCAGGTGGCCCCCACCCAGCGCATGTGGCGTTTTCCAAAGTATCTATGCAAGGACCAGGCGTTCCGCTCTTATTTAAAGCAGAAATGGCAGGACTGTGCGCTCCTTAATGAGGCACATGCAGACTCTCCAGTTCTCTTTTGGGAAACAGCGAAGGCTGTGCTCAGGGCGAACATTAATTATTTCGTACGTGGCCCACCGGAGCAAAGCACTCACATCAGAAATACTTACTCTAGAAAAACGACTATACGAGGCTAAGCAGCGGTTCGATGCGGACCCCACTCTTTGACCATCTGCGGGGAGTCACGCTGAGACAGAGACACATCCGGCTGTGGATTCGGAGAGTTCTACTTCTAGCTAAGAAATCCATCCTCCAGACTTGGGTGGGTGCCGACCCGCCCACCTTGACACTTTGGAAAAATCAAATCCACCTGTTACGCCTGACTGAGAAGGTGGCGGAACGCGTAGATGTGGTCCGTAAACCTAGGCCATTTCCTCCCACCTGGGACGCTTATATCCAATCTCTACCCCACAGGGCACGCAGCTTAATACTGAATGATACGTCCACAGCCTCAGCTCTTGAAATCCCTCCGCATCGCTACTCTACTTAAGCTCATCCTCAGTAAGGCCTATGGGGAGGGGGGAGGGTTCACCGCTCTACAGCGGGGGGCTGAGAAGAATCCATCAGCCTTGCCACGTATCTTTTGTTTCGAACTGAGCTTGTTCATGGGGGGGAGAACAGTTGTGGGCGTTGGGATCTGTTATGTTCTCAGTGTGCATGTGTTGCCATAATTACCAATGTATTGCACTATCATTGATGCAGTGTTTGTCATGTGACCTGGTGGATTCTATGTGAAAATTAATTAAGACATTTAAACATAAATTTCACTATACCACTTGGGTCCTCCCTTCTTTTATGCCTATTCATTTAGTTTTGGGGGAATGGGGGTAAAATAGACTGGTCTGTGGTATTTCAGTGGATAAGGGAAAATTAGCTGACTAGGGGCCTGATTCACGAAAGCACTTCTCTCATTCTGTATCTGTGGGAAAAGACCTTGATGAATTGGGTCCTAGATGTGCCTGGCAGTCTCTTATCTGTTTGTGTTCCTTTGTTTCTGCTAATCTTTGCTAGAATTGTTGATTTTCTTTTCTGAAACAGGTTATAACATCCATAACAATACGGTTTAGGACTTTGCTTTATTGCCTGAACCTCTGCTCAGCGGAAGACTCAACAACTAATGTCTAGCTATGAGTTGCAAACCCCCTATCCCATGTATTTTTAATATCAGGTTTAGAATTCTGCCTTGTGCTGGGCTGGGTTGAGTCAGGCACTTCATGCGGAGCAGAGGGCACTAGGGGAGAGGATGCAGCGGCACTGCAGTAGCAACAGGAGGAACCAGCGTTTGTTCTCGGTGATGGGGTTGCAGGAGCGTCAGCATTGGTCCTTCTGGGCTGTTAGGCAGGATTGGCAGCATCTCGGCAGTCGAGCAGAAGGTCCTACTGCAGCTGCTACAGGGGAATTGGGTTTGGGGGATTCCCTTTCCCCCAAGGCCTCAGCCTCTCACACCCTGTCCCCAGGAGATTTGAGAGAAGAGCCTGAGAGTGAGACTGCTGGAGACTGGGGGGAGAGAAGGGGCTGTCATTGAGGCTGCTGGACATTTGGGGGGAGAGAGGGGGCTGAGAGTGACAATTTCAGGGGAGAATGGACATAATTTAAAAAAAAATCTCAGATATGTAGATTGGGGTAATTTTGGTATCCTTATTAGTTTTAATTATTTGGTGGTGTTTGATATTTGCTGTTAGAAAATATTTTGTTGGTGTTTGGAAAATTTTGGGATTCATTATTTTGGGGCTTTATTAGTTTGGAAAATTTTAACAATTTTTTATGAGTCTTTAGTTATATGATATTCCATTCATCACCTATTCTAAAATGCTGTTTTTATATGTATGGTTTTTCTATTATGATTTCTATTGCTTGATTTAATTGTTTGTTTTATGATGGATGGCAATGTTTCAGTTTTTCCATTGTTGCTCTGCATACAGAGTCTTGCTTGTCACAGTTTCCAGTTCAGTTTTTGCCTGCACGTGTCTTTTTAGACTTTCTGGTCTTCTGTATTTGGTAAGGGTTTGTCTCTGTTCTGCATGTGTGACCACGTTTAAGGTATTCTGCTAGTATGTAATTTCTGTGTGGGGATCTATAACAACTTGGCTTGTTCTGTTTTCATAACAGGTGATGTATAAAGTGTATTGGTGTGTTAGGGTCTGGTGTGATATTTGCAGTGTTATCTTTTTCATAGGTAGGACTTTTTTTTTTTAATGTTATTTGTATTAAGGGTTTCATCATTAACAACAAGTAACAATGACAACAGGACATTCACAAAGTCCAAGCTATACTAACCACACAAATAACAGGCAAAACTTTTAAGGACAATCTAAATAAAGTCCACATAAAGGGGGGGGGGGGGCTTGTAAACATAATTTTCATTAAAGTAAAAGGAGAATACTAGGAAGCAGAGGAGATGATGCAGTCACATAGGTCATAAACTAAACACCCTATATGTTTACCTATCCACTTAAATGTATTAACCCTGCTTGTCCCTTAAAGTCTCCAAATGAGTAGGGTCAGAAAAACCAAACATATATTATTTTGAAACCTAATCAGACACTTGCATGGAAGTTTCAGGAAATAGGTGGCCCCAGTAGCCAAAACTCTTTGTTTCAACTGGAGGAATTGTTTCCTCCTAAGCTGAGTGATTCTAGAAACATCAGGAAACAATTGGATTTTCGGACTGCAGAACAGGACATTTTGTTCTTAAAATGCTTCTGAAGGACACTATCTTTGCCCCTTTCTGCAGAAAAAGACACCAGTAAAGCAGCTCTTGTTTGAGTATAATCTATCGACGAATCCAAAAAGTATCATTTGTGCCAACATGGATAGGCAGCATTAGGTAGCGATCGGTAGGCTTGAGGATTGTCAGCAAGCTCTCCGTAATGTCTTGGATTTTGGCACCAGCAGACAGCACACTTCCTGGGACAACTTATCTGTGTGGCAGATGGATGCTTCTGGGCCCCTCAGAAGTGAGTCACCCACTTCTCGTTGTGCCTGCAGCTTTGGGGTTTGCATGTTTTGGTTCCTACTCCTCCTCTTCCAGAGCTACATACTGATGGTTCAGTTCAAGGGCAATTGGGCCTGGGCCCAGTTGTTATCTCGTGGTCCAGTTTCACCTTCTTCTCTGTTTCAGTTCTCCATCTAAAATGCCTTGATAAGCATTTCATTGATGTAGCCCTCATTGTCTCGGAGGCTCCTCAGTCTCTCTACCTCTTTCCTGAGGGAGTCTATCTGCAGTCGTCTTCCACACTGAATTGAATCAGTTCCTCACGGTGGATTAGGACATCTCTCTGGACAGCAGTAGAACTGGTAGCAGCGGCAACAGCTCTGATGACAGTGTTTCCTGGCCATCCTTCAGTTGTTCGTAGCTTCTGGTACCTGTTGAAAGAAGTGAGAAAGATCTGCCAGGGTCCCTGCCATTTCCTCACCTGTCCTGCAAGTAAAATTATCTAGCCTGTAGAATTTAACTTCCATCTTTACACTCCAGTCCCAGAGTGGGACAAACAGGCCTGGTTTTCAGGATACCCACAATGAATATTTACCATGAGCTGTATATATTCAGGGCTAGATTTGTCAGTAAGCACACCTGTACCTAGGATTACAAATCTTAGTGGGTGGCAGGCAGAGCAAAAAACGTATCACCTCTGATCTCGCTGATCAAGGCAGTTGAAGAAAGAGTTCCAGCTGCTCCTCCGATGTGTGCGGCAGAGGTATATGCGAGAGCTTCCACCCACCTCAGCTGATACAGCCTGCAGCGGAGCCACAGAAAAGTCATCTGTTGTCCCCACCTCAGACCACTGTGAGGCCAAACTAAGCTATTTCTGCCCATCTACTAATGTGCCCCGCTAGTGCCAGCACCAAATAAGTGAGCTGCAGTTTCTCCTGCTCGTGCAGCCCGAAGGGGCGGAGTCTGGCTTATGGAATCACCCTTAGGCCAAAGAACAAAGATCTCTGCTTTCCCCTAATCTGGTCTTTGGAGCCAGAGAAGAGCCTTTGCCCCTTATATGACTCCTTTGGAGTGGGGCCATAGTGAGCTTTTGCCACCCACTCCTGTTGTATCTCATGGGGCTGGAAAGCCATTGCTGGCAATCCTCCGATGTGGCTCAAAGATAATTGTTTATTATTATTTTTTAATTTGATTGACCACAATTCCATTTAAATTATTACAGCGACTAAAAATTAATAACACATTTCCAACTAAACATATACAACAAGTAAAAGACCTAGGAGTCATCATAGACAGTGGATTCAGCCTCAACAAATTCGTCAATAACACTACAAAAGAATGTTTCTTTAAACTTCAAACCTTAAAGAAACTAAAACCACTCCTGCTAATCAGAGACTTCCGCATGGTACTACAGGCCATCATACTCCCAAAACTGGACTACTGCAACTCCCTCCTTCTAGGCCTACCAGCATGCACCACAAAACCACTTCAGATGGTCCTTAATGCCTCAGCAAGAATCCTCTCAAATGCCAAAAAAAGAGATCATATTACCCCAATCCTTCTTCATCTCCACTGGCTTCCAATTAAATTCAGGATCCAATTCAAATCCTTAATGATGATACATAAAGCCTTGTACAACATCGCGCCTCTCAAGCTAACATTCCAAATTCAACTACACACATCCATGAAACCGACCAGAAGCGCTTATCAGAACAGACTAATCACCCAACCAGCTAAATCCGCGCTGAGAAAACGCGCCCTATCCACAGCGGGCCCTTCACTCTGGAACTCACTTCCCACAGACCTTCGCCTTGAACCATGCCACTCCACATTTAAAAAGAAACTTAAGACTTGGTTATTTAAACAAGCATTCCCGCAGAGCTAAGAGCAGGTAGAAAGTCAGTCACATATCATCCGTTTACCCCAGCATATTTCACATAACTTATTTTTATAACATTATCTTATTTACTGTTATTTTCATGGATGTTTACTGTTAGTTATTTATTTTTATTTATTTATTAATTGTTATTTTATCTATTTATTATTACTTCTTAATTGTTAACATTATTATATATATTTTCCTGTTATTTGGATTAACCATGTTCATTGTAAACCGCTAACTTGAAGCGATAGTTACTGTTCATTGTAAACCGGGGTGATATATATATTATACAGGAACCTCCGGTATATAAATCCTTAAATAAAAAAATAAATATATTAATCATATATAAAATATGCAACTACTATTTATATAAATATAATTAATAAAATATTTCAAAAGTAATAGTAAGAACATAAGATATGCCATACTGGGTCAGAACAAGGATCCATCAGGTCCTGTTTCCAGCAGTGGCCAATCCTTTCACAAGTACTTGGCAACTACCCAATAGTAATAGTTTATGGATTTTTCCTCTAAGAAGTTATCCAAACCTTTTTTAAATCCAGTTACACTAACTGCTGTAACCACATCCTCTGGCAGTGAATTCCAGAGCTTAACTATGCACTAAGTGAAAGAATTTTCTTTCATTTGTTTTAAATGAGCTACTTGCTAACTTCATGGAGTACCCCCTGGTCCTTCTAATTATCTGAAAGAGTAAATAACTGATTTACATTAACTTGTTCAAGTCCTTTCATTATTTTGAAGATTTCTGTCATATCCCCCCTCAGTCATCTCTTCTCCAAACTGAACACCCCTAACTTCTTTAGCCTTTCCTAATAGGGCAGCTGTTCCATGCCCCTTATTTTGATAGCCCTTCTCTGAACTTTCTTCAGTGCAGCTATATCCTTTTTGAGATGCGGCGACCAGAATTGCACACAGTTTTCAAGGTGCGGTCTCACCATGGAGCGATACAGAGGCATTATGACATTTTCCATTTTATTTTCCATTCCCTTCCTAATAATTCTTAACATTCTGTTTGCTTTTTTGATCACCAGAGCACACTAAGTTGACAATTTCAATGTATTATCCACTATGATGCCTAGATCTCTTTCCTGGGTGGTATCTCTTAAGGTAGAACCTAACATTGTGTAACTACAGCAAGGGTTATTTTTCCCTATATACATCACTTTGCAGTTGTCCATTTAAGTTCTATCAGTAATATTAAATAAAACAATAAAAGTAGACACAATTAAAAAATGTAAACAAAATAAAATTAATAAAATCTAATAAACCATCATCACAATAAAAAAGAATTCAAAATTCCCCATCAGCCTGTATTATCTAATGGAATACTATTCCACAATGATGGGGCAATATACCCAAAGGCAGCTCAATGAGCAGATCAAATCCCTTATCCCCACCTCACTACCCCCAGCAGACTACAAGAAGATCTTGTTGCGAGAATGCAGGTAATAAATTGGTTTGAAAATGATTGGCTAAATACTGGGGGATAGCCAAAAAAAGCCATTGCCTGCCACGCAGCCAGCATAGGCTTCAGAATTGAGTTCTGCTGCTGATTCTGCAGGGGCTGAAGAAGTGATTGTTGCCACTCTTCTTCTCCATGCAGCCTCTAGGATCGAAGAGTTATTGCCTGGTCTCCTCCCACTACAGGGCCAAAAATACACTGGGGATTGGGGAGAAAATGAAATTGGAGGTGGGAAGGTGGGTGGAGAATGGAATTTAAATTCTGCTGGGGTCAGTGAAGTGTGGTTAAAGGATCAGATCCGAGAACATAAGAACATGCCATACTGGGTCAGACCAAGGGTCCATCAAGCCCAGCATCCTGTTTCCAACAGAGGCCAAACCAGGAGACAAAAACCTGGCAATTACCCAAACACTAAGAAGATCCCATGCTACTGATGCAATAAATAGCAGTGGCTATTCCCTAATGGGCCGATACAGTAAAAGTCATGGGAGAGCGGGCAAGTGCCCAGGCCACTCTCCTGTGCGCGCGATTTAGTATTCAAATGAGGGCTCGCGGTAAAAAGAGGCGCTAGGGACACTAGCATGTCCCTAGCACCTCTTTTTTGACAGCGGCGGCTGTCAGCGAGTTTGACAGCCGACGCTCAATTTTGCCGGCATCTGTTCTCAAACCCGCTGACAGCCACGGGTTCAGAAACCGGACGCCGACAAAATTGAGCGTCCGGTTTTCAACCCATGAGCTGCGGGCCGGTTTAAAAATATTTTTTTTAAATTATTTTTTACTTTCGGAACCTCCGACTTAATATCGCCATGATATTAAGTCAGCGGGTGTACAGAAAAGCAGTTTTTACTGCTTTTCTGTACACTTTCCCGGTACTGGCAGAAATTAACGCCTACCTTTGGGTAGGCGCTAATTTCTGAAAGTAAAACTTGCGGCTTGGCTGCACATTTTACTTACTGTATCACGCGGGAATGTCTAAGGCCATCAACATGCATTTGCATGTTGTGGGCTCTTAGTTTCGGGGGGGGGGGGCGGGGGTTGGCCGCACGTTTTTGAAACGCTATTACCCCTTACTGAATAGGGGGTAAAGCTAGTGCGTGAAAAACGCGCGTCTAAATGCGGGAGAACAGTGCGCACTGTACTGTGTTGGCACGTAAGTAAACTGGAGAGTGATGGGAAAGAATGGACTTGAAAGTAGGTAAAGGTAAGGGGAAGGCTTCAAACCCTTAAGGAGTGGTGGAGAAGGGAAGGAATGGTGGACAGGATGGAAATTTTCTAATGTTTTACGGGCTTTAGTGGAGTGGGGGAGAATTGAAATCTTACATGGAGGGGCAAATTTAAGGATGGGGGTTCATGTGAAATTGCAGGGAAATATGAGAAGATACTGCTTGGCTGAGAGGGTGATGGATGCCATTGCCTGGAATGGACTACTCATAGAGGTAGTGGCGACCAAAGCCGTGGCAGAATTTGGAATGGCTTGGGACAGACAGAGAGAGCCTGGTAGTTAGGGGTTGGTGGGGATAACGGGTAGAATAAATGATAGAGGGACATGCTTGGGGCCATTGTGGAGGAGAGTGGTTGGAACAGGGGTCAAAGAGGAATACAGAGAGGAACTTGTTTTTGTTTGGGTATTGGAAATTTATGTACTCATCTACCCAAGCCGGTAAATAACCAGAGAGAGAAGAGAGATTTGTATATCTGTGTAGACTGAATGGGCTTTGCTGTCATTTAATATGCTACTTTGTATCTGTATCTGTATAGTGCTTTAAAATCATATAGTAATAGTAATGGAATCGGGGAGGGAAGATAAGGATTGGATCTGTGGTTTGAGGAGGGGGGAGGATAATGGAATTGGAGGTAGGTGGCAGTGAGGGGAGAATGAAATCTGTGAGTGTGTGGGGAGTGGGAGTGAGGAGGGATAGTAAGGACTTAGGTCTGGAGGGAGATGGGCAGTGCAGCACCAACAGTGCCTAGGGGCACCCAAATCCATCACTGGATATATTTGCATAGGATTAGTCCCTGGCTTAATTTATGTGTTTTGGCTGCTCTGAAAGCCAAGTTTACAGCCCTCCAAAGTCAGAGGTGAGATCCTCTGCTTTAAGTCAGAGTATATTAAGAAGTGGTAGGCCATTGAAGTTTGACCCCTTGCGAACTCTGTTGGGACATCTACACCTTTAAGCTTATTTTCTTCTGGTTGTCTGGGTATGAATCAGATTTTCTCATTTTTAAAAAGTACTGTTTATCTATTGCTCATATTGCTGCAGTCTTTGGATGAGTACATGACAGAGACTGGAGCTGTTTGTTTTATGTTCTACCCATTAGTTGGGGCACCAGTATGTCTAGCGGCCTTGTGCTGAACAGTGCAAGTATATCTGCCAAAAAAGTACTAGAGATAGGCAAAATAATCTATTTTAGTAAACATTTAAATGTAAAAAACGTGTTTAAAAATTGAAAAAATATCAAAATGAGTAAAAAAGTTATAGCATCTACTTGACACTTTTTTTTTAAAAATCTTTAATTAATAGAGCCGTAACACAGATTCATGGGGCAGTGTAGTCCAATGTTGAACTTCTGCCAAATTGTAATTACAGCTTTAAGTGGTATTTTTTTGTAATATTTCTTTCTGCGTATAAGTGAAAAATGAGTCTGTATTATTGTGGGCAATCTAATGTAGACCTGACCTTGTACCATTTATCTGCTGTGCTCCATTTATGGGAAATCCTCCTCCTTTGTTTTGTGGTACAGTTTATAAGGATTTTTTATTCTGTAAATTTTTATTACAGTTTTATTTAACTTTTTTTCTTTTTGTCACAATCATTTTGCAAGTCATCTCTCATTTTTATTCCATGGTGTTTTCTCTTTATGTTCCCTCCTTTGCCATAGCTCTCTTAAAATTGCATTGCCTCTGAGGGAATGACGGCGGTGGCATCCAGTAATAATGACTTCATCCCAGATTCTATTTGATATCATAATTTAATGCAAAAATCAAAACACTTAATTTTGTCCTCTAACATTTTTTTTAAATTGAAAATGGTAAATGCCTGAATATTCATTTTGGTGCTCAGATGTCTTAAGTCTCTTTCCTAGCACACAAAAGTAAGGTAGGATTCAGAATCCTGCTTGTTCATTCACATAAGACACCAGCAGACTAAAACTAATCAGGAACAATAGGGGATCAAAGTCTGTGAAGATATGCAAAGACCAAACATCTAGAAAATGGAGGGTGATATATTGCGCCATGTGACATGGGAATTTGCACCCAGTAGCACTAATTTGCATAACGCCAGGGAGTGTGGGTGAGGAAGCAGAGAGGAGAAGCTGATCTGTGTGGCTGGAAAGAGGGAACGGTATTGGTCCATGCAGCCTAGATGAAGGGAGGTAGTGTTGGCCCATGAAAAGGATGGAGGCAAAGTTGGTCAGTGAGGATCATGTTCAGAGGTGGTGATGGTGGTGGTGATGGCAGCTTGGAGACTTGGGGGATGGGGGGTGGGGAAAGATTGGTGGCATACGACTTGGGGGGGAGGTGAGAAAGTGGCGGGGTCTGGATTTGGGCCAAGAGAGAGAGAGAGAGGCTGTGGAGGGTTCTGGCTTGGGGGAGAATGGCAGCAACTGGCTTGGGGAGGGGAGAGAGAATGATATAAACATTATTTACATTGTATAACATGCCAAGTTCCTGCCTTTATTTCTAAGAATATTCAAATATAGTTCTATTTAATGTACAGTTTAAAAAATAAAAGAAGCGATTTTTGCATTATTGATTTTTCTGCGCATAATTCCCTAGAGTGTATTAAATGCTAAATCTTTTTTTCAGTGGCTCAAAAAATGGTGCCCCCACAAGTGACAGGCATACTCCTTGTGATAGGCATAGCTCCCTTCCCTTTTTATGCTTTCCAATACAAAATGTTGGAAAGAAGAATTTCTCGGAGGATAAGCAGGCTGGCAGCCCTTACACATGGCTGACCTCACCTGATGGAGCTTGGCACAGAAAACCTATGTTAAAGTTTCTAGAACTTTGACTGTGCCTCACTAGGTATACCCATGCATGCATTATACGACGAGTCCATGCAGGGTCCCTTCAGTCTCTCTCTTTCTGCAGCGCCCCTGAGTTGTGATTTTGGTGCCTCTTGTTCCTGTTTTCTGAACCTTTTTTGGATTTTTCTGAAATTGCAGGATCATTCGTTGCAGAGGTCCTGCAGTTTTTACCCTTGTAGGGTTTTTTGGTTGTTTGTTTGTTTGTTTGTTTATCATCATATTTGGTTCTACAGTAGTACGCTGTTAATGCCCTCTGGCCATCATTTCGCTGCTGCCTTTGTATCCCTTTTATTTTGCCAAGATATGTCTAGTGGATTCCAGAGATGTCCTCAGTGTACAAGGAGTATGCCTATCACAGATGCCCATGATAGATGTATCCTGTGCCTGGGGGCATCACATGATTCCAAGGTTGTTGCAAATGTGAGATAATGACCCAGAAAGGAAGCTGTTCCTGAATGGAACTCATAGAAAAGCATTTCGGGCAAAAAAAGAGTGATTCATCAGCATCAACATAAAAAAGCTTCAAAGTTACATCAGTGGAGATAGCGTCATCTGCATTGGAAAGATCATTGGTTTAGTTTATGCTGTCAGCTGATTGGGAACCTGGAGACAGATCTTTGTTTGACTCTTCCTGATAGAAGGCGTCTGGTTACACCTTTTTATCATTGGCATTGAGGAGATCTGATGCTGGGCATTGAGGGAAGCTGAAGAAGTATTGACATTGGTTTCCATCGATGCCTGATGCTGGAAATAGGGATGATCCGGTACATGCTGAGAACCCCCTTAAGCAGTCCCATGGTGAAAATGCTCATTCTCTAAGGAGGCCAGGGATTCACAACAGCTTCCACCAGTCTTCTTGGTTCTGAGGAAAATGTGGTCACTCCACCCGCCTCCAAGGCGGTGTTGGCATCGGTGATTCCTTGCGGTTGCTCAGTGGTGAGGCACCAATGCAGGTGCCTGATCCAATGCCCAGAGGGGCACTGGGGTCAGTGACCACTGCCCCATTGCTGATCTCTGGCTTCTAAGGAGAGGAAGCTTTCCTGGGCAGTTGGAACTCCTTGGGGTCCAGGCCTAAATAGCCAAGAGCACCAGTCCTCAAGACCTTGGCTGGGAATTGAGCACCAAAGGAGTCCTCACCACCGTACCATTGGACCAGGTTTTTATGATTGCTGCACTGAATATGCATGAGAGAGATTTGCATACCCTGGGTCTCTAATGTATGCAAATCTATCTCATGCATATTCATGCTGGTTATCTTGAAAACTCAACTGGTTAAGTGCCTCCAGGAGAGGGTTGGGAAATGCTATCACAGGGTATGGTACTAGGGCCACTTAAATGGAGAATGTGGAGAGTGTCTTCGATAGACTGAGTTGGTCCTTGGAACCCCATGAGTTGTCCCTTGACTGAGGAGTATTCTTCCTCTGGGGCACACTGGTGGTGGATCTATTCATGTCATCTTAGAGCAGGAAGGTTTCGTTTTTCTTGCCCAGAAAGAGGTCATGCTGCAAACTAGCCTAGGATACTTCTCCCCTGAATTGGGGCAAGGAAATGCTGTACACTGATCCTCCAATTCTACTAGCAGAAAAACTCTGAAGCTGAAAGAAGACAAGGGGACTATGATTCTCATAGCCTCCTTTTGGTTGAGACAGATCTGGTTCCCATTCCTCTGGGAGATGTCCATCAGGGAGCCAATTAGACTGGGATTTCCTCATCTCAGGATCAGTACAGGTTGCACCATCTCAACGTTAAGGCCCTTTCACTCACCGCTTGGATGTTGGAGAGGTTGACTTTTCAACTCCTTGAGTTATCCGAGATGTCTCAAGTTCTTTTAGCGTCAAGAAAGAATTCCCCTAGAAAATCCTTTGGTTTTAAGTGGAGGAGGATTGTTGTGTAGTGTGAACAAAAGACCCTAGATCCTTTCTCCTGTCCAAACAAAATTGCTCAACTATCTTCCACATTTGTCTGAGTCTGATCTCAAGACCAACTTAGTAAGGGTTCACCTACCATCACCAAATAGAAGGTAAGCTCATCTTTGTGCAACCTTTAGTTTTCCAGTTAATGTGCGGATTGTTTCATTTGACGCCTGCCATCAGGCCACTCACTGTTTCTTGGGACCTTATGTGGTTCGATTCCAGTAGATGAAATCTTCCTTTGTGATCTGAAGTACCGAACCTGGAAGGTTGTGTTTTTGGTGGCGGTCACTTCAGCGTGCAGGGTCAGCGTTCAAATTCCATCTTACCAGTGAATTATCCTTACAACATTTTTTTTTCCCAGACTACATGTCCACCAAGGTGAGCAAGCATTGCCTGGTTTGAACTGCAAAAGTTTTGGTCTTCTCTCTGGAGAGGACTGAAGCCCATTGAAAGTCCACCCAATTCATTTTTTCTTTTGACATAAATAGACTTGGGGATTGCCATTGCCAAACAGCCTATATCTAATTGGCCAGTGGATTGCAGGGCCCTGGCATGGATGCATGGTATAATGGCATGCATGGGCATGCCCAGTAAGGCATAATGAAGAGTTCTAGAAACGTTTAACATAAATGTTCTGTGTCAGGCTCCATTAGATGATGTCACTCGTGTGAGGACTGACATCCTGCTGTCCTTGGAGAATACCTGTTAGAGGTAAGCAACTCTGCTTTAAGGGTGATTAGTATATACCTGTCTGTAGGGACAATAACTCTCTTAAAAAAAAAAAAAAAAGGGGGGGGGGGGGTGGAAAGTCATCAAATTTAACATAAAAGAAGAAAATGTGATTATTTGGGATGAATTTTAAAATTAGAAACAGATCAGTATAATCAGAGAACTGAGCCTAAAAACCCCCTCCATTGCTTTCTATGGGAAAACATTAGAAGCAGTTTGAACTGTTAGAATGCTGACCAGGTCTCCATTCCAAACCCCCCAGCCCACCCTTACCCGTTCAGCGCTCTGTCACAGAGCAACCCGGGCAGAGAGAGACGGGGAAAATAACTGAAGCAACTGGCAAAGGATGGCATAGAGAGATGCTTCCAAAGTCCACCCCCCCCATACACATACTTAACACCCATCCCACTCATTCCTGCACGCCACACTCACCACCTCTCAGCCCACCCACACCTAAATCCGTCTGCGTTGTGATGCTGAAATGTTAAGATTTCTTTTTAAAGGCTGCTTCTGATTTTTGATTGTAGATCACCAATGTTGAATTAACCCATTTTTAGTAAAAAAGACTGCGTTCTTAATTAACGTGTTTCATTTGCATTTGGCATTCCTTGTCAAATCAGACATACTGCACGTGTTCTTAATTATGCACCAAGATATTCAGTAGTATGGTGAGAAATGATTACCTTAGAAACAGACCTTTTTTTGTGTGTGTGTGTGGTAAAGGGAGAAAACCATACTGTATGAAAGATGCAGTGAAAATGACAGATGAGACTCCTGCAAAATACACAAGCCAAAATAAATAAGCTGATTTCAAACTGGAATTTACACAGAGTGGGCGCGCTAATGCACCATGGCCTTTGTCTGTGGCATGCGGTGAATATTTGGGGAATACAGTATGTGACCTTGTAAGCTAAGCTGACATCTGGGGAGAGACAAAAAAAAAAATCACATTGCCTAAGCATTGAAACTGGCTGACGTATTTAGAGAAAGTTGAATGATTTTGTCGGGTAAAAATAGCAGTGATTGCACAAGCTTCTGGGTCTTCACATCGCTGGTTTTCCCTTTCTCACATCTCACTTCAGTTTTTCTATTTTTTTGGTTTTTTTTCTCCCAAGATGTAGTTTACTTGAAGTGCCCGATGGTAGTGGGCTGCCCCTCTGAATCAGCGCCTGGTGGAATAGCGCCGTTAATCGGGTCGCCGCTGGCTGGTTGTCGTGACGTCGGGAGGCGGGTCTTCACATCGCTGGTTATGGGCCTTGCAGTAGTATGGGATGATTACCATGATCCATGGATAGGCATTGATTGCTCAGTAGAGTCTCTAAGAACGCACTGAAAGTATTGGAATTATAAGAAGGGATAGGGAGATGACGCAGTAGTTAGGAACAACTGGGCAGACTTGTGAGCCTAAAGGTCTTTAACTGCTTTCATCTACTATTTAATTAGTTATTTACTTATTCTGAGATTTATATGCCACTTACTCATAGCACCAAGCTGTTAACAAAAGAACATACATAATATCCACAGGATAAAGCAATAAATAATGTCATTTAAACTTTTACAAAGACTGAAATTACAGAAATATAGAGGCATAATTCACCTGTTGAGGTTTACAGGTCAAAAGCCTGACAAAACAAATGAGTCTTCAATAATTTCTTAAATATGCCTGTGCATTTGGTCATATGACTTTATGAAGACAGGACCTCATTTACTAAGCATGTTTCCCATAGAGACAGAACGAGAGTAAGTGAGGCCCATGGACAGTTAATTCAAGGCCTTTAGTCATTTTTTGCAAAGAGATGGGACGAACTGTGAACGTTTACTGTTACTTCCAGACTGGAAGGCATTCTGATATATTGTGGTAATCAAGTTATTTTATTTTTGTGTGAAATATTTCACCTTATAGCTCTGTTGCAGAAAACATATTACAGAAAAAAAGCATGAAAATATTGTATATATTTAAGTTACAGCAGTAGAATAACATTAAACGCACAGAATGTTCCCACGTAACAGTAATTTTGCTCGTACAACCGTTTTCTGAATGAAAGGAGCCGAGTCTCATTGGGAATATGGTTCCTCATAGCTAGTGCACAATAGTTGAATACTTTGTCTAGTAGACGTTATTTTGAACTTTGAAGTGGGTGGTGGAATCAATAGCACCTGTTGAGATGACGTAAGATTCTGAGACGGTTGACAGTGTGTAGAATATTAAATATGGAGAATAATTTCATTACTCCCACTATTGAAGTATGATAGATGAATTGTAACAAAAGTTATAACTATTTAGCATGATTTCCAGGACATCAGTTATTTGCACGGCGAGTTGCACTTTATTGAATAGGAAATTTAGGATTACACAAAAGTTGCTGAGAAGTAAATTGTATTTGTTGAGACTCTCATGCAACTACAGCATTGATGAAGTTGCAGCAGTGTCATCAGGGAGTGCAGGAAGTTGGGATACCTAATAATTTTGTATGATAACTGTCAAATTATTGTATAAACCATTTCAATATTAGTACTTTAAACTTCAAGAGCTAGTATTGATTGCCTTATGACGTCAGGATTCAATAAGGCTGTCAAGCACAGTCAGTATTTTTGGGCAATTGTTTTGCTTTTTGTTCTATAAAGTTCTTCTAAATCTCAAGGCACTGTACAATTTCATGTTCTCCCCAGGGTGATTTTTGGGCACTGCTCCCAGTGATTGTTCCTAATGGCAGGAGCCCTTTGGCTAGAGCATGGTTTGGCAGCTTGCAAATCTTTGAAAGCATTAAGTGTGGCCTCTTTTTAGTCACTGGTGCCAATTACTGTATTGCCATTGATATCTCACTCGGGACGGAGGAGGAAACTTCTGACTGAGGTCCATGCTGATGCAGTAGAAGCTGCTGCCACAGAGAAAGAAATTGCCACTACTAATTGCTGAGTAAGTGCAGGAGAGAGAAGTTGGAATTAGAAAAGGGAAGAGGTAAGAGAGAGAAGGAAGGAGAGAATGAAGAGAAGGATGAGGGAAAAGAGGAGGCAAGGTCAACCAGCATGGAGTGGCAGCATGACCATGATACATTTTCAGAAATAAATGGAAGGAGATGGCAGGATGACTCAGCTACATTCACCAGCTAACAGTAAAAAGATAAGGAATGATGATCTGCAGGTAGTCTAAATCTAATAGCTGGGAGATCTCCTTAATGCAGAAGGCAGTGATAAGGACAAGGAAAAATGATGACTAGAGCTAGAACAGTCTAGGCAGGTTTGACTGGGTAGACTGGATGGGCCAAATCTTTTTCTAATAGGTATCTACTATGTTAGGTAGCAGTGGAAGGAAAAGAGATGGGGAATAAGATGATGGGAGGATGAAGGTGAGAGAGAGAAGTTGAATGTTGGTGAGGAAAAGAGGTTAAGGCATTGTGGAGGAGGAGGATTATTGGTAAGTTGCTGGAGAAAGGGGATGGATTGGAAGTTTACAAAAGTCTCTTGTGATAGCTGTGAAAGTGAGATGCTACTGCTGTCCTCGTGTAGAATATTAGCAGAGCCTTAGCTAGCTTATGGCCAATTTGGCCATAGGCACTATCGGTCAGGGGCACTGATGGCGCAAAAACCATCAGCCTCCTCTTCCCTTCCCCCCCTCCCCAGCTCCAACAGTGAACAGAGCGAAGCCCAGAGGGTAGCGTAGAGCATCCTCCTCCTCCTCCTGCCCAGTAGTGAAGAGCGCCATGAAAAGCATAGGTGTCTTCCTCCTCCGATGAAGCCATTGCCTGTCCTGGAAGTGAACAGCAGCATGGCCGTGAAAAACATTGACCTTCTCTTTATCCTTCCCCCCCCCGCACTGGCAGTGAAGAGCAACACGGTCCGTCGGGCTGTGAAAAGCATTGATCTCGTCCTCCCTCTCCCTACCCCGGCAATGAGGAGCAGCAGGGCCTCAAGGAAGTACATCGGCCTCCCCCTTCTCAGTCCACACCAGCAATAAGGAGCAGAGCGGGCCGCCGAGAGCAAGATGCATTGGCCTCCCTCCCCATGCTGCAGCACCACCTGGAGGCTAGAAGGGAAAGAGAGCCTATGAGCACGTGTACGAGAGAGCCTATGAGTGTGTGAATGATTGAACATAACAGAAAGTATGAGCACATGTTGAGTATGATTGAGCATGTGAGACAGCTTATCAGCATGTGTGAATGATTGAGCATTTGAGAGCATATGAGCATGTGTGTTTGTGGTTGAGCAAGAGAGCGTGTGTCTATGTATACAGTTGACCATGAGAAAGCAAACAAATATGTGTGTATATGATTGAGCATGTGTTAGAAAAAATGGAGAAAGTTTGTTATACAACACTCACCCCACTAATCCATGACAATCTCATATCATCTGCAAATCAAAATTTCCCAGGAACGGACAGCAGGGAATTTTTTTATCCTTATTCATTTTAATTATTGGATTTTTTTTTATGTATCAGCAGTTTTGAAATATTTTATTGATGTTTGGAAACGTTTCATATGTGTTTATAATTATTTGACGTTCTATTTGTGAGTTTTGAAATATTTATTATTTTTATTAGTATGGTTTTACTATTATTTATATTTCTTGATTTTATTGTTTGTTTTATGAGGGATGATGTTGTTTCTGTTTTTCCATCATTGCACTGCATATATAATCTGGCTGCTTGATGTTTCCAGTTCATTTTTTGTCTACATGTATCTATTTACACTTTATGATCTCTCTATTCAGTATTTGAGTGTCTGTGCTCTGAATGGGTTTAATGTGAGGTGTTCTGCTAGTGTGTCACGTCTGTGTAGGGATCTATAACAGCCTGGGTTGTTCTGTTTCTTAATAGATGTATTGGCATTTTAGGGCCTGGTATATTATTTGCAGTGTTGCCTTTTCATAAGTAGGGTTGTTATTGTTTGAGACTGGCAGTTGGTGGTATTTTGCTATGGGAGGTTTACTATATTGTATTTGTTTATTTGTGGCTTTCTGAGGGCCAAGCCTTCACCTAACATGCATTACCATAGGAGTTCCAAGTGCTTTTTTCTGCAGAGTTTTGTGGTTGGCACCACAGCCATGCATGTAAATATAATGTACATGTTGTGATATTTTTAGCTGAGAATGTAATTTTACATGTAAAATCTGGTGGTATAAATGCATAATTTTTAATTGTATGTGGGGAGGGCGTGACCGGAATGGGGATGACTCTTAGTGATTGGATTGAGGGGGCCCATGACTGGATTCTGAACAGAGCCTTGGTGCTTGGCCACCAGCCCAGGACTGACTGCAGTGCCTGGAGTAAATAAAGTTGAGGGGAGGGGAATATAAAATATAGGGAAAAGTGGACCCTGGTAGTTATGAATGAAGGATCCTGGTGCCAGGATATCTGGTTTTGATTGAGCTGGAGCAGGAGGAAGCTGCTAGGCCAAAATTAAAATAAAAATTCCCTCCAAGAAACAAAGTCTCCCAGCACACAGTGTTGCATGTTGGGCTCAGGACGCGGGCGCACTTTATCAGTTGGCCATAGGTGCCAAATGGCCTGACTACAGCTCTGAGAGGGAGGACTAGAAGGAGAGAGGATGGGGGAAAGCACATGAGAAACCAGAAGTGGACAGGCAGAACGAAATGAAATTAAGATATTTAAAACAAATGTAGAAAACAAGGAAGAAAATGAGACCAGGAGAAAGGAGCAAGAATAACACACAGATGGGTCTTCCACAAAAATCTTTAAAGGCCTTGCAATTTGTACAGATTTTAGCTGCTAGGATATTGACTAGGACCTCAGTTCGTGAGCATATATCACCTTTTTTTTAAAGAAATTACATTGGATCCCTCTCAAATGGAGGATCTCCTTCAAAATTCTAATGTTAGTCTTTAAGAGGTTACATGGTCTTGTTCTGTCTAGCTTCAATGCGGCCTTAAAGCTTTATTGTCTGGCACGAACTTAGAGATCTTCAAATCAGATTCTTCTGAATATTCCATCATTTAAAATCATTCGGTTGGACAAATCTTGTGAAAGACGTTTCTATATTCGGGGTCCTGAACTATGGAGTGTTCTTCCATGAAATTTAAAGGAAGAATCTACATTCCTTAAATTTAGGAAAATGTTAGACTCTCTTGTTTTCCCAGGCCTTTCCGAGTAGTGCATAATTGGATGATTTATCTGTCTCCATCATAATGACGGTTGTGGTAGAAAGTTCATAACTGGGTAAAATATGTCTTCATCATAATGGCAATTGTAGTAAAAACCATAGATGAGATGATGTACAGATTAAGATTTTTTATCTGTAGAAACCATGGCATTGTGAAAATCAGGATGATATGGTCAGATAGTGATATTAGACAAGAAAGCGTAGTATTTTATTGGTATGAAAGATGTACCTATTAATTTGTGTGATTTGTTTTATATTTGTAAAATGGAATTTGTGAATGTTTGATTGTTAACCACTTAGAAATTATAGTTTGTGGTAGATATATTTTAAATAAATAAAAGGGAAAATTTAAAGTAAAGAATATTAGGTTTGAAAGTTAGAGATTCTATTGACCAATATTTGTGTTGCATTTGTGATGATACATTTGTCCTTTAAGTATTGAATTGCATGTTGAAGGAATTGGATAACAGAAACAGTTTGATTCTTGTTCTTTTGGACCAGAGTATGGTGTTTGATGTAGTAGACCATGTTATTCTATTAGATCACTTGGCCGCAAAGAGAATACTGGGAAAGTGCTCGCATAGGAGTGATTTTTCAAAGGAGTAGCATGAGTAAATGTAACTACTATCATAGCAATTTTCAGAAGCCATTTACACATGTAAAGTGCACGTACGCAGGTAAATCCTATGGACAATTAAATGGCATATATTGTATAAATTTTCAAAAGCTCACTTCCACGGGGAAAGTGCATTTACACATGTAAGACCCAATTGGAAGCATGTAAATGCTTTTAAAAATCAGGCCCATTAATTTACTTCGTTTCTGTTCAGCTGGGTTCAATTTGTGAATATGGGAACTTGTTGTTTTGATCAATATTCACTGCAAGGTGGAGTCCCATGAGGGGGCATTACTCTCCCTGCTCCAATTTTATGTCTATCTGGAGCCTTTATCAAAGGGTTGTTTTTTTTGGGGGGGAGGGGAACTAAGCTTAACTCTTTCAGATGTTTGCTATGACCCGCAGTTGTGTGTCGTCCTGGTAATAGACCATGATGGAGAACTTGGGAGGTTGGATCAGTCCCAACAGAGAGAGTGTCCAAGATAAGGATGTGAGGAAACTGAGAATAAAGCCTAAAAAACCCCAGAGGTGACATGGAAAATGTATAGCACCTCACCCATGTGTTAAATGGGACAGGACTGTAATTCAAGCAAAAGATCAAATATGTAGCCTGCCTGTCCACACGGGCGCTTATCTAATCTTGGATCCACAAATCCCCTCTCTTGTGAAAACTTCTTTTTATTATTTGCCAGAGTTGAGAGGAGTTTGGTCTTTTTTTTTATTTAAACTCAGGCAGAGTTTTTATTGTAATGTCCTGTACTTGGGTTTAGCAACAAAGTTCAGGATGCTTGCAGCTAATTCAAAATGCTGCAGATTGCTTGTCCAGGCACAATTCAGAGAATGTTACCCATTGTGACTGCTCGCCACTGATGCAGTTTAAAGCAGGGATCCCCACACTTGGTCTTCAAGGACCACAACCCAGTCAGGTTTTTCAGGATTGCCACAATGAATATGCATGAGATCTATTTGCATGCACTGCCTCCATTGTAAGAAAATAGATCTCGTGCATATTTATTTAAGAGATTTTATATTCATTGAAGAAATCCTGAGAACCTGACTTGAGTTGTCCCCCTCTAGGACCAAGCTTGGGGACCCCTGATTTAAAGCTTTAACGTTGGCATTTAAGGCCCAGTCTGACCTGGGTCACACCTGTTTGGCTGAACCATTGCTCTCATACGTTCCATTTCTCTCACGGTGGTCACAAGAGTGTAATTATCTGACTATTTCATCTCCAAAAACCTTTAACTTGGTTATGGCCTGAAATCACTATTTTTCTTTTTAATCTTCAGCCATTCCAAATTGGTGGAATAAGTTATAAACTGTGTACTTATCAAGTGCTCTTATGTCTTTCAGGCCTTCTTTAAAAACCTTGTTGTTTACTGCTGTTTGAAGTTTATTGATATTGTATATTGTTTGTTTTTATGCTCTTTTATTACATGTTCACTGTTTTTATGTTTTTCTGTAGCCTGTCCTGAGCCATCTTGGAAGGGGCGGGATAAATGTTCGATATAATCTTGTCAGATCTCAGATTCCCTTCCATTTACTTCTAATAGTCTTTTGGGCAGAACAGAGAACAAAAACCAAATAATAAGTCAAATAATCTGTATTGATGCTGCATATAGAGAGGAAATGAATTGAAACAAGTTGATTTAGCTTGAAATGCCTCTGCTAAGACATGCGAAACACGCATCATGCTTTCCATATCACACGGGATGATTTAATCCTCTTTGAGCTTTTCTGATTAGGGCTTGCAGTATCCAGTTTTCAGTTTTATACAAACTTAGTATCGAGGGTCATTCTTCTGAAGCTCTGAAGAGAACCAATTTGAGAGCAGCAATTACATTTTGCCTTTTGAAGAGTTTTAGTAGAAAAATCTCAATTTCCAGAATAGGAAATAGCCACTGCTTGTTGCCAGTATTGGTAGCATGGGATCTGTTTAATGTCTGGGTACTTACCAGGTACTTGTGACTTGGCTTGGTCACTGTTGGATAGGATACTGGGTCTGACCTAGTATTACATTTCTTGTGTTCTTATGTTCAAAAACAGTAGTCCAAAACAATCTTTTGGAGCCAGAGGATACTAGGAGAGAAGATTGTAAAGATTCTGTCAAGCGGGCTAGAATGCATAATTGCTCTTTTGAGAGTCAATTTAAAAAAATGCACTATTTGTTGGCTTTTTTTTTCTTATAGAGAGGGGAATTTTAAGACCTGTGCAGGTACGCACATGTGCGTGCATTTGCTGGCTCATGCACATGGACGCTGCACTTTTATAACACATGCACATATAGTGCGCCTGTTATAAAATTGGCTATTCGTATGTACATATGTGCACAACTTTATATTCATGCAGGCATGTGCGCGCAGACGCCTCGATCGTGTAAGTGGGGAGATTTTAGTAGATATGCACATCAATACAATTACCTGTTTCCCCAGTTCGGTTCCAGTTTGCCCCAGGAAAGGAGAGGACTTCCTAAACCTCTGAGCTAACTTACTTTCCTTTTACCTTATTAGCCCTGACTCTTAAAACCCCACTGACTAGCCTAGTTTTTGTTGTTTTATGACTTAACATGCCGTCTATAGCAGAAAAATGTTTTGAAGAAGGGTCTCTGCTGTATTTAGAAATAAACGAATGGATTAAAAATCTGAAATAAGATTTTTGGTCACTTCTGAAACATAAATTTAAAAAAAAAACGTAGATTCTGTCTAATACGTAAGACACTAACAAAATGAACAGAGATACTGTCAAAACTGAGAAGAGGAGACATAACAGGTGCAATAGTGACTGGCGTGGGGAGACCCTGCTTGAAAATGAAATGTTTTAGAGCAGTACTTCTCTTATGAAAATTCTGACAAGGGGCACATTTCACTGATTAGAGAGCTGCTTCAGGGCCAGCAATAGAAAGTGGCTCCTAGAGATTTCCATCTGCTAGAGCTCAGCGGCCGTTTCATTTCCATAAGGGAAAAAGCACCTTCTTTTGAAGTCATAGTTCACAATCATGGGCCAAGCAAAAAAAAAAAAAAAGTTTCTTTCAAGTCAAAAACCAATCTGTTCATTTGAAACAAATATAGGGGCCGATACAGTAAAGTGCGCTCAGGCAGAGCGCACTGCTATCCCCCATTTGGACGTGCATTTTCGGCGGGCTATTTTTACCCCTTATACAGTAAAGAATAATAGCGCGTGGAAAACGTGCGGCCAACCCCCCCCCCAAAACCAATAGCGCCCGCAACATGCAAATGCTTGTTGATGAGCCTATTAGTTATGCCCGCGCGATACAGAAAGTAAAATGTGCAGCCAAGCCACACATTTTAATTTCAGCCGGCACCAGGAAAGTGTACAGAAAAGCAGAAAAAACTGCTTTTCTGTACACCCTCCGACTTAATATCATAGTGCTATTAAGTCGGAGGCCCAAAAGATTAAAAAAAAAAAAAAAAAAAAATCTGCCCGCGGATTGGAAGACGGATGCTCAATTTTGCCGGCGTCCGTTTTCTGAACCTGTGGCTGTCAGTGGGTTCGACAACCAACGCCGGTAAAATTAAGCGTCGGCTGTCAAACCCGCTGACAGCCGCCGCTTCTGTCAAAAAGGAGGCGCTAGGGATGCGCTAGTGTCCCTAGCGCCTCCTTTTTACCACGGACCCTAATTTGCATATTATTGCTTCCTGAATCGAGTGGCCTGGGTGTGCGTCGGGAGAGCGGGCGCTCGTCGGCTCTCCCGCGTGTTTTTCTGTATCGGCCTGATAGTGATGTATTATGGAAAAATCAGATAATACCAAGCAATTATATTGATGTGGTGCTAGGCCAATCCTTGATCTTAAATCAAGAGCCAATCAGAACTTGTTTGGAGTTCGTTCGTTCTTGAAAAATAGAGAAGTCATGAACAATGGATCTTATCTAAAGTCCATCTGTTCATAAAAAATAAATCCATCCGTTCATAAAAAATGAATCCACTTGAAGCTGGAATTAAGCCCATGTGGGATATATATATGGATTGTAGACTATGAATCCACATTTGTTCAGCATGAACCAATTGACTCCCACGATCACCTCCTTGAGGATGAACGGGTGATATGATCTAGCACGTAGCATTAAAAAAAAAAAAAAATGGCAGTAACTCAAACAGGGGTGGACCAAAGGGCCTCCTTCCCTGATGTACTGTAAAGCTTTTTTGTTCAGACAATTGTGTCTTCAACTTGAAAGAATCTTATTTTTGATTGGCCCATGATTGTGGGACTAGGATTTCAAAAGAATGCATTGCTTCCTTACAGAGATGAAACGGCCGCTGAGCTCTAGCAGATAGAAATTGCTGGGATCCATTTTGTATAAATTGGCCCTGAAGCAGCTATGTAATCAGCAAAACGTGGCCTATGTCGGTATTTTCATAATAGAGATAAGTACTGCTCCCTCACATTGTAAGGTTTTGTGAAACGGCTGGTTAAATGGCACACTTTATTTTATTAAAAGCACTAAAGAAGACAAATAAGTGAAAGGGCTTTTTGTCCTATGATAGCAGTTGAAGCCTGTGTGCTTTTGCATGGAAAGAAATCTGATTTCAAACAGGGCTATCTGATGTTTTTCCCTTTCATTTTTAAGACGTGTTGGTCTTTCAATTGAGGATTTATTGAGCAGGGAGTCCATTATTGAATAATATTAATGAACAATATTGATTGACTAGTGTACAGTTTTGTTTTTTCAATTAAAAAAGTTTACCAGTGTGGTTCTTTTTACATTGATTTGATTTTGCGCACTGGGAAGTTGTGATATTGTGTTTATATTTAAAGTCAAACAGTTTTAGAAAATTGTGGAGGAGTAGCCTAGTGTTTAGAGCAGTGGGCTATGAACCAGGGAAGACAGGGTTCTGATCCCACTGCTACTGCTTGTAGCCTTGGGCAAGTCACTTCACCTTCCATTGTCTTAGGTACAAAGGCAGAATATAAATCAAATAAATAAACTCTGACTTGCTATTTGGTAGGCACCAGAAAAACAAGTTTCTAGTTGCTCCTGTGATAATCAAATGAAGAGGGAGCTAAATGATGGGAAAACATTTCAATTGGTTTACAAGTTTGCTAAATACTTAAATGTTGAAGTGTGTACACTACAGATTTGAGATTCCCAGTATTGTCTGTAGCAAAGCTATTTAGCCTTGGTTATTTTAGTGACATAATTGGCTTATCCCTACAGAAACCAGCCTGTAATAAACTGGACTTTTATTTCAGGACTTCCCAAACTTTTAGCCAATGCGACCCCATTTTGGCACTTGAAAATTCATATGACCCTAGAGAACAGCCAAACCAAATTAGCAGGAGTCCGATCTTGCTCCAGTAATCACTCCATACTCACCAGCTGATCCCATCCCTCAACCTCCATTCTCTGTAGTCAATCCTTTTCTTCACCCTCCACCCCCTCCAGAGGACCTTTTCTCTAAACCTCCTCTCATCCAGCAGACCCATCCCTCCCAATTTCCACCCCTATATTGATCCCCTTTTACATATGCCCCAGCTCTTCTCATCTCCCTAGCCCTTTTCGCATCCTCTTACGTAATCCTTTTTCATCCCGTCCACCTTATAACCCCAACTAATTCTGTCATCCCTTCCCTCTCACTCCCATCTGCTTTCTCTCACTTCCCAGCCTCTTCTCCACTCTTCTATCCCTTCTGTCACATCCCCCCCCCTGCTGATTTCTTCTCACCCTCCAGCTTCTCATATCCTCAGTTGATGATCTTTCAGACTCCTCTCTCACCTCCACAGTTAATCCCTTTCCAGCGGATCCAACCCTCATACCCCTCTGCATTTGATCCCTCTCTTCAAACAGTCCCTTCGCCAAACGTCCCCTGGCCAGAGTCAGCAACAACATTTTCCTTTGAGCCATGGGCGAAAGGTGGATGACAACTGGTGAGAACAGATTTCAGATTGATAACAGGGGCAATATTTTTCTCTTTGGTAGGTTCAGTGGTGGGCAAGGAGAGAGGAACAATGGCAGTCTTCACTGACCTGCACACTCTGCCGCTTCCGCTCCCCCCCCCTCAACAGGAAGACCGGTTGGCCATACGGCCGCAGCAGCGCTTCCCCACGTGTGCCGTGATGGCGCACGAGGCGTGGGTTCTCTTGTTCGCTGTCGCGGGGATGGGATCCCGCGACAGCCTTGCAGTTCCGGTGCCAGTTGGGTGGGCCTGGGTCTAAGTTGGGTGGGCACCTGCCCACCCAGGCCCACCCGTGGCTACGCCACTGATGGTAAGTAAGAGATTTCTTATATACAGTTTTGGGAAACTGTATTGAAACACGCACCTAGACTAAAAGAGGCTGAGTTCCAAGATTTGTATTTTGGAGCAATTCCTAATCAGTCGATAGCATAATTTTCTTGCTACAAATGCTGGAGTCACTGTGTCAGAGGTCAAGGAGTGGAAAATATTTCCAGAGCATTCCTTTGAACCAGGAAACTGTTTGAAGCTCAGATATTAAACAAAACCATTGTTGTTAAAGTCAAATGCAATTAGATTTCAAAATAACACATGGCCTGTATTATGCGCTCCATAAATTTAATAGGACAGATTTTATTTGTGGCAAAGGCCTTTGGTGTCAGACCTTTCATCATATTTTGTGGACCTGCTGCAAAATACAGAACTGCTTGTGACGGTCTGTGTTATCGCTTACTAAGAATTAGTTGCCGGTGCAGTTCTAAATCAGAGAGCCTGTTCTTCAGTCCAGTGCACCCCTGTTCCTGAGTGCATGATTGCTGTGTGACCTGCAGGGGACATGGAGGTCACCCCAAGGCCTGGGAGGAGAGGCAAGGCCCTTTCTGCTGGAGTTTGCCGCTAGGCATGCGAGGGGTGAGAGGTTTTTTTTTCCTAGGAGTGACCGGGGGGGGACGACTGAGACGGGGAAAGAGCTGCATCCGCTCCGTCGGCCAAGACGCCGTCTCCTTCAGCTACGTTATTTCTGCTGGACGCTGCTGAGTGAGTGGGGAAGGAATGTTGCTGGGTCTAGGAGAACAGGGCAAGCTGCTTTTTGAGAGCAACCATTTGAATGGGGAAAATAAGTTGTCGCTACAAATAATATCAAGACTTGGGCATGGGAGCTGCAGGTTGGCGACTACTTAAACAGCTGTTTTAAGTTCACTTCTGCTGACTTGGCTATGGCTTTTTTGGAGGATCGTCTGTTAAGTGCCTAGATATGGGTGCCGTCACTAAACTTTGCATCATCTTGCAAATCATTGGTCTTGAACATTATTTTGGAGAAAGGAAGTCTCTGAGAATATACGTTGTTGTTTGTCTCCTTAATCTGCCTGCAGAGATGAAAGGTGCAGTGTGTCCCCCAAGTAGTAGGGCTCTGGAGCACCAATTCCTGCCCCCAGGAAAAGAAGCCCAAAGAGCCTGCCTCGGGCCTACATACCGGAAGGATATATTCACAACCAAAGAAGAAATGATAGCCACTGATATAACTTCCTTCACCAGTATGGTTGGGATTTTCGGTTAATAATTAATGTGCAGAAGAACTACTACCAGCATCTAACAGTGTAGATGATTATAAGCTGAGCCCTATTACAGCTTGGCGACAGAAATCAAAGCAGTGTGCTACTTTGGCGAAAATAGTGTATTTTAGAAAAGATTAAAAAAAAAATAATATATATATATATAATATATATATATCTCATAGAATTCAAAACTAAGGCAACCTAAGGTATGTTTTATGTGCTAACCATATAATATTTATTTATTTATTATTTATTTATTTAAAGTCTCTTATATACCGATGTCCGTTCGCACATCGCATCGGTTCACATTAAACAAAAACTTTTGGGCAGAGCCCTTACCTAAAACTGAAAAAAAAAAAAAATACAGGAGGAGCCCTTACATATAACCTTACATATAACCAGCAAAGAACAAGAACCATGGGAAGGGTAATGGGTGGGGGATGTGGGGGGAAGGGTAAGGGGTTAGGGGGTCATGGGTATAATGCATAAACAGTGAACTGGAGAAACTATAAATTATATACAAAACTAACAATAAATATTTTCAATAAAGTACAATGTACAAAATGGGGATATAGCGTATTCCGTATTCCGTATTCAGACCGCTTTCATAGACGTACATCACCAAAATAACAATAAAAGGGTATTTATGTAATGGGGGGTGTCATGGTGTAGGCCTGCTGAAAGAGCCAGGTTTTCAGTTTTTTCTTGAATATGGGTGTGTGTGTCTCCAGTCGAATATCATGAGGTAAGGAGTTCCAAATGGTGGGGCCTGCTAGAGAGAAGGCTCTGCTTATGGTGGAGGAAAGTTTGAATGTTTTGATGGATTGGGCACTTAGTGTTCCTTGCAGAGCTGGGCGTGTAGGTCGGTTGGATGTGCGAGGAAGGAGTGGAGGGTTGATCCAATTGAGGTTGGAGTTTAGCAAACTTTTGTAGATGATGGAAAGTGCTTTATAGAGAATTCGTGATTGTATTGGGAGCCAGTGTAATTCGATCAGTATGGGAGTGATATGGTCCCTTTTTTTGGAGTTTGACAGTATACGAGCGGCGGCATTTTGTAATAACTGTAACGGCTTGGTGTGAGAAGCGGGGATGCCAAGGAGGAGTGCATTGCAGTAGTCTATTTTGGATAGAATAATAGCCCGGAGTACTGTGCGGAAATCCGAGAAATGCAGCAGAGGTTTAAGTTTTTTTGTTTGCAGCTTAAAATAACATTCCTTTATGATGGAGTTAATATACGATTTAAAAGTAAGATGGTTATCAATAAGCACACCTAAATTGCGAACGTGGGCGGGGAAAATGGAGGAAGCATGTGTGAGTGGTATGTCTGGAAGGGATTGTTTGTTGGAGATTATTAACAGTTCAGTTTTGTTTGGATTTACAGCTAGGTGCATGTCATTAAGGAGTTGGTTGATGGAGGCAAGGCAGGATTCCCAGTTTCCTAGAGCAGTTTGGAGGGAGTCAGATATATATATATATATATATATTACAATTACTGATACTCTGCATTGTATTGTATCTGAAATGATGAATAGTATTTGTAGTAGTATTCAATACAGAAATACTCAGACATGAACTATTGACATAACTGATTTAGGTTATCAATTTTGCTAACAGAAATGTGGCATGGTTATAAACTTTATAGCATTTAGCCAAATGAACGTCAAAGCATTGGATTCACTAACTAAACTTATAATAGATTTATGATTGTTCCACGTCCGCTAAATCTTTTTTTGCATATAGCTCATTTAATATTAGTCAATCTGAAGTAGAGAAATACCTGTCTGGTGCTCGGATTTGCAAAGGTGAGCGATTAAATCCAAATTACAAGCATTACCTGGATTAAATAACTTCACAGTAGCTAAGCTATTAGAGAAAAAAATGAAATGAAAGTGTATTATTTAGAAACAAGATAGAAACATTGAAGATGTTGGCGGAAAAGTGTGAAGAATCGTAGTCTGAGTGTAAGCAAACAGCAGCCTGTTAATTTTCACTAGTTCATGGGAAATGTCTTTCAAATTAATTATGTCTGTTTGTATTTTACCTTTTTTATAATTAATAGTTTGGAACAGGGCATACTCTCAACCTCCCTAAAGGAAGCAAAAATCCTCCATTATAGACCAGTCTTTTGTTTCTAAAGTAATCAAAAAGGTGCTTCAGTCTCAATTGCAAAATTGTCTTTAAAATAATTAATGCCTTCTATTCAAAGACAATCAGGCTTTTGCCAAGGTCATAATTACTTCTGCTCACTTTAGTTAAGTAAGTTAGGGTCAAGGCTGATGAGGTTAAGGATGCTTTTATTATTTTCCTTGCTATGAGTATGTTAATTCAGTGTCTACAGGAGTTTGATCTTGATGGCATAGTCTTAGTCAGGGATGAGCAAACTGGGGGGGCTTGGACAGTCCTGAAGGGGGCGCACTGGTTACACAATCAGGGCGTTAAAAAAAAAAAAGTTATTCTGTAAAGCCTGTACCATGGAGGGAGGGAGCTGCTAGCACTTAGTGATATCCTTGTAAGTATCCAATCAATTCATAAAAGCCCCAACAACAAATGTATTCCAGAGACCCACACAGTCATATAAACTCACAAAAACAAAATTGGTGAACTGGTCATATAACTTGATCTTCTATAAACTCATACTTTATGTAAAAAAACTCTTTTTATGCAGACACTTATGTGGGACCGACAACCCTAAGCTCTTCAATTTTATAAAAGAGCCAATTCAGGAGGAAAGTCCACTTGTCTTTATTTAATCCTATCTATAATTTTTTATGTTATTTTGTATTTTTTCAAAAATCTTTAGAAATCACCAAAAACAGTCCCACACATTCACAGAATGAAATGGAACTGGTCCCGGACGAATAATAAAACAGAATGTGAGCAAGTGGATTCGTTTTTTTCCCCACTGAGGCAGACTGAAGTTCGAAACCTATCGTGTCGGGGTTGGATCGGACATTTGATGACAAGATAAGTGCAGGAATACTTTGATGCTCATTTGAAAAGGAATTTTGTTCTGTGAATGTGCGGGACTATTTTTGGTGATTTCTAAATATTTTTGGTGATTTCTAAAAATTTTTGAAAAAATACAAAATAACATAAAAAATATAGATAGGATTAAATAAAGAAAAGTGGACTTTCCTCCTGAATTGGCTCTTTTATAAAACTGAAGAGCTTAGGGTTGTCAGTCCCACGTAAATGTCTGCATAAAAAGAGTTTTTTACATAAAGTATGAGTTTATAGAAGATCAAGCTATATGACCAGTTCACCAATTTTGTTTTTGTGAGTTTATATCCTTGTAAGTATGTCACGGCTTAGCCATGTGTCTTCTGATGGGCCAGGAAGAGGGAGCTGCTTCTGCTGTGGTGGGCATAGGCAGGGAGTAACTTACTCTGTGGCATAACTGAACCTGGGAGCAGCCACTGTGCTATTCCACAACCCAAGAAAAGCTGCCACCATCAGGCCTCGACTCAGGAGGAGATCCTGCTGCCACCGGGTCCCTACCCAGGGAGAGAGATCACAGCTGTTGCCCACCTGGAGGAAAAGAAGTGATAGGGTAGGGGAACGGGCAAAGGGCCAGAGAATGAGGAGGTGGAGGGAAAAGAGGGAGGAGATGGAGAAGGCAAAAAGTGTTAAAAAAAAAAAAGTTAAGCAAATCAAAACATGAGAAAATAAAAAAAGATAATCCACAAAAATAGAAAACATAGTAAAAACAGTAAAAAAGCAAAAAAATAAAATAAAAAATAATAATAATAATGGGCAAGGTGGGATGGAGTTTTTCTCCGCTCCTAAAAAAAGGTTTGTCTGGCACCTAAGGTTTTTGTTTTTTTCTTTTCTTTTATAATTTTCTGCCCTTACTATTGTAGGGTGTGTGTGTTTCTATGGGTCTGTCTGGTATATTTTGGTCTGTGTGTGTGATCTATCTACGTGTCTCTCTGTCTGAATGAGGTGTGTCTGCCTGTGTGTGGATGTGTTGTGTGTCTGTTTTTCTGTCTAGGTGTGGTATGTCTGTGTCTAAGTGTTGGGTGTCTGTCTCTATCTGCCAGGGCATGGGATGATTGTGTCTCTCTGGGTGTCTGTTGGTTTCGGTATGGGGTGTCTGTGTCTGCCTGGTTTTGAAATATTTGATTCTCTCTGTGTCTGGCTGGGCAAGGGTTGTCTGCTTCTCTGTTCCTGTGTATGTGTGAGCTTTCAGCAATTTCAAGAGGAACAGAATGGGAGCTTTCAGCCACTGGTTGGCAAGGTGGCTGCCTGGTGAGTGTGTGTGTGTGTGTGTGTGTGTATGTGTCTCTCTCTCTCTCAGCATTCTGTTAAGAATTTATTTCAATAACACATATAAATAAATACAACAAATCTTTATATACACAAAAGAATTCTTTTTTAACAGAGGATCTAAGTTTAAAATGACCATACCTGAGCAGAGTTTCATATAATCAAATCTGAACAGACTAGAATGCCACCCAGTTCCATAAATCAAAGGTAAGTGCCTCCAAGTAGAAATAAATCTGATGCAAAACTGCTTAATTACATTAGGGCAAAGTGCTGAGTGCCTGGACACTGCTTGGAAAGTGATCTAGAGAAGAAGTTGCTTGCTCCCCGACAAAGGACCTTCATTTCACCAGTAATGGCTTTCTCAGGGGAAGAGGTTGTAAGCGTATCGAGGACTCAGGCAGATTCCAGTTGTGAATATGTTTAAGACTGAGCTGTGAGCACAGTGTTGTTCCTTACTGAAGCGTTGTTTCCATGAGATTTCACCGGCGTGTTTACAACATCTGAGTCTTCCTTCTCCTCCTCTCATCTGCATTCTAGTCCGTTCGTATTTCGTTATATGAACTCTGTTGCTGTGTGGTCATTGTAAACATTGATCCTTTGTTAAAAAAAAAATTGTGCATATAAAGATTTGTTGTATTTATTTATGAGTTATTGAAATTCCTGTTTTTAACAGTGTGTTTGAGATTTACATTAGGGTTCCATGGTCATGTGATTGTAGTGTGCATATAGGAACACTTGACTGTATATGCTTTGCCTGCTGGGGTTTTACTTATTATATATATGTTACAGTTTACAGAAAATACTTTGTGCTCATGTCAAAACATAAATATCCTAAATGCAAAACGAGCAGTAATGTATTATTATATACTCATTCAAATCAAATTCATTTTTTAATTACATAGCAATATCTTTGAGTAGAAATTTTACAAAAATATAAAATGCAATATGAAAAATCCATATATCAGAAAGTAAATTTTGTTCAGTCTACACAGTGTGAGTCCTAGAAAGTGTGGACTAACCAAAAGTCGTTTTTCAGAGTATCCTGAAAGGAGCTCTCCCTTAGTTCTTCCAAAGCGAATGTCACTAACTGGTTCTCCTAAGTTATACTGACTTGTTAAGCAGCAGAACAGTTTTCCCTCTCGCAGACCCAGGCCTCTGTTTTCACCTAAGATGACTTCCTCAGGGGGAAAGCTACACGGCTGGTAAAAGATGCATACAATATGCACAAAAATGTTTATAAGAAACAGCGCCTGTTTTATTCACCGCTTAGGATGAGAATTATAAATATATCTCACAACAATCGTACTCTCTCCTATGAATAAAGTTCTTAAGAACCAACTACTTATTCAAAAAATTATTAGTCATGAAAAATGATTGGAGAAAAAGAGGTAAGTTTCATATTCAGGGTGCTCACCTCCGCGGCTAATAATTTTTTGAATAAGTAGTTGGTTCTTAAGAACTTTATTCATAGGAGAGAGTACGATTGTTGTGAGATATAAGAAACAGCGTACTTGCTCCATTGAACCTGAAACATCGCGTCCATTGTATTCATTCTGAAATACTTCGGAACCTCAGCCTTCTTCCTTCAAGTTTCGATGGAAGAAAATCAAACGTGGTCTTCCATTGAAGATTTTAGGACTTTGCATGTGGGTACTTAATTATTTGTCAGATCTTTTTACTTTACTTCTGCTAACTGTACACTCCTCAGTCAGATCTACTTACTATGGGGTAGATTTTATAAATGTACGCCCGCGCGTACTTTTGTTCGCGCACCAGGCGCTCGAACAAAAGTACGCCGGATTTTATAAGATACGCGTGTAGCCGCGCGTATCTTATAAAATCCGGGGTCGGTGCGCGCAAGGGGGTGCACATTTGTGCACCTTGCGCGCGCCGAGCCCTGCGTGCGCTGCCCATTCCCTCCGAGGCCGCTCCGAAATCAGAGCAGCCTCGGAGGGGATCTTTCCTTCAGCCTCCCCCACCTTCCCCTCCCTTCCCCTATCTAACCCACCCCCCCAGCCCTATCTACAACCCCCCTACCTTTATCGTGAATGTTAGGCCTGCGCCGATCGGCCATCGCCGCGCGATTCCCCGGCCCGGGAGCGATTTCGGAGGTCTCGGCCACGCCCTCGACATGCTCCCGGGCCGACACGCCCCCCGGAATGCCCGAACGTCGCGCGCCCCCAACATGCCCCCCTAGCAAAGCCTCGGGGCTTGCGCGCGCCGCCGAGCCTATGCAAAATAGGCTTGGCATGCGCAGGGGGGTTTTGAAAGGGTTACGCGCATAACTTATGCGCGTAACCCTTTTAAAATCTACCCCTATTCCTCTCTCTTTTGTAGTTTGGAAACTAGATTGGACTGCAGGAGTAGTGGTTAGAGCAGCAGATGGGAAGCCAGGGTTCAAATCCCACGGACATTGCTTGTGACCTTGGGCAAGTTACTTCATTCTCCATTGTCTCTGGGAAAATTTTAGATTGTAAACCTTCAGGAGATAGGGAAGTATCTACAGTACCTGAATGTAATCTGCTTTGAAGTGTCACAAATGGCATAATATAAAGATAGATACCCGCTGCACTGTTTTTAGTTAGCAGGTGCTCTTCCTTTAGCGCTCAGATGGGAAAATAACTACTTAAGATTTAGGAAGCTTGTTAAGATCTGGGTCTTTTTTTCTCCAGCTTTTGGCTGCTAGAATTTTCATAATTTTTGTATTGCATTTTAGGCTTCTATCTCCTTTACTTTGTATTTCTCTTTCTTTGTATTTATATTATTATTAGCCTCTTTTCTAGGGCAGTAGTTTTCAACCTGGCACTCGGGTTTTCAGGATTTCCACAATGAATGTGCATGAGGTAGATTTGCATGCGTTGCCCCATTATATGCAGATCTATCTCATGCATATTCATTCTGGATATTCTGAAAGCCAGATTAGCTAGATGTGTCCCGAGGACTGGTTTGAGAACCATTCCACTAGGGTACTACTATTCATTTTATATATTATGTAATTATTTGTAGGGTATGTTTAGTTTTAAGTATTAAATTGTTTCCATTATTTACACAGTTTGTTGTATTGCTTTTATTATTTTGTTTTGTGAATTGCTGTACTATTTTTATTTCATTTTGTGAGCTGCTTTGATTTTACTATGGAAAAGCAGTTTATCAAATTCCAAACTAAATTTTGTCCACACAGTCTGGCTGTTTGTATCTGCCTATCATGCACCGGAAGTCTTACTTGATCTGAGGACAAGCAGGATATACCCATTCTTGTATATGGGTGATGTCAGCTGACAGAGCCCAGATCAGAGCTTTTCACAAGCTCCACGTGTTTTTAAAGTACTCTGCTGAGCATATGTGGGACTTTTTGCATCAGTGGAGAGCACACAGGGCCCCTCTGAGTTCCATGTTTTTCCTGCAGAGCCAATGGGCCATTTTTTGTCAGTTCCAGAGGAAGAAAATAATTGTTTTTCTGTTTTTCCATGCTGTTTTTTCAGTTGCTGGTAAACCTCTCTCTCTAGTCCTTCGCCGGGATTTTTCCTTGATTATAAGTTTTCTTCCATTTTTCCCATCTGCAGTTATTGAGGTGTAGAAGCCCAGTGAGTACAGCCATCCTTTTTGTTTTTACTGCATTTGAGTCCTTTTATTTTGCTGTGGTTGTTTTGGCCCCCAATGCAGCCGCACAAGGTCAGTCGTGGATCTCATGATGTCTGTCATGTTTTGCCTGGGGGACAGACACAATGTTTCTGGTTGTAGCTCTTGTCACAAGATAAATTTGAGGTTATTGGACCCATTTAGAGCTCATGGAGAAGCTTTTTAGGTCAAGTAGGTCCAACTCATCAGCACTGGAGACATCGACATTTAGAAGCCCATGAGCTGCATCAGATTCTGGTGGGTCCATCAACAGTAAGGGGGTGTCACGCTTTATCCAAGTTGGACACAAGTAAGAGCCAAGGAGACAGATTATCATCTAGCTCCTCCCACCCGATGAAAGCAAAGGATTCCGTTGCATTGGTACTTGTAAGCAAAGGCAAAGAAGCATCAACGTTGATCTCCCTACTCCCAATGCTGGGAGTAGAGAGATACTGACTAAAGCTGTACACCTTCCCAAACAACCCTGTAGAGAGGGTTGCTCACCCGAAAAAACAGCAAAAACGCTTTCAAAGGTTTAGAGCTCCACAACCGCGAGGCTACTGCACCGCGGAAAAGAGACTGAAGGGGTACCTCGCGTGAATGCACAGATAGCGGCAGGCTGGGCATGCTCAGTCTGCCAGTCAAAGTTTCTAGAAACTTTGACAAAAGTTTTCTGTTCTAGGCTCCATCTGATGATGTCACCCACATCTGAGGACTACCATCCTGCTTGTCCTAGGAGAAATAGATGCAATCTGATAACCATTTAATGTACATTTAACTATGGCAATTCCAGATCTATTGGGATCAAATGAAACAAAAAGTTGAGTGGACTTTTTAAGGGTTTCAGTACACTTAGGATGCGTGCACAGATCACGAACATTCATATTCTGTGCTCAACCTCCGTTTCCAATTGAAATGGAATGGACTTAGCCATTTCCTTAAAATGGGGGGAGAGGCCTTTCAGAGGACTTTCTCCTTTCCTTTGGAAGAGAGGAATTCAAGGGAAGATCTATAGACTCCACTTTTTCAGAGTAGTTTTCAGAGTCAGTCGTAACCCCAAGAATGCTCAGATTCCAAGTCAGAATGAGACATCAGGATAGTTAGAATCTGTACTTAGCTAGAAGACAAAGTCGGTGGAACCAAAAAAGGAACACTCCCCCCCCCCCCCCCCCCCCCCAAATGTTTTTTAAAAACTGTGCCGGCAGGATAGCAAAAGGGACGCTCATTAAACTGAGCATCCAGTTTCCTAACCGGCTGACAGCCACCTCTCCTGGACATCCGATGCCGAGGAGGTGCTAGGGGTGCACAATTCCCCCTAGCACCTCCTTTTTACCGCAGCAGCCCATTTAAATATAACATCAGGCATCCTAGAGAGGTGCATTGGCGTGCGTTAGGAGAGCGGGTGCTCAATCATGAGCACCCGTTTTCCAGATGCTGATATTGCATCAGCCTGATGGAGAGCAGTTTTTGAGGAGTAGTTGAAGGAGCTAGCAGATGGTGACCCAAAGCCTAGCCAACATTGTGGCATTTGATATCAATATCGATGTAGGCTGTGGATAATCCAATTCTGAAGACTCTAGTAGCACCTGGCGATATAGCATTGATGCAGAGATCTGGATATATGTATGCTTCAGTTCCTGCTGTATCGATGTTAATATCTAGTGCATCAAGGTGGAAGCACTACGTAGGTGCAGAGATTCATTGGGATCCAACAGTCAAGAGTAAACAACACGGTGGCGGTGGTGGCTGCCTACCTCAGGCATCACTCAGTCCACGTCATTCCATACCTGGACGATTGCTAATCCGGAATGAAACACACTCCGGGGCTAAGAACATAAGAAACATAAGAAAATGCCATACTGGGTCAGACCAAGGGTCCATCAAGCCCAGCATCCTGTTTCCAACAGTGGCCAATCCAGGCCATAAGAACCTGGCAAGTACCAAAAAACTAAGTCTATTCCATGTAACCATTGCTAATGGCAGTGGCTATTCTCTAAGTAAACTTAATAGCAGGTAATGGAACTTCTCCTCCAAGAACGTATCCAATCCTTTTTAAACACAGCTATACTAACTGCACTAACCACATTCTCCGGCAACAAATTCCAGAGTCTAATTGTGCGTTGAGTAAAAAAGAACTTTCTCCGATTAGTTTTAAATGTGCCCCATGCTAACTTCATGGAGTGCCCCTTAGTCTTCTACTATCCGAAAGAGTAAATAACCAATTCACATCTACCCGTTCTAGACCTCTCATGATTTTAACACCTCTATCATATCCCCCCTCAGTCGTCTCTTCTCCAAACTGAAAAGTCCTAACCTCTTTAGTCTTTCCTCATAGGGGAGTTGTTCCATTCCCCTCATCATTTTGGTAGCCCTTCTCTGTACCTTCTCCATCGCAATTATATCTTTTTTGAGATGCGGCGACCAGAATTGTACACAGTATTCAAGGTGCGGTCTCACCATGGAGCGATACAGAGGCATTATGACATTTTCCGTTTTATTCACCATTCCTTTTCTAATAATTCCCAACATTCTGTTTGCTTTTTGACTGCCGCAGCAACACTGTACCGATGATTCAATGTGTTATCCACTATGACACCTAGATCTCTTTCTTGGGTTGTAGCACCTAATATGGAACCCAACATTGTGTAATTATAGCATGGGTTATTTTTCCCTATATGCATCACCTTGCACTTATCCACATTAAATTTCATCTGCCATTTGGATGCCCAATTTTCCAGTCTCACAAGGTCTTCCTGCAATTTATCACAATCTGCTTGTGATTTAACTACTCTGAACAATTTTGTGTCATCTGCAAATTTGATTATCTCACTCGTCGTATTTCTTTCCAGATCATTTATAAATATATTGAAAAAGTAAGGGTCCCAACACAGATCCCTGAGGCACTCCACTGTCCACTCCCTTCCACTGAGAAATTGCCCATTTAATCCTACTCTCTGTTTCCTGTCTTTTAGCCAGTTTGCAATCCAGAGCTGTCAAGCTCTGGCCTTGTTGGTTCAGCCCTTATAGATCTTGGGATTCGTTATCAACTTCCCTAAGTCACATCTCAATCAGTCTACACGACTGGACTTTATCGGCACCAGGTTGAATACGGCACAAGCAAAAGTTTATCTGCCCAGGGATTGAGCGGTCGCCCTCTCCTCGCTGGCTATCCTCGTTTGCAACAGAAAGAAGGTACCGGCCCGTCTGCTGCTCCACCTGCTGGGCCACATTGCGGTCTCGGTCCATATGACTCCCTTGGCCCTCATCCGCATGAGGGACCTGCAGTGGGCCTTGCGGTTCCAGTGGTGGCAGGCATCCCAGAATCTGGAGGCGCTGGTGACGATCACAGACCCTCTTCATCTCTCCCTGACCTGATGGAAGGTCCTGTTCAATCTGGAAATCGGACTTCCATTCCAGTTCACACCACCCCAGATGACCCTCACCACTGATGCCTTGCCTCAGGGGTGGGGGGCACAAACGGACGGCCTGCATACCCAGGGCCTTTGGACTGCAGTTGAGTCCCGCTGCCAGATAAACTTCCTGGAGCTGCGGATGATCTGGTACGCCTTGTGGGCCTTCCAGGAAAGGCTGTCCTCCAAGGTCATCCTCATCAGAAGGGACAAACCAGGTGGTGATGTGGTACATCAACAAGCAGGGAGGTATGGGCTCCTTCTCCCTCTGCCAGGAAGCGAATCAGGTCTGGAATTGGGCCCTCTCCAAGGGGATGTATCTATGAGCCACCTACCTAGCAAGCCACCTGAACATGTTGGCAGACCACCTCAGCCGGTCCTTCCAGCCACACAAGTGGTCCCTGAGCCCGGCGGTAGCAGCCGACCTATTCCAAAGCTGGGGCGCGCCAGACATGGACCTGGTCGTCTCTCCCCGCAACCACAAGTTGAGCATCTTCTGCTCCCTGATTCCAGGGAAGGACTGTCTGGCCTGCGACGCATTCTCCCTTCACTGGGGACAAGGTCTCATGTATGCATATCTCCCTATTCCACTTCTCTCGAGGACTCTGGCGAAGCTGCAAGAGGACGGGGGACCATGATCCTGATGGCAGCCTCCTGGCAAAGGCAGGTGTGGTTTCCTCTGCTCTAGGACCTGTTTATGAGTGCACTGGTTCCACTGGGGACGGCCCCCAACCTCCTATCGCAGAACCAGGGCATCCTGTGCCACCCGAGCCTGTTGAGTGCATGATCCTCCAGCCCTTGAGGCTCTCGGATGGTGTTTCCAGGGTCTTGATTGAATCCCGGAAATCTTCCACTCTGAGATCTTACAGCTCGAAGTGGAAGCGTGAAAGCGTTTCTCCACCTGGTGCGGGGGCCACGGACTCCTGCCCGCTCCCCCGCCTGCTGGATTATCTGTGGCACCTGTCCGAGTCTGGCCTCCAAACCATCTCGGTCAGAGTACACCTCAGAGCCCTCAGCGCCTACCACCACGGGGTCACTGGAGCGCCCAGTTCAGTCCAGCCACTGGTTGGACGTTCCATGCGGAGCCTGGTTCAACTGAAGCACCCACTTCGCCCGCTGGCAACCCCTGGGATCTCAATGCTGTCCTGGCGAGGCTCATGCGGTATCCGCTCGAGCCTCTCAAATCCTGTGACCTGAAGTTCCTCACCTGGAAACTTATGTTCCTGGTGGTGATCACTTCTGCTCGCAGGGTCAGTGAGATCCAGGCCCTGGTTACGTACGCTCCCTACATGAAGTTCTTCCATGATTGTGTGGTGCTGCGCATGCATTCAAAATTTCTGCCAAAGGTGGTGACTGCTTTCCACATCAACCAGTCAATCATCCTTCCCACGTTCTTCCCACGGCCTCATTCTCACCCGGGGCAACGTACTCTTTACACCCTGGACTGCAAGCGGGTGCTCGCTTTCTACTTGGGATCATAGACAGTCAACCCAGCTCTTTGTGTCTTTTGACACCAATAGGCTGGGAGCAGCAATGGGGAAGCAGACCCTATCCAACTGGCTAGCGGATTGCATTGCTACGAGCAGGCAGGGGTGAGGCTCACTCTGTGTCAGACTATGGCGGTGTCAGTGGCCTATCTGCGTGCAGTCCCTGTCGCCGAAATCTGCAGGGCCGTGACCTAGACTTCTCTCCACACATTCGCGGCTCACTACTCTCTTGACAGGGATAGTCACCAGGACAACGCTTTTGGCCAGTCTGTCCTCTGCAATCTATTCCAGTCTTGAACCCAACTGTTTTCATCGTGCTTTCTGTGGGGCCAGACTGTCCCTGTTTTTCCACAGTGCCACAGTTGTGTTGTGCCCGTTGGCGCCTTGTTCGGCTACGGTGGGTCCATCTGATCACATGGGGCAGTCTGGAGCTCTGTAATCCCCCACATGTGAGGACTACCATCCTGATTGTCCTAGGAGAAAGCGCAGTTGCTTACCTGTAACAAGTGTTCTCCTAGGACAGCAGGATGTTAGTCCTCAAGAATCCCGCTCACCTCCTTACGATGTTGGATTCACCTTTAGTTTGTTGTGTTATTTTTCTCGCTCGTATTTTTGCTATGTTACGAGACTGAAGGGGGACCTCGCGTGGATGTGCAGATAGCGGCAGGCTGGGCATGCTCAGACTGCCAGTCAAAGTTTCTAATGCTGGGCTCAATCTGATGATGTCACCCATATGTGAGGACTAGCATCCTTCTGTCCTAGGAGAACACCTGTTACAGGTAAGCAACTGTGCTTTCTGTTATATCCAGGCAGGCCTGACTTTAGATGAGCATAAGAAGGCTCATCGTGTTATAACCATGGGAGCATCAGTAGACCACGAAGAGATCTGCAAAGCAAACTCCATTCCCTCTAGGGCCTATTCTTTTGATTTCCAGGTTGCCTTGTTAATAAAAAGGAAATAAAATGGCTCATTGCCAGAAAAAATATACTCGTATTTGCCCATGGGCCTTATGGTTATTTTCTCCCTTTTATTCAGGAGCAACCTGTAGCTAGGAATTCCCATGTGTGATGACTGATGTAGCCTGCTTGTCTTTGGCGAAAGCTGAATTACCGTAATAGGTGTTCACTGAGGGCAGCAGGAAACATGGTCCTCATAATTTTAACCTCCTCCCTTAGAAGTTGGTTCTGAAATTCTATAGCTTTGGTCAAAACTCAGGTGGGAAGTCTGGCTCAGAAGAACATTTTTAAAAAGTGTTGAGCTTAGTAACATAACATAGTATTGTCAACAGAAAAAGACCAAATGGTCCATTCAGTCTGCCTAGCAAGCTTCCCGTAGCAGCAACTGCTGCTCTGTGCAAGTTACCCCCATGCCTTATGTTAAGAACGGTATACTTAGAAACAATTGTCAAACCCATAACACTTTTTCTGCAACATTTTACATGGTGAGTAGCCTTCCTGGTAATTCAGACAACACTGCTTTAATGTTCTTTGCTTTTGAACTTGGCCGTAGAAGTGTTATCCCTAACAACAGCGTATTAGTACCTCCCACTATAAAAGTCAGGGGCCAGCGTTCACTGTCTTAAGAATCCAATATCCTTTTTTTCCCGTCCAGCCGTCAAAGCGGAGATTGATGCTACGATTGTGCCTAAAACATTAAGACTAATTGGTTAAGCGTAGCAATCACCCATGCCTTCTGGTTAAGGGTACTAACTTCCGTTCCCCTAAGCACCCTGTTGTGTTTGGTGGTCCGTGTACTAATCCCACGAACCACCATCCTTACTTCAGTGCCTGGCCCAGCCGCACCGCTCCCCGATGCAGCAAAATGCTGCCAGCTCACCATGTGGCAGGATGCCTAGCTCCGATGCGGTGAGATGCGACCAGCTTAACACGTGGCAGGACGCTGCCCGCACTGTGCTTCTCCGTAGGTGCATGAATCACCTGCCAGCATTTAAAGAGACCATGGTGGGAAAGTTCCCGCAGCCCCTAGAGATGACGTTATCAGCACTACTTTATATAAAGGCAGCTCCCCAGAAGCAACTCACCTCAGCAACAGGTCCAGCTACCAAGTGTTTTTCCAAGCCTGTTCAAGTCTTTGTCTCTGCCTGCCCTAATCCTCGTCTGCCCGGCGTGCTCCCATGTTGCCTGTCTGCCTCAGCCCTATCCGTTCTTCTTCCTCTCTCTCAGATGATACCCTGTTTTTGACCCCTGCTTGGAATGTGCATGTGTCTGACTGCTGCCTGCCTCTGACCTTTGCCCAGATCCCGACACGTCTACTCACCGCCTGCCTACGACCGTTGCCTGGCCCCAGACCACGTCTCCAGTCATCTGCAGAGACCCTCGCCGAAGTCCTGCTGGCCCTGGCACCCAAAGGTTCAACCAGAGAGGAATGTGGGCTAGTAAAGGTGAAGCTCCTGTCCGGTCTCTGCTTCGCCTGGGTCCGCCTGCTGTCAGCGAGAACCTGCAGGGCTCTTCCCTACAGACAAAGCCAATCTCGCCTAAGGTCAGGGTTCCACAGACACAATACACCCTTTTCTTCATTATCATCCTCAAGCCTTGAAAGAAGTGCCAACTCAGTCTTCATTGGCTGGCATTACCCTTGGGTGAGGACTATGTGTTCTGCTGCCCTCAGAGAGCACCTGTTTCAGGTTCTGCTTTCTCCCTCTGCCACTAAGGTGCCTTTGTCTCGTGCATACTTGAATTCTACCACTGTTTCTGGTCCTATCACCTTCACTGGTGATGTTTTCTCCAGGTGTCCACTACTCTGTCTGAGAAAAGCATTTTCTACAAGGTCAAGCAATATAGTATTCCCCACAAGTGGGGATGCCATCAACAGAGCCCTTGGCCAAATCTCTTCCTTAAAAACTTCTAGAGCTTTATTCATGCTTTCATTGAGTATGTGCGGCATGATTTCTCTTGCCAACAGGTTGGCTCCCCCTTAAGTCTGTCTTTGTGGTTTCCTACAGATACGTTTTCTTTACAGTGTTTTATTTCCACAAATATTTGCCGGTTTTCAGCCTTTCGTTGTGTGGGTCTCCTTATCATGCTCTTCTTGTCTAATCCTGCTCCTGTTAGATATCTTAGTTAGACTTTTGAAAACTCAGTAGAAGGTGGAAGGCTTCTGATCCATTGAAGTGGTCATTCCATACTCACTCAGTACGGATTTCCAATATTTTCAAAAATATTTTGAAAAGTAGAGGAGTACATTTATGGACAAGAAGCAAATGTGCAGTAGAGTACACATGGTATGATACCCTCCTTAATATTAAATAGTTTGATTGTTTTAGATTTTCATCACTTGGTTTAGAATTTAGTTTCTTTGAATTGTTTGCCCCCTCCCCGTTATAGATTTTTTTTTTTCATTTTTTTGATATATACTATGATCCATGTTTTTTTTTTTAACCTCCTACTCAAGGGAAGAGTAAAACAATATATTTATTATTTCATTCTTGTAAAAATATTACATCATTTGAATCACTATTATTCTAACGGATAAACCACTGCCTAACCGCCTAAGCGTTAGGATAATAGTGATCCAAATGATGTAATATTTTTACAAGAATGAAATAATAAATATATTGTTTTACTCTTCTCTTGAGTAGGAGGTTAGCCATTTGAACAGCATAGTGGCTTTTTTCTGTGATTGTTAGGCATGGACATTGTAAAAAAAAACAAAAAACCTGTTTTTTTTGGGGGGGGGGGGGCGGGGGGTTGGAGTTACACATAAATCCATCTCAGCATTACAGACCTTTAGCCTACTTTCGAAAAGGAGAGAGAGTTATGTGAGCACGCTGTGTGTGTGTCTCCCCCCACCAATAACTTTCCTATTCTTCTACTGATGTTTGCGGGCAAGAAGAGTCTGACATGGGCATTTTTTCTGGATCCTTGAATGCAGTTGTACTTCCCTAATCACTTTTTTGTTTGGCCTCTGTTCTGCATTCAGTTCACACCAAATTTTAACATTAAGAGGAGCACAAGGATCATGACAGGGTTTTTTTTATGAGCCACATATTTCATGAATATGTGCCTGCAGTTATGCCACCTAATAATTTTGGGGGGTTTCTATCCAGTGCACACCAATGCATGTCAGAGTGTCTGCATGGATCATAAAAGTGGTGTTTTTTTGTGGGCAGTTCATGTATTTCACAATAAGTGTGCACAATTGCACCACTGTCTGATCCATAACCAAATTTTCAGGAAATGTCAGGTGGTTAAGGATCATGAAAGGGCCTTTATTTTCAATCAGCGTATATGCATAATTCCACAAATATGAATGCACTTACTTCACCTAATAACTTTTTGGTTTTGCATTTGGTGCACACCAGATACTCAAGAGAAAGGGTATTTGGGGGGGGGGGGGAATCCTTGTATTCCCCAAATAAGTGCAATTATGCCACCAGTAATGTTTTGTTTTCGCATTCAATCCATTCCAAATTTTCAGGATCAGTTGTGGGTGTGCACATGCCTAGTGTGTATGCATTTCGGAAAGCAGGCTCCATTGGTTCTGTATATAACTTCTGGTTTTATGCAGCATAGTTTAGGAAAGAAATAATCCTTATATGCATCACATTTTACTTAGCAACAGTGAATCTCACAAGCCATCTTTCAGCCCATTTAATTCAATCTGTTGCACTCTTGTTGAAACGATGACATGATCTCCATTTTATCTACATCACCTATTCTGTTGTCATCTTCAAATTTTGTTTTGCCTGGTTATCTGCATACCTCTCTAAGTCACTGGTATATAATTTGCACATTGCCAGGCCTAGCGTGAGTCTTCATGTACCCCTTTCCACTAAAAACCAAAGCCATTTATCATGACTCTCCATTTCATTTCATGAAACAAATCATTGACTCGTGTATGGTTTCATCTTTATTTCTGTGTTTTCCATTTGCTTGTGCATCCTTCACTGTGCCACTGTATCAAATGGTCTTCAAAGTTGATCTATTTTTCATCAATTACTATGGCATTTGGTTTTGTTCTGGGGAAAGTGTAAGCTGTAGTACAGTAATTTTAGGTAAATAACTTTTGCTCCAATGTTCTATCCTTCAGCTGTGAAATACTTATGCTTGAAAGTGACTGGTTACTAATGTTTTGTCTTGCAGTTATTTCGAGAAGTTCGAATAATGAAGATACTGAATCATCCAAATATAGGTAGGAGTTATTTTTTCGTGTATGGCCTGGATTGTCATCTCTTTAGCAGTTCTTAGCTTAGAATGGGGTTTTCTGTGTGGGTGTAGGATTTTGTTAAATATGACCCCTAATTAACTTTGTTTTTATATTCTGCCTACTCTAGCCAAAAGCCAAAGAAAAAGTGCCTAGAATTCTTTCAGAAACGTGCTGCATTCACAGTATATTGGTCAAAGCTTAAAATATTTATATGACAGTTTATGACATTAAATCTCTATGAAATAAAAATGCTGCTGCTTGTTTTGAAATTGTGTAGAAGTGAAAACTCACAAATGTAAAAACATAAGTGAAACACCTTACCCTACATTTTAGGAATTTTTGTGCCAGTTTAATGCGTTTTTTGAGAAATTGTTCCATCTGAGTTTCTAATAGCTTCCAAAATCCCATGATGCCCTTCAGATACTAAAAAGAGCTGTACGTGAATATAAAGGAAAGGGCATCGATGTTACTAATTGTGATACAGTACCTGAGACAGAAAAGTGAGACATTTTATGGTATTGCAGCAGTGTTGGGTATATTTTATCCTTAAGAATACATGAAGATGGTGGGTAGAAAGCCAGGACTGGATCACAATAATCTTATGATAACATGGAGTCAACTTGGCAAACCTTGCAGACTTCTTCCACACAATGTCAAGGACATTGTTCCAAGCCTGCATTTGAAGATGATCAAAAACAGAGCAACAAAATGGAGAACATGCATCCCCGCCCTCTATAAAAAGCTCCCAATCCATTTTAGATGCTGTCAGCAATATGTGAAAGAAAGCTGCCCTTTTGCAGACCTCTCCTTTTAAGAGCTCTGAATAGTAGAGAATTATCTGACCTTCAGAAAATGTGTTAAAACTTCACTATTTCAGCATGCATTTGGGTAATCGGGTCTGCTCCATAGTTATGTTCATGGCCCTAGTAAAACTCTCTTTCTTGGGGGTATTTGAACTTCTAAAACCTCAAGAAATGGGTGGCAACCCGTTTTTTAAAAATTTTCAATCAGTGGAAGGACGTTTAGAGGCAACCTTGATGGAATGACTATCTAAATAGATCTCCGTTGTTTTAATTTTAATAAAAGGCAAAAACTGTCTTTGTTTTTTTGTTATATGGAGTGATTATAAACTTTTATCTTTTAATACTGACCTCCGTAACTCCAAGTGCATCTTTATTTTTATTTATTTAATGACTTATCTGCAGCTTCCAAACCAAAAATGTGCAGCCGTGGAGATGAATAGAAATATTCACATTCAGTTATAAGATTATAACTCACAATGCAGTAAACAATAAACATCCAAATGCCTCTCTAAATATGACTTTTAACTGCTTTCTAAAATCGATTATCCACTTGCGAGGGAATTTGTTCAGGTGAAGAGTTCCTCTTTTTTACAGAGACATAAGAAAAAGCACAAACCCTTGTAATTATTATTAGCATTCAAAGGTACCTGCAATAAGTTCCTACTAGAAGACCTTTCATCTTTATGAATGACGTGAGAAATAAATAGCTTTCCAAGAGCTTCCTTGTGGGTGATCAACTCAAACAACGTATGCCATTTGGATTGTTTTTGCCATGTGTAAGGTTTGCATGTTGCCATTTATGGTACATTGCAGATATCTTATTTAAAAAATTAAAAACTTGTCAACATTCCTCATTATTTTGGATTCCACTACCAGTAGCATGTCTTAAAGCTTGCAATTTGAAGATTTGGACTCTAGCACTAAAAGCCATTTCCAGGGGAGCCAGAAAATTGTGAAATGAGAACTGTAGTCTCCTGTCCTTGGTTCACAATACTAGAACCTCGTCACTCTGCAGTTCTCATATATGAGAAGCACAAGGGAAATCACGCTTGCCTGAATTATAATCCAAGGGCAAGTCAGTCACTCAGACCATATCAGTTCTGATGGTTTGACTGGTTGAACGTTAGCCTACTTTTGTGGTGTTAAAATGAGAAATGTTACTGCATGTAGTGGGGGACAGTCTTGGATTATTCTATTGCAATTAAAGTTGAGAGTGAGATGGGACCATTTTGTTTTAAATTGAAAGTGTTGGCTAAGTCAAATATTTATACCAAAAGTGAACAATGGTGTGTTTTGTAGTTGTAGTTGCCTAGTTCTGTGGAGAGTAATACAGTGTTTCCCAAGCCTCTCCTGGAAGAACACCTAACCAGTGGGGTTTTTAGGGTATCCATAATGAATATGCTTGTGAGAGATTTGCATACATTGGAGACCCATTGTATGCAAATCTAACTGATGCATATTCATTGTGGCAATCCTGTAAACCCAACTGGATACGTGAGCCTCCAGGAACGGGTTTGGGAAACACAGGAGTAAATTGTTTTGATTCTTGGACCATTCCAGTGCACGAAGCAAACGGTCTTTTCAGAAAAGTGCAAAGAACGTTCATCCAGCTTTATAACAGTTTTACATTTCTGAGAGAGATTTGCCTTTCTTGAATTTGAACGTCTCACTTTAGCACCGTTTCCAGTCTTTTTTAGCCCTCTTGTTTTCTTTCAGTAAAGTTATTTGAAGTTATCGAAACGGAGAAGACACTTTATTTAGTAATGGAGTATGCCAGCGGGGGTAAGTCTCTGTTGTAAATGTTTGCAAACAGTTACGTGGCTATCTGACGCACCGAACCATTGAAATACTGATGTGTTATATAGAATCATCTGACGGTGCCGCTCCGGCATCAGGTTCATAACTGCGGTATGCTTGCCCCAGAGAGATGATGGTTGAAGTTATGAGCGCAGGGATGGGTAAAGGGGTAAAGTCACAAGTGAGGTAGGGGCATGAGAATCACATTGGGGTTGCCTGATCCTTTGCTTCCGTTCATTAGCCTTGTGGTAAGTGGGCAGGCTGGTGGTGTTCTAGAATTGTGGTTCTCTATTCTGCCCTGTAGGCATGCCTTACTGGCTTGGCTTTTGGGATGAGCCACCATAAGGATGCACGGGAGAGATCTGCATACACGCATGGGGCTCATGCAAATACCAAAACCAAACCAGTTAGGCGTGCCTCCAGAATAGGGTTGAGAACTGCTGAAACATAACTTAATACAGCAGTGAGAGCAGTAACATTAACACAACAAAGTTTGCAGTGCAGATATTGTACTCCTAAGTGGTTTTGTTTCATTTAGATGGGAAGAAGGAAGAAATTGATACTTAGTTGTTTATGTTCAGTGTAGACTTAGGGCCAGATGCACTAAACATTTTCTCCTTAGTACATCAGGCCCCTTAAGGAACATCCATAACACCATAAAATTCAAATTCAAAAATAGTATTAAGAACATAGTGAGAGTTTTAATATCCCTTGTGCCTTTTATCCAGATATGATCCTAGTATGCATTATAGTTTAAAACTTCTGAAACAAACCTTTCCTGTGAAATCTTTTGCTACCAGTATAGGTGCCCGAACTGTAGGAGACTTCTAAAGGCTTGAGGGGAGAAAGGAGGGATAACACTGTTTCCTAATTATCTCTGGGAAAAGTGAGGCATGGCAGATTGAATCGCTTTCTTATTGTCAGACATTCAGCACGAGAACAAGTTGTGAACAGAACAGTGTTGAGAATTCTGCTCTGACCATTAGGCCACACCACCACCTTATTATTGAATTTCTTCCATGTACTGAATCTGGAGTGGGCACCACAGGAATCGGAGAATGCAGTAACACATTTTGATGTCTTACATTTATATAGAGCTCTATACGGTATAATGCTAAACAGACTGGTTTCAGTAATCAGCACAAAGCAATACCATTGGTTCCATCTCTCTTGCATAACAGCGTAGTTAGTGGTAAAAAAATCATGATGTGCCACTGTGTGGCCAAGAGACAGTCTCTTTTCAGTGAAGATCATAATTTCTCAAAACAATTGAGTCAGGAACCAGATGTGTGGAAACATAGATATAAGGGCAGAGTGCTATGGCCAGGTCTGTACCTGAGAGGGGAGGTGGTTAATGAGGGTGACGACCCTTGGTGTTGTGCTTTGGGAAACCTTGTTCTTTGATAATCTTATACCTCCTACCTGCAGGAAGAAAGCAGCACTTCTTAATTACATCTGTCGCCACTTCTCTAGGCTTCGTTTTGAAGTTTGAACCACAGGGGGCTAGCAAGTCCTATGAAAGTACATGGCCTTGCGCAATTGAAATTTCAGTTTCATAGCATGTAGACAAGGTGGTTTCCCCTTGTCTGTAGCATGTAGACAAGGTGGTTTCCCCTTGTTCTATTGTAAACCGGTACGATAAGACCTAGTCTTGAGTATCGGTATAGTAAAAGAATTTAAATAAATAAATAAATAGACAGATGGATTCAGGACCAGTGGGCTATGCACCTCTTCCAGCAGATAGAGATGGAGCAAACTAATGTCGCAGTATATATACTCCTGCAGTGACATCAGCCTGCCAGTATTGTCTGTCTCCAGCAGATGGTGTACGTGCATCTCCCTACAGGGAATTGCTTCAGATTTTAGAAGGAGAAATAAAAGGAAAATTGTTTGCTCCGCTCTCCTGTGGTGATACCAAATGGTCCCTCTCCCAGTTGAGAATTCCTGAAGTGATTTCCATGGTCCCTCAGATGACTGCCTTGGTCCGGTAGCTGGTTTTTCAGCTGGCATGGACTTAGCTGATCTTGTGGCAGCATTGTTTAGAGGCTCAGGGAGATTTATCGTCCTTTGATTTTACTAAGCCTGGTTCTTCCCTGCCTGATGAGATTCTGAGGAAAGATATGTCAGGAGGGATGCCTGCTATTGGAACTCCCTTAACTGGTTCATCAATGGGGGACGGAGGCTCAGTGTCCACAGCACGAGTGCCTCATGGTTTTGGCATAGATCTGCCTTTTCTTGGGTAGAATTTTTTTCAAGGGTTGCAATCTTTTCTTCAGGCACAGTCCTCAGCTCAGTCCAAACCTGCCAGGACAGAGCTGTAGCCTGGTACAGCACAGACGTACTCCTAGTTCGGCAGTAGGCCTTCCCAATAAGTATCCAGATGGAACGAATGACTAGGCTGAGGCCGATCCCGATTCCCTGGACAATGGGGAAATTCCTCCGGGACTAGAACCATATAGAATGATGTTGTGCTTCTTTCATAGAGATGAACTGCCAGCACTGATTGCCCAGACTTTGGCAATGCTGGGAGCTCCTCGGGTGGATTCCAATTCTGTGCCAAAGAAGAATCCCATTTTGGTTTCTTTGCGTAAAGCCTCATGTTTTTTTCCCTGTGGAGGCTATTCAAGAATTGATTAATCTTGTGAGGTGCCCCAGAGGCTAATTTCAAAGGGGGTCAAGTTTTGGAAAGCCTGTACCCTTTGGGTCCAGTGGTAAGAGAACGTCCGCATTTTCTGAAAGTGGATTCGCTGGTCTGTGCAGTCTCCAAGTGGATGACTATCCCTGTGGAGGGAGGAGCGACCTTGAAAGATGTACACGATAGAAGGATTGAGATCATACTTAAACAAGCATTTGAAGCGGTGGTAATGACTTTGCAAATAGCTTCTTGTTGTTCGCAGGTGGCTTGCTCTTGTTTACTTCTCTGTCAGGAGGTCAGTGACTCTGGAGTGAATTCCAGAGCAGTTATGGAACCAGCAGATGCCTTTTTGGCAGATGCAGGCTGTGATTTGTTCCGCACCTCCACCAGAGGAGTGGCTTCGATAATAGCGGCTAGGCGTCAGTTATGGCTGAAAACTTGGTCGGCCAATGCAACCTCTAAGGCTAACCTTACAAAATTGCCCTTTGAAGGCTCGCTCTTGTTTGGAAACGAATTGGAGAAATTGGCCAGTAGCTGGTTCCTTGTTTGCCGAAGGACAAGCAGCATACACTGTGCTCGTTTATCATGAGAGGTCATGCTAGGGGATCCAAATGTTTTTGTACCTATGGAGGAGCGTCCTTTCAGAGGACTCAGCCTTCCGGTAGGTCTCAGTCCTTTCATCCCAGACAGCCCAGAAAGGGTGTAGGCTCAAATAGTGGGACCTCCTGAGCCTCTCAATGAAGGTGTGCCGACCCACCCCCAGGAACAAGAGATGGGAGGGTCGCCCCTCTCTCTCTTTTATCAGAGGTGGGTCAAAATCACAACAGATCTAGGTATCATAGTGGATAAAGTCGTCGGCTCAGTGTGCTGCAGCAGTCAAAAAAGCAAACAGAATGTTAGGAATTATTAGGAAGGGAATGGTTAATAAAACGGAAAATGTCATAATGCCTCAATGCCTCTATATCGCTCCATGGTGAGACCGCACCTTGAATACTGTGTACAATTCTGGTCGCCGCATCTCAAAAAAGATATAGTTGCGATGGAGAAGGTACAGAGAAGGGCAACCAAAATGATAAAGGGGATGGAACAGCTCCCCTAGGAGGAAAGGCTGAAGAGATTAGGGCTGTTCAGCTTGGAGAAGAGACGGCTGAGGGGGGGATATGATAGAGGTCTTTAAGATCATGAGAGGTCTTGAACGAGTAGATGTGAATCGGTTATTTACACTTTTGAATAATAGAAGAACTAGGGGGCATTCCATGAAGTTAGCAAGTAGCACATTTAAGACTAATCGGAGAAAATTCTTTTTCACTCCATGCACAATAAAGCTCTGGAATTTGTTGCCAGAGGGTGTGGTTAGTGCAGTTAGTGTAGCTGGGTTCAAAAAAGGTTTGGATAAGTTCTTGGTGGAGAAGTCCATTAATGGCTATTAATCAAGTTTACTTAGGGAATAGCCGCTGCTATTAATTGCATCAGTAGCATGGGATCTTCTTAGTGTTTGAGTAATTGCCAGGTTCTTGTGGCCTGGTTTGGCCTCTGTTGGAAACAGGATGCAGGGCTTGATGGACTCTTGATCTGACCCAGCATGGCAATTTCTTATGTTCTTATGATCTTGGAAGTGATATGGGAAGAATATGCACTGGAGTTTCGCAGTGTTCCTCACGACATGTTCATGGTGTCTCCCTGCCACTCCCCTCAGAAGAAACAGGTGGTGGAATATATATTGTCATGGCTCCTCACTCTGAGAGCTGTGGTTCCAGTGCCCACGTCTCAAGAAAATATGGGTCGATATTCCATCTATTTCATTGTGCCCAAGGAGGGGAGGGTTCCTTTCGTTCCTTCCTGGATCTCAAAGGGGTCAACAGACATTTGCTGGTGACTCATTTTCTCATGGAAACATTACGCTTAGTGATAATGACCGTAGAGTCAGGGGAATTTCTGGCCTCTCTGGATTTATCTGAGCATATCTCCATCCGACTAGAGCACCAACGTTTTCTATGATTTGCGGTTTTGGGACGTCATCATCAGTTTTGGGCATTGCCTTTTGGTCTGGCCAGCGCTCCCAGAACCTTCTCCAAGGTCGTGGTGGTGGCATCAGAGTTAAGAAAGGATGGGATCTTAGTGCACCTGTATCTGGGACCATTGGATGATTTGTGCCAAGTCTCAGGAAGAGAGCCGTTTGGTGACTAGCAAGGTGATCTCCATATTGCAGAAGCTCGGCTGGGGGGTGAATCTATCCAAGAGCAGTCTTCAGCCTCTTCAGTCGCTGGAAAATCCTGGAGTTCGATTAGACATGAAGCAGGGCAAGTCTTTTCTGCCAGAATTTCATATTTAGAAGTTGATGGAGCAGCGGAGTCTGTTGATGGATGCTATTTGCTCGATCATGTGGTCGTATCTGCCAGTGCCTTGTTTAATGGTGGCAACCCTGGAAATGGTACCGTGGGCAAGGGCGCCTATGCTTCCTCTTCAAAGTTCCTTGCTATCTTGGTGGAATCCACAGTCTCAGGATTACTCAGTTCAGCTCCATCTGCCGATGGAAGTCTCCTCCCAGCTACAGTGGTGGCTACAAATGGAAAATCTCAGAAGGGGAGTTTCCTTAATTTCTCCAGACTGGCTAGTTCTCACAATAGATGCGAGCCTCCACGGTTGGGGAGCTTACTGTCAGGAACTGACAGCACAAGGGCGCTGGAGTCCAAAAGAGTCTTTCTGGAACATCGGTCGACTGGAGGACAGGGCGATCTGGTTGGCATGTTTGCAGTTTGAAGGCAGACTGCAGGGTTGAGCAGTCTGGATAATGTCGGACAATGCAACGGCAGTGGCTTACATCAGTTTGCAAAGAGGAACCAAAAGCTAGCAAGTATCGCAGACCAAAAAATGGAATAGGCAAAAATCCATCTTTAGGAGATTTCAGCCTCATACATTGCAGGAAAAGACAATGTAAGAGCAGACTTTCTCAGCAGGGAGAGTCTGGACCCAGGAGAATAGGTATTGTCGGAAGAGGCATTTCAGCTGATAGTGAATCGCTGGGGCCTTCCATTCTAGGCCTGCTGGCAACTTCTCGTAGTGTGAAGGTTCCTTCATTCTTCAATCGCAGGAAAGATCCGAAGACCTTGGGTATCGATGCTGTCGTGCAGGTCTGGCCAGAGGACAATCTGCTGTATACCTTTCCCCTATGGCCTATGTTGGGCAGAATAGTTCAGAGGATCGAAGGCCACAGGAGGATGGTGCTCTTGATGGCACTGTATTGGCCTAGGAGACCATGGTATGGAGATCTGCGAAGAATACTGGTAGACTCCCCCCTCCATCTTCTGGCGCACAGGAATCTGTTGCAATAGGGACCTTCATGAAGATCCGACTCTGTTTTGTCTTACGGTGTGGCCCTTGAGAGGGCTCACTTGTTGAAGCATGGATATTCTACTATGGTGATTGCCACCTTGTTGTGAGCACAAAAGTTCTCTACTTCCTTAGTCTATGTTTGGGATTGGCAAGTGTTTGAGGCTTGGTGTGAAGATCGAGGAGTGCTTCCTTGTTCAGTTAGGATCCCGCTCATTTTGGAATTTTTGCAGGATTGATTGAATAAAGGGTTGGCCCTTAATTCCTTGAAGTGCAGGTAGCAGCTCTTGCCTGTTTCAGGGGCAAGGTGAATGGTGAATCCTTGTCTCATCCGGATGTGGTCCATTTCTTGTGGGGAGTGAAACATCTTAGTCATCCCTTACAGTTACGGTTCCCTTGTGGAGTCTTAATCTGGTGTTGGATTTCTTGGTGGGCCCTACGTTTCAACCGCTGCCTAACCTTTCATTTTGGTTACTGACCTTAAAAACAGTGTTTCTGGTGGTGATATTTTCTGCATGTCGAATTTCCGAGTAATAGGCCTTGTCTTGCCGGGATCCGTTCCTTCGGGTGACTCCAGGAGCGATACAGCTGTGTACTGTTCCTTCTTTCTTGCCTAAAGTGGTCTCAGATTTTCACTTGAATAAGTCCATTTCCTTGCCATCTCTGGATAAGGAAAGAGATGCAGAAGAATGTCTCCTGTTGCGTTCCTTGGATGTCAAGAGACATCATGTGATGTATCTGGAGGTTTCTAAACTTTTCTAAAAGATGGATCATCTGTTTGCCCTTCATTGTGGAGGTAAAAAGGGCGAGCTGGCTTAAGGAGGTAGTCACGGCCACGTATGTGGCAGCTGAAAAGCTGTTGCCTAATCAGGTTAAGGCTCATTCCACTAGAGCTCAGGCAGTATCATGGGTGGAGGTAGATTGTTGTTTCCCATCGACATTTGCCGAGCTGCTATGTGGTCCTCCTTACACACTTTTTCCAGGTATTATCGTCTGGATGCACAGGCCTGGGTGAAAGCAGCCTTTGCATGTGCAGTTTTGACTGGGCCGCAGGCAGCCTCCCACCCTATTCTTGAGTAGCTTGGGTACATCCCACTGTCTACATGCTAGGAAAGGTGAAATTACTACTTACCTGATAATTTCATTTTCCTTAATTTAGACAAATGGATTCAGTTTCCCATCCTTGGCTGCTGAATGCTTGTGTTATGGTCCTCATGTTCATGTTCCAGGGGATTACTGGTAAGTGTCATCCAGTCCTTAAATTAGTGTTCATACATTCTTTGCCCGAGTTTAGTGTTTCCTGTTGGTTGAGTACAGAAATGGAGAAGTCCATTACCTGCTATTAATTAAGTTGACTTAGAAAATAGCCACTGCTATTACTAGCAACGGTAACATGGAATAGACTTAGTTTTTGGGTACTTGCCAGGTTCTTATGGCCTGGATTGGCCACTGTTGGAAACAGGATGCTGGGCTTGATGGACCCTTGCTCTGACCCAGTATGGCATGTTCTTATGTTCTTATGTTTTTAATCAAGATTTTGCTAGTCTGTCCTCAGTTGGCTTTTGAAGAGAATTCTGGCAGGCTGATGTCAGTGCAGGGGTATATATATATTCTGTGATGTTAGTTTACTCTGTTTCCATCTGCTGGTAGAGGTGCATAACCCACTGGTCTTGAATCTGGCTGTCTACATTAAGGAAAATGAAATTATCAGATAAGTAGTAATTTCTCCATTGAAGTTGAAACAGAAGGCATTGGGGGGGGGGGGGGGGGGAGGAATAATCTGCATGGAGCAACAGTTACAACCCGAAACACCTTGCTAGGCAGACTGGATGAACCATTTTGGTCTTCATCTGCCATTATTTACTATGTAAGACAGATGCAAGTAAGAACCACTGCTCTTCTGCCAGTAGGGATGGATGGGGACATGATCATGCAGAGGACAGGGGCAACATTTGGAAAGGAGGAGCAATATAGGCCATGCAAACTGATTTGCCCCCTTCAGATCAGCCCTGGCCATTATAGTACAAAGTTTCTTGCAAGAAAAAATAAATATTCCATTAGTGTAGTTTTTCCACAGGACATCAGCCTCTGTTTAATGTTTTTGAATACATAAACTGGTAGTGATAAGCTCCCAGTGTAAAGCACTCTACAATCCATCAGGCCGATTCAGTAAAGTCCGCGGGAGAGCGGGTGACCCCGGCACGCGCACAGGCCACTCGCCTGTGCGCGCGATACAGTATTTAAATGAGGCCCAGCGTGTCCCTAGCGCCTCCTTTTGGCCCGGAGCGGCGGCTGTCAGCGGGTTTGACAGCCGACGCTCAATTTTGCCAGCGTTGGTTCTCGAGCCCGCTGACAGCTACGGCTTGGAAACCGGACACCGGCAAAATTGAGAGTCCGGTTTTCAACCCGACAGCCGTGGGCCGACTTCAATCTTTTTTTTTTACTTTTTTTACTCTTCGGGACCTCTGACTTAATATCGCCATGATATTAAGTCGGAGGGTGCACAGAAAAGCAGTTTCTACTGCTTTTTTGTGCACTTTCCCGGTGCCGGAAGAAATTAGCGCCTACCTTTGGCTGCACATTTTACTTACTGAATCGCGCGGGAATACCTAATAGGGCTATCAACATGCATTTGCATAAACTTACATTAAAAACAGCAGCAAATAAAATATGACTGTGAGCCAGTGGTACAAAATGCCTTAAAGGATCATATGGGCAGTGAGATTGTGATTCGGAATGAATGAGTTTGATGGCGGGACCAGCCCCTGAAGCAGGAAGTTAAAATGCAGAAATGCTAACAGTGTTTGGTATTTGTGTAAGTAATGCCCTAGCTATACATCTGTTTGGCATTTTGTATCATCAAAAGTTGTTATACACTTCTTTCACCAAACACACTGCTGTTTCTAATGTACGTTGAAGTTCAAATAAGGAAAAACAATCCAAAATTTGAAGCAGACCATGTTTAAGTGGTATATGATTACAACGAAATCCATTTTTGCTCAGACACACTCAAGCTCTTGTTTGTAAGATCTGTGTTTTTTTGATGAGCATCTCATCACTTTGATATGATACCACATTGTACATATGCATGTGGATTATAGAATGCTTCACATTGGAAACTTGCCACCACTAGTTTCTTTCTGTCTTCAGTATAGTTCTTCAATATTTTTTAAAATTTCTACTCTGTGGGCACATGTATCAAAATGAATCCCTGTGGACACATTTGCTAACTGGATCAGTTTTGTCCAGCTGGTCCAACTTTTGTTCGGAGGAGCATGTTTATTTTAATTGGCACTTTTTGGCAATACCTTCTTCCACTTGTTCTGATCCCAGCACTTAATCCTCAACTAAATCTGTGTGAGCTTTTTAAGTTACACCTGCTTTAACATGTCACAGAACATTTAATTATACCCTGATCAGCTGGTTTGAGCTAAGCTTACTCCTGGTTGTGTTTTGTCCTGCAGCCTAGAGATAAACTTTGTTCAGGTGCTTTACTCCCTGACCTGAAAACATTTGAGAAGCAGCCGATAAGATATTTTTTTTGTAATAGTTGTGCATTCTTATAATTTTCAGAATATATATATATTAGTATTGAGTGAAATGTTTTCTGTTTGTGTGTACTATATGTACAGTATGTATATGCATACATATGCAGAGACGTCTGAAGCACTGAGTTGATACAGCATTTTCTACATATACAACTGTTCTAACAAACTGCTACAGAGGTTAGCGTAATGGTCCAGGTTCAATTCCTGGGTGTGGCTGCTGCTCAGGTTGGTTGAAGATGGCGATGCTTCAGTGGCAGCATTCACTGTTCCCTAATGGGAGGGTGTTTTGTCTCACAGCAGTGATGCCGGTTGATTGACTCAGGCATTCTTGTTCTGGGAACTGGAGGAAACCATGATCCATGCATGTCAGCTGGAGGATTTTTGCATTGACAGGCCGGGATGAAATGGATCATAAAATGGGAAAATACCTGGATGACTGCAAATGAAGGCTTGTAGCATCTTAGTCCAATTAGAGCAGGTTCCAATTGAATTAGAAACCCAAAGGAGCAAAAGGAAACTGCTAAGCCAAAAAAAATCCAAACTAGCAAATAAGTTGCTCACCTGCAACAAATGTTCTCCATGGACAGCAAGATCAATCAGCCACACACAAGGGTGACGTCATCTGATGACACCAAAATAGAAAAGAGCTCTCAATGTTCAGAAAAACTGAGGTTTTTCTAAGCATGCGCGGGGCCTTCCCACAAGTCCTCAATGTTTATAGCAAGTTAATGTTCAACTTTAAGGGGACGAGAGTGGGATTGTTTGGCTGATTTATCCTGCTGTCTATAGATAACACCTGCTACTGGTGAGCAACTTAGCAGGATAAATTCGTCCACACAAGTGGGCACTCCTAAACTGAGGGTTGCAGCTGAACATTTTGTAACTTATGCAGTTTAGTAGAACATTGCAACCCATTATTATTGTTTGAGTTTGGAAGGTAGAGTTGAAGGAATTAATTACATAAACTTTGAAGAACTGCCTGAGCAAAATTGCTGCCTTAAGGTAAAATGTTTCTAGGCGGTAATGAGCAGTGAAAGTATGGCTAGAAGATTATCCTGACAGATATTTTCAAAGGTGGCAGAGCATATATGTACCAAGAAAGTTGCCGTGGCTCTAAGCTGATGGGCTTTAATAATACTTTGAAGAGACAGACCTGACTGCTTTAACGGTAAGTAATGCAATCAGATATCCATGTAGGAAGAGTACTTTTTGTAGCCGAAATTTCTTGCTTAACTAAGTTGAATGAAACAAACAGTTGTCAGAATTTTCTGTGGGATTTTGTTCTTTCCAAATAGAATAAAATAGCTCTTTTACAATGAAAGGTATGAAGAGCATGCTTACCTTTATGGGTGGGCTGTCTTGGAAAGAACATTGGTAATACAATAGACACATTTAAAAGAAATTGAGAAATGCCTCTTTGGGTTGAGTTTTTAGAATTCGCATACTCTCCAACCAGAATTAACTGCTATGAAAACGAAAACTTTCCAAGACAGAAATTTTAGATTTGCTGTTGGTAATAGTTCAAATAGTTGTTTCATGAGCTGCATAAGAAAGACATTTTAGATCAAGGAATGGGGGATGTTTTATTGGCAGTTTTAGATGAGTGAGGCTTTTCTTGAATCTGACAATTAATTGTAGGCTAATGGCAAATAGGAGCACCATCGCAATCATGGTATGCTGATATGGCATTGAGGTGACATAAGAACATGCCATACTAGGTCAGACCAAGGGTCCATCAAGCCCAGCATCCTGTTTCCAACAGTGGCCAATCCAGGCCATAAGAACTTGGCAAGTACCCAAACACTAAGTCTATCCCATGTTACTGTTGCTATTTTCTAAGTCCTCTTGACAGATAGTTTTTGATGGATCCTGAAGTACAGAAGAGACAGAACATTTTAAGGGTTCTTGATAAAATTGTGAAAATCAGACAGAAAATATCTTCAATTTAAAATTATAAGATCTTCTGATGGAGTATTTGCTTGATGGCAGCAGAACCATTTTCTCCTCTGCAGGCAACTGTGTAGATGTTGAAAACTGGTTTTCGACATCTAAGCAATCAGAGCTGATAACTGTAGGATGGGATAAAGAAGATTGCTGTTGCACTGTGTGATAAAAGATGTGAATATCCTCAACTTTATTGGTTGTTGAACAGCTAAGTGTTGAAGCCTTGGAAACCAAATGTGACAAGGCCAGAAAGAGGCTTTCAAAATTGTGTCCTCCTCAAAATTTGGACTGTTCTAGTTATCTATGGCATTGAGGAAAACACTTAAAAAAGAAGTCCTGGATTCCATTGAATTGAGCAAATATCCGCAGCTAGTCTGTCATTTGCTTGTCTCCTGGAGTGGAATGTTACTACTCTGTTGAGGGATATTGCAAAAACGTCTATTTGCAGACTGCCCCAAAATTGAAAAAGCTCTTGCATTGTTTGATTGCCTGGGGACTGTTTGTGCAGTTCAAGTTGGCGACTTAAGGTGTCTATCTGATTCTGGTTCCCAGGAAGTTCGACAGCTAGAAGAAACATTCCGAGAGAAAATACTCATTTCCAAATCTTTGCAGCCTACTGGCAAAATCTGTAAGAACCTGTTCCTACCTGCTTGTTAATGTAGAACATTGATACTTGGCATTCTGTTTGGATCAATGCCACATTATTAACTATGGGGTGAATATCAGAGCATTGTAAATTGCTCTAGATGATTTATATGAAGCATTGTTTCTTTCCACAAGCAGGTTTCTTGAGAGCGAAGATTCCTCCGATGAGTTCTCCAACTTTGGCTGGAAGCATCTGTTGTTAGAGTAGATTTGAATGGTCCAACTACCATCTCAGAGTCTGTATGAGTTTGGATATTTTTGCTACCTCCGACACTGATTGAAAATGTTGTTCCTACTGAAATCTTAGTTTCCTCTGAGCTTGTCCCATATGAAGATGTGCAAAAGGTATGAAATGAACTGTTGCTGCCATGGGACCTAATATTTTCATATAAAGATGTGGGCAGAGACTGTTCACTGTCCTATGATTTTCAGGATTAACTTGGATAACTTGTTTGCCCTCTGAGGATGTATCTAAGTGTGTTCCTATGAAATCTATATTTAATAAGATAGGTTGGATTTTGGAAAATTGATGGAAAACCTTAGAGACTAAAGAATATTCATAGTACAGAGGGAGGAAGAATGGGCTTCCTGCGGGAAATGGCCCAATATAAGACAGTCGTCTAGGTAGAGAAAACCAAAAACCTTGTTTGCTTTTAGGTAAATGGCAACAACTACAAAGCACTGTGTAATAAACTCTGGGTGTTATTGAGAGAACACAATACTGATAGTGATGGTGTGCTATGGTGAACCAGTCAGTCTCCTGTGAGCATTGTAAATCAAGGTGTGTGTGTGCGACTTTGAGATCCAGTGAGGAAAGCCAACTGTTTTCTAATTGAGGAAAGGTCATCCTGAATTTTTCTTTCTTTCAGAATTTGTTGAGACTCCTGAGGTTCAACATTTGTTGGCACTCACCCGACTTTTTTGGGATTCGGGAATTATCTGGAATAGAACCCCCGCGTTCCTTTCCTGTAGTGGGACTAATTCTTCTTCATTGGCACCTGAGGGATGATGGCCCTTGCTGAAAGAACAAGAGCTTCTCAGTTTTTGTTCAGGGGAGATGATTTGAGATGAAATCAGTACCCATGGTTTATGACTTTTAGTGGTCTGTCTGTTAAAGACAAAGCTTGTTTAAAGTACTGCGGTGATGCAGTATTCACCCTCACTGGAATATTGTTTAATTTCAGCAGGGAAAATAGTTTGATTGTAGTCAAAGGTTTGTTAGCTTTTGCTTGTGTTTTTTGCAAATGCTTAGAGTGTTTTTCTTTCTGTGTCTTATGGCCTGCTTTGCTGCTCTTGCTGCTGAGGACAGGGTTCTGATGACAAATCTACGAGTATCCTCTCCTGGAATAAAAGTATTGCCTCCTATATTTTTGCTGATGATTTCTTTTGGGAAGTAGAGAATTGACCCACTGCTGCTGAAGGGGTGAGCAGGATAGCACAATGATCGTTAATGTTATCTACTGCTCTTTTTCTTTTTCACTTTCTCTCTGAAGAGATTGTCACCCATGCATGGAGCATCTGCCAGCTTGTCATGCACATCCCTCACCAGTATTTTGGCGCCAGTAGCCACTACGGAGGTTCTGGAAGAAGTGTCATAGCATCATAGACTGAATTACTGGCATGGCCAGGTTCATTTTGTCTGTAGGGAGTTCTTCTGTTAAGATTTACAGCTTCTGAAGGGAGGAGTGCATGTACTGGCACACGTGTAACTGGTGAGCAACACCTCTTCTGCAGTTTAGCATAGCTGCCTTGAAAAGCCTTTTTTGCTATACTATCCAGCATTCTAGCACAGCTTTTCCCACACCTGTCCTGCAGGCAGGGCTGGTGTATCCCATTAGGCGAACTTGGCGATTGCCGGGGGCACCGAAGAGCAGCCATGTGGGGCTGTGAGTGGAGCCTATCCCGCTTGTGGCAAACAGGAGTACAGATTTAGCAGGCCTCGAGCGGCGCCCAGCTTGCTCGCGGCCCAGAGAAGCACACATTCGACGGGAGCAAATGAAGTAGGAGTCAGAGCCGAGTCCAGGGTCGGGGGAAGCGGGGCCACGGGTGCAAGGCAGAAGGTTTGCCTAGGGCGCCTAATACCCTTGCACTGAGGGCCCTTCCTGCAGGGCCCTCAGTCAGTCGGGTTTTCAGGATATCCGCAATGAATCTGCATGAGATAAATTTGCCTGCACTGTCTCCATAGCATGCTAATTTATCATGCACATTCATTGAGAATACCCGACTGGCTTCGGGAACCATTGTATCTAGCATCCTTACCAGGAGGAGTATTGGAATGTGTTGGAGTGCTTTGTTCTTTTAAACACTGACTCTATCATCACTGATTGGTGAAGGAGATTGGTGAAGGAGATTGAGATGTTCTGGAGCTGGATACATGCTGTACTTATGATAGAAGAAAAATAGACAAAAGTGTTTGCCACATCCTTGCTTTAAGTTGCTGCAAGAGTTTGTGTACCAGCGCTGCCACTAATTATTTAGGAGCCTGAATGTATTTAAGCAAGCCAAATACATTTTCTCTGGGCTCTGATTTCTTTTGTACAAAGACTGGGTATGACACATTTTCAGAAGGGGATATACTCCTTGTATGTTGAGGTGAAGGGTCTAATGGAAGATCTGTGGATTCCTCATAAGAAGATTCAAAACTTTCCTGAGAATCCGATAAAACAATAGGAGGATCTTCAGGTGTTGACCCATCCTTAGTTGAGGGCAATTCATGAGATTAAGAGAGGATCTAGGTTTGGATAATTCCATCTCTACATTTAAAAGGTGGAATAGTAGCGTGTGGCTTCAATTTGGAGGCCATAATATCCAAAACAGCAGATATTTACTCCAGAAGAGGAGAAGGCGGTGGCAACTGTGACATATTTGAAATATATATATATTCACAAAATGCAGTCATATACTCTCTACAAAGGAATGGGGTTTTTTTTGTGGTGCAACTGCTGACAGTCATCTGATTCTGGGACTAGGATTGGCATAGCTAACTGAATTTTTTGCTTTGTCTGCGAATCTTGGTCTTTGATTTTTTTTTTTTTCTGCACTGCAAAGTCTTCATGGCATCAATAATGCTTCAATACTTTTGTTAGTCAATGGTATTGAAAGAATATCTGCACCAAAGAGGGCGTCCACAGAGTGCGTCATTTGTTACACCAACTCTTCCTTATGTCTTTCAATACAGATTTTTTGCGCTTTTCAGTGCTGATGGGTTGTGGTGCAATAGTGCCACTATCCTTCTGCACAGATGAGCACAACGTACCCCCTCTTTACTGGAAGGGGAATGATATTTGTGCTGAGCAGAGATTCTTTCTTTTTAATTTAGACCTCTCTCAACTTGCAAAGGTTTCCTCTTCTTTCCCAATGATGCATGGGATGACTCCAGAAAATAAAATGTTCAGGTCCTATATTTTCTGGCCCTTAGAGACATAAAAGTGCAAGCAGAGCAATTGGGTACATCATGAGAAGGACCTAGGAACCTTACAGTCTGGGAGAGACATTTATTTATTTATTTTATTTAACATTTTTTCTATACCGAACTTCATGACAAGCTTCATATCAGGCCGGTTTACATCAAACTTAGGGGTTAACATAACAAAACCATATAACAAGAAGGCCGAAGCGCAGATACAAATAACATGGAGAATAAACTTGGGGGCTATAGTAGCCAGGAAACAAAGGACAGAAAAAACTGGAGAATGAACAAGAATGAATATACAATGGCTGGGTCGGACATCTTGGTGTCACAGCAAGGCTTCTCTTGAAGCCTGGCATGGCAAAGAGGGGAGAGGCTAAATTGAACTTAAATTGGAAAAAAAAAAAATTAAAAGTAGCTAAACTACTTTTTTTTTTTGAGACTTGCAAAAATAAAAGAACTGAAAAAAGAAAAAAAAAATGCCTGAAAACTTCATCAAGTGGCTGACAGCCAAAACCAAATCTGTTCATATGAGTGAAAGAAAGACCAAGGAGAAATGCGAGGTGGAGTGGCAACGCAGGAAGGCCTGCACATGCTCAGAAACTCCACCATGTTTCTGAGCGCGGCCTGTCAGATGATGTCATCCACTTGGGCGGATGAAATGTATCCTGCTTGTCCATGAAGAAAACATTCCATGTGCATTGAATTTAGATTGACAAAGAATGATCTGATATAACCATGGGGGAACAACAGAAAATCCAACAATGTTTTCAGAACTGAAGGCAAGAAAAAATATTAAACTACATGAAAATGCTTAACCATGAAATTAGGAATAGTGAGTCCAGAGCAAACTGGAAGCAGGGAAACAGGATGATGGTCTTAAAATTATAGTGATTAATTTTGTTACTGCGCTGTGCACAAAAGGCAGAGCATTTTCATAAGCCTTCTCTTAAATCAAGGCTCTGAATATGCCTCAGTTGTGCACTAGTTAAAATATTGCTTTTTAAGTTGATTATTAGAGATGCATCATGCATGAAAATACTGATTGGCTGTTTTGTGTCCCTTTGAACACAGGAGAGGTGTTTGACTACTTAGTTGCACATGGAAGAATGAAGGAAAAAGAGGCCCGGGCAAAATTCAGGCAGGTATGAAAATCTTGACGTGCTGGGGGTGCTTTGTTTGTGTTGGTTTTTGTTTCTTTAATTAAATGCACTTATATTGGTTTGATTTCCCCCCTCCCCTTTCTTTGGTTTTGTAGAAATGAAAGTGCCTTATTACAGCTGCATATTAGAGTAAGCTTTAGTAACCAGAAAGCAGAAATACTCCCTGAAGTGGAAAAGATCGAATTCCCGCACATACACTAAAAATAGCAGCAGACTGCTATTATATTTAAGCCCTGGCTGCGAGGCAGTCTTCAGCAGTCTGATTTCTTTCCCAGTGCGGTGCTTAAGTTTCCCAGGCTACGCAGCGCAGAGGCCTGAAGCAGAGCAGCCAGCCAACTCCAGTCATGTACAGACAATGTCACTCAGTCCCGGATGCTTTTTATCTCTCTTCCCTAACTATAAAGCATTTGCCGTCTGTCTTTTCCTTGTGGAATGCTTATGATTACAAAAACCCCCAATACCTCAGCATGCTAGGAGGGGAGGAAATCCTGTAGGGGGGATGGGTTCCCCCCCCCCCCCCCCCCATTTCTGAAATGCATAAGGTGCGCCTGGGCTTTCTTGGGACATGGTATTCGTCTGGCTAAGGCTACTGTTGTCATCTGGCTTCAAGGACGGCTAAGAGATTGCACTGTTACGTTTGGCTGCAAGTCTCTATATCTTCATATCCAGCTGGTAGAGTGGGTAAGTGCAGCACGTTACAGTTGAAGAGCTGGGAGCACAAGTCTTCTCAGATGCATACTGCAGGCAGCCGGGCTAGAGATCAGGAAGAGGGTTGTAGGGGTTCAGCCGCGCCACTTCCACGGGTAAACCAGCGTGGGCTCATGGGAAAACAGCACACGCGCCGCGTGGTAACCTGGTTAATGACGGTAGATGAAAACCAAAATGGGCCGTCCAGACTGCCTAACGAGGCGCGCTGCTAAAAGTGCGCGAGTACTTAGTCAATCCATGCACTTCTACCCACATTGCAGCTGAGGCATTCTCCGGGCGGGGTTAGGTCGGGAGTGGGGGAAGATATAACGTGCTTAGCTCTGGATGTTCATGGCTGCAGGCATTTCCACCATCAGAGACTGCTAATTCTCATGAAACAGAGGTGAATTCTCTGGTCGCTCATGCCTACCGAATAGCGCCATTTGCCTCTATTTCATGAGAATTAACTGTCCCTGGCATAGCCATTGATCATCGAAACGCAAGCCGCATCAGATGGAATTTGCTGAATGTTATGGCTTCCACATATAAAGATAAGGCGCTTGGATTTTTTTTTTTTTTTTGAGCACTTTGAGAGGAGGGTTTTTTCAGATGGACGATTATTTCCAGCGCTGTTGAGTCGTCACTCCTGGTCAGCAATTCGGAAGTCTTTTTCCTTTTTTTTTTTTTTTTTAATAGAGGATTTATATTTTCACAGTGAAGTTTCAGCATTTCCCACTCTTACAATTTATCATAAGCTTTGATCTTGGAAACCACATCTGTTCTAAAATTCAGTACTTCACTTTTAAATCTCTTCTTAATGAGCCAGGCTTCTAATTTGCTGGAAGCATGAAATTCCTACAGCGACATAGCGCAGTAGCGTGAGAGGCCCAGTTCCTGCTAGCGAGGGTGGCCACCCACTCAGGTTTTACCTGGGTAGTCTTTTTTTTCTTTTGTTTCTTTGTTCTGGTAGCATTAATAATCTTTAGGATTGTTTTATTTCATTTATTTATTTATTTTTTTGTGAACAGGCTCAGTGTTACAGGCAATTGTTACAGGGGGCATTAGCCACCGTCTCCCAGCCTTCTCCCTACTCCCACGCTCAACCCCAGCTGGCAAGCAGTGCTTTATACCATGTGAGCTGCCTCTGCTGCTACGCTCTAGTCGCGGTTTAAACAGCAGATCTTGCTGGACCATCCGGCACTGCAGCGGGGGTCAGACTGCAGGACTGCCAGGTGTGAGGTGGAGGAGGCTGGACACAGGTAGGGAAGGGGAAGACCAAGATTCAGCTGGGAGGTGGGGAAACTGCTCGGGTATGGTCTGTGGAAATGGTGGAAACCCTGTCATGGTCACTGTACCATATTTCGAGACTAATCCCAATTTTTTAAACAGATGACCTTTGCAAAATCACAACCGCCTGATTTGTTAAGAGTAATAATCTTAACCCAGTGTCCTATTTAAAAAAATTTGGGGTATAAAGGGTTAAATTTGTAGCACTCCTCCTTTAAACCTCTTATTGGAATAAAGATATGGAGCAGTTTGCATACCCCTCCCAGTCTTTATTGATCAAAACGTGCTTTTCTGAGACCTGGACTGCTGGGTGGGTGACCACTCGCCTTGTGGAACCAGAGTAAGCTTCTTAAGCTTGGCCTGGGCTCAGATTCTTGCAGGTTAGTGGGCCTCGTTTCTAGTGCTGCAGAATGCTCATTTTATGATGCTTTTCCTATCAATTTATTTCAGATCGTGTCTGCAGTTCAGTACTGTCATCAAAAATGCATTGTTCATCGGGATCTAAAGGTAATCATTTCTTTTACTTACCAAGATAAAAGCTGCTTGCTGTGTTTTGAAGTCCAGAAATTAAAACTGGCCAACAGCGGAGGATTATTCAGAACAATATGCAAATCTCCCTGAAAACAGAATAAAGCTTATGTGAATCCAGAAGTACCTTTTAATTCTTGCTTGGGCTGAAAATTCAGGTAGGTGTTGCACTAAAAAAAGATACCAAATAAACAGATTTACATGAGTTACCAACTTAAACTGATCACTTTTGAAACCCCCAAACCAATTTTATTTCCCTGGTTTTCTTCATGACTTTTTAAACTTATTCGGTATTCAAACAGACTGAGGTCTGCAGGCAGCTGTACAGAGCAAAAGGGAGCATACACCTGAGTGAGTGGTTGGCTTTCTTGGCGTCCTGTCTGCATGCATAATTGTAAGGGACTTGCAGGTTCTCTATGCAGCTGGCCTTTGGCATGACAGTTTTTACATGTGCTGCCAAGGTGATTCATACAGTGGTTAAACATAAGAACATGCCATACTGGGTCAGACCAAGGGTCCATCGGGCCCAGCATCCTGTTTCCAACAGAGGCCAATCCAGGCCATAAGAACCTGGCAAGTACCCAAAAACTAAGTCTGTCCTATGCTACTAATGCTAGCAATAGCAGTTACTATTTTCTAAGTCAACTTAATTAATAGAATGCAAGAGCCTAACAATAATGCATGCAGACAGGACGCCAAGAAAACCAACCACTCACTCAGGTGTATGCTCCCTTTTGCTCTGTACAGCTGCCTGCAGACCTCAGTCTGTTTGAATATAGCATACGTTTAAAAAGTCATGAAGAACACCAGGGAAATAAAATTGGTTTTAGGGTTTCAAAAGTGATCAGTTTAAGTTGGTAACTCATGTAAATCTGTTTATTTGGCTTCTTTTTTTTTAGTGCAACACCTACCTGAATATTCAGCCCAAGCAAGAATGAAAAGGAACTTCTGGATTCACATAAGCTTTATTCTGCTTTCAGGGAGATTTGCATATTGTTCTGAATAATCCTCCGCTGTTGGCCAGTTTTAATTTCTGGACTTAAACTGTGCACCGAAGTTGGTTAAGAAATGTGAATTCATTGCTGTCCCTCCCGACGCAGCCTCACAGCGAAACACGGGATCGTGTCGGGGGATTGTTTAAAAACCTGATGACATGTAATTTCTGAATCGTGGAGTTGCCATGCTAACTAAAAGATTTGCTACACCAATTTTGACTCTAAGTTTGGATTCTTCATATAGCCTCGCTGCACTGTTCCCTTGGATTGATGAGCAATTAATAACATGACAGAATAATAAAATTGTATTATGTGTCTTCAGCTTTTTTCCTGCCAAGATATATAGCGTCGCCAGGGTTTTCAAATTTGACTAATTTTTTATGCTTGACTGCAGTCAGTCTTCTCCGATTAGTTTTAAATGTGCTACATGCTAACTTCATGGAGTACCCCCTAGTCCTTCTATTATCCGAAAGAGTAAATAACCGATTCACATCTACCCGTTCTAGACTTCTCATGATTTTAAACACCTCTATGATATCCCCCTCAGCCGTCTCCTCTCCAAACTGAACAGTCCTAACCTCTTTAGTCTTTCCTCATAGAAGAGCTGTTCCATCCCCCTTTATCATTTTGGTTAAAATGAAAGGGAAAAAATTTATGAAATAACAATGATAACAGGAGGATAAAATTACAGGGTACAGGGAAGAGAGGGTATTATCCTTGGTAAGATTGCTTCTGGCCGGGTAATAGGGTCACCACATATTTTGCCTCTCTTGCTGGTGTTCCTCCTGTTTTCCCCAGGATCTCTGGCACAGCTGAGTGCATTCTTCAATCATTAGTTTAAACTGGGGGGGGGGGATCAAACTGGTTCTCAGGGACCAGTCCCCCCCCGCCAGTCCTTGTGTGCCTCAGCCAGTCGGGTTTTCAGAATTCCCTAATGAATATGCATGAGAAATATTTGCATGCATAAGAGGTAGTGTTTGCAAATATATCTCTAACACATTCTTCCGAGAGATCCTAAAAACCCGACTGGCTGAGGTGCACATGGACTGGTTTGAGCACCCCTGGTTTAAACAGATGGTGAGGTGGACCTTAGGTGGCAAAAAAAAATAAATATAAAGGATAAAGTGCACTTTATTCAGGAAGCAACTGTCTCCCAGTCCTGTCTGTCTTTCTTCCAAAAAAGACAAATCATGCAGACGTGGTGTTTTGGCCTGGCTGCTTTTATTTACAAAGTTCATAACCGTATTGATTTACAAAGTACTTTCCATACTTCTTCCAAATGGTAGCACTCGTAACGATCATTCATTATTCACGAGAAGCCCTCCCGCATCACTGACAGAAGGATTTGATTTCCCCCTGGCAAAACACTTCAGAAGTACTTTTACCACTGCTGCATCCCACAAACTTGGCAAATCAGAGGAGTTTCAGAGATCGCTTGAGCAATTGGCTGCAATCCTTGGCTTCTTCCTTTAACAATCCTTTTCACCTTCAAGGAATTCTTCCTTCACTCTCTAGCCTTTATCCGGCGTTGGCCACCTCTAAATTTCTGAAACTCAGAGGATCTCTTTATTTTTAGAATTTTTTTTTTTTATTTCCACACCCAATTAAAAAAAAATTCAAAATTTATTTTTTTTTATTTCCACACCCAAATTAAAAAAAAAACTTAAAACTTGGCTATTCCTACAAGCCTTTCCATCCATCTCTACCCCACCTCTGTGACTATTCATTAAACATCTGCTGTATATTTACTGAACAACTGCTAACAATTGCCAATGTCTGTCCTGCAAGATCCAATTTGTCCTTTTGGAAAACTGTTGTATACTTCTGAACCCTGCTTAGACATGATCCTGTCAATCTCCCACAACCTTGGTGCGAGAGACATCTCCGTAGGTGTCCCCCACAAAATCTGTTCCCTATGACCATCCCTGTCAACCTCTTTACCCTCCCCCCTCCCCCCAATGCCTTATCCCTTCTTCCCTCTTTTCCTTTTACCCCCTCTAATCCTATTTACCCCTCCCTACCTCCTCACCCTCCTCCCTTCTCTTCCCCCTCCTACCTTTTTCCCTTCATCCCTCTTATCCTGTTACCCCTCCTAATCCTAGTAACACACCCTTGTACATAGTATTTTATATTATTTGCTATAACCATTATCCCGTTTTTTCTGTACTTTCATAATTTATTTTTTAATTTAATTTATTTTATATATATACCAATATTTAACTACCTTGTTCTTATGTAAAAGTGTTATCTGTTCCCTGTAAAGGCCATGCCTAAATGATAGTTACACTATCATAGTTTTAAGTTATCTGTAAACCGATACGATGTGCAAACGGTTGTCGGTATATAAAAGTTTCAAATAAATAAATTTAGAAGTTTTTATAAACCGCTTATAAAACTCAGGTCTCCTACCTCCTGGACACGTGCGAGGCCTTCCCAGACACTTTTCAGGGTGTCGTGTTCTTCCCCTGCAGCTTGCGGCAGCTCTGCCAGAGACCTCCTCCAAGCTCACTACGCTCTCCTCCTTTCTTTGAGAATAGGCCCAGCCTTTCCCTCAAGCCTTCCCAGTTACATACCGGACCTAACCATTTGTAGTCACAATGCAGGGGTGTTCCTGGGATGCACCCTTTACCTAGGAAACCACCCGCTCTCACATCTATTATGGTTATTCTGGTGATGCCATGGAAAGGGCCACAAAATCTGCCCCTTGCAGCGAAGCCACAGAAGATCAGCGACGAAGCCCGGATGTGGAGGCTGAGGCTGTTCCATGGTGCATTGTAACTCCTTCCCCCTCCTCTAGCACTGATCCAGTGACAGGGCAAGGAAGAGAGCGGTGGCAACACAGACAGGATGGCTACTTAAAGCCCCGTGGTTCAAAGCAGCAGTCAGTACCCAGGCAGCAGCGGAGGAGGACGTGCTTGGAGTTGCTGCCACTCTTCTCCTGTTCCTGTTGGCCGGGTGGGGGGGTGGGGTGGGGGGGCACGGCACTCAGAAGGGAAATTGGTAGGAGGAAGAGAGGTGTGAAAGAGAGGCTGGAGGGAGCTTGTTTGAATAGAGGTGCTGGGGGATAGGGTTGTGTTTGTGGGTCTGTACGGGCACCTCGGTTGGGGACAAGAAGGAAAAGAGAGAAGTCCAGGGAGAGCAAGGGGGTGGGGGATGTGAAGGAGAGCAGGGCTGGAGCCAGGGAAGACATCCACCTTCTCCTTTCTGGATCCTAGAATCACTTCCTCCTCTCCCTGACTCCCACCCTCACTCCACCCCCAACTAGATCCCAGAAGTACCTCCATCCTCTCTCTCCTCCCCCATCCCTGATATTGTGTCTTCCCCATGCCTCATATTTCCTCCATATTTCTCCCTGTCCTGGAGATCTTTGTCTCCACCCGCATATTAATACCTAAAATTCCTCAAAGAACAAAACTTAATTAGACAGACATAAAGCAAATTTGGAAAATCCGTTTATTTTTATTATGCACGCTAATTTAAATGTAAGCAAATATGCCACATAATTGATACAGAATTGTCCAACTCGTGCTGCAGAATCTGCCTCTTGCGTTGCTGCAGGAGACCGGGGGCTGTGGTTATAAGCAGGAGCCTGGTGTCCTGGAGTGACTTGCTGCAGAATTCGTATCATGAGTTGCTGCAGGAGATTGGGGACTGTGGTTATAAGCAGGGTCCTGGGATGATTTGCTGCGGAATCTGCCTGGGAGTTAGAACATTCCTTTGCATGTTGTATGAATTTGAAGGAATTTGCCAAAAAGCCACATTTCTATCAAACATCTTTCAGTTATTTTTAAGATTTTCATTTTAAAACAGTTCTCAGACCTTTGTAGGAGTAGATCATTCATTTTGTTCTTTTGTTGTAGTTTTTCCCATTATCTTCTTAACTTTTCTCCTTTAGTTTCTATTTTTCTCCTTCTATCCCACCCATATTCTTTCTCCCACGTATCTCCCCCTTCCGAAGGTGATTCTTTTCTCCTCCCTCTTTCACTCATCTCCCTTCCAGTCTTTTTTCCCATCTTTTCACTTGTTTCCCTGCTCATCTCTCTCCATCCTCCACTCCATCCTCTTTCCTCAACCGTCTATACGCTAACACATAGTCTCCTTTCCTATCCCCATCATGCCTCCTGCCATCAATTCGCACACACCCCTATTGTGAATGTAAACGTGTAATCTGCTCTGATCAATGGGTAATTGATAAATGAATACATATCTGCTCTCTTTATCTTCCTTCCTCCCATCATGTCTCTCTTCCTCTCCCCAGTTATTTCCCCTTCCCGCTGCAGACCCTATTATCAATGTTTCCTCTGGAGGTATTCTTGGCCTCTTAGCTCCATCCTACTAAATATATTGGAGTTGTCCAGGTTGCGGCAGCAGTAGGGAGGATCAGAGGATCAACCTTATTCTAGATAATTGCTGACAGCATGAAGGCAACTGTGTAAAACCCATAAGATTTAATATGGCTCAAGCATAATGAAATGAGAATGGCAGTGTATTATGCTATTCAGGTCAGGGATCAATCTAAAAAGGGTGGTTATGTGACTTTCCTTTGTTACACAGGGCCTCTTAGCAGTATTATGTAAACCTAGGATACAATCTTTTTTGGCAGAGTACAGAAGGTGTGGCCTAGTAGTTAGAGCTCTGAGTTAAGAACCAGGGAACCCAAGTTTCAAATCCCACTTCCATCCACTGACATTGCTTGTGACCTTGGGTAAGTCACTTTATATCCTATTGCCAGCAGTACCCACTCACAGCCCAGTGCAATATCGGCACGGGGAAAGTAGGCACTCATAATTGTGCACCTGCTCTCCTAATGCGCGTCGTTCGACCTCTCCGGGGTGCCCAATTTAATATTTAAGTCGGCCGCCACAGTAAAAAGGAGGCGCTATGGGAAATGATGTGCCCCTAGCGCCTCCTCAGCAGCAGGCACTCAGAGAGAGGTAGCTTGTGCACAGGTTAGGAAAATAGATGCTGGTAAAATTGAGCGTCCCTTTTCCTAAACTGACTGCCAGCACGCTTTTTAAAAAAAAAAACATTTGTTTTAAATGTTCTCATTTTTGTTACTCCGACTTAATGTCATTACGTTATTAAGTCGGAGGAAGTTCAGAAAAGCAGTATTTTCTGCTTTTCTGTACACTTTTTGGGCTGCTCAAAAATGTGCATGTTGGGCACACTTTTTTTTTTTTTTTTTGCATCGGAGAGAATAGCTAATAGCCTCATCAACATGAATTTACATATGATAAGCGCTATTAGCTTCACAGGGGGTTGGATGCACGTTTTGGACACGCTAATCCCCTTAAAGCATAAGGGGTTGTGAACGCACATCCAAAACACGCGTCCAACCACAGGTTAACCAGTGCGCTCGGCCTGTTAGACTGTTAGCTCTTTTGGGTGTGGACTTATTGTACCGGAATTGTAATAATGCTGGAAGCTGCTTTGAGCTTCCTTTGGAAAGGACATTTGTTTTGGAAGCTTTCCTAATCCCAAATTTGAGTGAATCTCGGCCTTATTAGCTATGTTATAAATGTTTGCTAAATAGAGTGCTGTCTGATAACATTCTTCAGGACAAAAGGGTAGACTCGTGATAGATGGAACTTCATCAACCCTGAGACTTAACTTCTGCACTCAGAATGAATAGGCAGATGCACGGTTTAAGGGTTTTACAATTTCATGCCCCTTTCACATTCACTTTGCTCTTCCTTACCCATGCCAGCACAGTTGGACTTAAGCAGATTTCCCAAAGAATCATGATGGGGCTTGCATTTGCACTGCAAATGCAGAAGTGATGGCAGATGTTTTAAAGATATATATATCGGTGGCTCTTCAAGGAAGAGATTTTTGGGCTCTGATCGACTTTTTTGTCCAGTAGTTCATGTAAATTCCTGATCGGGGCACACAGAGCTCTTCTCTTATTTCATTCTGGAGATTTTATCCATAGCCCCCACCAGTAGGGATGAATGCTGTTGCAGAAGGGGTGGGAGGGGGGAGAAGGAGATTCTTGGTGGGGGTAGTGAGAAAAGGGGACATGCTAGGGAGGGGATAGGGCTAGAGAGGGTTAGGCTGCTGAGTGGGTGGTAGAATCTGGTTAATATGATTTTACTGTCCTGGCTTCTGTCCATCAAAATAAACTCTGATATTTACCCAGAAAAATGAGTCCCTTTTTCACTGATTTTTCTCCTGTTTTTGTACTTGTCATAATAACCCTGATAATTTCCCCGGGAAAAATGAAAATGAAGGTCCCTATCCATAGGTCGCCCTGATTTTCCTAGTGTATTTTTTTCTTCAGTTTTTATCATCACCACATGCTATTTTTAAAATCCCTTTTCCTCAACTAACTAAAGAGCTCCTCTGTATTCAAATTGTTCACTACTACTACTTAACACTTCACTTGGAATGCTTGTTACGGCAGTTACTACCTCAAACCAAATAAGCCTGATACTTCACTTTCAATGCACATCCAACATAGCTCTCTGCTTCAACGGCAGAGAGAATGAAGAAAAGATGATTTATATTCAGCATCAGCCAACAAGGAATGAATTACATAGTCTGGATAAACAAATAAGCATGGGTGTAGCTTGCTTGTTATGGTGGCTACTACCCCGAATCAATTAAGCATGATACTTCACTTGGAATATATATCCAGTGCAGCTCACTGCTTCAACAACAGGGGGGAATGAAGTAAAGAGGATTTATATTCAGACAACCAACAAGGACTGAATTGCACAGGCAGGGTAAACAAACGGGAGTAGCTTCCTTATTACGGCGGTTACTACCCCAAACCAATTAGCTAGATACTTCACTTAGATGCAGCTCCAGCACTGCTGTCTGCATCGATGGTGGGGGTGGAAGGGAATTGGAACCAAAAAGTTACCAATAAGGGCCCTGACCTCAGCAGTCAGAGTAACAGATAAGTATGAAAACAAATAGGTGTGAAAGCTTGCTGGGCAGACTGGATGGGCCGTTTGGTCGTCTTCTGCCGTCACTTCTATGTTTCTATGTTAACGTTTGCTATAGCGCTACTGGATGTAGGCAGCTCTGTACAACAACACACATGAGACAGCCCCTGCACAGTAGAGCTTACAGTCTAATCAAGAGACTTCGGGAGTTTCATAGAGGAAGACAATATGTAAAATCAGTTAATGAGGCTGAAGGTAGACCATCAGGCTTAAGATTTAAAAGCAGTCATTAGATGGGATTGAAACCCGGTGAGAGAGGGAGCGTGACGCGCCAGCTCGGGAAGTCTATTCCATGCACACGGCGCAGTCGAGTGGAAAGCACGGAGTCTGAAATTGGCAGTAGAGGAGCAGCAGCACGGTCCTTGCCCTAGGCCTGACAGCAAACCTAGAAACGTCTGGATTGTGCTCTCGCTGAGATTCTCCTGTTGATTTGGAGGAAGCAGGGAGGGACAGCGCTGTCACTGGGTAGTTTCTAGTACCAAAAATTGATCAGCTGGTTGAAGGGCGTTAAAGATCCCTGCAGACCTGCCAGGCTTGCCTCTTTCCTTCAGCTTGCCTTCCAGGCACCTACCTGATTTCCTGTGTGCTACAAAAAATGGCCTCCCTCCCTTCAATGGCCTAGATTTTCACTCCTGCTTTTTCCCACCACCATCCCTTTGTTTTTCTTTCCCCCTTTTCTCCCCAGCTGCTTCCTCCTCTCCACTCCACCAGCTTATCTTCCTTAACAGAAGGACTCTACTAGGCTTCTGCCCCTGCTCTGATCAGCAACGTGCAGCAGCTTGATTTGATTTTCAGAGGCCGCTCTTCCCCGTTTCCCCTCGCTGGCGCACGACTGCGTCCTCACTGCCCACGCTCTGCTTCTGCTCCATCCTACTGATTGTCCAGGGCTTTGATGTGGATCCGCGCAGCAGCACTTACTGTAAATTTGGCAGACATCCACTGGAAGCCACAGAAAAGTACTCGACCTCCAGTTTTGCAGTAAGTGGTCCAAGTGCCTGGCACCAGAGAGGGTTTCTCTGGTGCCAGGCAGCACCCCCAGATCAATTGAAATGTATAAGACCTCGGGGGGCACGGTTTGCAAGTTCCTTTTCAAATACTGAACCTGTGCTGGCCCGCGTACTGCAGGTGTAGAGTGTACACTGGACTTTTCCTGCCCTTCCTCCTTCCCCCCTGCAGGGTAGAAGTACATGTACGTGTGAGGGAGCGTTCCTGCCTTTCCCTGCACTGACGGGGAGGAGGCCTATTTCACAAGGCCCTTGTATGCCAGTAAGCACGTTTACCTTGGGGGAAAAATGCCTTTCCCAAAATCATCTCTTCTGAGGAATGAAATACAATAACAGCAGGATGGAAGACGTTCGCTCACATCGTCATGACCCTGGCCGCCCCCACCAACCCGCAGAAGACACTGACTCTTCACTGGCAGTAAAAATTGGCCGCAGTTTATTTCAATGAACCCGAGCCCTTACAACCATCGATACAACCCCCTCAAAATAGCTCCCCCTGCCGCCTCCTCCTGAGCCCCCACCACCTTGACCCCTGATTGTGGAGCTGCCTTCCCCCCACCCCTCACCTGCTCCGCCTCAGGCCAGCGCGAGCAAGCTTTTACCGGGAACCTAGCCCCACGGTTCGCCGGTCTTCCACGTAGCAGCCCCCCCCCCCCCCCAGCTACGTGGGCCTTAACCCCTCCTCCAAGTGCCGCCCCCAACTCACATTTTTACAACAAATAACTTTGGGCTCAGGTTACCCGCCAACACTGCGACGAAACTTAAAGCGTAACTTGCTGAAATTATAGGGAGGGAGGGTGGGACACTTTTCGCCTGCCTGCCCTTCGGCTCTCCCTCGGCAACTGCCAGCATACGCTGACGTCAAAACCCCTCATCCCATCGCAACCTCCCGTTTGAATTGTCTCTGCACTTCCCCCCTCTCTCACCCCTTCTCCCAACTCTGCTTATCTTCCCGCCCTCGCTAACCTACCCTTCCCCCAGCTGCAAACCTAGTTCGCCCGCTTTCCCTCTGTTACCCTCGCCGCGTCTAATCAACGCGGCTTGCTTTTGGAACAAGAAGGGGAGGGGAAGCTTAAACAATTTTGTTTTGTTTTAAATGACCTACGGTGTTCTCTAAATACAATAAAATCCTTCTGTTCTTGCTTTGCTTTCTAAAACTGGAACCAGAATTTACCCCCAATCTGTGCAGGTTGTATCTCGTATGCTTTCCCGTTTATGCCTGTCATTGTGGGGAGCTGGGGTGGAGGATGAGGACCTTGGGACCATAAAGTGCCAGATACCTTTAACTACCAGTTTGGCAGCCGCCAGCAGAAGTGGGTCCATGTTGCTTGTCAGATGGGCGTGCCGGCAGAATTGGCTGTGAGTGAACCATTTGCCATCACTGCTATACAAACCGCATGCGAATAATTTAATAATAAAATCTTTGCTAAATCGATCTGTAAGTCTCAGATTCTCCAGTATCCATAAAACACAGCAGCAAGATCCTCGTGATCAGAGGTGCATGTTTGCAGCTGAGCACTTTCAGGATCTTGAAGCAGTACTTCAATTGCTACCCTGTGTATGATATATAAGTACTTGTTACGCTAGATGGATTGTGCATCACTGTGGCTCCACAGGTGCCTTCTTATTAAATGAAACTAGGTCAGCTCTTTGCCATTTCTCACGGTGAAGTGCACTTCTTAGTGATGGAAGCCTGCCTAAGGGAGGCATGACATGACTAACATGTTGTAGCTAGTTCAAATAGGCAATGCAGCTCTCTTGATCTTTTCATTATTTAGGGCAGTGGTGAGATAACCTTTTGGGTCACGCGCCCCCTCCCCCTTTCTATTCATCCAATTGGGTGGGGTCCCTGATTATCAATCCAAAATTTGTTTTGTTTTTGACAGCCTGGCTCAGTGTGTCCAATACTGGATTTTTTTTAATGATTTTCAATTAACAAAAAAAAAAGCAAATACTAGATCACACTAGCCCTATAGTAAATGACTACAGATAAAGACCGAAATGGCCTATCCAATCTGCCCAGCTTAGATACATCCACTTTTGGTAGATGTGCATGTCAAATTTCCAAATGCAACCCAACAGCAATTTCCTCCTTAGCTCTTCCACCCGATTCCTCATCCCTCTTCTCATATCTGTCGCAAACATGGCCAAGCCTACTTTGTTTTAGCTGAAATATGCAAAAGATTTGGAGTTAAATTAGTGGCTTAGCCAAGGATGGGCCTGGGTGGGCTTAGGCCCACCCACCCAACCAGGGCTGTCTGACACCAGAAGAGGGATGGAGCAGCATTTCCATCACAGGATCCCATCCCTGTGACGCAAAGAAGAGGACCGGAGCTGCAAGGCCATCGTGGGATCCCATCCCCACGACAGCAAAGAAGAGGACCGGAGCTGTAATGCCGTCACGGGATCCCATTATTGGCTGTGCCTATTGAAAAGGCCCTGTGTGGGTGAGAATGGGAGCTTGAATGTGTGTATGTGGGTGAGAATGAGAGTCTATGGGGGGGTGAGAAAGGGAGCCTGGGGGTGTGTGTATGTGAGTGAGGATGGGAGCCAGAGTGTGCGTCTGAGTGTGTGTAAGAATGGAAAACTGGATGTGCATCTGTGTGTGTGAGAATGGGAGCTGGGGAGTGGGGGTTTGAAAGAGTGAGAGCTGCTTGTTGTGGTAGAGCAGGGGTCGGGAACCTTTTTGGCTGAGAGAGCCATGAACGCCACATATTTTAAAATGTAATTCCGTGAGAGCCATACAAGACCTACCAAATTAATTTACTACAACCCCCTACTCTCCTGACGCCCCCCAATACCTCCAAAATTAATTTACTACAATCCCCCACCCTCCTGACCCCCCCCAGACCTGCCAAAAGTCCCTGGTGGTCCAGCGGGGGTCCAGGAGCGGTCCGGGAGCGATCTCCTGGACTTGGGCTGTCGGCTGCCAATAGTCAAAATGGCGCCGACGGCCCTTTGCCCTCACTATGTCACTGGGGTCGACCAATGGCGGCGGTAACCCCTGTGACATAGTAAGGGCAAAGGGCCGGCGACGCCATTTTGATTACTGGCAGCCGACGGCCCTTTGCCCTTACTATGTCACAGGGGTTACCGCCGCCATTGGTCGACCCCAGTGACATAGTGAGGGCAAAGGGCCGTCGGCGCCATTTTGACTATTGGCAGCCGACAGCCCAAGTCCAGGAGATCGCTCCCGGACCCCCGCTGGACCACCAGGGACTTTTGGCAGGTCTTGGGGGGGTTGTAGTAAATCAATTTTGGAGGTCTTGGGGGGCGTCAGGAGGGTGGGGGGTTTTGTTAGATTTTTACTTTTTTATTAAAGATTTGTCTGCGAGCCAGATACAGCCATCAAAAGAGCCACATCTGGCTCGCGAGCCATTGGTTCCCGACCCCTGTGGTAGAGCATGTGAGAGTGAGAGCTTGTTTGTGTAGGAGAGTATATGAGAGTGAGAACTTGTGTGTGTGAGGGAGACTGTGAGAGAAAGCTTGTGTGTGTGAGGGAGGGAGGAAGAATAGAAGACAGGAGAAGAAAGAATGAGAAAAGAGATCCTAAATAGGAAATCGGAAATCACCAGCAAGGAAAAAGTGGGGAAAAAAGAGACTGGGCCCAACTGATTAGAAAAATAAAAATCAGACCACAAAAGTAAAAAATAAAAATAAAAATGTGAGACTTTAGCAACTGGAATATGCCATATTTGGGAATGTGCATTTCTTATATTTTTGTATTTTGCTGATTCTTCAGTATTCCACTGCTCAGAGTCTAGTTTTTCAGGCTTTCTATTTCAGTTTTGCCTGCATGTTTGTTTGTAATATGTAGTCTTTTATTTCTATACTAGCCGTTAAGCCCGTAACAACAGGCAACATTTAAAAAAACTTTTTCTGTCCATTTCCTTCCCACTCCCTCCCTCTCACCTCCCCCCTCACCTCACTCTCTCCTCCCTCTCACCTTCCCCCCTCCGCTCACCCTCTCCTCCCTCCTCCCTCCGCTCACCCTCTTCTCCCTCCCCCCTCCCTCTCTCCTCCCTCCCCCTCCCCTCTCCTCCCCTCCCCTCTCTCCTCCCCTCCCCTCAGCTCCGCTCACTCTCCCCTCCCCTTTCAGCTCATCCATAACCGGCAGACGTGGGGTTCCCTCCCTCGCGCGTGCCGCCGCTCCTGCTCGTCGCCGCCGCTGGTACTGCTCCTCCCACTCCTGCTCCTCGCCGCCGCCGCTCCTGCTCCTGGACCCAGCGCCATTTTTTTTTTCGGGCACGCTCCGCTCTGACCGACGTGCTTGCCCGCGCATGCGTGGTAGAGTTGCTCTCTACTGCGCATTTGCAGCACGTTGGTCAGGGCTCCCTTATCTAGTAGATTAGGTAAGGGTTGGTCTCTGTTTTGCCGGTGTGTAACTGAAATGCAGTATTTCTGTTCACATGTAGTTTCTCTGTAGTAGTAGTCCAGCTTGTTCTGTTACTCCAGTAGGTGATGTATTAATGTTCTAGGGCCTGGTGTAGTATTTGCATTACTGCTTTTTCATAAGGTTACTGTTGTTTGAATCCTGAGAGTCAGTGCTGTGACTGTATGGCAAGGTTCTAGATGTCTTTCTTTGCAGGAATCTGTGTTACTTCACAAAATGTTTAGCAGTGGAGGGATATTTTTTGCTTAGGTGACACCAGAATTTGAAATTTTTTTTTCATGTTGTAATGTGAATTGTCCTAGCTCGGCTCTGCACCTGTTTTAATGATTAATGCTATTTTATTGTAGTTATGATGATGTCTGGCTTTCTGCAAAGAGGATTCATGAAAGAATACATTGATTTTTGTTTTATTACATGATTGATTGGATCTGTTTTCTTTGCTTTTTACATGGTATACTTTTGCATTTATAAACTACAATAAATATAATATAAATTAATACAGAACAATAAGAAATTTTGAATGCTGGTAAGTTCCTCCTTTTTGACAGAAGCGGTGGCTGTCAGCGGGTTTAACAGCCGACGCTCAATTTTACCAGCGCCTGTTCTCGAACCCCCTGACAGCCACGGGTTCGGAAAACGGACGCCGGCAAAATTGAGCGCCCGTCTTCCAACCAGTGGGCTGCGGGCAGATTTTTAAATTTTTTTTATTTTGGGGGCCTCTGACTTAATATCGCTATGATATTAAATTGGAGGGTGTACAGAAAAGCAGTTTTTTCTGCTTTTCTGTACACTTTCCTGGTGCTGGCCGAAATTAACGCCTGCCAAATTTCAGAAAATAAAATGTGTGGCTTAGCTGCACATTTTACTTTCTGTATCGCGCGGGAATAACTAATAGGTCCATCAACATGCATTTGCATGTTACAGGCGCTATTAGTTTCGGGGGAGTTGGCAGCGCGTTTTCGACGCGCTATTACCCCTTACTGTATAAGGGGTAAAAATAGCACCTCAAACGCCGGAGCGCACTTTACTGTATTGGCCTGTTAGTCTTCTGGCCCATGTGAGCTGCTGCTGCTCGTGGCCTCTTCCTCTGCAGGATCTTTCTTGCCCTCCTCTTCCCTGGTTTGCACACTACGAATGTAGGGGTAATTTCTAAAAGGCTTAATATGTAACTATGTAGTAAAATTGCGGTTACACAGGTGAAATGACTGGAATCCACAAATGGATTATCAGCTGGCTAAAAATTATCCATTACTTTTACACTGGATATGCTTTAAACCATAATAAAAACTGATACACCTTCCCTCCCCCCGGATGCTTTTTTTGTAAGGCGTAACATGGCAGGGATAGAAAACTAAAAATTTATTTTTAAAAGTTAATAAAAATGTGCGCGTATTTTACATCATCGTTTTTGATGGTATACGTGCACACGCATACCATTTGCTGCATAGCAAGTCAGTATTCCGACACGCCCCTTACACAGCTGCTCACGAAAAGCACAGGTGCAACGTACAAGTACTTGATGCTAAGTTGCAAAGGAAAACCACTGGAGTGGTTTCTGTTTGAAAGTCAACCATGAGGTCTGTGTGTGCAAATGTGCCCATGTACCCCACATCCAGGTGGGCTACTGAAAAGTGTCCCTAAAAAGTAATAGGATGAAAAGAGAATGGATCTAGGAATAAGACCAGTGAGGAAGCAAGGTAAGTGTGTGCACAGATTTTTGGAAGACTGCTGGTTGTAATGGGATATAGGGCAGATTATAATAAAGATTCGTGCAACAGAGAACAGAAAGCAAAATAAGAACATAAGAACATGCCATACTGGGTCAGACCCAAGAGTCCATCAAGCCCAGCATCCTGCTTCCAACAGTGGCCAATCCAGGCCACAAGAACCTGGCAAGTACCCAAAAACTAAGTCTATTCCATGTTACCATTACTAATGGCAGTGGCTATTCTCTCGGTGAACTTAGTAGCAGGTAATGGACTTCTCCTCCAAGAACTTATCCAATCCTTTTTTAAACACAGCTATACTAACTGCACTAACCACATCCTCTGGCAACAAATTCCAGAGTTTAATTGTGCGTTGAGTAAAAAAGAACTTTCTCCGATTAGTCTTAAATGTGCCACATGCTAACTTCATGTGGCACTTGTATTACTTTAACTGTATTTCTTTTCCGATTATGCACATTGTTTGCACTAATATAGTAGTGGGAAGACTTGTACAACCCCTAACTAAATGTTCACTATTTATCACATTGTACATAGGGAGGGATTGATTTGATCCTTGGGACCAGTGGCACAGTGATAGTACCTTAGGCCTCTGTGGACTGGTGGTGATGCTAGAGAATAGTGAGGGATCAAGCCAACACGCTGCTAGTACAAACAGAATGGTTACAGGAGCGTGGTGTGCCCTGCACATAAGCTGGCTGGATAATACGACGGTGCTACCGTCATGGTAAAGGATAAAACTAAAATTCCTTAGTTATAAGCGTTCTTCATTTCAAAGGGCATTCTTGGACTTCAGAGGTTTTCCTGGTACTTTCTTGTTCTCTTGGTGTCCTACAGCCGTCTGTCCTTGGGTTCTACTGGCCTCTCCTGTGGGCTTGTATTATGGAAGGCAATAAAAAGTGACTTTATTGATGAAGTACTTGATTTTTCTCTCAGTCCTTTTGCCCTTTCTCAGTCTCCCGGCACTTCTTAGGCTCCAGCTACGATGCCTACTTTATTATTGAGTGACTGGTTTCAGCCTGATAAAACATCAATAAAAAGAGTTGTTTTGCTGAGTCATGGATTCTTGTTCACTCTGCGGAAGTTTTTGTGTTTCAGACAAATGCATAACGTGTATCTGCTGCTTTATGGTGCTGAACTAATCACTGTAAATCAAATGTGTGCGCCATACATTCATTTCGGCTTCAGTTCTGTAAAACGTATAAATGTGGTCCTTTTCAGGGTGTACATTGTTTATTTCTGCCCTTGGTAAAAATAATTACGAACTGATCTGAGCCTTATATTCACACAAACTTGTAGTTGCTGGCAGGTCTGGAATTTGAACACAGGGAAACTACCTTATGAGAGCTGATATTTCCGTGCAGATAAGACACGTTGTACCTGTGTTGGAACAGTAGAATGAAAGAACATTGCTCTATCATCAAACTGCAGGCCATAATGCAAATTGTCATTGTCCATTTTGTTTTTCTTTTCGTTAGTTACTGGAACTTTTTAATGTTTGTTTGAACACCTTGAAACCTCCCGTTGCGCCTGCGATGTGCACTTTTATGAGAAGGCCACCTGAGACTCACATTTTGATAGGGCTGTAGCCATCGCTAGCTTCCTCATTTATCTGGGAAGCTTGTGGGTTAAAGGAGAATGCCAGTGCAAGTGTGCCTCTTCTGGAGAGCAAGTCTTGGCTTGCAAAATGAGAGAAAAATATTTTCTTTCCTTGACATCAAGACTAGTGATGGCAAATGGCCGGAGACAATGTTTCAGACATCGTGGTAAATGAGACAAACCTATTCATTCAGTTAATTTAGCCCTAGCACTATTTTGGAAAACAAGACTGTGAGAGACCATGACTGCTAAATAGAATTGTTGTTATGTTGGAAATTATAAACTTTAGGAAGGAAAAGTCTATTTTGTTTCCCCTTTTTCAACATTCTTCATCATTGAATACTATAATAGAGAATGGATGTCTCAGAATCATTTCTCAGCTTAATGTGTTTCTTAGAAATGGCTGCAATAGCCACTGTCTTATTTAGTTCTTAACCCCTTTCAGGACGAGAAAACACAATGCAATAGGCTCACTGACGAATATATTTGGGGTGGACCGGAAAGGGGTTAAGATAGGCACAAACTGCACATAATAGGCAGTAATACTATACAAAAGTAAAGACGTGTAGTGCCCCTCACATAACCAATAAGGTGGGAAAGAGAAGCCAAGAGTCTTGTTTAGATTGAAGCCTGTTGGAGTAGTGCAGGGGTGGCCAACTCCAGTCCTCAAGAATTTTCAGGATATCCATAATCAATATGCGTGAGGTAGATTTGCATTGTATGCAGACCTCTCTCATGCGTATTCATTACAGACAGCCTAAAAACCCGGTCGGTTTGTGGTTCTTGAGGACTGTAGAAAACATCCCCTGAAGAGGGCACTCTGCTGCCAAAACAACAGTATCTGGTTCATCTGTATCACAGGAGTTGCAGTGTATTCTATTCAACTGTAAAATAGAAATTTGACATTTTGTGGGGAAAATTTGAAGATTTTTTTCCAATTAAATAGTTAGTAAATATTGAGTAATAAACAGTAATGAGATCACCAAACGCATATAACAAATGGTGAACACACACAATCTCAATGTACCTCCTCCAATGCTCATAAATCAAATTTCCCTCCCTCTCCCCCAAAAGTCCCCTCCCATCCTTTATTATTCAAAGGGCTCCAAGTGTCTTAAAAGGCCTGATAATCTGTCCCTGGGAACTGCAGTAATGTCTCCATTTGTTAAACACTCCACAGTCATGTGTATAAATCACCCTCTGTCAGCAGTGTACCGCCATTTCTCATCTTGCTGCCAGGAGATTGTGAGTGATCAGCTTAGCCACCTTCACAGGGACACCTTCAAGCAGGCAATTGAGCATCCAATTTAACCTGAGTATCAGTCTTCTAAAAAATGAAGTTTTGAGCTTTTCTCCAAAAGGGAGTCAGCACAGAGCATCCCCACTAAATATGACCCGTAGACCCAAATCGCCACATCCTTTCCAACAGGATGTTGTGTTTGATTCATGTTGTACATCGCCTAGTTAAGCGATTAACCAAAAGATTTTTAATAAATAAAATAAATAGGCATCAGAAGTAGATGTATATATTTTCTTTAACTTCTGTGCTTAAGGTACCATCTATAGCAGATCTTGTAAGTATATTCAGCTAAATTAGCCGATGTAGAGGACTTGGCTGTGCTTAGCTGAATTTCCTCTCACTTATCCTCATCAAGACCGCACTCCATTTCTTCTCCCCAATGCCATTGCATGACAGAGTTTCCTTCAGGAATGGAAAGCGATTTTTTTGGTATGACTCCTTTGGAAGATATCCCCTTACTAATCTGATCCTTGAAGATGGATCTACGCCTACATATCACCATCTCCCCGATAGGTTTTTTTTCCAAACATTTTAAAATTAGTTTGAAGTAAATTTTAGACTTTGTGTTTGGTTCATGCTTGTATTCAGTGCCTTACGGCTGGAAATAATAGCACACTCAGCTCATAAGTATGATACCATCATAAGCAGCAGTTACTGAAACTCTGTTCTAACTCTTTCCCACCTAAAAGGTGAATTTTAAAACTGGCGCATGGGTGCATGTGGACGCGAGCCTGTGCGCACAAAAGCTGCTTCTACCACGTAAGTGGAAGGATTTTAAAAGCGACACATGCTAATGCATTTGCCAGTTTTACCAGTTTGTTTCCAGTTAACAGGTAAGTCCTCCAGGTCCTCCAACCCCCCTGGTTTGATACCCTGTACACCCCCATTACCCCAGACCCTTTAAACCCATCTGAAATGGCTTGTTTGTTTTTTTGGGGGTTTTTTTGGGAGGGTGGGGCCTTACACGCTATCCATAGCAGAAGTAAAATTCCGTGGCAGGGGGCCTTGGAGTGCGACGGATCGCATAAATCTTTACACGCAAATTTCAGATTCATGTTCCAAAACACCCATGCACCACCCATGCCCCGCCCAGACCATGCCTACACCGCGCCCCTTTTTGAGAAGTTTCTATATGTGTGTGCTGCTGCATTTACGTGCGTATTCAGGTGGTTTTCAAAATCTGCTGGGCACAGGCAAGTCCAACATATTCATGCATCCCCTAATTTTGGCGCGCATTGGGCTTTTAAAATTCACCTTTTAGTTGAAGCAAAAATACTACTCAAGTATCTGTAACATTTGGCTAACCGAAGCAGCCACACTGCGGCCAGTCCTCACTCATCCCATATGCCACCAAAGTTCCACTTGAGGGATGCTGCCAGCTGACTCCAGCCTCCCATAGGCATGTGCGCGCTCTTTGCCCTGGAGTAGGCTCAGTGGTGGGTTGCCTCCCACGGCGCCTCTGGATGATATAACCGGGATCGCATACTTAAACCTCCAGCTAAGTTGGAGCCTCAGCAACAGGTTCTCCTGCCTTGCTGGTTTTTGTTGCTTCTCCAACCTGTCTTGCTCCAGTAACTGTTGGCTCGTCCTTGCCCCTGTCTCGTCCCACATCCCTATATGCCTCCAACTTCTCTTGTCATCGACTTCCGCCCTCCTTGCCCTTTGATGGATCTCTCATTGCCTCAACCCTTGACTGGACAGGGACCCTGCCTGTGTGCTGCCTGCCTCGACCCTTGCTTGGATGCAGACCCTGCCTGCTTGCCGCCTGCCTCAACCCACGCCAGGACACCGATACCGCCCAAGTCCGGCCAGCCAGCCTTTTAACCCAAGGGATGAACCTGCGGGGAGCGAGGCTGGTACAGATGACGCCTTCCCATAGGCCCAGTTTAGTAGCAGGTCTGCTTGCTGTCGGCATGGACCCAGTTCGTGCTGGGTAGCACCAACCATGCCGCAGTCCAAGGACAGTATCAAATTGACTTAAAAATTGTGATTCCCTCAATAGCCTTGCCCACCATTGATTATTTTAGTGCTCTTTATTGGGTATTTCAAAAAATGCCATTCGAGCTTTACAATATGCACAAAATTCTGCCATGAGAATAATAGAGCAAATCCGATCTTATTTTCATATTATTCCACATCTATTAAAACATCATTGGTTTCCTGTAGCCTGGCGAATTAAATTTAGAATTTTAATGATAGTATACAAAGGAGTGAAAGGCATTGCACCTCATAGTGGGGCAGATTTTATAAATCTGCGCACACGCGTACTTTTGTTCGCGGGATTTCAATAGATACGTGCGTAGCCATTAAAATCCGGGGTCGGTGCGTGCAAGGCTGCCCAAAATTGGCAGCCTGCGCGCGCTGAGCCGCACAGCCTGCCTCCGTTCCCTTCCCCTACCTAACCCACCCCCCCAGGCCCTATCTAAACCTTCCCCCTACCTCTATCACGAAAGTTACGCCTGCTCAAAGCAGGCGTAACTTTGCGCGCGCCGGGCTGGCTCCCGCGCTCCATGTTCCGGTCTGGGGGCTGGTCCAGGGGGCCGCCGTCACGCCCCCGGAACCCCCCCCGGGCCGGAACCACGCCCCTGGACACGCCCCTGAAACGCTGCATCACTCCCGACATGCCCCCGAAACGCTGCATCACTCCTGGCATGCCCCCGACACGCCCCTCCATGCAAGGCCCGGGACTTGCGCGCGCCGCCGAGCCTATGCAAAATAGGCTCAGCGCGCGCAGGGGGGGGGGGTTGGGGTAGGTTTTCGGGGGGGTACACGCATATCCCTTTGAAAATATACCCCAGTATGAATAATGCGCTTAACATGTATTGCCCTAACAGAACACTCCGGTCAGGATCCCAGTTGAACCTAGATGTTCCTTCTTTTAAATGTGTTCATCTAAAAGTGTCTAGGAATCATCTTTTTTTGTATTCAGGGATTTAAGGAAAATGCTAAAGGCCTATTTATTTACACAGGCTTATCAGTTATAACATTTAAATACCACTCATGATTAATTGGATCTATTAGATACGTTTTTATATGTTCTTATTTTTTAATTTTTGCTGTTTTTATTTTACCATTGTTGCTTATGTGACTATGAATGCTTATTGTAAATCACCTAGAATTGTAGACAATAAATACATCTATAAATAAATACATTGTACTGTTGTCCTAATTTAAAAGGAAAAAAAAATCTTTAACTGGTTTCCCCACCATGTCTTGAACCCCATTTTAGCAACAGACACAGACTAATTTACGCTGCTCACTGATTGGGATGTCACATAACATGCCACCAACTGCATGAGCCAATTCAGTTCTAATCCACGTGAGGCTGTTTGTGACTCTCTTCCAGCCCTGTGGAGAGTACCTGGGAGCAGCTTAAAGAATTTCCAAGCCAGTCGCTTGACAATAGATTCTTTTTAATTGATACTATATGAGCATATTTGTCATTTTTTGCCGTGTGCACATTTGAGAGCATGCACACAGATTACAGCTGTCTAATGCCATTGTGATTGCAAAGGAAAGTTGAAGGCATCTGTGGATAAAATGCTTTCATTATTTAGATCATTATTGAAGAATAGTGCTTTCCGTACTGATCTGTATTTTCATGTATGACCTCCCACCTCATTTTTTTTTCTCTTTTGTAGGCAGAAAACCTTCTCCTTGATGCTGACATGAATATTAAAATAGCAGATTTTGGCTTTAGTAATGAATTTACAGTTGGAAACAAACTGGACACATTCTGTGGAAGCCCACCCTATGCTGCTCCTGAGCTTTTCCAAGGAAAAAAGTACGATGGCCCGGAAGTGGACGTCTGGAGTCTTGGGGTCATTCTGTACACGCTAGTCAGTGGATCGTTGCCATTTGATGGCCAAAATTTAAAGGTACGGCGCAGTTAAAGGTGAATTATGAAGCTGTACTTACAGAATAAACTGGTTTCATGGTTGGTGACATTGGATTTCATAGGCTCAAATCTATGATGCTTTCAGTGTGCAGGACTTTATTCCTGGATTTGGGGTACAATAGTGCAGTGTTGTCTTTTTTTTTCTTTCATTTAGAATAGTAACATTATGGACAAGAGATGGAGGGAGGGATGGGATAGTATAAATGATTTCAGTGTAATTAAAATTTGAGAAAACAGGATAAGAGCTCATCTGTTAAAAATTCAGAGAGTGTTCAACTTATGTTAAACTTTTTCTTGGGTGTCTGAGCACTGTAGGATAAATGAAATAATTGTATTTGCATAGGAATTGCGGGAGAGAGTATTACGAGGAAAGTATCGTATCCCATTCTACATGTCGACAGACTGTGAAAATCTTCTAAAAAAATTATTAGTGTTAAATCCAATCAAACGAGGCAGCTTGGAAGTAAGTGATCTTTTTGTTAAATACTTTATTTTAACCAGAAAGGCCAGAAGTAATAGCAGTCACATCACAGTGACTCATTCAAGTATTCTGAAGTATCATTATATTCCTAATTGAGCATCTTCAAATTTGCAAAAATGTTTACCTTGCATGCCTTTAGTAGTATATAATATGAATCTCTGTTGTTTTGGGTTGGTTTTTTTTTGTCCTGGACTCCTGGCAGTTTCTCTGTTTTGTTGCGATATTTTGCTTTCTAACCATTTCTTATGTTTCTTGGCTTTTCCAGATAAGAGCTTTTGTCATTGTTGGTAATTCATTTTGTTATGATAATTGCACTTTGTTGCTAACTTAGTCCCATGTTGTCATGAAATTATTGTGATTGATTGTTGTCCAATCCTCCCTACCCCTTCACAAACCTGGGTGATGCAGGTTCCCCATTTCAGGTTGATGTCTGGATAGGTTGGCCAAGCGTCCTGATTTTTTTTTAAAGAATTGTCTTACAGTATCATGTAAAAATCTTTAAACCCTTGTACATTTCTCACATTCTGCTGTGTGAAAAATACAAATCAAAATGCTTTAAAGTAGAAATTTGTTTCATTGGTCTATGCGACATAGTCTACACTTTCATCATGAAAGAGCAATTATTTACATAGTTCAAAAGTAAGTAATTCTGTTTTGGTTTTATTTTGAACAGTGTCTTGATTATATAAATCTTCCCTTCCTTTGTCATAGCAAACCCAAATTAACTCAGGTTCAAGCAATTGCCTCAGCAGGGCCCATAGTAAGTTAAATGGAGTCCACCTCTGTCCAATCACAGTGGTTGAGCTGATTGAAATACTCCTGGATGAAGAATCAAGCTGTTGTAGGAAGTGAATTTTAAGCGAAGGTCCAAAACATGCCGAATAAGTTGCGGAAAGAACTCCGGAATAACATTCTTCAAAGATACCCATTGGGGGAAGGCTATAAGAATATTTCAATATGTTTGAATATCCCCTGGAGCACTGTCAAGTCCATCACTATAAAATGGGAACAATGGTACCACCAAGACAGATGCGATCGGGCCGGCCCTCCAGAGTTAGTAGCCATGGGTTCGGGAAAGTACTGTGGAAGCGTCACCGTGAGGCCTAAAAATTACATTAAAAGAACCCCAGAGGTTTCTGGCTAAGACTGAGGAAAATATTAAATATTCAACAATTTCAAGATTACTCCACAAACGTGGCCTGTCTGGGAGGGTGGCAAAAAGGAAGCCACTGCTAAAGAAAAGCCATCTGTTGTGCCATATAGCATTTGCATAGAAACCCTTACAGGACACTGCACGCATATGGGAGAAGGATTTGTGGTCTAATGAGATCAAAGTGAAACTTTCTGGTCTCAGTGCTAAGTGATGTAAGCATAACTCATCGCCCTGCTATCACCATCCCTACAGTAAAGCAAGCTGGTGACAGCATTATGGTGTGGGGATGCTTTGCAGCTGCAGGGACAGGTAGACTTGTGAAAACTTGAAGGAAAGATGAATGGTGAAAAATACATGTAATCCCTGGGCAGGACAGATCCTTTAACTTGTAGCCAGGGGCACAAAGAACTGCAAAGGATCGTGGCTGGATCCTTTCTGCACACACTTCCCTCAGTCTGTCCATGGCAGTCTGCAGCGGCTGTCCTCTTTTGCTTCCTAGTGCAAGAGTGTTTGCCCCTTGTGACATGCCCATATCATTCTGAGACGGTCTCCTCCACCATGGCCCACTGTGCGCTCAGTTCAGTTCTGGTTTTCCTCACCCATCCAAATACGTTCTGAAAGCCACAAGCCTCAGACTGCTCAAGGATGAAAGAGCCAGTGCTGTTTTACCTCGCCATTCAGTGAGCTGCTTTAACAGCAAACGACAGTTCTGAAAATTCATATTTAATTGCATGCTTTTATTTTTAAAGAATTGAGTTGTAGCACTAATCTGTTCTTTTCTATTCCACAAATTCTGCGTTAAAAAGTTACACTCTTGAGTCATTGGAAGTTACAGGCTGAGTATGAGATGTGGAGAATCTGATTTGGACTAGCAACTCATAATTACGTGCAGATTGACAACCTTCAGGCACGATCTTTGCAATATCTGATGTCACTGTATTTCCCAGTTTTATAGACTATTCCCTCTTTTAAGCAGACAGCTGCAATCATCTACTTAGCAGATTTCAGCACATTCAGTATTGATCATTGAACCCAAGACATGTCGTGTTTCTCATGTTCTTTCTGACATTTGTGTGGCCTCATCTGCAGTACTCTGTCTGGCGCTCTCTTACTCCTCTCATACTGTATTTATTGTCAAACAGGGCATTAGAAAATTTTCTGAACAACTGAGAAACCCAAAACGAAAGGTGAAGATGTATATGCTTTGTAGTTCATGCTACCTTCCTTTAAAGCAAGACTTACCCCTAATTGGCTCCTCTTCTTACTTAAGAAGGAGATCTTGCAGTACTATAGTTGGAGCCCCCGTTTTTTTTTTTTTTTGGGGGGGGGGGAGTTTGTTGTTGGTCCTGCTGATTCCCCTACTCCTTTTGCCTTCCGGCTCAGTGGCATGAGCCTCTTGGTTCACAAGTCGCTGGGGGCTTTCCTCCTATTTTTAAATCCTTGTCCCAGCTGTCTTAGTCCAGCTGTCACAGCATCAGGGGCCACAAACCGCAGCTCCTTACAGAATTCATTTGATGTGGCGCTTAAGCCTTTACCGTTAGGTGTCGCCATTGGACAAAACCCCATTCCTCCCGGGTGCTGTGAACTCTGCGTCACCAGCTCCATACTAGCCCAAGTAGCAGAAGCTTGACCTTGGAATCAAACCCACTAAGCTGGACTCTCCAGGTTTTTGTTTGTTTGTTTTAACACACTATATCATCTTAGGATGGTGCTATTCCCATCTGTGTCTGATTATATTTTGCTAGCAGCTCTATCTCCTTTTCAATGGAATGCACCAGCAGCCAGGTTCCATTTTGTTTTAGGTGGAGATCATTCTGCCAAAAAGTTCCCCAGTTCCCAATAAATCTGAAGTCTTCCTCCCTGCACCATGGTATAATGAAAGGATCCAGACTGTAAATAGACTGTTACTGTTACATATGATGTATTAATTTGGATATGATCTGTATTATGAATGTCGGTATAAAAAAAAGTATTAAAATAAATAATTTATAACATATAATATTATCTAATTTGAAATTTCATCAGTGAGGATTGAAAATCAAATTCATTTCTTCTTTCATAAATTGAGCAATCACCCTATCCATTCACAATATTAAAACTAAAAACATTTCTTCAGGGTTTTAATACAAGCACAACATGGGAAAATTCCCTTGACAAATCAGGTCTATTATGCAAAATAAAAATACATAGAAAAGATTAATTTTAGACAGAAGACTAGAAATTATGCTGGTTAAAATCAAGGCATGCATTTTTCATTCTGTATGGAATCAGAAACGGAGGAGTGGGCTAGTGCAGTGCTTCTCAACTTTTTTTTTTTTAATTCTTTATTTTACACAAGAAGGGATAAAAAAAACAAGTGAATAGAAAAGATACGCTATAACATGGCTAACGAGAACACTACTGCAATGTGTAGCCAAAGCAAAGTCACCATTAAACTCTGTAATGTCCCCAGTCTTGTGTTTAAAACTTTAAGATTTTCCATCACTAACATTCACACCATCCATACAAAACTTCTAGGAAAAGTAAAAAGTCATGGGATAGGTGGCGATGTCCTTTCGTAGATTGCAAACTGGCTAAAAGACAGGAAACAGTAGGATTAAATGGACAATTTTCTCAGTGGAAGGGAGTGGGCAGTGGAGTGCCTCAGGGAGTGGGCAGTGGAGTGCCTCAGTGATCATTTATAAATGATCTGGAAAGAAATACGACGAGTGAGGTAATCAAATTTGCAGATGATACAAAATTGTTCAGAGTAGATAAATCACAAGCAGATTGTGATAAATTGCAGGAAGACCTTCTGAGACTGGAAAATTGGGCATCCAAATGGCAGATGAAATTTAATGTGGATAAGTGCAAGGTGATGCATAAAGGGAAAAATAACCCATGCTATAATTACACAATGTTAGGTTCCATATTAGGAGCTACCACCCAAGAAAGAGATCTAGGTGACATAGTGGATAACACATTGAAATTTTTGGTTCAGTGTGCTGCGGCAGTCAAAAAAGCAAACAGAATGTTGGGAATTATTAGAAAGGGAATGGTAAATAAAATGGAAGATGTCATAATGCCTCTGTATCGCTCCATGGTGAGACCTCACCTTGAATACTGTGTACAATTCTGGTCGCCGCATCTCAAAAAAGATATAGTTGCGATGGTGAAGGTACAGAGAAGGGTGACCAAAATGACAAAGGGAGTGGAACAGCTTCCCTATGAGGAAAGACTAAAGAGGTTAGGACTGTTCAGCTTGGAGAGGGATATGATAGAGGTGTTTAAAATCATGAGAGGTCTAGAATGGGTAAATGTGAATCGGTATTTACTCTTTCGGATAATAGACTAGGTGGCACTCCTTGAAGTTAGCTTGTGGCACATTTAAAACTAATCGTAGAAAGTTATTTTTCACTCAACGCACAATTAAACTCTGGAATTTGTTGCCAGATGATGTGGTTAGTGCAGTTAGTATAGCTGTGTTTAAAAAAGGATTGGATAAGTTCTTGGAGGAGAAGTCCATTACCTGCTATTAAGTTCACTTAGAGAATAGCCACTGCCATTAGCAATGGTAACATGGAATAGACTTAGTTTTTGGGTACTTGCCAGGTTCTTATTTATTTTATTTATTTATTTATTTAACATTTTTTTATACCGGGATTCATGTAAAATTTTACATATCATCTCGGTTTACATTGTAACTGAAAACAGGCATGTGAGAATGCAATTACATAGAACAGGGCATAAAACTTGGATCAGAATACATGAGGAAAAAACTTGGAGCATAATAAGGGGGGAAAACGCATATTTTTATTATTAGGCGCATATATTTAATATGAGAGACATAAAACTATGGGGTAAGCTGATGTAGAGACGGGTTACTAAATTGTAAGGTTAGTATGATTGGATAGTGTGATGGTGTTGAGGTATGTTGTTATCATAATTGGAACGCTTGCTCAAATAGCCAGGTTTATGGCCTGGATTGGCCACTGTTGGAAACAGGATGCTGGGCTTGATGGACCCTTGTCTGACCCAGTATGGCATGTTCTTATGTTCTTATCCACGCCACATTCACTCCATCAGACTCCATGCTGCATTGTAACAGATAAACCAGAGCCATTACAGTTACCTTGTGGTGGAATAACCACTAGCCAATAACGTCTGCCCAAGTGCCATGGGCAACAGATTATACGTCAATTCCCAAAGTTTCATATACTCTGCTGGTATTCATTGTTTGATAAACGTAACATCTAACCTTTCTATTTGCATCCAATCTGCGAGTTTGATACCACAATAATGGCGTAAGACCCCCTGGTTGAAGCCAATTAAAGAGCACACATGCTTTAGCCTGTAACGTCACGATATGTAAAATTTTTCACCATACTCTTAGTTGAGGTAGAAAGCCACTGCGTAGAGCCAAGTAATAGAAAGCCCCTAGAAAATGGGGGTTTTTGCTGGATGATGATTTCAATAACGCTAATCACTGCTTTCCAAAACGGAAAAATAACTGGACATAGGATAAAGTTATGAATTAGAGTACCCCATTCACCATGGTACTTAAGGCAGACATCCGTATTGGGGATATGCATTTTATAGACATGCACATTGTCAATATAATTCGATGTAAAAGTTTGTATTGTAGTTTCTGTAAATTTACTTCCACTATGGTGGTGAAGGCAAACTCAAAGTAGGTCACTAAATCTTTCTCAGTTACTGAATGACCCAGCGTATCAGTCCAGGAGTAGGCTAGCTGCCATTTTCTTTAGAAAAGTAAAGTTTATATCAGTAAGACAAAGTGGGGCGGATTTTAAAAGCCCTGCTCGCGTAAATCCGCCCGGATTTACGCGAGCAGGGCCTTGCGCGCCGGCGCGCCTATTTTCCATAGGCCTGCCGGCGCGCGCAGAGCCCCAGGACTCGCGTCAGTCCCGGGGTTTTTTGTCGGGGTGCGGGGCCGATCAATGCGGCGTTTTGGGGGCTGGATGCGGCGTTTCGGGGGCGGGCCTGGGGACGTGGTTTCGGCCCGGGGCGGTCCGGGGGGCGGGGCCGCGCCCTCCGGAACCACCCCCGGGTCGTGTCTCGGCGCGCCAGCAGCCCGCTGGCGTGCATGGATTTACATCTCCCTCCGGGAGGCGTAAATCCGTGGACAAAGGTAGGGGGGGTTTAGATAGGGCCGGGGGGGGTGGGTTAGGTAGAGGAAGGGAGGGGAAGGTGAGGGGAGGGCGAAAGAGAGTTCCCTCCGAGGCTGCTCCGATTTCGGAGCTGCCTCAGAGGGAACGGAGGCAGGCTGCGCGGCTCGGCGCACTCCGGCTGCCCAAAATCGGCAGCCTTGCGCACGCCGATCCTGGATTTTAGCAGATATGTGCGGCTACGCGCGTATCTACTAAAATCCAGCGTACTTTTGTTTGCGACTGGTGCGCCAACAAAAGTACGCGAACGCGCATTTTTTTAAAATCTACCCCAGTGTTACTATGACTTTTAACTTTGAATAGAACTATAACCAATTCATGGTCAAATATAGTAGGGCATTCAGAAAGAATTGGATTGTGAATACATAAAGAAATGTTGACGTGGTATACCAAACTGAGATTGTAACTGATCAAAGAAAAGCACGGTATTCTGAAGTACACAGTACAGAGCTTAAATAGACGTCAAATCTTTATGCTCCCACTGTTTAAAAAGATGGTTATCTAAACCTGGCAAAAAAACTGGATTGCCCACTAAATTCTGGAGTTTGGTGGCATGAGGAAATATCTTCCATTCAGCACAGAAGCACCGCCAGGCCAGTACAACTGCCTAATTAAACTGTGTTTTTACCTTCCATGGAAAATTTTTATTCCTAGCATGTAGTACATTCACAGGTTTCAAAGGCCGTAGGATATCTGAGATTAGGTCCGGCACTTCAAGTTTATATTGTGCTTGATACCATTCCCAGCAGTAATGCAATTGACACACCATGATATAATTGTGAAAGTGAGGCAGACTAGAATGTTTTCCTCTCCATATAAAAGTTGTTATGGCTTTGCACAGCTGTAGCAAATCTAACCCTGTTAACCTACTGGAAGCATTTGTAACATATAATAATTTTGGCTAGAGGGCTATTCACATCTGCCAAAAAGCGATAAAGGAAGATCTTTCCATGTCACCAATTGCTCCTTAATTTGCTGAATTATCTTAATAATGTTAAGAGTATATAATACAGATAAATCTCAAGGTATCCATATTTCCAAATACTTAAAAGTTCCTTTAGACCAAGTTAATGGAAAGGTACCATGCCAAGTATTTGGAAGTGTAGTCAAGATGGGGAGTGCTTCTGATTTGGAAAAATTTATTTTTAGTTGAGCAAAAAAGCCAAATTGTTTGACGATGGTCATGGTGACAGGCAGGGATACTTCAGGATAGCATATCGTCAGCAAAAAGACAAATTCTGTATTCTTGGTTACCAAATTGAAACCCCTGTATCTCTAGAACAGCTTTTATTTTAAGTACTAGGGGGTTCAACAGTCAGAATATATAACAAGTGGGAAAGGGGACACCCCTGACTTGTACCATTTTTCAATAAAAAAGGAGCTGAAATCTTTCCATTATATTTATGCTAGCTGCTGGGTCAGAATAGCGTAGCTGAATCCACTTTATAAAAGGATCTGGAAGACCATACTTCCGTAGCAGCCAAAACATGTATACCCACTGTACATTGTCAACTGCTTTCTCAGCGTCTAAACTAACAATGAGCCCATTTGGATTATTCACTTCCCCAGACCAAAGAGTTTCAAGCAGTTTACGATTGTTAGTAACCCCATTCTTATTTTTTAACAAAACCAGTTTGATCTGTAGCAATGAGGTCTGGAATGACTCGAATGAGCCGAGTAACCAATATCGAGGCCAATATTTTTATGTCCACATCAATTAAAGAAATTGGCCTGTAGGATCCAAGGTGCTTCAAATCTTTTCCAGGTTTAGGAAGAACCATAATAAGAGCATGATTCATATCAGGATACCACACACCTTCATTGAAACATGTCTGATACAGGTTTTGGAGAGGGGACACCACTTCCTCTTTAACAGGTCGATCCAGTAAAGTCCGTGGGAGAGCGGACGAACGCCCGCTCTCCCAGCGCACGCACTGGCCCTTCGCCGGTGCGAGCGATCCAGTATTTAAATGAGGTGACGCGGTGCAAACGAGGAAAAGGAGGCGCTAGGGACACTAGCGCGTCCCTAGCGCCTCCTTTTTGTCAGGAGCGGCGGCTGTCAGCGGGTTTGACAGCCGACGCTCAATTTTGCCGGCGTCGGTTCTCGAGCCCGCTGACAGCCACGGGCTCGGAAACCGGACGCCGGCAAAATTGAGCGTCCGGTTTTCGGCCCGACAGCCGCAGCCGAATTCAAAAATTTTTTTTTTTCTTTTTTTACTTTTTTTTACTTTTGGGGACCTCCGACTTAATATCGCTATGATATTAAGTCGGAGGGTGCACAGAAAAGCAGTTTTTACTGCTTTTCTGTGCACTTCCCTGGCGCCGGAAGAAATTAGCGCCGACCTTTGGGCGGCGCTAATTTCTTAGAGTAAAATGTGCGGCTTGGCTGCACATTTTACTTACTGGATCGCTCGGGCATACCTAATAGGGCCATCAACATGCATTTGCATGTTGAGGGCGCTATTAGGTGCCGCGGGTGGGCCGCGTGTTTTCCTCCCCTTACTGAATAAGGGGTAAGGGAAAACACGCGTCCAGAGCAGGGTGACAGTGCGCTCCGACGGAGCACACTTTACTGGATCGACCTGTAAGTAACTTATAAAATTCAGCCCCAAAACCATCAAGTCCTGGGGCTTTCACCAGGATAGTAAAGCTTATTGATAGTAAAGAGTATTTCAGATTGACAGGTAGGCCTAGCCAGCATCTGTGCCAATCATACAGAATTTGTAGTAGATACAGGTGTTCAAAAAACTTATCATGGGTCTCCACGCTGTCTGGTTTTTTGGAGTATAATGTACGATACAAGTTCAGCATGATTTCTGTAATTTTTGCATTAGATGTATGTACAATTCCATCAGAATCAAATAATTAGTAATAAAATGCTTGGGTTTAATGGTGAAAAACATTAAACCCAAGCATTTTATCACTGAAAAACCTGGGCCTTATGGTGCAGAATGTGCTAAACCTGGCTTTGATATAATAAATGATTTTATCTCATCCTGTAGACAAGGGATTAAGGATTGAATACGCTTTTTCTTCAAATTTCGCAGTTGCCGGGGGGGGGGGGGGGGGGGGGGGAGTTAAGATGGCCGCTTGCTGGTAGCACATTTCGGAGCTCCCGATTCTATTTCTAATTCTGTTGGTGAACAGATAACTATTTCCTCGATTTGATGCCGCCAAAAAGAAAAGGGAGAATGAGGGTTTTTCCCTCGGTACCCTCTCTCCCTCCGGGACAAAAGACTCTTACCGAAAGTGCTCAATTCAATCCGATTCAGGAGAAGCCAGCCCCCGCTGGCGAAAACGACAAGGAAGCAGCAGTTTCGCCTGGGGAGATAACGCTGAGCCCTCCGATGCTAAAATCACCACAGGCAATTTCCTCTACGCTCCTGCTAGAAACTGCATTGGATCCCGCGAGACTACGGAGCTCAATGGGACCCTTGGAGGGGCAGAGGCGGGTGAAGCATCAGGAGGAGAAACATCAGTGCCGGGAGGTACTGCAACTCCAAGGTTGGATTTCTTTTCTAATATAAATGCTACAAAGCTTTCTTTAAGCGATGGAACACATCAGGAGTTTGCTATGCCGGCTAAACCGCCTGTGGTCACTTTGGACAGACTCTGGGAGCTTATGGCTCAGCAAAATTTAGTGACTCATGGAACAATGGTTCAGGTTACTCAAATTGCTACACATCTTGAGATGGTGACCCAAGACCATAACCTAAGACTGTCTGAAGAAGGGGAGAAAATACAGCAAATAGAAACCCAGCTGAAAGCTATCCAGAAAGTTCAAACAGTTACAATTCAAGATTGTACTGCTTTGAGTAAAAGAACTGAACTTTTGGAAAATCGCTTAAGACGTTTAAACTTGAGGCTATCGAATTTCCCCAAGGTAATGGGAGAGTTACCAAGGGTAACACTACACAAGTTCTTGACTGAAATTCTTCATATTCCATCAGAAGATATTCCAGCTTTTAATAAGGTGTATTTTTTGCCTTTTACACGATCAAGGAGTACTGGAAATCAAAACCCCATAGACCTGGAGAATTTGACAGACTATTTAGAACCATCAGGAATGGAAATTGTGGAAAGGGCCACCTTGCTTATTTCTTTAATATATGAAAAAGACATGGGTCGTCTTATGAGGAGTTATTTTCAAAACATGGGCACTCAATGTTTGGGCCAATTTGTGCAGATTTTTCCAGATCTTGCAAAAGCCACGCAAGAGAGAAGGAGGGGGTTCCTAGCACTCAGGCAAGAGACAAGGGTGCTGGATGCTACATATCAGCTTAGGTATCCATGCAGATGCGTGGTGAAATTTAACAACAATACCTAGATATTTTTAACTCCTGAACATCTAAAGGCGTGGATTGACTCCCAGAATCGGTTGTTGAGAGTATCATCACCAATAGTTAGCCCAATATCTTAGCAATAAAGAAAGGGATTGAAATAGAGCAAGTTAATGGCAATTTTCTTTTGATGGCTTTTTTCTTTAAATAATAATTGGCTTCCTTTTGTTGTCTGCCCTCTCCATTAGACAGATTAGTGGACTAAATGAAGGAGATATTTCTTATTAAATGAATTGATTTATTATCATGTACAAATTTATTTCCTGTATTTCTGTGCAAAGATGAAATGCTTTGTAATTATTTGAAAACTTAATAAAGAGAAAATTAAAAAAAAAAGATTTCGCAGTTGCCCTTGCAAAAATAGGATTTCCTGATCTCTAAGCCTATTCTTGTGAGTTGTAAAGGTTATAATCTGACCTCACAGTACGGCTTTACCTGCATTCCAAAAGACATCACCCTGTATATCAATAGTATCATTAAAGGTGACATATTCCTCCCATTTAGTCTTTAAATAAGCAGAGAAATCTTTATCATAACTCAGAGATGGCTGTAGCCTGCACTGAAACGTGTTTATCTTACGTGCAGTGAGAGCCAAATCTATAGAAATATGGGCATGATCCGATATCGTAATACTAGCGGCACAAAGCTTTGGAAATAAATCTGCAGAGATCAGAAAATATTCTAGAGTAAGATCCATGTACTTTAAAATAATAAGTGAAATCTACTTCTGTAGGATGCAACATTCGCCAGGCTTCGATTAATTTAAGTTCTTTTATCACAAAATGAATCCCTTCAGTCTGTTTAGGAAAAGTTGATAACTGCGTGGGTTTAATATCCTTGTCAGGCTGTATTAGTAAATTAAAGTCACCTCCTATGATTAGCCTATAATGCAAAAATACTTTTTTTTTCAGTACCCACATTCCGGTTTGATCCTCATGGCATTCCATCCTCCACCCCCAGTTCCAGCTGGCACTTTATTTTCCCTCTCCACCTTCATCCATACTTTTACCCATCCTCCCCTGCATACACTGGTGTCTTTCCTCCCCCCAAAAACTGGCACCTTTCTTCTCTCCACAAATATACACACTCTGCCTTCCTCTCCTTTCTCTCTTTCCCTGACTCCCATGCACACACACGCACATGTACCCTCCCCCAACTTATGCATTTCTGTCTCCTCCCACCCCACTGTAATGTTTCTGATACTGTTGGATCCTTGGTGCTGTGGCATGGTTTGCGCCACCTGATGGGTGAATCTGCTAGTCCACCCAATAGTGGCAGGATAGGCTGGAGCTTCACCTATACCAACCGCTTTCCCCCCACAGTTTGAGCCTTTGGGTTCTGGCTGCCAGCAGGTCTTAGATTTATTTATTTATTTGTTGAGTTTTATATACCGTCATTTGGTAAAGCCATCATAACGGTTTACAAAATTTAAATTGTAACTCTTAACAATTGTGCAAAAGTATAACAATGTGCATATTAAACAGAGGTTAAACATTTCAAGTCCAGAAAGTATCATTAATTAGGAGGAGGCTTGCTTGTTCTGGTTGGAGAGAAGTTATTTTGAGGTTTTTGGATGAAAGCTCAATTGGGAGTTAGGATGTTCAGAAGTATGAAGGTCAGTGTAGAATTTGCGGAACAGCAATGTTTTTAGGTCTTTTTTGAATGTTTTGAGGTTGGGTTGGGTTCTCAGATCTTTTGGTAGGGAGTTCCAAAATTTAGGGGAGGCAATGGAAAAGGCTCTTTCTCTTGTAGTTATCAGATGTGCATCTCTGATGGGGAGGATGTTTAAGCATCCTGAGTTGTTTGAACGTAGGTTTCTTTGAGGATTCTGGAGGGTTATGTTTAAGCCATTTAGTCCTTGATGATCATTGTTTAGAATTTTATGAATGATGGTCATTGTTGTGTTCGATGCGTGCTTTAATGGGAGCCAATGAAGTGAGATCAATATGGGCGTTATGTGTTCATTTCTCTTTGTTCCAATCAGAACTCTGGCTGCTGAGTTCTGCAGAATCTGGAGCGGTTTGAGGTTTGAATAAGGTATTCCAATTAGTAAGGAGTTGCAGTAGTCACTGATGGTCAAGATGATGGTCAAGAGAGTGAGTGTCCAGGGCCAGGCGAGGGTCTGGGCAGGTGGCAGATATGTATATAAGAAGGCAGTCCAGAGGTCAGGGAAAGCAACAGACAATAAAAACTGGATGACAGACCAGAGGTTGGGGCAGCAGCAGACAAGGCAAGGCTGGGTCCAAAGCAGAAGGTCAAGTCTAGCCAGCAATCAAGGAATGGTCAAGGTCTGAGCCAAGGTCAGAATCCGGAAAGGCAAGCCATTAAAACAGGATAAAGTCAAGGACCAAACAAGACAAGACAGGACACGACAAAGATTTGGGCAAGGCAGGAGAAACTCAAGAACACATCAGGGAGCGAAAACAAGGCAGGAACACCGTAACACAGGACCAGGACAAGAAGACAAGAATTCAGGAATAAACCAACGAGCACTGAAGAGCAAAGGCACATCAGGAGACCTGCTGTGTGAGGTGGCGTAGGAGCATCATGGAGGAGTCCATGATGTCATCAAAGTGTGCAGTGGGGACTTTTCCACTGCGACCCCCTTTAAGATCCACTGCTCGCATGCCAAAGGAGATCAATCTGCAGGAGCAGTGGCTGTCGGCATTGCGGCCGCACCAGATGGAGCCTGAGGGACAAAGCCGGAGGTTGTGACAGCGGTGCTCTCGTGTCTGTGGCGGTGCAAGGGTAAGGGAAGCTGGGCACCGCGGCCTTCCACAACCAGCTAACATAACACCCACTGGTGCTTTTCACTGTCTTTTGTCTTTCCATCCCATTGGTGTCCATCTCTCTGCTCCCCACCCCCACACCACCACTGGTGTCTTTCTCTTTTTCTTCTTCTTAATGTAAAGCATGTGTGCTAAAAGTATGCATTTACTCTTGTACCTGCTCTTTTGTATGTATAACTCCCTGTACACCTGAGGTCACCTTTCCAACCTGGGGGTGCATTGGGATACCATCTGGAGGTGGGGGATCAAGTCTCTGGGGCCGTGAGTTGAGGACAGGATAACCTGCAGGGCCAGTAGCAGGCTGAGAACACCCCACACACACAAACCAATCTCCAGAGTCAAGTTGTGCTCCAAAAAATAGTTTACTCTAGAATCATCAGACTCAAACATAATGACAGCTCAAATAGATGCAGAAATTAAACAGAATCACAGTTCCAGAAAATCTCTAACTCTTCTCCTTCTAACTTCTTTTCCTTTAATAACAGTTTCTTCTTACAGCAACACAGTGTCTCTGGTTACTTTGTTTCTTTTCTTTCCTCAGTCTTTTGGACAAACCTAGACTGGTCCTCTTTATTTTCATCAATTATCCCAATAGTTACTTGCAGAAATGTCCTGCTCAGCTCAAGGAAAGATCCCACTGGTACAGCCCCAGAGCAAGCCCCCTCTGGCACAGTTTGTTTTCCTGGTTCAGATAAGTTCCTGCCCCAGTGAAACACAGGCTTTATCTTTTAAACTTCCAGCAGTATTGCAACCCTTTGCTTCTTCTCCCCCTCAGGCCTCTGGAGACTTTTAGGAGTCAGTCTCTGCCGCACTCCTGCAACTCCCTTCTGTAACACTGGGAGAGGATCACAGCTCCAACCAGTCTCTTCCCCTTGCAATCTGGAGCAACCCCAGACTCAGTACAGGGCTTTTATCACTTCTCCTCAATGACTGAGCCCCTAGGGGATGTACCCCCTTTATCATGCAGCGCCCTCTGACCAACAGATGACCCAGAGCCCTGGAGCATTCTTACTCTGGCTCCAGATTAACCTCGTGCCCTCTGCACATCCTGTGCACTTCTAGCAGATGTTGCACACTGTTTGAGGCTCTGCAGATTTCTCATAAGGGGGAAACCTCTGTTTTACCATAAAACCTGTTAACACTGTTAACTTTTATACATTCTTGTGGCATAGGGGCACCATATGGACAGCTGATAGGGGATAAAATAGCATACGCACCTTTGGAAATATCATGCCTGCTTGGTTTCTCTCCCCCGATATAAACATGCCCTTAGGAATGCCATCTCTGAATCTGGCTAAAAGTATGCATGTTCTGAAGCCTGCACATGCCGGTCGCCAGGCCAAGGAGGGGCACTTTCAAGATGCACCAACTTATCTGGGCAAATACCTAGTCACCAGGGTAAATGGCTTTAAAACTTGCCCTCCCCATCTCTCTGTGCTTCCGGGAGTTGTTGAAAACCAGGAGTTTGTCTTAATATAGCTTTTCCAGTCACCATGTAAACAAAGCAACCAAAAAAAGTAGTAATGACCATTTCATTTATTCTAAGTTCACCACAAGAGGATGCTGGGCAAAGGAAGACTCTTGTTTTCTTTCAATTGTATTTGCAAAATTCACTTTCAAACACACATTTTCCAGCAGAGGTTGATAACCAGTGTATTACCGGGGAATCCATGGCGTGCCAGAGAATTTGCAGCTGCCCGGCAGAGAGAGAATGGGGGCTGGTCATGGCTGCTGTTAATAGCAGCAGAGTCTTCACTCTCCTTCCCCTCTCGCTGGCAGGAGAAATTGTCGAGCAGACGTCTTACCTGTTGCTGCCTCCTCCGGAATTGCACACGAGTGGGTCTTTCAAGACCGAGGTCCACCTGAAAAGAGAAGCCAGCAGAAAAGAGGGGGTGGCAGCAGCAGGTAAGGCGCGCTGCTCGCTGGGCCCCCCTGGAGGTGACCTGGGGTGGGGGGGGGGGGCTGTAATGGGCAACTAAAACAGATGATTGTATGGGGAGAGGGGAAGGGAGGTGATGGTGCTGGTGGGGGAGGGAGTGGAGGAAGGGAAAATGATATCACCAAGTGGTGGAGGGCAGGAGTGGGGGGAGAGAGAGAGGGAAGGTGATGACGTGCCACAACAAAGAAACCACAATGCTGGGTGTGCCATAGCATGATAAAGGTAAGGGATCACTGTATTGCAAAATAAAATTAAATATTTTATCCATTGTTTGATTGACTCTGTACCTCAACAGCTTAACACTTCACCATTGGCCCCACTGACCCGTCAGGTATGTTTTCTGACCATGCCATCTGAGTAATTTGTCTGGACTCCAGGAGGGTCCTTTCTGCCACCCAAGACAACCTTAGGGGCACAGAGCTGTCATTGGGACAAACCAGCAGGAATTATACCTCGCGTTTTCTTCCACTGTCCCGCCTAATGTTTGAAAAGGGGGATCTGCAAAAGCCCTGACCGTCTTTCACCACTGTGAACATTACACACAGATCTTTGTTCTCCAGACTGGGCATGATACTGGCACTAGCTGCTGTGCTCCAGATTATCCTACGAAATTTGCATTGGTACTGGGGGAAAAGTCCCACGTCCCACGACCTGTGCTCCAGTTCCTAGGAATCTGGATTGCAATACATCCGTGTTTGCCAATAATTTATGGTGCAGCTGGAAACCACAATAGCTATTGAGTCAGATAACTCTAATGCTGTTTCAGAGAAATCCTCAGTTCTTTATCAGCCTAAAAGAAAATGGAAGGGGAAGTATATAAGAGGGCTATACTCCAAAGGAGCACATGTTGATTACAGCAATGGGCTAGGAGCCAGAGAGGTCAGAGTTCAAATCCAATGTCTCCTTTTCTATCTCCCTGCCACACTTCGTTATGAGCCTTTTTTTCTTAAACTACATCCTGTTATCTACCGAAAACACTGTTTACGAGAAGCAAACTTGCTTTACATTACATTGTTGTTAGGCCATCAGGGAAAGGTGGTAATCATTTAGATATTGCCTGTCCATGTCCATCTAGATCTACAGAATCAGGATCTCAATCTTTTTTTTATCAGATGGGTGCATTTTTGTCATATGAAAACAGAGAATATGCATTGCTCAAGGTTTCTCTGAGCCTGTACTTTCGAGTGTATGCAACAGGGAGCATAGCAGAAAAGAATTTGCTGAGCAGCTTTCTTACTATTGCACTGCAAACATTTGCTTTGCAAAACAGTTGTCAAATATCTTCCACTTATGTGATTGATTAATTAATTAATTTATTTATTTATTTATTAGCTTCTAATCCTTCGTTGATAGTTTCTTGAAAGAAAAGATTTGTAATTCGGCCAAAGAGCGCAGCTTTTATGGCTCTTTGCAAGGGTTCACTCTAATAGCCAAGAGAACCTGAAGGTTGTTTGGCTGAATTTCAGGCTTTTAGGCTGAATATACTAAGCATTTTCAAAATGGGAAAATTCTTATGGTACGTCTGGCCCTATATCGTCTTCAAAACTCCTGTCAACCCTGCGTCGTCAACACACATTAAGATGAAGTTATTGGGAGATCTGGCTTAAAAAATGTTTCCATCATAGTGTTAGGAAAACAGTTGCTGTACTTTGTAGACATTTCAAGTTAAACATCTGTGCTTTTTCAACAGGTATAGGGGTCATTTTTAAATTACTTTTTTTTCAGCTTGCCTTCTATCCAGAACCTGTTTGAACACTGCTGTTTGCCAGGGCAGAATCAAGGCTGAGAACCACTAGAATGTTCTATTATTATTTATATTTATAGATTTTTCTATACTGGGGTACGTAAGTAACATCACCTCGGTTTACATTCAAACAGTAATTCAGCATTGCGCTTTACAATATAACATAGTAACTGAACAAATACAATACAATGTATAACTTTGTATTAATAGAATATAAGCAATATATGAGAGACTGTGGAAATTAGGAAGAGTAGTTCATTAATAGTAGGCTTTTTTAAACAACCATGTTTTAAGGTTTTGTTTAAATTTTTTGTGACAAAGTTCTTGGCGTAATTCAGAGGGCATGGTGTTCCATATTGTTGATCCAGCAATGATGAAAGATCGTTCTTTTGTACTAGAGAGTTTAGTCAGATTGGGTGCTGGAATCTTTAATTTAGCTAAGTTTTGGGATCTCGTTGGGTGGGAAGACGTTTTGAATTGTAGTTGATCTGTGAACCAGGGCATATCTCTATTTTGAATGGCTTTATGTATCAGCGTCATAGATTTATAGATTATCCTGTGAGCCACGGGTAGCCAGTGCAAAGACTGAAGAGCTGGAGTGATGTGATCATGGCGGCTTGTGTCGGTGATAATGCGGGCAGCTGCATTTTGCAGCATTTGCAAAGGTTGAATGGTGGCTTTAGGTGGACCCAGTAGCAGAGCATTGCAGTAATCAATCTTTGACAAAATAGTTGCCTGTAAGACTGTGCGGAAATCATATTGGTGTAAAAGAGATTTAGTACGTTTAAGCGTGTGTAGCTTAAAGAAACCATTTTTGACCGTATCCGCGATGAATTTTTATCAGACTGTTTCATATAGGGTATGCCACCAGCTGACTCTGCAGCTCGGTGCCAATGCTAGTTAGAATTCCTCTCATGATCCCTTCTACCTCTGTTGCTCCTCCGTGTGTCAGTCTATTACTGTGTAGAAACAAGGTACTCGTATTGCATGCATCCATTCTCCACGTGGGGTAAGTCAGTGATTCCATAGTGCAACTGAGTCTTGTCTGAAGAGCTGCAGAGATCACACGTTGACTCTGTTTGACAGAGAGGGGGACTATAGCAGAGCTTGGAAGAGGCTGAGGGACTATTGATTTAACATCTAGCTGTAGCCACTTTTATTCCTGGAGTTCCTGCAGTTGCAGAACCAGTGACACCTAGGGAACACTAGAGAGTGATGGGCTGAGGCTCCAGGCTTGAAACAATAGGTGGTGGTTAGCTAGATTGTCCCAGTTCACTCTTCTGAGGTGTCCTGTACCAGTAAAGAGAGAACTGTCACCATTTGATTTTTGTAAAGAGCTACTACTAATAATCATTTCTAAAGCACTACTAGATATAAAAACTCCTTATTGGTCCCTCAGAGAGAAGAAACCAGATGGTGAAAAAAGTCCTAAGGGTCATCCCCTCCCGAATTGTGGAAAATAGATGTATTATACTAAGATCAATATAGTAACATACATAGTATATGCACAGTTATTTTGTTCACATTGCTAAGGATACATTCTAACTGCTGATCACAGTGTGTGACCACCTGCAAAATCTCGCCATTCATTTTTTTGGTTTTCTCCTTAGAACTCCATGATCTTGGATAGATAATTATGCAAAGTTGCCTTCAGCATCCCCACCTTTCTCATGTCTAATCCCAAATCTCTGTAATCTAAATAGCTAGTAATACTAACATAATTGTTGCTCAAACATCTTGGACCTATATAGCCTGCAAGACAAACCTTGCTACATTGAGCGCTTTCGTTTCTGCTAGGTCTTCTAGTTATTTCTGTACTTACAGCCTGCTACAAAGATCCAGTTGATAGTTTGATTTTATCATCACAACTTGATCTAAATAGCTATCATTACTAGTGAGTCTCCTAGGTCCCCTGCGCAGCCTGCCAGACAGACCCAGCATTTTGAGTGCCTGCGATTCTGCTAGGACTTTATTACTTCTAGGCCGCCTAGTTATCATAGAACTTGCATCCTACCATTGCACTTTGCCAGACAGATCTGGCCACGTGGTTGCCAGCATTTCCACTAAGACTTTGAACATTTTGTATTATCCACTTTGTCATTCATTCTGGCAGCATCAACACTTACTGTTGAATCAAGCAAATATGGTGCTATAAACACAAATGCATGCCACCAGCTATCTTCTATGTTTCACTTTTAGCAACTAAGGATCCTCTATGCTTATCTCATGCCCACTTAAAACTCCATTAATGTTTAAGCCTCTACCATCTACCTTGGAAGGATGTTCCACACATCCACCGCTCTTTCCGTGAAAAAGTATTTTTTGTCATTGCTCCTCAGTCTACTTCCTCAGAGCATAACATATCTTATCCTCTTGTTCCAGAATGTTCCTTCCCTTGAAAAAGGTTTGCTTCATGTGCAGTATTAAAATCTTCTAGGTATATGAATGTGCCGATCATATTTCTCCTGTATCTCCTTTCCTTTAGGTACAATGTTTACATTTCTCATCTAAAAGGGCTTGTGATGCAGCCCTTGCACCATTTTGGTAAACCTTTTCTGGGACACCTCCACTCTGCCTAAAATACTTCCAGAAGTGAGGCCTCCAGTATTATTTGCACTACAGTACAATCTTAGCATCCATAAAAACACTCCTCCTAATTTCTCCACAATCTTGTTCACAAAGAGATTGAACGGGACTGGCCCCAAGACCAATTCCCAAGATGCTCTGCTAATCAGATTTTCTTATCTTCAAAGTGAATGCCGTTTACCATCACACTCTTTCTTATATCAATCAACCACTTTGGCATCCAGTTCACCACTTCCAAGCCCCACCCCAAGCTGCTCAGTTTATCTCTGTGTGATACAGTATTGAAAGCTTTGCTGAAATCAAAGTACACTACATCCAGCACCTGCCCAGATTCAATTTTTAGTCAACCAGTTGACACAATTTCCCCTTGATAAATTCATGCTGCCTTGGATCCTACAAACCACCTGGATTCAAGATGCTTCATTAATCTTTTCTTCAGTCTCCATTCTTTTTTCCATCACTAAAGTCAGACTAACTGGCCTGTAATTTCCATCCTCTTCACTGTTACCACGTTTATGAATAGGGGACAATACCTGGGAACAACCAAGGTCTTTTAATCTCCTGCTTTTCTGAGTCTGAGGACAGCTACACCGTTGAGTGACCCCTGAACACCAGAAAGAAGGAAGAACAGGCAAGAGTGGATTTGTCACCAGGGAGCATGAAGATGATACCAAGAAAGATCTTGGCCCTCTCTATTGTGGACTGACTCGCTGAGAACTTCAAGACAAATCCTGAAAATGTTTTTCAAGAAAGCTTCAGATCATTTCATTTTCGTTTACGTATACCGCCTTCTTCACCAAAACCTGGAATTCAAAGTACTCATCAGACATAACCATTAAAGCAAAATATAAAATGTCACCATTAATATATATCACAATTAGAATAAAGTATAATAAAAACAATTAATAGTCCTGGCTATAGAATGTCCTGTGCCCTACTCTCACTAAGAAAAAAAACCTGTTTTAACCAACTAAACCACTCATTCAGTAATAAATACACTCTCTCCCTACAAGTAAACAAAATTAGTACAGTTACATTATACACTAAAACTCCCAATTTAATCTCCTAAAATCCATAATAACAATAGCTCCATAATCTTTCTCATGGAATGAGGTAGTTGAAGGCTAGGCTTCTAAGTCTTTCTTTTCCAGAGTCCTCAGTACCTCAGATTGTGTCTAAAGAGGGATTTCTAGTATCCTAAGGATAGCTGCCCTCTGTCTCGGAAGAGGAACAGGTGGTCAGAAGACCTTTGTTTACAGAATCTGAGATGAGGCTGTTAACTTGATGGATGGTGTCAATCCCGATGTTAAAAGAAAAGGCATGTGACAAGAACAGGAATGCAAATCCTTTCCAGGGGGCAAATCCTTCCCAGGCTAATCAGACTCCCCTGGGAGTCTGATTAGCTTCCACCCACTCCCCCTGTAGAGGTAGCTTAAAATTAAAAAGTGAAAAAAATTCAGTGTTTATAATCACATGGTGACACCCAGCCCCCCCCTTTCGAAAAAGACCAAGGTAGTCTAGTAGCCCCCTCATGCCTTAGATCAGGGGTGCTCAATCCGGTCCTACGAGCACCCCCAGCCAGTCAGGTTTTCAGGATATCCCTAATGAATGTGCATGAGAAATATTTTGCATAAACAGGAGGTAGTACATGCAAATAAAACTCATGCACATTCATTAGGGATATCCTGAAAACCTGACTGGCTGGCGAGGGCCTGTAGGACTAGTTTGAGTACCCTTGCCTTAGACTGGTAGTCTAGTGGTCATCCCAGGGGTCTAGTGGAGCCTGGAGCACTCCCTAGGCTCCAGGCTGGTCAGTGCCATCTTCCAAAATGGCACTGGCTGGCTTTTGCCTCTAATAGAAACTGAGGAAGAATTAAAACCCTATATTGAGCCTATACCAGATTTTAAGGACACCAGACAAATAGGTAGGAGGTTTCTAATTCTTATGGTGAAATATGTGTCAACTACACGAGAAAGAGCCTTTTCCATTGCTTTCCCCAAACTTTGGAACACCCTACCCAAAGCCCTGAGAATCCAGCACAACCTGAAAACATTCAAAAAAGACCTAAAACATTTATTTTCCGCAAATTCTATACTAACTCTCAGACGTCTGATCATCCCAGCTCTCAACCGAACTCGCATCTATAATCCTCATATTTCCTGCTCTCCTTATGAACCTCCTTACCCTCCCCATTCAACCCCTCCTTGCTCTCTGACTTGATACGTTTTATATTTGAAAATGTTCACCTTACTCTACTGTTACAAATCTTCTATGAAAATGTATATTGTTCACAAGGTTTTACTATGCTCAACTGCTATGATAATTACATAATCTGTAAACCGTTATGATGGCTCTACCGAATAACGGTATTATAAAACTCAACAAATAAATAAATAAATAAACAAAGACGTGCAATTTCATGGTACCCAGAAGACCCGATAGGGGCAAAGGCTGGCCAGCGCTAGACCCCAGAAATGACCGCTAGATGGCTTCTTTTAAGCCATCTCTATAGGCGGCAGGGTTCTACTCTGAAAGCACTTTTAATTTAAAAAGTAAAAAGCTGTGAAGAAGAGATGTGCCAAGATCTTATAAAATAGGTGTTCTGCTGCAAAGCTTTGTGGCTCACTAAAATGATTGATTTTTAAATAACTTTAATAATAAAAACACTGTTTGTATATTGTGGGTGTGAGTGTTCCAGTCTTGTCAAACTTTATATTATATACTATGCACATTATTTCTACTGTTTCCACCATACATTTACTCCACATTAGACATTGTTGGAACCCTATTTTGTGATTTTAATGTATTAACAAAATTGTTTGCCAAACGCCAAGTTTAAAGTTAGGGTTTTAACTATCCCCAAAGTATAACAGACTTGTGATTGAATTGCTTAATTTGGATTCTCATTAATACTATTAATTTAAATGTGCAGCTTAAGAAATTTCTACATTTCCATGGGATCCAGCTTCAAGAGGACAGGAACTATTGAAAAGAATTAGATGTATGACTTTACTCCACTAGAAGTATAATCTCCCATGCAGGACTTTCAGGTGTTCAGACACACTGTTTAAACATAGAATATTATTCATTCCTCCTCCTGCTATCTTTTGCAAGCTGCTATGTACGCTGGTTTGATTCCCGTTTTAACCACCGCTCACTGGGTGCCCTTGAAAAGACCAGTTTACCTCCTTGTTTGCAAAAGTTGAATGAAATCTTTTGGGCAAAGGCATTGCAACTCTGTAATTAATCTGGTTAAACACTTTGTACATGGATGGGCTTTATTAATGACCGTACACTGTTGAGGCATTATTAATGATGATGCAAAAAATAGTCTTTTTTTTATTATTATTATTACTATTGTAATTTACAGTACATGCTCTAAATAGCTCTGTTCTGAATCGGAGTAACCGATTGTGCTTCTTGGTGAATGTTTAGAAGAGGAGAATATCAATTGCAATTGTTTACACTTCACAGCAAATTATGAAGGATCGGTGGATGAATGTTGGCCATGAAGAGGAAGAATTGAAACCATATATTGAGCCCGAACCAGATTTTAAGGACACCAAACGAATAGGTAAGAGATTTCTAATTCTTGTGTTGAAATATGTTACAAGAGAATACAATTTCATATTTCCTAGAAGGAGCCTGTAATGGATACACAGGGTGTGTGAGCCCTTAGTGCTGTGGCGTAGTTGACGCAGGTTCGATGGTGAGATCCCGAGGCCTATGCTGGCAGCTGACAAATGCATCCTGTAGCAGGAATTTCACCACCAGCCGCCTCCTTCACAGATTGAGCTCTTGGATTCTGGCGGTTGGCAGGACTTAGGTGGGTCCCTAGGGCAGAGATGGTAGCTAGAGTCCAGAGATACACCAGCAAGTGAACAGATGTCAAGAGGAGAGTCAAGGTTCAGGGCAGGCAGTGAGCAAGAGTAGTCAGGTGAAGGCTAGAGGTCAGGTCCAGGCGGCAAGCAAACGTAGTCAGGTGAAGGATAGAGTCAGGTCCAGAGTAGCAAGCCGAGAGGAACATGGAGACACAGGAGATACTGATGACAGAAACAAGGAAAATAGAAGAGACGAGGCTGGACAAGGCAAGGCTGGAACAGGTGCAGCAGCTCACACTACACGACCATCTAGTCCAGCGATTCTCAACCGGTGTGTCACCAAGCACTGGCAGGTGTGTTGCGGCTCTCGGTGTCCCACTGCCCCGGTTGTGCTTCCCCGTTCCCTGCCCCCATGGGCCAATTCAAGCCTCCTCCATTCTTCCTGCCCCCGCGCAGGCCAATCAGAAGCCTCCTCCCTTCTACCTGCCAGTGGGAGTAGGAAGAAGGGAGGAAGCTTCTGATTGGCTGGTGAGGCAGGAAGCAGGGACATAGCATAGGCCGGGGGTGGGGGGTTGGGAGGAGTGGCAGTGTCGAAGTGAGGCCGCCACGGGAGCTCATCCCCATGGCGGTGAAGAAGAAACACGACCCCCGATGAAGCAAGGCCGCCACAGTAGCTCATCCCCGTTGCAGTGAAGAGGAAACACAACCCCCAATGAAGCAAGGCCGCCACAGTAGCTCATCCCCGTTGCAGTGAAGAGGAAACCCGACCCCCAACAAAGCAAGGCTGCCACGGGAGCCCATCCCTGTGGTGGCAAAAAAGACGCCCAGCTGGAGTAAAGCCACGGCAGAACTGGAGCCCATCCCTGCAGCGAGGGAAGAAGAGGTTTGGCGGTGAGGCCTGGTGCATGCATGTGTGAATGGGAGCCTGGGAGTGGGTGTGAATGGATGCCTGGGTGAGGTGCCTGGTGTGAATGGGTGTGTGCTGGTATGTGAGTCTGAGTTTGTATATAAGAGAGAGCATGTGTGTGATTAAGAGAGAGACTGGTCAGGCAGGTGATGTGTTTCTGGGTGAGAGAGAGAGACTGGTCAGGAAGATGACTGGTGTGTGTGTGAGAGACCAAGACTGGTCATGGTAATTTGGGGAATATGTGTGAGTGTGTGTGTGTGTGTGTGTGTGTGAGTGAGTGACTGGTTGTGGGCCCTAAGAAGAGGATCGTGAGGGCAGAGCTTCAGCAGCCCTTGTTGCCTCTGGTATGTGTTTTTGGCCTTCAAGAGAAAGCAGTAGGAGTTGATAAGTAAAGGTGTCTTTTTAAGTTTATTTTTCTTGATTGACTGCCATTTTAATTATTGGGTATTATGTAATCTGTCTGTTTTGAAATATTTAATTGGTATTTGGACAATATTTTAATAATTTTTATGAGTTTTTAATTGTTGGATGTTGTTCTGTTCATCAGCTGTTTTGAAACATTATTAGTATAGCTTTACAGTTATTTCTGTGTGGGGATCTATAGCAGCTTGGCTTGTACTGTTTTCCTAATAGGAAGTATATTGGTGTTTAGGGCCTGGTTTAATATTTGTAGTGTTGCCTTTTCATAGATAGGGTTGTTACTGTTTGAGTGTGTTCCATAATACAGGTTTAACTTTGTGCGGGTTAGTTTGTGTGCATTATTACGTTAGGTGCTATATTTCTCTTTCCATTTCTCCAGGTTCGCACTGCATGCAGAGTGGCTTTTTTGGTTTTCCATTCCAGTTTCTGTCTCCATATTTATAATTTGTGGTCTTTCTGCCCTTGGTGGCTTTGTGTGTGACCGAGGTGAGGTATTTTACTAGCGTGTAGGCATTTTTATCAATCTTTTTTGTTGTGTTTTCTCAATAGGATATGCTTTAGTGGTAAATTACTGTCTTTTCAGAAGGAAGGCTCCTGTGCCTAGAAGTAAAGGGAGTTTGTTTTGCTTTTACTGAGATGTCACCAGAACCAGAATATCTTTTTTGTATGGTGAGTTGTATGGGCAGTGACCCATTGTTGGGGGGTTGAGGGGGTTCCCGTGGATGCAGAGAGTATGTTTACATCTAGCTCCGTGACGGTCATAAGTTCAGTGTGTCACGCGTGTGAGAACCATCTGTCAGGCGTGTCCCGGCCGAGAAAAGGTTGAGAACCACTGATCTAGTCGACCTGCTGCTAGGGCATCTTTTCGTTGTGTGACTGGGATTTAAATACCCAGCTGCGTGACGTCATCTGTGGGCGCCGGCCTTAAAGGTTCCCAGTGTGGGGCCTTTACGATTTAGGTGCGCGTCATGGGAGTGCGCCTAAGGGGATCCCAGTGGCCACGTTCTTGGTGGCATGAAGGGGACTCTGGCATCGGCGCTTCCCTGGAGGTGAGTGCACTGGTACAAGGGGGATGTCCCGCGAGCCGGCAAATGTAACAGAGCCGATGCCAGTGGGACTCATTTTAGAAGATCTGTAAAATGAGCAGCACTATTTGTTCATGTATCCGAGCTGAGGTGTGGAAAGATGCTTTGTAGCAAAATGGAACCTATAAGGATAAATGACTCTCTCAAATTATTGGGGCCAGTTTTCAAAGAGTTTAGGCTCCTAAATTGGCTTTTTTGAACATTTACTAGAACTGGGTGCCTAAAATCAGGCTCCTAGTTTCTTTAGGTGGCTATAGGGATAGAGTTAGGGCAGGGAAATGCCAAAAAAAAAAAAGTGCTGAGTGTTTAGCGCCTGCTTTCCTAACACGCTCCCAGGCACCTCTCCTGGGGGGTGCCATGCATTATTTTAATTAGGGTCGTACTGTCAAGGAGGCAAGCATTAATTTCTGAGCACTAAAATGTGTGTATTGGACGCATATTTATTTATTTTTTTGCATTTGGCGTGAATAACTAATAGCCTCATCGCATTTGCATGTGATGAGCCCTATTAGTTTCCTGGCGCATTGGACGTGCTTTGTGGAGGCGCTAATCCCCTTATAGCATAAGGGGCTGTGGACGCGCCTATACAACCCGTATCCAACTGCGGGTTAAACAGTTTGCTCGGCTGAGAGCACAGTATTGCATCGGCCCCAAAGTTAGGAGCTTAGCACTGAGTTTTAGATCTCACCATCTAATTTAGGTTCCTAAATCTGGGCAAATGAATAGCAGGCCTCAATTTAGGGACCTAACTTATAGCTCCTATATTTATGCGGATTTTCAGCTGAGAACTTGGGCTCTTAAGCTTGGCTGAAAATAGGTCCCTAACTTGGGGACTTTTTTTTTTTTTTTATTTCTGTCCCTTTATGTTAAAGACTAGAAAGAAGTGATGGTCTGTCATTTTAATTGTATTTCTGTACCCATATTTCTGCTGTTAATTTGGTTTGTCAGAAAACAGGATTACATATATTTGTGTGTGATTCTTTCATTCTAATAGATATCATGGTCACCATGGGATTTTCAAGAGAGGAAATTAGTGAATCTTTAGTCAACCAAAAGTATGACGAAGTCATGGCTACTTACCTGCTTCTAGGCAGGAAACCACCTGAAGTAAGTGACAAAGTTATTAGATTGCATTTTCTCTATAGCATCTGCCAGTGTATCTCACTTGAAGTTACGTTATAGATGTAGTTCCCCCAGGACTCGGTTTGCACTTCACTGCTGTTCTAGCTCTACACTCACGCACATGGCCTTCTTCTTATTTCCTTCATCCATCTTGTCACAGCTATGTAGATGAGACAACAATCTTCCTTTCCTTCCCATTTTTCCCTCTTCTGTGTTATGTCTTGTGTTTAATTGATGTTATCTTCTGAATATCCAATTACTACTTTATATTAACCTAACAGACCTCTTTTTTTTTTTTTTTTCCTCTGCACTGACGCCCCCCCCCCCCCCCCCCCCCCCACCAATGCCTCTTCATCCCGTCATGAATCTGGAAAGACTCAACCACCTTTCATTTCTCTTACTGCCAAGAGCCTCGGCACTGTATTTTGACTTTTCACTCTTTTGCCTATTAGATCTTTTCCGTAATCAAGATCACTCATTTTCAGTTCGCATACACTGTCCCCATCGGCTTGTATTTATTACTTTAATTAAAGCATTTGTTGTTCACTTTTATTCAAGCGCTCAAAGCGAGATACAATCAGCAATCAATCTTGCCTGTCCTCTTCTGTTAAATGGTGCTCTTGGCCAAGATGTAGTATGAGAGGAGAGAGAATGAGCTATATGAATAGTAATTTTGCCAGTACTAATAATTCTTAGAAACCAGGAAATTCCAAATAAACTAAAGTTTAAGACTACAAATTACAAGCCAATTGGATTATAATATATTTCTTCTTAGCAATTTAGGCCTAGATTCATCAAAATGCTATAAATTTCGCATGAATAATGCCCGCAATAAGGAAAAAGGGGGGAGAGAGAGAGAGACCCTCTTTATAAGGCTGTCATAGTAGTCAATTATTTATACCACTATAGGAGGGCAATTTTGTAACTTGAGGTGAGGTTTTGGTGGTGGTCTAGGGTTTTGGGGCCAGCTTTACATGCCCAGTCAGACGTATGAACAGCACAGTTCATATCAGTGAAGATATGATGTGATTTTAAGGGAGGAAAGTCACACAAAGATGAGATTTCTACAGTGTTTTCTTGCCCTAGCTTGATAGTACCCTGGTAGTGAGTCCATCAAGCTAGGGTGAGAGAACATTGTAGAAATCTCATCTTTGTGTGACTTTCCTCACTCTAAATCATGTCAAATCTTCACTGATGTGTACTGTGCTGTTCATACATGTCACTGTGCATGTGAAACTGGCCCCAAAACCCTAGACCCACTACTAAAACCTCACCTCGAGTTACTAGATTACCCTCCTATAGTGGTATATATAGATGACAATTGTGCGCCACCCCAGAGGCGCTCTCTCTCTCTACTCCTCTCCCCTCTCCCTGACCGAAAATGTCAGAAACTGAATTCGTGATATTTATCACAAATTCTGTTTCGGGCATATCGCACAGCTTAACACCAGGAAAAAAAAAGTGTAGTGATTTCTAGCATTAAAACCGTGCAATAACGTGCGTTATTCTATCGCACGCTGCATTACTGCCCCTCATTTTCATAGATCCCACCCCAACTCCTCTCCTTTGAATACATTTTCAAAATTTGCATTTGCGTCACGCAACGTGATAACGCATGCATTATGGCATTATCGCAGGCGTTAGGGCCCTAATGCCTGCAATAATGGCTTAACGCATTTTGATGAATGACCCTGTTAATTAGATGCATTCGCAAGAGATCACCTGCAAACAGAGAAACAGATTTGCTGATTATTTCTACAGATAATGCTCACCTTCATGTCCAGGTAGGCCAATCTGAGTCCTGAAGGTAAAGATGATTTCAGGGAGATGTAGAGCAGTCTTGTGCCAGGAAATCAGGATATCTTCTTGATGATGTCTCCGTAATCTGGTGATCTGGGTCATAATTCTATCATTTACAGTTCATATACCTGTCAATCATAGGCGATTTATAGATGAATGGCATTTGCTGTACTTTTCTGAAATTTCTCCCTATTTACAGGAGATGTATAGATGAGGTGGGGGGTGGGTGGAGCAGCCGTATACTGGGCCACGTCTCTTGAACTTTTCCATTTGACCACCTTATTGGAGATGCTGTGCCATTGCTGTGTCTTCACCAGTGATCTCATTTGGCGATCAGTGAATAGCAGGCAAAGGTCTTTGACTCTTTGGAGCATGCACATCTTGCAGAATCTGCAGTTCAGACATTGTTGACGATTGCTCTTTCACTGGCGTCAGCACAATCAGCAGTTTCCAGCTTCCTTCAGTTTCCTTTTTTGTTCAGTAGTTAGCACAAAGTGTCACAGAAGTCCATCTTCAGTCAATAAAGTTGGACCCGAAGGCCTAATGGAAGCTCTAGGTGCAGTATATAATACCACCACCAATCTGTCTGAATGTCGCAATGTATTTTGACTTTTCACTTTCTTTTCCCATTAGATTTTTTCCATAATCAAGATCACTCATTTTCACTTTGTAAAAAATGTCCCTATCAACATGTATGTACTGCTTTAATTAAAGCATTTGTTCACTTTATTTGAGCACTCAAGCAAAGGTACAATCAACAATCTTGTCTGTCGTCTTCTGTCAAATGGTGCTGTTGGCCAAGATGTCTTACATTATATAATGGTGTACAAAAAGGCAAGCTATGCAATTCATCCTTCAAACCATGGAATTATTCAGGTTTGATTGCAGCAGGTCACACCTGGCAGGCCTTCTAATTTTGGCAGTCAGTCCACTCGCCCCCCCCTCCGCCCCAAACTCATGCCCAGTTCTGCATTTCACCCCTTTTTCAAACTACCTTGGTTCTCTCTTTCATTATTTATCCTTGCTTAAACTCCTCTGAATTCCCATTAGTTCCACCTTCTGAGTAAATTGAAACATTCATCAGGTTGCCCTTCTGTGCTTGTTTGTATAACCCTATATGTGTTTCACTCTGTTTTTCCACTTTCATTTTATTCATAAGCCCCCTCTCATATACATTGGGTCATTTTGTTTGTAGAATCGGATTTTGCCACTGCAGATCCCTGCTGCACTTTCTTGATACCCTCTTGATCCTTCATGAAGCTGCTGTTTTTCATTCTTAAATCCTCATTATTCCTCAGTGTACAGCTTAAGTTCATATTCAGCATCTTATTGTGTTGTTCTGCTCCCAAAGCTTTAATGTAGGGTATCATAATAAAAAATAATAATGTTTACAGATAAACAGCAGGCAAAATTTAGCATTAATGGCCAAAGGAGACTAGAGGGTACTTGAGGGGAAAGAGCTAATGAAGTGAAAACGCTAGTAGACCAAGCCAGGCACAGAAATGTAACTGTAGAGGAGGATCGGGCACCACATATGGTTGGGTTATAAAGGGGGAAAGAGAAGACTAGATAGAGGGGGATTTGAGATGATATATACTATCAGAAATTAGGCGGGAGCAAGTCTGGACTTTTGAAACCTGGGCTCCTAAAAGATGCAGAACCAGCACAGTGTTGCAAAGGTTGGACTGAGAATATGCAGTGCTCCTTTTCTCTTAATTTTATCCCCGCACAGGCAGCTGAAAAAGTGCTGGGAAAAAAAATCAATAACTTGATTACTCCAGGAAAAATCTATGCAAAATATGTCTCTGATCAAATGCTGCCTCTGCTGGTACAGTCCCTCTTTTTGGGAAAAGAGAGGATGATATACTGAAAATAAGAGGTGCAGGTTTTGGGGATGAATCATAGGGTTGTGGTAATCAATACTCTGTATTAAGAAGTAAATTCATGAATAATACATTTAGCAAGAGCAGAGTCAAGAAAATGATAGAAGCAGGCAATATTGCATAGATGGTGAATGATAGATGTAATGGTGCTAGAGAATCGACATACTAAAGATACTCTGGTTCAGGAATAACACCAAGATTATGGACAGAGCAGATGTAAAGCTAAAATTAAGAAAAAAAGTCGGAGATTACAGAATTGTGATCATTGAGGCACTTGGCCAGGAGTAGAACTTCAGTCTAATTGCTGTTCATTTTTGTGTAAATTTAGAGGACCCAATGAATTAACCATTGTTCCTTTCGCTGTACATACCCAGATAAGTCCAGAATCCTGGGTTTTGCCTCCCTGCCAACAGATGGAGACAGAGAAAGTTTCACTGACACTGTACATAACCTAGTGTTCCATCTGCAGTCCCTCAGTATTTCTCTGTCTCCAGCAGATGGTGGATGGTGTAAAACCTGCAGTCTGGAGAGAGAGAGAAAAAAAAAAAAAGAATATTAAAAGTCAACATTCCTGGATCCTCCCAGGAGGTTGTGAGGTCCTGGTGGGGCCATCCCCTTGCTTTGAGGCAGATGAGCAGGGGATTGGCGATCCTTCTAATAGCTCGGTCTTGGAGGTCTGTGGGGTGGACATCTGGTGGTCCAGATCCCTCATCCCCCACAAGACAGCGGTGGAACCTGCTGGCAGTTCTGCACTGCAAGCCCAGTGGAACGGGAAAAGTATCCCTTTTATATGGTTTGTCCTGGGCTGGGTCACTAAAGTTTAGCAAAAGGAGACAGATATAGCCAATGGTCTGGCTCTCTTCTGATCTGCCATGCAGCCTGCGCTCCTGGAACCGGAACCTCTGCGCCAAAGAAAAGTATTGTTTCTATGTATCTTTATATGTTCTCAGAGAGTAAAAAAAAAAAAAGAGAGAGAGAGAGAGAACAAGGACCAAGTTAGAGGAGTCTTTGCACCAGCAGGGTTCCCGGCCGGGCGGGGGGAGCTAACTTAGCAGCTCAGGAAGCTCAGTGATGGGTTTTTTCAGCAGATTCCTCTGCCTGTGGAGGAGACCAGGTGTTGGCTCCGTGGCACCGAGGGACTGTACCCCGCTTACCGTTGAGATGCTGGTGGTGCCACAGGTGCAGGAAGGAACAGCGTGTGCATTCGGCAGAAGTGACATGGCATTCAGTGTCTGTCAAGCATGGCCGCACCGATAAAACGAGCCTTGCAGGTAACTGGGTCTAGCACTGAGGCTTTCCCTAGCAGAATCTGCAGGAGAGGCAGGGGAATCCCCTTCTCAACTATCACTGGCAGTTCCCTGTCCTGCGGAGGTGCAGAAAGAAGGAGTCTCTGGTTCTGGTAGATTTCTTCTGCTGGTTTTAATTTGCTTTTGTGCAAAACTTGTTTAGCAGAACAAGCAGCAAGGGATGCTGGTTCTCGGGCCCCAGTCTTCATGGATTCTCAGCCAGTCAAGAGGCCTGAGCTGTTGAGAAGCTCTTCATGTCTTTGATGGTTTTCATTGCTGGATGTTAAACTGATCCAGACCTAAACGAGCTGAAGGTGCAGGCAGGCTTTGCTTAGCTATGTGATAGGCCGTGGCAGCAGTTCTTTTCCCACTTGCGTAGGTGTGTGTGCACATTCTTGCTGTGTGGTGGTTGCATGCATGGGGACTTGAGCACGTAAGGCCGTGGCCTAGCTTTGAGCTCGTACGCCTGCGACCTAGACTTGAATGAGTATTTACACACGTCCTGAGGGGGTGCGTGTACGCTCGGGTGGCGTTGGTGTGCACACAGGAGGCCTAATATAGCCGAAGTTCAGGAGAGCTAGGCACCGGGCATGAACAGGTCAAAGTGCTTTATCTGATAGCAATTCAGTCCTCACTTTCTCTTCATTTGTGTCAGCACTGTTTAGATGCTCAAAGTGATTTGACTACTACAGCTTTTGCCCATGTAGGGACATCCCCTCGGCCTATGGTGTCTCTGAAGGGGAGTGGAGTTGGAGGCGAGGCAATGGTCAGTTCTCCTTCTCCATTGTTTCTGAGGCCAGGCGCTTCCCCAAGAGAGAAAGTTTGGAGAGAACAAGTTTGGGCCTATGGACTCCGGTATAGATCATCCTCCTTCTCCTGGATGGAATATTTCCATGGCCTGCAGACCTTTCTGCAGGGGCGCCCTGCAAAGGCAAAGCAACCTACTATGTAGGGATCATGTGTTTGGGCCTCCCATTTGTCATTCACAGCAGGAAAATGCCACAGGGATGCTGTCCCTGGTAATATGCAAGGATATGTGGATCATGAGTCATCAGAGGATTCCGATGGGGAATTAGCTTTCTCACTTCTAAACGAGGGAGAAATTGCATATGATTTGAGAGCCATTTCGGACTCTGCTCAGATTTTTTTTTTCTTTTTTCACAGAGATGTCTTGCTGAGTTTGTTGGCTCAGATCCTGAACATAGTGTGGCCGTAGGTCAATTTTAAGTTAAACATCCTGTTTCTTTTTCCCCTGTATCCAATTCAAGAGATATTAGATTTAAAGAAGGTAAATGTGGCTCTCAAGGTTCCCCATTTCCACATGGAAACTCCGAGGCCCATCATAGCAGTGGTACGCAAGGGAGAGTTCTTGACATCTCTCACGTCGACAAAGGTATATCTGCACATAGCCATCAGGCCAGAGCACCAGAGATTCCTGAGGTTCATGGTCCTAAGGTAAAATTGTTGGTCTCCAGCCCTTCCTTTGGCTGGGGATGTTTCCACGTACCTTCACCAAGGTGTGATGGTGGTGGGGGCACCGCATTGCAAAAGGAGGGTAAGAACATAAGAACATGCCATACTGGGTCAGACCAAGGGTCCTTCAAGCCCAGCATCCTGTTTCCAGCAGTGGCCAATCCAGGCCATAAGAACCTGGCAAGTACCCAAAAACTAAGTCTATTCCATGTTACCATTGCTAGTAATAGCAGTGGCTATTTTCTAAGTCAACTTAATTAATAGCAGGTAATGGACTTCTCCAAGTACTTATCCAATCCTTATTTAAACACAGGATGTGTTGGTACATCCGTGTCTGGATGACTGGCTCATTTGTGCAAAATCAGAGGACCTCGGTCAACAATCACTTGATGCACTTGAAGTCTCTAGGATGGGTGGTGAACCTAGCAACAAGCCATTTAGTCCTCTTTCAAACTCTGGAGTATCTGGGAGCTCAGTTCGACACGTTAGTGGAGAGAGTATTTCTCACAGATAGAAATTGCTGAAAATATAGAATCAGACTAGGCTTCTGCTAGAGCTTTCAGTACCTATGGTCTGGGACTATTTACAGGTCCTGGGTTCTATGGCATTGACATTGGAATTAATGCATTGGGCGTTCGCACATATGCGGCCTCCCCAGGGAGCTCTTCTCTCCTGCTGGAATCCTTTATTGGAAGAGTTTCATCTTCCATTAGAGGGGGAAGCCAAGGATGGTCTTTTGTGGTGGCTTACTCACACCAGTCTCGAATGTGGTGTGGAATTGGAGGTTTTGAATTGGGTAATAGTCGCCACCGATGCAAGCCTCTCCAGACGGAGCGCATTGTGGCTAGATCAGTCAGTGCAGTGGTCAAAACAGGAGGTCTCCTGATCTATCAATCAGAGACGAGATCGGTGCATTTCGCGTTGCTTGCCTATCTGCCAAGGTTACGCAGCCATCCAGTACGGATCCTATCAAATAATGCAGTGGCTCGAGAGGCCCAGAAGTTGATTCTTTGTGCAAATCCGCACTTGGAGCGGCTGGCAGCGTCTCATATCGCCGGAATGAACAACGTTCAGGTGGATTTTCTCAGTCGGGGAATGAGGCAGGTATGTATTTCATTCACGGAAGATGGGGTATTCCGTCCAAAGAGAACACCAAGGTGTCGGGGTTTTAGAGCTGCTGAACAAAACATGGTATGGAAAGAATCGGAGCTCTGGTGTTGCCGTGGACTTGAAGGATTCTTCTTTGTTTTCCCCCCGTGGCCTCTGATGGACAAAGGATTACGGCGGATAGAGAAACATTTGGACAATGTGATCCTGGTAGCTCCAGCGTGGCCATATTGACTTTCCTTCCCAAATATGATCAACATGGCTATAGACGGGCCCTTGAGGTTTGGACATCGGTCGACTCTTTTCCACCAGGGCCCAATATTTTCGGGTCAGGTGGTTCATTCTGTCTCACAGCTTTGCTTCTGAGAGGAGACGACTAAGATGGAGAGGATAATCCAAAGCAGTTATTTCCAACTTATTGCAGGCTAGGTGACCTTCTACATCCTTGAGATATGTGCAAATTTGATCTTCGAGTCCTGGTCTGCTGTTGACTGAGTGCAGCCTCAGCCAGGTCAGGCTATGGTGTCACATATTTTGGCATTTCTACAAAAAGGATCTGGTAAAGGGACTGTCCATTAACTCTGAGAGTCCATTTAGCGACACTGGGTTGTCTCCGGAGTAAGGTGCAAGGGTATCCTCTATCTGCACATCCAGATGTTATACGTTCCTTCAGGGAGTTAAAAACTTGCATCCTCATGTGTGGAACATTTGTCCATCTTGGAATCTGAATATAGTCCTTAGAGAATTATGTGAGGCTCGGTTTTAACCACTAAAGAGAGCTACAGTTAAGGACTTGACTCCTAAAGTGGTTTCTTCATGGCTATTTGTTCCAACAGGAGAAGTTTGGAGCTCCAGGTGCCATCGTGTCAAGATCCCTTCCTACAGATGTCTGATTCAGGGATAACTTCATGCATGGTGCCTGAGATAGTCTCGGCGATCCATCTTAGTTAGACAGTTGATCTTCCAGCTTTTTTGGATTTGGTTTTCCTTACACCTCACACAGGGGAGCTTAGGCTCATAGTTGAGAGGCATGCATTATTGAGGTATCTAAAGGTCACTTTTGATTTCCTAGATCAGACCACCTCTTTGTAGATCGGATCACCTCTTTGTACGTGGAGTGGTCCAAAGAAGGGGAAGTAAGGCGTCTAAGGCTACAATTGTGCAGTAACTGAAGGAATCGATCGTGTCGGCTTACATTTCTAAAGGGTGCCCACTGCCAGGGGGTTTAGGGGCGCACTCGATGTGTTCTATGGCAACTTCCTGGTCTGAGTCACAACAGGTGTGTTTGCATGAAATTTGCTGGGCGGCTACTGGGAAATCATTGCATACTTTTGCTAGGCATTAGCAACTGAACCAAATCTCGATGAACCTGGAAGATGTGGTAGGCCTGATTGACAAACTGAAGAGTAGTAAATCACCTGGAACGGTGGTATACACCTCAGGGTTCTAAAAGAACTAAAAAATGAAATTTCAGACCTATTAGTAAAAATTTGTAACCTATCATTAAAATCATCCGATATACCTGAAGACTGGAAGATGGCCAATGTAACCCCTATATTTAAAAAGGGATCCAGGGCTGATCCGAGAAATTATAGACTGGTGAGCCTGACTTCAGTGCCGGGAAAAATCGTAGAAACTTATAAAGAATAAAATCACAAAATATTTAGATAGACATGGTTTGAGACACAGCCAGAATGGATTTACCCAAGGGAAGTCTTGCCTCACAAATCTCCTACATTTTTTTGAAGGGGTGAATAAACTTGTGGACAAAGGTGAACTAGGAGATGTATTGTATTTGGATTTCCAGAAGGTGTTTGACAAAATCCTGCATGAGAGGCTTCTAAGAAAACTAAAAAGTCATGGGATAGGAGGTGATGTCCTTTTGTGGTTTGCAAGTTGGTTAAAAGATAGGAAACAGAGTAGGATTAAATGGTCAGTTTTCACAGTGAAAAAAGGTAAACAGTGGAGTGCCTCAAGGATCTGTACTGGGACCGGTGCTTTTTAATATATTTATAAATGATCTGGAAAGAGGTACAACAAGAGAGGTGATCAAATTTGCAGATGTCACAAAATTATGCAGAGTAGTTAAATCTCAAGCGGATTGTGATGAATTGCAGGAGGACCTTGTGAGACTGGAAGACTGGGCTTCCAAATGGCAGATGAAGTTTAAAGTGGACAAGTGCAAAGTGATGCATATAGGGAAAAATAACCCTTGCTGTAGTTATACAATGTCAGGTTCTATCTTAGGAGTTACCACCCAGGAAAGAGATCTAGGCATCATAGTGGATAATACATTGAAATCGTCAGCCCAGTGTGTAGTGGCAATTAAAAAAGCAAACAGAACGTTAAGAATTATTAAGAAGGGAATGGAAAATAAAACGGAGGATGTCATAATGCCTCTGTATCGCTCCATGGTGAGACTACACCTTGAATAAATACTGTGTGCAGTACTGGTCACTACATCTCAAAAAGGATATAGCTGAACTGGAGAAAGTACAGAGAAGGATGACCAAATGATAAGGGGCATGGGACAGCTGCCCTATGAGAAAAGGCTAAAGAAGTTAGGGCTGTTCATTTTGGAGAAGAGACGACTGAGGGTGGATAATTAAGCTCTGGGATTCATTGCCAGAGGATGTGGTTACAGCAGTTAGTGTAACTGGGTTTAGAAAAGGTTTGGATAAGTTCCTAGAGGGTAAATTCATAAACTGCTATGACAGTAATTAATAAGCAATAGTAGCTTGTGATCTATCTAATGTTTGGGTACTTGCCCAGGTACTTGTGACTTGGATTGGCCTCTGTTGGAAAGAGGATACTGGGCTTGATGGACCCTTGGTCTGACCCAGTATGGCATATCTTATGTTCTTATGGGGCTCTGGCTTCCATGTGCTTTAGTGAGAGTGTTCTATAAGCAGAACTCTCCAGATGCCACCCGAGTTAAGGGAAGCTTAGGTACATTCCAGGAGTCTGAACTGATCTTGGTGCATACAGGGAAAGGAAAATTGGTTCTTACCTGCTAATTTTCGTTCCAGTAGGACCACAGATCAGTCTAGAGACCCGCCCATTTACTGGGGGGGGGGGTCTACTGCTCGTACTATTGCTTTGTATATAGTGCGGAGTTGTTGGAGGTTTTCATTAATGAGAAACGAGTTTTCCATTGTCTTTTTGGGCAACTTCACCTTCTTCCAGCTCGGAAGGGAGGGAGTTTGCTTAGAAGTTTATGATTATTGCTGTCATCTTGGCTTGGGTGTAGGTCAAAATTGAGGGACTGCAGGTGGCACACTGGGTTATGTACAATGTCAGTAAAACTTTGTCTCCAATCTGCTGGCAGAGAGGCAAAACCCAGGAGTCTGGACTGATCTGTGATACTACAGGAATGAAAATTAGTAGGTAAGAACCAATTTTCCTTTTCTCATCGCAGAACTTGGCTTCTCCAATTCACCATAATTTGGACCTCTTTTCTGCTTTGGTTTTTTTTTTTTATTGCGATTGCTATGCAAGATTTAAAAAACGGAGTACAAGCTGAGAAGTGTGAGAGAATATGCAGTGACCATGGAAATAACAAAAACAAAGCTGCTCGTTTTTGTGGGAAAGTTGCTGCTGCTGATGTTTTTCACTATAGAATTTAATGGAAAATTTTTAATGAAAGGGGTAAAAAATGGCAAATTTGTACATATGTTTAGACCTTTCTCTCAAATTTTTTAAAAATATGTATGTTAGAAAAGTGAAATACACAGCAACTGCTGAATTTAGTCCTTTTCTGTGTTTTTTTTGTAGAATTTTCTAATGCGGAATATTTTCACAAAATGAAAATGTTATTTTGCACATCCTTGAATGTAGCACTATAAACCTGGAATATTCAGCTCTCAAGCGGAGTTGTTGATTATACTGCTAAAGGTCAAAATGTGTGATTTATTATTTTAAAAAATGCATCTGTATAGAGCCTCTTATCCCTGAAATCTTCTCACTTAATGGACAGGATATGCAAGAATTATTGCTTGGTTGCAACTGGGTACTCTCTCTACCTAAAGAGGCTTGAGCTTTGCTGACTGAGGTAGAATTTGGACCTGTTTGCCTACTTGCTTTATATCTGCTGATGGCTTACAGTTGAGCTTATAGTGACCTAAAAAAAACTGAGACGTCTGTATTTTCATTTTCTATTTCTAGTTTGAAGGAAGCGAGTCCTTATCCAATAGCAACCTTTGTCAAAGGTCGCGACCCAGCAGTGACCTGAACAATAGCTCTGTGCAGTCCCCTGCTCACATGAAGGTCCAACGGAGCATATCAGCCAATCAGAAGCAGCGGAGGTTCAGTGATCACGGTGGGGATGGCCTTCGGATGTGTGAAGTGAAGCGTGTGATTTGAGACCTGACTGCGCTGAGTTTGCGTGGGCTTTGCAAGCCCCTCCCCCGTGCATGCTGGGGTGCTTCACCCTCCCTCAGTGTGGTGGCACGTGAGCCTTACCAGCGGCTCTGGCACACATGCCACCAGAGTCATCCTTACCTTCTGGTGTCACGGCCACTGTAGTACCTTGGTACCACATGCAGCACAGCTGTGGGAAAGCTGATCCCCATAGCTCTGTTTTTTTTGTTTGTTTTTTTTTACCCTCCTCTTTTATCCTTCTCCCCCCCTCCCCAGCTTCAAAGCCTGGAGAGATACTGTAGCACCGTGCCGCATCGTGTCCAGCGGAGGTCACCGGGGACTTGAGCGTATCACCTCTGCAGTGTGCTTGAGCCCTGCTGACTCCATCAGACACAGGGATGTACCTTAGTCTTGTGCGCCACAGCACTGCTGCATCAGTCGGACAGCTACCTTTTTTAAGTAAAGCTGACTTACAGTAACAATATAATTTGTATTGCACAATTAAAATATAGATTTCCTTCTGTCAAGGTGAATAGGGGCATTGGAAGATAGAGTCCAGAAACTCTGTTTAGATTCTGGGGGTGTTTGTCCAGGATTTTACTTTTTTTCTGAATATCTTCTGTTTTGTGATATCCTTTGGACCTTAAGCAGTGAAAAAACAGCAGGTGGTTGCTGTGTTAATCTAGTCAAATATGTAGCAATAAAGGTTAACAACATGGATAAAAGGTGAGATCTTTTTAGTGGACTAATTGCAGGTATATGAAGCTGTCCTAGAGGAAAAAAAAAAGTATCACCTACAAGGGGCTTCAGCAGAAGATGAACCATCAGTAATTAAAAACTCTCTTAATGGACCCACATAGTAAAACTGGATATTTAGCAATACTATTTATTCTTTGAAGAGAGATCCTCTCCTTCCCAAGGCCTTTGCAGTGGCTCATTTTGCAGCCCCAATGCATTCCTATAGGAAGAATCAGTCTACGTTGTGCTTATTCTGCCTATTACAGATGGACCAGTGTTTAGATTGTGAGCATCAAAGATCTAAGTGTTTTCAGACTCATTCACCTTTTGATCACGATCCCTGATTCATTGTCAGTATGGTTGGAGAGACAGGTTTATTTAAAATTATATTCTAAAATTCATTTTTAGAATTAATAACTATTATTAGGTTTGCAATCTGAAAGGGAAACAAAGAATACTCCAGTCACACCCCAAAGTAGAAGTATTTTAATGGTTTATTGTCTAAACTAGTTAGACAAAAATATCCTTTTCCTCTTATTTGTTTGAATTTTATATTTTCAATCTGATTTCAGATTATTTTCCTTCTAATTTCAACAGCTAAGTCTAATCTTAGCAATATGCTGCAATCACATATTTTTTGAGAAAGGATCATTGGTAAAAATGGTGAAATTAGTTTTGAGGTGGATATAAACACTCCACTATTTATTTATATTTTAAAAAGTACAACAGGCGCATTCATTATACAGCAGGACCTACGTGAAAGTATCCCATAATCGATAAAAAACAGAATTTTCCTTTTAGTGCATAGATACAGATGTAAAAATGTATGTTTTTACAACTGGCAGCCGGTCCATCCATTCCTCCTGCCGTATCGTACACAAAACGGGCTCAGGCGAACAGTGTTGAAAGTGAACAGAAAGAGGACTGGGAGAGAGATGCAGCCCGGAAACTTAGCAGCACAACTGTTGGCTCCAAAGGGGAGGTGGCAGTAAGTCCGCTCGTGGGACCAGAAAGAAAAAAATCCACCACGGTTCCAAGTGTAAGTGTATTTTTATATTGCTACATTTATTGTTTCGATTACTCAAAAATAACTGTCCTTTCTGTGTACTGTACAAAAACAACTCTAGTTTAAAATGTTGTGGAATATAGGTTACACACAACCTAATTGCAAAATGTAAAACAAAAACTCGATAGAGCATTTAAAGTGTCACCCAGGGTTGGCACCGTGGCTCGGCTGGGATACAAGGGATCCAGGTTGGGAATCCTTGCCCGTCGGGACTGGTTGGGTCTGAGCATGCAGCGGAGGGGAGGGAAGCTGGGCTGCTGTTAGCATGGGTGGCCTTCGCTAGCTAAGGAGTGGCACTAAGGATGCACCTTAAAGGAGGTGCTTCTCCTGCCCTTGAACCAGCCAGGGTTCCCCAGAGTTAACTGGGCAGTCTGTTTCCGGGGGGGGGGGGCCAGATTGAAGATTAGGAGCAAAAATGTCAAAACTTATTGATGCCTGGACCAACTCTGCGGCAGGTCACAAACCCTATAGGGTTGCTGGGTTCAGGATGCACTTTGGCAGTGGTTCCCAAACCTGTACTGACCGCACAGGCAGTTAGGTTTTCAGGATTGTCCACCGCGAATATGCAGGAGCCATATTCATGTGCAATAGAGACCCAGTATATCCCGTGCATTTTCATGGTGCTTATGTCTGTATCTCCACAAACACGACATGCTGTCAGGTGGTGGTCGAGCCTTATCAGTTTTCTATTTTCCAGTGGTTCTCCTTTAGGTAGATATGTGTTTGCAGTACAGTGCATTGCGAGTGAATGCATTTTCCTTTCTTCTCTCAATGTTCTTCTTCCTAATGCAGAACAACGTCTTTCCTGGTGGTGGAATGACGCGAAGGAACACCTACGTCTGTGAGCGCACCACAGATCGGTATTCTGCAATACAGAATGGAAAAGACAGCAGGTACTCGTCTATTTGATGTCACTCACAGATATATCCTCGGAGGTCCCTGGACACTTAGATTCATAAGTGGGACCCCTTAAGAGGATAGGTGTGATAAAACAGGAGACGTCTTTTAAAAAATAAAAAAAATAAAGTAAGTCGTCCAAGAGTTACTATTTTAATGCAAATTATAGGGCATTGCAAGTGAAAAGAGTGGTGTTCCCTTTATTGCCCTTGCGTAATAAATTGCATTTCATACAGGTGTCATAAATCTGCTTCTATAAGAAGGTCATGCAGATCAGTTCTGTTCAGCTCTTTTATACTGCCTGATCTTGGAATACAGCCCAGAAGAAAAATTGCATTCATTCCCTTGTCATTTAAAACATAACCCTGCTGAAGTAGCTTGCTGCGTAGTGACAAAGATCCCTCGTTTTCTGTGGCACCCTATCTGTACAGGCTATAGCTGTCTCTATAGTGGGATATAGTGTCTTTAGTATGAAAGTGCAGTACAGCACGTTTTTTGGGACTGGAACAAACCCATGTCAAATAATGAATATTTCTCAGTAATGGGGAGTTTCTCCTTAGTTGGTATTTTCCTTTTTTCTGCTCCATCCCCTCCCACAGTGAAGGGGATGGAGCAGACTCCATCAGGGTCTCGATTCTTGGAAATGCCCCCTCCGCACCCGCTGCTTCCCTAGTAGGCTGTTCTCTGAAACGATTCTGCGGAGAGAAAGGGAAGCCAATCAGAAGCAGCAAGTCATGGCTGTCACAAGAGCCAAGAAGAAATAAAGTTTAGATATCTTTCATTTGTTCCCTTATATTTGATAGCCCTGTAACCTATAACAGAGTAATGTAACAGTGTCAGGTGCTATAAGATTTCTCTGCTGTGCCAAATGCTGTGGAATGTTATTATTTATTTATTTATTTATTTAACAGTTTTATATACCGAAATTCTTGTAATGGTTTACAAATCAGTTCGGTTTACATTGAACAGAAACAGTGCTTCGGTAAATGAAAGCAATTACATAGAACATTAACAGAGCTTCAAATGTGAACAATTACAAGGAACTAATAATAAAATATCTTATTAACCACCAAACAAGCAGAAAAACATTTAACATTTGTACAGAAAACAGTGTCCCAGAGAGAGTAAATATAATACATCCGTGATCGCAGAGGCTTAGGTCTTGAACTAAGAAACAGCAAACTAGTGGTTGACGCTAAGGTATTGCACCAAGCTGAAATCATGGAACAGAGGGGCATATAAGGGTGTCACTGTACAATATAATAAACGGCTAGTGGGGTGAGGATTAGGTAAGTGAACCGTAGTGAAGGCAACAGGAGCTAAGTAGAGGGGCAAAATCTGGACAAGAACTTTTTTGACTAATGAGATAAAAATGAATAGGAAGGGTGTAAATACTGCTGGGGAACGGGAGGAATTTAATTCAGAGGATTATCTGAATGGGAAAAGGCCTGATTGAACAACCAGGTTTTGAGTCTTTTCTTAAAAGTAACCGGGCAGTGTTCTAGCCGTAGGTCTGGAGGGAGAGAATTCCAGTGTTTTGGACCAGACGCTGAGAGGGCTCTCAATCCTGAAGTTGTTTTTAGAAAGGGAACCTGGAGGGTGTCTTTATATGCTGCTCTTACCGGCCTGGATGGTAAGTGCAATCTGAGAGGGAATTTGAGATCCAAAGGTGTGATGTTGAAAATCGCTTTGTGGGTGATGGTTAGAACTTTGAACAGTATTCTGAAATTGATAGGGAGCCAGTGGAGGATCTTCAGAATGGGGGTGATGTGATCCCATTTTTTGGATCTGGTTAGAATCCTGGCAGCGGCATTTTGTACCATCTGTAATGGCTTGATAGTATTTGCAGGGAGGCCGATCAGAAGTGAGTTGCAGTAGTCTGTCTTAGAGAAAATGATTGCCTGAAGTACTGTACGGAAGTCGTGGAAGTGGAGGAGAGGTCTAAGTCGTTTTAAGACTTGGAGTTTGAAAAAGCAGTCCTTGGTGGTGTTATTGATGAAGCTTTTGAAGTTGAGTTGTTTATCCATGAGGACTCTATATAGTGAAATTATTTCCCCCAACACACACAAAAGCACATCATTGCATTCGGGTAAGAGCAGTTTACTTACTAACCTGTGTCCAAAACATGAGACAAACATAACAGATGCATCTGGCATGGAAGCTTCTCATCTACTATTAAGGATCTGTTCCAAGTTCATTTTATGTGCAACGTTAGATTTTAGCAACTGGCATGACCCTTAAAACCATTTTTTCAATTATGATTACCTGTGTTGTACAGTAGTATTTCACTATAAGATGTTTTATTTGTTCCTTGTAAGGAAAGCTTTACTCTGAGGTAATCTGAACGGATCTCTGACTCCAGTAAATGATCATTCCGCAGTGTACTCTACATTACATTACATTATTGCATCTCCTGCTTCAAGGGGACAGAGCAGAGGGCACGGATCCAAAGTTATTTATTTGGCTTACAGTGCTGGTTTAGAGAGGCACCTCGTGTGCTTTCTACTCTTTAAGAGAGCGATTTTATGGCAAATATGTACCCCATGCCATATAGGATAATGGAGACATAAAAAAAAATTTTTTTTGCCTGCAGTAATTGACAGTCACTAAGCATGCTGTTATCAAAACCAAAAAGCTAAATGATAGCCACAGATGTGAAAAGCTGTTAGAGAGAACCTCAGAGTATTTGCATCACTGCCTAGGAAATGGATTTTACCCTCCTATCTGATGCTAATAATCCCTAAATTGCTGAGAATACCATCTGCAGCACTCCTTCTTCCTGCTAGTCCAAGACAGAATGCTGAACTGAGAATGGGAGCCAGGCACCAACACCGCTCTGCCACTGACCTTGTTCCCTAGCCTGCTTTTCCAAGAGGAACTTACTAGTTTCTGATTTACAGATCAATACTTCTGTCTGTATTGATTCCTTGTTTTGCAGAGTGCAATGTCAGTGCTCAGGTTCATAAAAGCAAAATTTTGCTGATAGCGTTCTTGCCACCATTTAGTTTTTTGGATTGTAGAAAGCAGTGAATGATAGCCAGACTTCCTGGTCATTGCTCTTTGTGCTCCTTTTTCTATCGTTTTCAATGGGAAAAAAAATTAAATGGCAAAAGTACGTCATCTCTCTCTCCTTTTTCCTCATCTGCTTCTTCTCCCTGACATGGCCTTTCTTTTGCTTTTATCCCCTCCAGTTTTAATCGGATCACAATATGCATTCGTGCATAAAACAGATATTACGGGGACTATACATGGAATAGAAACAGGCACACCAATAAACATACTGCCCATATGGCATAATTACAGTATGCAAGTGTTGCTGTATCTTCATTTTGATAAGTTCATTGGTGTGAGATTGCTTTACATTAGTAGTTTGTGTCTTTTGTAACAGGCTGGAGGAGTTGGCACCTGCCCCAGGTGGTGGTAGCTTGGGAATGGGCCAGCCTGGTGTCTTCAGCCCTAACTGATACCTTTCTCTTCTGGCATAGTGGGAGAGCGCAGCTCCTGAAGTCTGAGTGCGCCACTTTAGTAGGATTCATAGCCTGGCTTGGCTAGAGGGCAGAAATCCAAGTTTGTTTAAGTATCCCTAGCCTCCATGGGCTTCATTTAAATTTTCTTTTTTGCATATTTAGCTGCATGTCTTGGATTTTCTGTTGCAGAAGGTTGTGATGCAGAGAATAATTATAAATAGTACTAAAAGGTTTGTCATTTCTCCTAGGACAAGCAGGATGGTAGTCCTCACACATGGGTGACATCATCAGATGAAGCCCGGCACGGCATACGGAGTATGCCACTATCCATGCAGCACACGGGTTCCATCTCCAGTCCCTTCTTTTCCGCGGAGCTATTGTCTTGCAGTCATGGAGTTCATGCTCTGTTTTCAGTATTGGAAAGCTTTTCTCGGTCGATTGATCAACTTTCCTGCATTGGGTCCCTCTCCATTCCCCGACTTAGTTAGCTGGGCAGCGCAGTAAGTTCTTTTTTCCCTTCTGTGTGGTCGATTCCTGATAGTGTTCCTTCAGTATCTGTTGTCATCGACTGCTCGCCGGCTTTTTTCTCATGGTGTCTGTTTTTTGTTGGTGCCTCCAGTGACCTCAGACTATGTCCCTCACAGATCCATACTACGTGTGTATCCTCTGCCTGCGGGCATCGCACAATGTTCGGGGGTGTTGGTTCTGCAACCAGATGACCCTCAAGGGAAGGCATGCCCACCTGGACAAGATGGAGAAGCTCTTCAGATTGAAGAAGTTGGAACTCTCGATTCCGGCGTTGGTGGTATTGACTCCAAGAGGCCGGGGGGAGCAGATAGACACCAAGCCTTGGCTGTCCTCCCCTCCACTGGGACCCTCAATGGTGTCTCTGGGTGATCTCAGTGAAGAAGAAGCCCCATACGAACCATGGAGGGATGATACCTCTGAGTCTTCATCAGATGATTTGGGGGATCTTCCCTTGGACCTGTCCCCTCTGGCGGAGTGGCACCGGACCCCACCCAAGGACCTGACCTTTGCAGGGTTTGTCCGGGCCATGTCAGAAACCATTCTGTTTCAGCTTCTGATGGAAGAGGATGCCAGGCATAAGATTCTGGAGGTTCTCCAGTTTGTTGATGCCCTGAAGGAGGTGGTGACTGTTCCTGTCCATGACATCTTCAAGGAGTTACTCCTTAGATTTGGGAGCATCCCATCTCCATGCCTCCAGTGAATCAGAAGACTGATGCTGTTTATCTAGTCCAGCAGGCCTTGGGGTGTGAGAGGCGCCAACTCCCTCACCAGTCGATCATGGTGGAGTCTGCCCTAAAAAAGGCCAAGCGTTCCCGCACCCACGCTTCTGTCCCTCCAGGTCAGAGTAGAAGGCGCTCGATGCACTGGGTAGGAAGGTATTTTAGGACGCTGTGTTGATTGCCTGAATTGCTTCCTCCCAGCTGTACATGACGCAATCCTCCAGGAACCTCTGGAAGCAGGGCCAGGAGTATTCTGAGTGTCTGCCCCAACAGCAGCAGTTCGCCTTGTTAACAGTCGTCCAACAACTATTACAATCTATTACAAAGAAATTCCCTATAATCACAGACATAATATATGACAAAAAAACCAAGCTTCATAGCAATTACCAAATCATGGTTAAAAAAAATCAGACATTGTTTTAAAGAACCAAATTGCACATAAAAACTATGATGTCTTCTCAATCCCAAGAACAAATAAGAGAGGAGAGGGACTACTACTAATCGAAAAAAGTCTAAAATGTAAACTAATACCAACAATACCTCCAAAAAACCATGAAATCGCTCTGTGTGAAACTAATAACTTACAAATTTGCCTTATATACTGCTCCCCCCACCCTACTAGAACTAAACATCTCCCCGATAATTGAATTCCTAACACACCTAAACACCTCCAAACCCACAATTGTACTAGGTGACTTCAACCTACACATGGACACACACCCCTTATCTAACACATGTCAAACACTAATAGATCAATCACTAACCAGAAGCAAACTCCTCTCAAATAATCACTCACAACAAAAGTGATAACTCTAGAGAGGGAAATAGTATTTTAAACTATTTACCATAAACACATTAACCCAGACTAGAGACAATATCATCAACATATGCTCAAAGTAAGGTATAATCCGCTGTCTCTCGCCCTCAATGGGCCGCAGGCAGTAGTCAGCCTATGAGCAAAGAATTTTTTAAATCATTTATTGTCTCCCGTCTAATATAACATAATTTTGTACTTATTTATCTTTTTTAACTTTTTTTTAAATATCAACTGTTCAAGTTTAATTAAATTTAAATACGAAGCATCTATAGGAAAAATCTGAAACCGGCTTGTTACCCAAAAATTTTTTTGAAAAAATACTTAGCCAATAGAAGGTCATTCAAATATTCAACCCAACATGGGCCATGTTTCGACTCAAAAAGAGTCTTTTTCAAGGGGAATAGTTGTCTCGGCTCTCTTTGTTGCCGGTCAAAAGTTATTAGAGTACCAAAACCAAAGTAAGGTATAATTACCTCATTTAGCCACAGATTCCTTGTCAAATTTAAATTTGACAAGGAATCTGTGGCTAAATGATTCCTTGTCAAATTTAAATTTGACAAGGAATCTGTGGCTAAATGACAAAGGCGTTTACCGCCATGTTGAGAATCGGAGAAATGTGACTTTGGCGTTTTGGTACTCTTATAACTTTTGACCGGCAACAAAGAGAGCCGAGACAACTATTCCCCTTGAAAAAGACTCTTTTTGAGTCGAAACATGGCCCATGTTGGGTTGAATATTTGAATGACCTTCTATTGGCTAAGTATTTTTTCAAAAAAAATTTTGGGTAACAAGCCGGTTTCAGATTTTTCCTATAGATGCTTCGTATTTAAATTTAATTAAACTTGAACAGTTGATATTTAAAAAAAAGTTAAAAAAGATAAATAAGTACAAAATTATGTTATATTAGACGGGAGACAATAAATGATTTAAAAAATTCTTTGCTCATAGGCTGACTACTGCCTGCGGCCCATTGAGGGCGAGAGACAGCGGATTATACCTTACTTTGAGCATATGTTGATGATATTGTCTCTAGTCTGGGTTAATGTGTTTATGGTAAATAGTTTAAAATACTATTTCCCTCTCTAGAGTTATCACTTTTGTTGTGAGAAACACTAATAGATTTCATGACAGCACTAGGCTTCATCCTAACGACTGATAAACTCACTCACAAAGCAGGACACTCCCTTGATTTAACATTTATCAATCACGGCCACTTAGAACAAATTAAATCGGAATATACACCGATACTCTGGTCAGATCACTTCCTAATAGAATCCTATATTAATCTTATGGTAAAACAAACTATACAAAACAGAGAACCCATTGAATTTAAATACCGTCCTCCATACAACATAGACTCCCTGAAAGACAAACTAGAAGAAAAACTAACCGAAATAGACTGCACTGACTGTGACTCCGCCACGACAGCGTGGACACAAACAACCAAAAACTTAGCCAATGAGATAAACCCAATAAAACAGATCAGCATAAAAGAACCTAAAGAAACAAACCCCTGGCATAACGAAAAGATAAAGGTAATCAAAAGAAACCTAAGGAAAAAAGAGAAGGAAGGAAAAATAATAAAACAGACAACCTGACTAATACAGGAAACAGCTAGCCTACTATAAACAAGTAATTCTCAACGCAAAGAAACAATATTACAGCACTAAGAGAAATTCGCAAATAATCCAAGAGCCCTGTTCACCATAGTAAAAAAAAACCTCACAACTGACTAAACCCAGCCCCACATGCACAAGACACAATTCCAACTGTAGACTTAAAAAAAATAGCCAACATAGTCTCTCCAACTCTAACAAAAATCATTAACTTATCACTAAAAGAAGGATACATGTCAGACTCACTAAAAGGATCAATAGTAAAACCAATTCTAAAGAAAAAAAACAGCGACCATCTAATCCTGAGCAATTATAGACCAGTATCAAACATGCCCTTAATTGCAAAATTAATAGAAAAAAACATACAAAACAATTAGCAGAACACTTAGAGAGCAATAATAAACTGTACCCATCACAACATGGCTTCCGCAAAAACTTCAGCACTGAAACACTACTACTTGCACTAACAGACAACATCATGAGAGGGTTTGACAGTGGTAAACAGTACATTTTAGTAAGCTTGACCTATCAGCAGCATTCAACACAGTAAACCATAACATATGTCCTCTTCGTCCTCCTGCGGCGATCCGTGACCGTCCCGAGCGAAGGCCTGCGCAGTCGGCGCCCAGACCCACCGGGGTAAGGCCTCCAACACCGCTCTTACCTCCGCTGGGCCCGGGCTCGACCGCGCGGCTTCCTGCTCCGTCTTCCGGCCGTCCCGACCGCCGAGAAGGTCCGCCCCCAACGTGCTGCCAGCCAATCAGACGCGGCCCTGAGGCCCCTTAAAGGTGCCTGAAGCTCCGGGGATCCTCCTCTTCGTCCTCCTGCGGCGATCCGTGACCGTCCCGAGCGAAGGCCTGCGCGGTCGGCGCCCAGACCCACCGGGGTAAGGCCTCCAACACCGCTCTTACCTCCGCTGGGCCCGGGCTCGACCGCGCGGCTTCCTGCTCCGTCTTCCGGCCGTCCCGACCGCCGAGAAGGTCCGCCCCCAACGTGCTGCCAGCCAATCAGACGCGGCCCTGAGGCCCCTTAAAGGTGCCTGAAGCTCCGGGGATCCTCCTCTTCGTCCTCCTGCGGCGATCCGTGACAGTCCCGAGCGAAGGCCTGCGCGGTCGGCGCCCAGACCCACCGGGGTAAGGCCTCCAACACCGCTCTTACCTCCGCTGGGCCCGGGCTCGACCGCGCGGCTTCCTGCTCCGTCTTCCGGCCGTCCCGACTGCCGAGAAGGTCCGCCCCCAACGTGCTGCCAGCCAATCAGACGCGGCCCTGAGGCCCCTTAAAGGTGCCTGAAGCTCCGGGGATCCTCCTCTTCGTCCTCCTTCGGCGATCCGTGACCGTCCCGAGCGAAGGCCTGCGCGGTCGGCGCCCAGACCCACCGGGGTAAGGCCTCCAACACCGCTCTTACCTCCGCTGGGCCCGGGCTCAACCACGCGGCTTCCTGCTCCGTCTTCCGGCCGTCCCGACCGCCGAGAAGGTCCGCCCCCAACGTGCTGCCAGCCAATCAGACGCGGCCCTGAGGCCCCTTAAAGGTGCCTGAAGCTCCGGGATCCTCCTCTTCGTCCTCCTGCGGCGATCCTTGACCGTCCCGAGCGAAGGCCTGCGCAGTCGGCGCCCAGACCCACCGGGGTAAGGCCTCCAACACCGCTCTTACCTCCGCTGGGCCCGGGCTCGACCACGCGGCTTCCTGCTCCGTCTTCCGGCCGTCCCGACCGCCGAGAAGGTCCACCCCCAACGTGCTGCCAGCCAATCAGACGCGGCCCTGAGGCCCCTTAAAGGTTCCTTCATCTCCGGCGCCGCACGCCGAAGGAGCGCGACAAAGGGGCCCGCCCCTTTGTGCGCCACTGAAGGACCGCCCTGAAGGACCCCTGAGGACCCTTGAGCCTCCAACCGGACCCGTTCGCCGAACCGCTGTCCTCGGCCCGAAGTATAGCTGCCTGCCTGCCAGCCCTCAGCCAGAACCCACCTGGACCCTGGAACACTGGAGTGAGTAGACACCACCCCAAAGAACTTATCTCCTCCTCCACAGGAATTAGTTATCCAGCCCCCAGCCATCGGTCTACTCCCCCTCTTGCTTTACTAGCCAACCCAACTCCTCTAATCGCCTTGCTTAACTAGTACTGTACGTACTGCACTGTACAATCTTACAGTACTACCTGTGCCTCATAGCACTGTATAACCTGCACTATTTCTAGCATATATATCCCTCAACATACCTCCCAAGTCACTCAACCTGTACCTGTACTATCTGCATTGTCCAATCTGCCTGATGTATTATCTGCACTGTTTAATCCACATTGTTTAATCTGCATTATCCCGCATTGTCTAAACTGCATTAATCGGTTTAGTTGGTATTCCACCTGTACCATCTGCACCTTCCGCACTGTTTTTTCCAATCTGCATCAAGTTGCTCTACTTTATCTGCACTGTTTAATCTGCATCAAGTTGCTCTATTTAATGTGCACTGTTTAATCTGCATTGTGCTCTCTCCCCCAGCAATTCACCCTGAAACCCTAATCCCCGTCCTGTGTTCGCCTACTGCTACTCTGCCCCCTCTTGCCTACCCCTCTTTCTCTCTCCTTTCACCCCCTTCCATCCTCAACCACAATGACCACACAACACATCCGCCGCATTCACCTCCCCCACAAAAGACGCCCCCATCTCCTCCCCCTCCGACCACCCCCCTCTTACAAGTCCCTTCTTCCCATCCTCTCGACCCCCCTCAACCAGCTTCTAGGACTCACTACCCTCTCTATCATTTTGTTCAATGCCCAATCACTCTCTAAAAAAACCCCCATTCTAAATGACCTCCTCACTGATGCTAACCCAGACATCTGTGCGATCACGGAAACCTGGCTCAAAGAAACCGACATAGTCCTCTTGAACCAGCTACCGACCCACTCCTACGAATTCCTATCCATTCCAAGACCTAAGAAAAAAGGAGGTGGCATCCTCCTAGCCTGCAAGAAGCACCTTAACCTCAAACTCACCCACTCCACCTCTCCCACCAAACTAGAAATTGGCCTCTTTAAATCTCCCTCGCTACAGATTTGTCTTATTTATGCCCCTCCTGGCTCCATTGAACAGGACCCCTCCCCCTTAATCAAATTCTTATCCGCCAACATTAACACTGAAATTCCTTCCATCATTCTAGGAGATTTCAACCTCCAAGTTGATGCCACTCCCCTTACCCCCTCTTGTGAGACATTCCTCACAGCACTCCAAGCAATAGGCCTCAGACAAATCGTTGCCTCCCCCACCCACCAAGCTGGACACTCCCTTGACCTCATATTCATCAACCACTGCTTCCTACCTTCCCACCCCCCCCACCTGCTCCCCGGTACCCTGGTCGGACCACTTCCTCATAGAAGCCTTGCTTACCCTTAACGTCCCTACCACCCCTACCCCCACAAACAACACAACCATTACCTTTAGAAAACCCTGCTCAGGAGATGAACTAGCTCTTGCTATCTCCAACGCCTCTACTATCCTTGACTGCTCCACTCCAGAAACTGCCATCACGTCCTGGTTCAGCACAACCCTTGAAATCGCTGACAAACTATGTCCCATCTCCAGACGTAACCTACCCCAATCCACAAAAAACCATCAACCATGGTACACGACTGAATTAAGATCCTTAAAACATACCCTTAGGCAGCGTGAGAGAATCTGGCGTAAAGCCCCCTCACCCCAACTCGCCTCAAGCTACAAATCCGCCCTTCACCATTATAGAATAACCACCCTCAAAACTAAACGAGATTTCTATGCTTTCAAGATCCACCAGTACATGTACAACCCGAAAGCCCTCTTCAATTATGTTGCCAACCTCACCAAGTCCTCCCAGCCCGCTATCCCTGAAAATGAAGCCACCGCCAAGAGCGAAGAAATCGCCCAATATTTCCTCGCAAAAATTACTAACATCCTCCACAGATTTCAACACCCATCTCCTTCAACCCCCCTTTCCCCTCCCCTCCAACCTTCCCCCACTACATCCACCCTCCAAACCCTCGAACTGACTTCCTCCAAAGAAGTGGAATCTATCCTCAGAAAACTCAAACCCGCATCCCACCCTTCAGACACCATCCCCACAAAATCCCTCCTCTCCATCCCAAATTCTATCTCCAAACCCATTGCAGACATTATAAACTCCTCCCTCTCTTCAGGCTCTGTCCCTGATGCCCTCAAACAAGCAATTGTTAAGCCCCTCCTAAAAAAAACCAGCATTAGACCCCAAAGACCCCTCCAACTTTCGCCCTATCTCTAACCTGCCCTTCCTCTCCAAAATTATGGAAAAGATTGTGAACATCCAACTTACAGAATATCTAGAAAACAACAATATACTACACCCAGCCCAATACGGTTTCCGTAAGTACCTCAACACCGAAACACTCCTGCTTTCCCTCACTGACCACCTGCTCATAGGCATGGACCAAGGCAACTGTTACCTCCTCGCCCTCCTCGATATCTCAGCTGCCTTTGACACCATCAATCACAACCTCCTCATCAACTGTTTGACCGAAATAGGCATCTCAGGCCTAGCCCTGCTATGGTTTAAATCCTATTTATCTAACAGAAAGTTTTCTGTCAAGATAGGAAACGCCAATTCCACACTCTACCCCCTGGCTCAAGGTGTTCCCCAAGGCTCCTCCCTCTCCTCTACCCTTTTCAATATTTATCTCACACCTCTATGCCAGCTCCTCACAGAACTCGGCCTCAAATTCTACCTCTATGCAGATGACGTGCAAATCATCATTCCCATCCACAACTCTCTCTGACGCCCTTGCATTCTGGAACACATGTCTTGCCAACATAAACGATTTCCTCACCAACGTCCACCTCGCCCTAAACTCCGCTAAAACAGAGCTGCTCCTTATCTCTCCCCACCTTCCCCCCAAACCCCTGATCTCTAACAACCCAGCTTTCAATACTATAACGTCCCAACCTACTGTAAGAGACCTTGGGGTAATTCTTGATCAACAACTCAATCTAAAAAAACAGATCAACTCCATCCTCAAAGAAGGTTTCTTCAAGCTCAGTATTCTGAAGAAGCTCAGACCCCTCCTCCACTATCATGATTTCCGTACTGTCGTCCAAGCTACCCTTTCCTCAAAGCTTGACTATTGTAATGCCCTCCTCCTCGGTCTACCCTCCTCCACTACCAAACCCTTACAATTGTTCCAAAATGCAATTGCCAGGGTTATCACCAACTCTCGGAAAGCCGATCATATCACCCCCATACTCAAAGAACTCCACTGGCTCCCCATCGCATCTCGCATTCTCTTTAAAGTCTTAACTATATTACACAAATCTATCCACTCTCACAACTCTAACTGGCTGGATGAACCCCTCTGTCCTATACGCTCTGACCGACCCATTCGTTCTGTCAACAAAGGTACCCTCTCCATTCCCCCTTTGAAAAAAGCCCACCTCTCCTCTACCAGAGATCGCGCACTATCCATTGCAGGTCCTAAACAATGGAACGCCCTCCCTACCACGCTCAGGCTTGAGCCATGTTACTCCAAGTTCAGAAAAAAACTTAAAACATGGCTCTTCCAACAAGCCTACCCAGTCTAATCTTCACCCCCCTCCCCCCCTCCCCCCCTCAGCCCATACCTTCATTGAACCTTTTGTATATAGACCCTTGGGCCCTTGTAAGTATATAGACCCTGTAAGTAACCCGTTTAAGCCTGTATATACAGACCTGTAAATAGCCTGTTACAGTTTTAATGCTTCTATTTCATTGTCCTCTGCTCTATGTATATTCCTCCCTGTTTCCCCTCCCCGTTGATTGTAATTTCAGCCTTTCAGTTACAATGTGAACCGGTATGATGTATGCTTACTAATGCCGGTATATAAAAGTTTTAAATAAATAAATAAATATTGATAAATAGATTAGAAGAAATAGGATTAAGCAACATGACAATCAAGTGTTTAAATCATACCTAAATAACAGATACTTCCAAGTACAAATCAAAGAAGTAATGTCAGAGAAAATAAACCTTCAAACAGGAGTTCCACAGGGATCTGCCCTATCTGCCACACTATTCAACATATACATGCTGCCTTTGTCACCTGCTAGCAGGTTTAGGAATTTCGCACTATATCTACGCCGATGATATTTAGTTAATACTCCCAATTGACGACACAATTGAGAAAACACTAAACTTAGCCAACATGTACCTAGATATAATAATACAACTTCTAAACCAAATGGAACTAGTTATCAATATAGAGAAAACTGAATTCTTACACCTAGAACGAAAAAACATAGTGATCATTCAGAACCCAATTACACTCAACAACAACCAAAAAATACAACTAGCTGAGAAAGTACGAAACCTGGGAGTGATAATCGATTCAGAACTAAGTATGAAACAACATATATCTCAAAAAGTAAGAGAAGGATACGCCAAACTTATGACTCTGAGAAGACTAAAACCACTACTAACGCCCACCAACTTCCGCTCAGTCTTACAAGCCTTAATCTTTTCCAGCATGGACTACTGTAATGCTCTCCTACTGGGCCTATCATACACCACAATAAGACCACTACAGATACTACAAAACACAGCAGCAAGAATTTTAACTGGAAAAAGTAAAAGAGACCATATCACCAAAACCTTAATAGAACTACACTGGTTACCCATTGAACAAAGAATACAGTACAAAAGTTTATGCACCATACATAAATTAATACACGACGAAAAAGCAGAGTGGCTGAACACAGCCCTCCGCGTACATACCCCCCACAGAAATCTGAGATCAGCAAACAAAGTACTGCTAACTATTCCCTCAGTCAAGACGGCCAGACTAACCCAAGTAAGGGATAGGGCCCTATCCTTAGCAGGACCCCCAATATGGAACAATATGCCTTTAGAAATCAGACTGCAAAGAAACATCAAAACCTTCAGAAAAAGTTTTTAAAAACCCAGGGAAATGTTGGTTGCGGTCGGTCAAACTCCCACACACACACCTTTTTTCTTAAAGCGTGTGATTCTCATTTTTATATTCTAAATTCTTCCTTTTATTTTTAAACAACAAAGAACTAGAGTTAAGTAGTACTATATCTTATAGCTGAGTAAGAGGAAACTGGACATGACTTATAACACCCACCAAATAATAATTTTTTGTGAAATTGTTTGAGTATTTTGATGGCACCTGTTTAAAAGTTAGAATTCCAGACACTTTATACAACATAGAGGTTTTGTGCCCTATTGTGAACCGTTGTGATGGCACATGCTTAATGATGGCATAGAAAATATTTTAAACAAATAAATAAATAAGCAAGGCTTGGAATATGGCAAACACGAGGTGCGATCCACATATGACGTGTTTGAAATGGCGGCCAGGGTGGCAGCAGCGGGCATTGGTGCCCTCAGGATGGCTTGGCTCTGAGTCTCTGATCTCCGACCGGAGGTCCAGGAGAAGCTCGCAGACCTGCCGGGTACTTGCAAGAACCTCTTTGGGGACAAGGTGAGGGATGCTGTGGCTCAGTTGAAGGATCACCATGAGACCTTCAGCATTTCTCTGCCAGTACATCAGACCTGCCATCCTCTGCCAGAAAGTCCTCATGGCAGGGCCAGAGGAGATCCTTTTATCTCCAGAGGAAGTATTATCCTCCTGCCTCTCATGCCCGTTCTCAGTGAGTGAGCGCTAGGGGCCGCTCCAGACAGCAGCGGACCCCCCAGGCCTCAGCCAGTGCCCCAGCTGAGCTCTGCTACTGGGTTTTGACTGGCTGTGGGGGAGCGTAAGCCATTCAACCGTACCCTTGACACCGGGCCCTCCAGTCAGAGGCCGGCTACGGTTCTTCGTGGACCACTGGCCCAGTGTCACCTCTATTGTTTGTCGAGGGCACCAGCTGAATCTTTGGGGTGTCCCTCCAGACTCTCCCCGTGCCCCTTTTGGGGTCCGTCCTCACATCAGGAAATACTCTTGATGGAGCTCTCCAGCCTCATAACAGCCAGAGCAGTCAAACCCGTTCCACTGTGGCAGCAAGGGTGGGGGGTTCTACTCTCTCTGTTTCCTGATTCCAAAGAGAACAGGGGGACTACGTCCTATTTTGGACCTGAGAGCCTTGAATAGGTTTCTCAGAAGAGAAAAGTTCAAAATGGACTCTCTGGGCACCCTGATTCTTTTCCTGCAAAGAGGGAACTGACTTTGCTCCCTCGATCTGAAAGGCGCATATGCCTAAATAGAAATCTTCCTTGGTCACAGGAAGTATCTTCGGTTCGTCATGGGCGAGAGGCATTTCCAGTACCGGATGTTGCCATTCGGCCTTGCCTCAGCCCCACGGATATTCACCAAGTGTCTGGTGATAGTGGAAGCATACCTGCTCTGTCTGGGTGCAGGTGTTTCCTACTTGGACGATTGGCTGGTCAAGAGCGCCACCTAGGAGGGAGCACTTTGATCCCTGCACTTGACTATTCAGATGTTGGAGTCTCTAGGATTTGTCATCAACTACTCGAAGTCCCATCTTACCCCATCGCTTCAGTTGAGCTTTATTGGCGCCCGGCTGGACACAGCTCAAGCCAAAGCTTATCTTCCTTGTGCACCAGAGCTGGCAGGTCTTGGCCCAACATATGCTCAGACTGCTTGATCACATGGCTGCGACTGTCCATGTTACTCCCTTGGCTTGCTTGTATTCGCGCAGGGCTCAATGGACATTGCGGTCCTAATGGCAACGAGCCACTCTGGGCCTCCATGTACGCATCCGTGTTAGTCGGTTTTCAGGACCTCCTTGGCTTGGTGGGAGAGCCTGTCCAATTTGGAACAGGGGGATTCCATTTAGTGTCCCCTACCCAAGTTGTGTTACCATGGATGCATCCACCCTGGGTGGGGCGCCTATGTGGAGGGGCTCCGCACACAGGGTCTGTGGTCTGTTCAGGAAGTTCAGTGTTCCTGGAGCTTCGGGCGATCCGTTATGCTTTCTGGGCTTTCAGGGATTGCCTTTCCAACAAAGCAGTCCTGATCCACACCGACAAACAAGTGGCGATGTGGTATATCAACAAGCATGGAGGTATGAGGTCATTCCTCCTGTGCCAGGAGGCAGTTCAGATTTGGTCATGGGCTCAGTCTCAGGGCATACTGCTACAAGCCATGTACCTAGTCAGAACGGAGAATGTGGTGGCAGATCGGCTGAGTCGAGCCTTCCAACCCCACGAGTGATCCTTGAATCAGAAGTTAGTAGATCGGACCTTCTGCCTTTGCGGAATCCTGGACGTGGATCTCTTCACTTCCCCTCTGCAACAGCAAGGTGGAACAATTCTGCTCCCTGTACAGGGGGAACGGCAAACCAGTCTCGGATGCCTTTGTCTGTCATTGGGGCAAGAGCCTTTTGTATGCGTATCCTCCACTTCTGCTGCTGATGAAGACTTTTCTGAAGCTCTGTAAAGACAGGAGGACCATGATCCTCATAGCCCCTCATTGGCCGAGGCAAATCTGGTTCCCTCTCCTGCGGGATCTCTCGGTCCGACAACCAATCGGTCTGGGAATTTCCCCCAACTTCATCTCGCAGGCTGCGCCATCCCGATGTCAGGGCATTGTCTATGATGGCCTGGATATTGAGAGGCTAACTGATGAAGCAGGAGGGTAGGTTGTCTAAGAACGCCGTTTGGGCAACAATATGGATTAGAAACCAAAATAGTCCAAGTATAACCTTTTATTTGAGTGGAGACATAAATTCATACAGATGCCCAACTCAGGCCAAGTTTCGCCCCACTTGGGACTGCCTCAGGGGCTAAAACAATAAATACAGCATATAAATAAACAGACATATATAAATACATTAAAACATAAAATATAATTAAAATTAACATATATAGGTACCAAGGACTAAAACACAAATCACAAATATAACTTGATAAAAATCAAATCAAAAATAAGGAGGCATAATGAATCAAAATGCAAAAAAATCAAATAAAAAAACAATATTTGTACCTGTATGGAAATGTTCTCTTTTTCTATATCACAGCAATTCACTTATGGTAAAAACTTCAAGTATCTAATAATCTGGAAATTAATAAACACATTAAAAATACTTCTGAATGTGAATAAATAGTAAGAATACTAATTAAATAAATAATCAAAAACTGTATATAATAATAAAATGCAGAAAAATGTTAACAAAAAATAATTAATAAGTTATATGGGCAGCAAATAGAACCTAATAAACAAACTTTAGTCTCAAAAGTCACACTCTTACTTGAGTAAATATGATTACCCACATCTCTGAAAATGTGACGTAATATTGAAGATCTGTACTCAGGCATAATCCTGCAACCCCTTGCCCTGTCGGACAATGTGTCTCGAGTCCTGGTGGCTTCCAGGAAGCCTTCCACCAGGAAATCTTATGGCCTGAAGTGTGAGCATCAAGGCTTAGATCTGTTCTCCTGCTCCACACCAAGGCTACTTGATTATCTGCTACACCTTTCAGATGCTGACTTGAAGACCAACTTCATCAGAGTACATCTGAGTGCCATCGGGGCCTAAAAGTACAATGTTAAAGGTATTCTAGTAACCTAATCTGTTACAATGAGAACTGGAAATGAATCATTACACTTACCAATTAATATTATTTACAAACTATGTTACCGACCCTCAAATGGCACCTATGTAACTTAAGATACTTTAGCTTCTTTTTATGTGCCTTAATGTAAACCGTTGTGACGGTTCCCACCAAACGACGGTATAGAAAAATGTTAAAATAAATAAATAACACCAGGAGGTGGATGGTTCACCCATCTCTGTGCAACCCATAGTGGGGTATTTTATGCGAGGGTTGCTTCAGTTGAAGCCTCCCCTGCAGCCTCCTGCTGTGTCCTGGGAACTTAATGTGGTGGTGGCTCAGCTTTTGAAGGATCCTTTTGAACCACTGCACACCTGCGACCTGAAATATCTGACCTGGGAGGTCATGTTTTTGGTCGCGGTCACTTCGGCGCGCAGGGTGAAGCAAGCTTCAGACGTTGGTGACGTACCCACCATACATTAAGTTCTTTCATGATAGGGTGGTTCTATGTACGCACCCTAAATTCCTGCCTAAGGTGGTGACAGATTTCCATCTTAACCAGTCAATCGTCCTGCCCACCTTTTTTCTCAAGCCTCTTTCACACCAGGGCTATTGGGCTCTTCACAACTTGGATTGCAAGAGAGCCTTGACCTTCTCCCTGGAACAGACAGCAAGCCACAGGCAGTCCACGCTTCTCTTCATCTCGTTTGATAAGAACATATTAGGAGTTGCAGTTGCCAAGCAAACCCTGTCTAACTGGTTGGCAGATTGCATCTCCTCCTGCTATGTGCAAGCAGGACTTCAGCTTGGGGGCCATGTCAAGGCTCATTCTGTCAGAGCCATGGAGGCTTCGGTGGCCCATCTGAGAGCAGTCCACATAACTGAGATCTGCAAGACTGCGACGTGGAGTTCCCTCCACACTTTCACTGCTCACTACTGTTTGGATAGGGATGACAGACACGATAGCAGCTTCAGCTAGTCTGTCCCCTGTGGTCTATTTCAGCTGTAGAACCCAACTCTTCTTGCTAGGGCCCTTTTTTCGGGTTCAGGTTGTTTCCCTCTGTTACCAACTGCACGTTAGCACCTAGGTAGGTGTTGGTTGGCCTTTCTGTTATTCGGGAACAGCCTGTAGCTAAGGATTCACCCATGTGCGAAAACTACCCTCCTGCTTGTCCTAGGAGAAAGCAGAGTTGCTTACCTGTAACAGGTGTTATCCTAGGACAGTAGGATCTTAGTCCTCACGAAACCCGCTCGCCACCCCACAGAGTTGGGTTTTTCCTATGTTTATTTTATTTTTCGTAATTCTATGTTATGAGACTGGCGAGGGACCCTGGATGGATAGGTGGCATCCTGGGCACGCTCAGTATGCCATGTTTTCCGGGCCGAGCTCCATCTGATGATATCACCCATGTGTGAGAAGTAACATCCTGCTGTCCTAGGAGAACACCTGTTACAGGTAAGCAACTCTGCTTTCTGCCCTGTGGTGTGTGGGCATGCTTAATGCTGGGCGCAGCAAGTTTGACCTTTGTTGGCTGCTGAGCAGTTTAGGAGGCAATCTTCAAGATGTCCATGGTGGGACAAAGTCTGAGGGCATTGCATTAGTTTTTAGAGCAAAAATATGTTGCTTCTTTTGCTTTGAAACTTGACATGGGCACAAAATACCCATAGCCATTTGCATCTGCCTTTTGTACAGGTACTTTTTTCATGGAAAATAGCTTGCATAAAATTGAAAATGTAATTTTATGTGCATTATTTCCTTCCCCCAACCTAAACGGACCTTTTCTGCGTGGCTGAAGGCTGTGTGTTGTGCAACACCATGTGCCCTTTTAGCCGCAGGGAGATAGGGCAACATTCAGCCAGCTGATTATCACAGGAAAAACACTTTGCAATTTTCTTCTTAATGACTGCTAGCATTTCACTTTTTCCTTTTCAAATAAGGTTTTTTGAACTTACATTCGTGCAGCATCCTTGAACTCCCATGGGAAAACCACTGATGAAAACCGTGACCTGCACTTATATCCATCACAGTGTTAGAGTTTTCAGGCTAAGACAGCAATGCAAGTTCACTAATTTGTTTCAGTTAACAAATGAAGCAATTGCTAAGAATTTCCAGTAAGTGGTATATACACTCAAGAGAGAGTGTCTCCCCTGTGATGAAATGGGATATGGCAGCTCTGGGACCATCTTCTCAGTTTACTGGTTAAAGCCCACAGTTACTGATTGCATCCTGAGCATCGTGTTCTCATCATCATCAATATTGCTTATTTGAAACCGGCTTTTCCAGCCAGGAAGTTCAAACAAGTTAAAAGTAGAACCGATCTGAGGGGTGCATCGCAGCAGAATTTCACAGGCTAGTGTTGTAGTAGCTGTAAATAGATAAGAATAGCATAGTGGGGGTGGTACATTGTAATTGATTGCGTATTGCAAAGATACTACTTAGTATTCTGTGTGACCATCCAGATTTCATCAAGAGAGAATGACCATCCTATTCTATAAAAGTAGTGTGACTGTCATGTTAGTCCACTTGATTGCATGGGAATAAAAGTTAACATTAAAAGCAAAAAATATATGAAGTGATAATTATTTATTGAACTAACTTAATATATTTATGGATTAGCTTTTGGGAGCTAGCACTCCCTTCCTCAGGTCAGAACAAAATGAGCAAAAGATGGCATTGTCAAAAAAATATAAGTGGGGTCGATATTTAGCCACTTTCCCGCTGTATAGCAACATACATAGTAATGACGGCAGAAAAGGACCAAATGGTCCATCCAGTCTGCTCAGCAGGCCAGCCCCATGCATTCTGTTGAATTTAGTAACTGCTGCTTTGTGCAGATTACCCCCCATGCATTCTGTTAAGGGTGGTAACTGCCACTTCGTGCAGGTTTCCCCAATCCTTATGTTAAGAGTAGTAATATTTACAGTCAAAACCAAGCAAATGTCAAACCCATAACAAAATTACTGCTAGCAACATTTTTTGCGGGGAGCAGCCTTTCTGATAATTCATACAATGCTGCTGCTTGAACGTGCTTTGCTTTTGGACTTTATCTTTAATGGTCTGCCTATCAGTACTCTGGACCATAGAAGTTGGGACCCAACGTTGGTTATCATCTGAATCCTTCCCCTTTTTCCACTGCTGAAGTGGAGAGCGATGTTGTAGTTGTGTCACAAATATCAAGGCTAAAAGGTTAAGGGTAGTAATCCCCATGTTTTCTGTTAAGTATAGTAATTGCCGCTTTATGCAGATTATCCCCATGCACCATTCTCTTCATTTCCAATCTCTAGTCATTAAGAATCCACAGTATATATCCCATGCTCTTTTGAATTCATTTATTGTTTTAGTCCTCACCACCTTATCTGGAATGGAATTCCAGGCATCCACCACCCTCTCTGTGAAGACATATTTTCTGATGTTGGTTCTTAGTCATCTCCCCTGGAGTTTCATTTTGTGACCCCTAGTTCTACAGTTTCCTTTCCAACAGAAAAGGTTTAAAGTTTGTGAATCATTAAACCTTTCAAGTATCTGAAGATCTGTATTATATCTCCCCTGGTACCTCCTCTTTTCCAGGGTATACATATTTAGATCCTTCAGCCTCTCCTCATAGGTCTTCCAATACAGATCCCACACCATTTTGGTCGTCCTTCTCTGGACTTGCCTCTGTCATGTCTTTATCTTTTTTGAGATATGGGCTCCAGAACTGAACATAGTACTCCACGTGAAGCCTCACCAAGGATCTGTACAAGAGAATTATCACCTCCTTTATCCTTCTGGTTATGTCTCTCTGTGGAGCCCAGCATTCTTCTGGTTTAGCTATCACCTTGTCACGTTGCTTCACTGCCTTCAGATAGGCAGACACGATTACCCCAAGGTCCCTCTCCCAGTCCATGCACATCATTCTTTCAGCCCCCCCCCATATCATATACAGCTCTTTTGGATTGACACATCCCAGATGCATGACTCTGCACTTCTTTTCATTGAATCCCAGCTGCCAAATCTTCGACCACTCTTCAAGCTTTCTTAAATCGCTTTTCCTTCTCTCTACTCCTTCAGGCATGTTCACTCTGTTGCAGATCTTATTATCCACAAATAAATAAATGTTGCCCTCTATCGCTTCTTCAATGTCACTCACAAAGATATTGAACAGAACTGGTCCCAAAACTGATTCCTGTGGCACTCTACTTAACACCATTCTCTCTTCAGAATAGGTTCCATTTATCATTACACACTGTCTCCTGTCAGTCAACCAATTTGTTATCCACTCCACTACCTTGGCACCCATTCCCAAGCTTCTCATTTTATTCATGAGCCTCCTATGCAGGACCGTATCAAAAGCTTTGCTGAAACCCAAGTAAATCACATCAAGTGATCTTCCTTGATCCAATTCTCTAGTCACCCAAACAAAATAATTAATCAAATTTGTTTGTCAGGACCTTACCCTGATGAATCCATGCTGCCTCAGGTCCAGTAATCCACCGGATTGTAGATAGTTTACTATCCTTTCCTTCTGCAGAGTCTTCATTAATTTTCCCACTACCGAGGTGAGGCTAACCAGCCTGTAGTTTCCAACCTCCTCTCTGTTACCATTCTTGTGAAGCTGGACCACAATCGCTCTTCTCCAGTCTCGCGGCACCAATCCCATTTCCAGGAATCTATTGAAGAGTTCTTTCAGCGGACCTGCCAGCACATCTCTGAGCTCCCGTAGGGGTAGATTTTAAGAGGCGGGCGGTTCCCAGAGCGTGCACATAGACGCACCTATTTTATAACATGTGCATGATACCCGTGCGCACATGCACGGTCAACTTTTGTATCGGCGTACACGTGGCTTTATGGTTTATTGTTTTTCTATACCGTCACATCGGCAAGGCCTTCACAATGGTTTACAATCAATTAAAAAGAAAAATACATAAATATAATAAAAGTAATAGCTAAAATTATTTAAAGAAAAGTACAGAAATTATATAAATTAGCTGTTAAAATAAAATTCAAAAACTAAAAACATAAACATATTATATCACTCTTCCTAAAAGTAGATATTAAGAACACCTAAAACATTAGAATTCTTTATTACTAATCCTAAAATATAGTTTAAAAGCTCTCTTAAAGAAGGAAAAGTTAAGCCGGTATGTATCTAATGCTCGTGCTCTGTATAGGCGCATTTAAACAGCCATGTTTTTAGTTCTGCCTTGAATTTTTTCTTATCTGCTTGTAATCTCAGTTTTGTTGGTAATGTATTTCACACCTTTGTTCCTGCTATTGATATTACATGCTCCCTTACTTGGCTGAGTCTGACAGACTTAATTGTCGTAACTGTCAAAAGTCCTTTGTTTGCCGATCTCAAGTTTTTTTGCGGAATGTGCAAACGTATAGTTGTATTTAACCATTCGGTTCTTTCGCCATGTATTGTATTATGAATTATACAGGCTGTTTTATATTGTTTCCAATAAAATATCGGAAGCCAGTGTAAAGAGACCAGGGTTGGTGTGATATGGTCACATTTTCTTTGGCCAGTTAATATTCTGGCAACCGCATTTTGTAATACCTGGAGGGGCCTAATAGTGGATGCCGGTAGGCCTAAAAGCAGCGTATTACAATAATCAATATTAGCAAAAATCAGCACTTGTAAAACCATTCTAAAATCATATTGTTCTAAAAATGGTTTCAGCCTTCTTAAGGTTAATAATTTAAAGTAACCATCTTTTAATTTAGTGGCGATATGTGCGGGCAGGTGGCGTCTTGTGCGCACAAGGGGGGGATTTTTTAAAAAAACTGGCGACGCAAGGAGCAGACTGGGAGGGAACTTCCCTATCCCCTTCCTACTCTGCCTTCCTTTTCCCCTCTCCTCCCTTACCCCTAAAACCCCTTTTCCTACCTTTTTTTAAATTTTGGAACTAACTTTATCTGAAAAGATGAAGTAATTTCCGCGCGCGAGCAGCCGGCTGGCACGCGCTTCCCTGGGACAGGGCCTAATGTTCCCTGTCCCGGTCGGCCCCGGCCCGCCCCTTTCACAAAGGTCTGCACAGGAGATACGCGCTTGGCCGGGCTGTTGCGAAAATGCGTTCTGCACATGCACGATCCAGCCACGCATGTATCCCCTGGTTTTTGCATTCGCCGGGCTTTTAAAATTTGGGCTTTAGTGTTCCGGGATGTACCTTATCAGGCCCATATGGCCTGGTCCACTTCGTTTTCCTACCTCTTCCCATGTATTCTCTTCTGTAAATGGTGTTGCATCTACCCCATTTCTATCCATGGTCTTGTGAACCAGCAATGGTCATTCTTCAGGGTCTTCTTTAGTGAACTCCAAACTGAAGTATTTGTTTAATATTTCTACTATTTCTTCATCTTTCTCCATACATTGCTCCTTGTCACCTTTCAATTTCACTACACCACCTCAGGCTTTCCCCATTTCTTTGATATATCTGAAAAATATTTTGTCACCTCACTTTACCTCTTTGGCAAATTTTTTTTCCACTTGACTTTTGCTTTCCTGATTTCTTTCTTCATCTCCTTCACTTTCACCAAGTATTCTTCCCTGTATTCTCTTTTTGGGATCCTTTGTATTTCTTGAATGCTTTTCTTTTTGCCTTAATTTTTTTCAGTCACCTCCTTAGAGAAGCAGATTGGTTTCTTTTTCCTCTTAATCTTAAAGAAGATTTGTTGCCTTTGTAATGGCTTCTTTTAATTTGACCCACTGTTGTTCCATCTCACCATTTTCTCCCAGTCTTCCAGTTCTTCCTCCAGGTATGTTCCCATTTTGACAAAGACCACATTTTTGAAATTTAAAATTTGAACCTTTGTATGACTTCTCTGTATCCTATTTGCTATATCAAACCATACCATCTGATGGTCACTGGTGCTCAGGTGAGCACCTATCCAGACATTAGAGACATTATCCCCATTAGTGAGCACTAGGTCAAGTATCACACCTCCCTTGTGGATTCCATTACCATTTATTTGAGCAGAGCCCCTTGAAGAGCATCCACTCTCTCTCTCTGTTTCTTCTTGATTCTGCAGAAGGGATACTCTAATGCACATCCAGAAGATTAAAATCTCCAACGAGCATCACTTCACCCACCTTTTGGATGTTTTTAATCAAAACTCTGTCCAGTTCTTCTGTTTGTTTTGGAGGCTTGTAGACAACACCAGTGTAAATGGAACCGTATCTTCTTTCTGACTAACTTGTCTAGGATATTCAGTGGTGTGGCTGCACCACTGAATATACCCAGCTATATAAGAGTTAGCCAGATAAGTTTAAGCAGCTAACTTTAGGCCTTCTTAATGGCAGGCCTAACTTACCTGGCTAACATATTCACAGGCCGATACAGTAAAGTGCGGCCGCGGTTACCCTGCTTCTAACCCGCTTTCTACTCACAATTTGGCCACATTAGTCCAACCCGCGCATCACTACCCCTTTTAACCCATCCTTACCGCTTCTTTAAATCAACGGGTAACCCCTTCCGCCCACGGCATGTATATGAGATGTAAACGATTGGATTAGCTATTCCCTCCCAAACAGTAACGTGCGCCCCGATTATCGCTTTTTTAACCTGCAGTTTTGCCGCGTGTTTAACCTGCTAACTTAACCGCCTACCCTTACCCCTGCGTTAGTGTGGAGCGTCAGGTCAGCGAGACGAAATTTCACGGGCAAACGACCCCCTCACCCCCCGGGACAAGAGCCAGGATCGGGCAAACTTTCCCCCAGCCCCCGCTCACCTGCCCTGGTCGCGTCCATGGTGCCGGTCTCCCGTGCGGGCGCACTGACAGCTCCGGAGCAGGAAAGAAGGACCTGTTGTTTCCAAGCATAACCTAAACTCTTGCCTGCCCAAACTAAAATCCAACGCGCCGGGAAAGCCACTCTTCAGATCGCGACTAATCCCATCCCCCAGCCCCCGCTCACCTGCCCTGGCAGCGTCCATGGGTGCCGGTCTCCGGGGCAGCCCCAGTCCTCTCTCCCATCCTCCCCGGGGCAGCCGGCGGCGAGAGCAGCCCGGGGCGGATCGCGAGGCGGCTTCCAGCAGCCCCCGCCGGCGAGGGTGCATGAACGCATGCCGTGACCTGAGCGCCCGGCTGGACGTCGGAGGTCACAGCGTGCGCCCATTCACCATCGCCAGCGAGGGCTGCTGGAAGCCGCCTCGCGATCCGCCCCGGGCTGCTCTCGCCGCCGGCTGCCCCGGGGAGGATGGGAGAGAGGACTGGGGTTGCCCCGGAGACCGGCACCCATGTACACGGCCAGGGCAGGTGAGCGGGGGCTGGGGGATGGGATTAGTCGCGATCTGAAGAGTGGCTTTCCCGGTGCGTTGGATTTTAGGTTTTTAGGTTTTCTTTTGCTTAAAGTTGGGATCCACTTCCTGGTACCTGTCATTTCAAATGACATTTGAAATGACAGGCACCGGCGCACCCAGGATACTGTTTAGGTGCTGTATAGCGCCTATACAGTAAAATGGATTGCGCTTCATGGACGCGCGTTGGACGCGGCTTGCATTTGCATGCTATTTAAATACAGTATCGAGCGGTATGTGATCCAGACTGTGCGTGCGGCAAACGCGGGTGCACCCGGCACTAACACACCTCTTTCTACCTCACCTTACTGTATCGGCCTGTCAGCTGGCTAGTGCTAATATTTAGCCTTATCTGGCTAAGTAGCCATGCCCCTGTACCATCCACCACGTAGCCGGATAATTATTTAGCCACATAAATAGTGATCCAACTCAGTGGCGGCTGCTGAACTCGGCCGAATATTTAAACAGCACCACTTAGCTGGATACACCCGAGCATATCCGGCTAAGTGGCACTGAATATCAGACCCAAGGGAATCATAAAAGGCATTCCAATGAACGTGTAAAGAGGGGGATGTTTTGAAGGCACTATAGTTTTATGGTTCGTAATGAGTTAAGAAACCTAGGTCTTTGAGTCTTTTCTTATCAGTTTGTATGTAATCATCTGGTGGAGGAAAGGCATCCTGAGCTTTGCATTTGAATTTCTTAGTGCACTTACTGAAGGCTTAGAAGTGCCAACTTCCAGCAATCCACAGTCATCCTGTGGAAATGTCATGGAAGCCTTCTGCAGCTCTAAGGTATGCAGCAGCCAGCATGAAATAAGAAATGTAGGGGACAATTTTCAAAATATTTTAAGCAAGTAAACATGGAACAAACTGTTGGGGATGTGGACCCTTGGGCTAAAGTGGAGTTGGCGCAGTCTGCAGGGCTCTGCCCTGCAGGTTCCCACCGTCAGTTGGCAGAACTGGTTGTAGCAGAAGCCCAACTGGAGCTTCACCTATACCAGCCCTCGTTCCCCTTTGATTGAGCCCTCGTGTGCCGGGGCAGGCAGGACTTAGGCGCGGGCCTCTGTGGATGAGGTGGAGATCTGTGGAGACGGACAAGTCACAGGCCAGGATCTGGGACAGGTTAAACACAGGCGTAGTAAGAGGCAGACAGCGATTAGGACAGGTAGTGGTTGGAGGCAGGCAGAGTTCAGTCATAATGAAGAATCAGGCGGTGGTCAGTGGCAGGTGGAGTTCAGTCGTAGTTGAGAATCAGGCAATGTTCAGTGGCAGGCAGAATTCATTGGAGAATCAGGCGGTGGTCAGTGGTAGGTACAGGTCAGTTGTAGTCACAGGTCAAGCAGGCCAAGGTCAGAACCAGAGATTCATTCGAGGAAAGAAGGGATGGATCGACAGGGAGATGAGAAACAGCATAAGCAATCAGGAGAAGACACTGAAGACTGACAAAGACAAAGAACTGAAGACTGCCCACTGAACAAAGACAAAGAACTCAAGAACAAAGACCAGGGTCTGCCAAGACAAAGACCAGGAACACAGCAATGAAGACCAGGAACACGCTGAAGCAACTTGCTGTACCAGAGGTAGTTGACCTATTGTTAAGGCACTAGAGTAGTATCAGAAGAGGCCTTTTAAAAGCCAAAGTGGTGATGTCATCAACAGAGGCCACAGTGATTTTTCCTGCTGTGGTCCCTTTAACTATAGCGGTAAGACGTGCGTTTGTCTAGGAGAGACACGGCATTCAGGGCTGGCAGTGTCCAGCCACACATTCAGACAGCTTTTAGGCGGCATGGCTTGTTGGGTCTGCAGCTTTCTGCTGCCTTGAACGGTGACGTCGACAGCTTCAGACCTGCCTGGGAGGTGCAGTTTGCAGGGTTAACCTGAGGACCACTGAATGTAACACAGACATGGTAAAGTACGTGCAGGCATTTCATTTTTAACATCTCAAGTACTTTACAAAGTATATGGGTCATAAATATTTGCACTCCCCACAGTCTCCCCAATATATTCACATGCAGGCCCACAGTACCCTGGAAGCATGTGTGGAGTTTGAAAATGACTACAAAATTTAGTCACTGTGGGCTAAGAGTCACAGAAAAAGCTTTCTGTGTGTTCATTTGGTCACTTTGGTCTCTGACAGGAAATGGACACTGTAAGGGAGTGAAAGGCCTCTTACCTAGAAGATTCTGGCCCAATGGATCACCTTACAATGAGATGTTCCTCTTTGGGAGCGGTTCCTTGATTGTACTCTTGCTAGATCTTGTCAACAAATCTGAGGACAGAGTAGAGATGGTGAAAAGTGCTTCTCTATAAAGACTCACATCTTCAACTTTTTGTGTACTGAAATAATGAAATATTTATTAATTGTTTTAAAGCTATACAGCATTAGTTACCAGGGCTACATATTTGACTCATATTATTTTATCAACTAAGTAAAAGCACATACTTCTCTTCCCATTTAAAGGTTGCCTGTTCTTCCCGTGGTGGTGGTGGTGGAGTGTGTTTGAGTGTGTATATGTTTGGAGGGGGAGGATATTGTGCTGGTCCTGGCAGGTGTAAAAAATCAACAACCCTATCCACCCCCTTTGTGTTCCAGTCAACATGAGCAGCCATCTGGTGCTGATACTGGTTGGTCAGTGAGACTTGACATCACAAACTTTCCAGCCAATTACACAGCAGGCCCCAGCCAGCCATGCAAAACGCTTAGGAGTGAATTTTCAAAGAAGTTACGTGCATAAAAGTAGCAATTTACAAAAGCCCATTTGTGAGCATAAAGTCCATTCCCTGTACGTACCCGGATCAGTCCAGACAGTGGGTTGAGCCTCCTCTCCAGCAGATGGAGACAGAGAAAAACTGAAAGGGTATCCTATATCAGGACAGTGCTCACCCTGCGTCCCTTCAGTATTTCTCTGTTGCCAGCAGATGAAAGCAGTTGAACCTGCGGTTCCCTCTCTAGATGGTTTTTTCTCTCTCTCTGGGAATTTCTTCCTACCTTTGGGTTCTTTTTCTTCAGGATCAAGCAAGTATTAGTTCTATAAATTACAATAAAAAAAAAAAGTAAACCAGGTTTTATCCTTCAGTGAGACAGTTCTGTCTCACAGCTCTTACAGGGTCCTAGGGGTTTTTTTCCCCCTTGATTGTTCAGCCTAGGAGCCCTTATTCCCGGTACCTTCTGCCTGTCTGGGGTGATACTAGTGGTCCAGTCACTCCCCCTTGTGCTTGGGTGACCCCGGAGAAATCTCATGCCTCGGGTTCCACGGCAGAGCTGACTCCATGCCTCTGCTCTGTTGGAATTAAGGAGTAAATAGAAAAAGAAAAAGGCACTTTTGCAAGCACCTGTGATTGATTTGAAGGGCAGTGGTAAGAGGAGCGTAGCAGGGCTGATTCGCCTGCTCCCACTCGCACTTTTAGACCAGCTCAGCTGATTTCATTTTTTTCTCCATGGCAGCTTTTTACCCATGCCACGCTCAGCTGCCTGCCTACCCTGTGGGGAGCCTGCTTCGCGGCTCTCCTGCAATGGGCTGTGTTCCCTCTGCCCAGCGGGGAGGGTCCCTCAGCCACAGCAGAAAAGTCAGCGGTCCATGGTCGGACCACCAAACGTGCTCCCAGGCCGGCCCCCTCACGAAAAACCACGGGAATGGCGGTCATTTTAGTTTCAGGTCTTGCAGCAGATTCGGGGCCAGAGGGGGGAAGGGAGCCTGATTTTGGCGATTCGCCGCCGGACTCCCTAGGGCCAGACTCTGACCCTTCCCACCAGGTCCCCCTCCACCCGGGAAGTCCCATCACCATTTTCCCCCGGAGTTTGTTCTCTTGCTGCACAAATCTTTTCTAGCCAGTCTAGAAGAGCAGGACGATCCTCCCTCGGCCACCCCCTGGCAAAGATCTCTCGGCTATCCGCCGGACAGGCTCCTCAAGCCCCGGATTCACAGAGAGTCAGGGTCAGGACTGTACCGGGCGTACCTGATCCCCCTGACCTGCCTCAACCCTCTCCGCTGCCAGACCCAGATCAGGATGCTGACTTGCTGCTCCCAAACTTGCCCGTCTAGGGGGACGACCCGCAGGTCTTGCGATTATTCCACCAGGAAGAGCTTGACCCGCTCATTCCTTTTGTTCTGGACAAGCTGAGTATAGAGGTCCCTCCTGTGGAATCCGCGGGTGCCTCCACTTCTCAGACAGTGGACCCGGTCCCGGTGGGGCTTAGGGCTCCTCTACGTACTTTCCCATTCCATCCCATGCTAATGCAGCTTCTGCTTCGGGAGTGGGAGTCCCCCGAATCCGGTCTCCGGTTGGGAAGGGCAATGAATAAGCTCTATCCTCTACCAGACCAATGCCTCGAGATGCTCAAGATCCCTAAAGTTGATGCATCGGTGTCCACTGTCACTAAACGGACCACCATCCCGGTTATGGGGGCAACCGCATTAAAAGATCTTCAGGACCGTAAGTTGGAACTCTAACTTAAGAGGATTTTTGAAGTCCTGGCTTTAGGGGTCCGGGCGACAGTCTGTAGCAGTCTCATGCAGTGGGCAAGTCTCAGGTGGGTTCAACAATTACTCAGCATCCAGGACCTCCCGTCTGCAGAGGCGGAACGGCTCAAAACTGCGGTGGCCTATGGCGCTATGGTCTCCTTAGGGTATAGGCCAGAGCCATGGTTTCTGTTGTTTCAGCCAGGTGCCTCCTCTGGCTGCAGAATTGGGCAGCGGACACCTCTTCTAAATCCCAGCTGGGAACTCTATCTTTCAAGGGTAAGTTGCTCTTTGGAAAGGACCTGGACCAGCTTATTAAATCTTTGGGCGACAACAAGATTCATTAGCTGCCTGAGGACTGCCCTTAAACAGTCCAAGTCATTCTTTCCTTTGCACTCTCATTTCAGGGGTCAGCGCAGATGCAACAAACCGCGTGGGACTTTTCAAAGAAATACTTCCACAAGATCTCAATCGTGGTCTCATTCCTTTCGTGGGCGATGCCCCTTCCAAGATGGTAACCACCAAGGCGCTGCCACAAAGTCATCACAATGAGATGCGGCCGACCCATTCCTCCGTTCCCAGCTTAGGTGGACGTCTGTCCCTCTTTTACGAGGAATGGATCAAAATTACCTTGGATCAGTGGGTCCTCGAAGTCATCGAAAAAGGCTACGCGTTAGAATTTGCTCGGGATCTCCCGGACCGCTACTTAATATCTCCCTGCGGCAGTCGAAAGTGCCCAGCGGTATGCCAGACTCTAGACAGGTTATAAGAGCTCGGGGCCATAGTTCCTGTCCCCCTGGAGGAACAGGGGTCCTGCCAGTATTCCATCTACTTCGTCATCCCCAAAAAGGACGGCTCCTTCCGGCCCATCCTGGATCTCAAGTGGGTCAATAAGGCCCTGAAGGTCCCCCATTTCTAGATGGAGACCCTGAGGGCGGTAATAGCGGTGGTTCACTCAGGCGAGTTCCTTGCCTCTCTCGACTTGACGATCCGCCAAGAACACCAGAAGTATCTTCGTTTCAACAGCCTGGGTCGGCACTTCCAGTTTTGGGCTCTCCCGTTCGGTCTCGCCACCGCTCCTCAAACTTTCACCAAGGTCATGGTGGTTGTAGCAGCCTGCCTCCGCCGAGAGGGCGTCCTAGTCCATCCTTACCTGGATGACTGACTCATTTGGGTGAAGTCGGAGAAACTCTGTGCGATAGCCGTCAACAAGGTCTTGTCTCTCCTCACTTCCCTCGGGTGGATAGTCAATTTTTCCAAGAGCAACCTCAAGCCCTCTCGGTCCTGGAATTCCTAGGGGCACGCTTCAACACCCGCATGGGCAAAGTTTTGCTGCCCGAGGCCCAGGCGCTCAAGCTTATGGATCAAGTGGTATGTACTAGTACATGAACTCCGGTATATAAAAGCCTTTAAATAAATAAATAAGTGCAACATCTGTTATCCCTCTCTGTGCCCAAGGCCTGGGACTACCTTCAAGTCCTGGTTCTATGGCTTCCACTATAGATTTGGTTCCTTGGGCTTTTGCACATATGTGTCCTTTACAGAAAGCTTTGCTCTCCCACTGGAAGCCAGTTTTGGAGGAGTTCCGGACACCACTACCACTCTCCGACTCTACCATCGCCAGCTTGCAGTGGTGGCTCTCTCTTGCTCACCTGTTGAAGGGGATGTACCTGGAAACACCCCAGTGGGTCATTGTTACGACAGATGCCAGTCTCCGGCTGGGGAGCGGTGTGTCAGACTCAGTCTACAGTCCAATCTCGATGGCACATCAATCTGCTGGAGACCCGAGTGGTCCGTCTGGCACTCAAGATCTTCCTGCCCTTGATTCATTGCAGAGCTGTGCGAGTTCTCTCCAACAATGCCACCACAGTTGCTTACATCAATCACCAGGGAGGCACCAGGAGTCGCCTAGTGGCTTTGGAAGCCAACAAGCTGGTCTCCTTGGCGGAGTGCCATCTGGATCGGCAAGCGGCCTCACACATTGCGGGGAAAGAGAATATTGAGGCCGACTTTCTCATTCGCCAGCACCTAGACCCAGGGGAGTGGGAGTTGTCCGAGGCGGCGATGGAGCTGATCGTGCGCAGGTGGGGAACTCCTCACTTAGACCTAATGGCCACTCTGAGAAATGCGAAAGCTCCCAGATTCTTCAGTCGCAGACAGGAGCACTGCTCGGAGGGGGTGGATGCCCTGGTTCATCCTTGAGGAAACAACAAAGAGGTGGATGCCACAAAGAAGTCTTTTCCAATCCTTTATTAGTGGAGACGTGGAATATACAACTATTCTTAAGAAGCCCGACTCTGGCCGAGTTTCGCCACACTGAGTGGCTGCCTCAGGGGCTTAATTTTAAAAACAAGTCAGAAGTCAGAAGATATCTCAAACAAACTCATCCGCAATAAAAATCTTTCATTTGAGTCCTGAACAATACTGGCGGTCTCCACTCGTAGCGCTTCCTTGGCCTCGCGACGTCCTCCTTTACGTGTTTTCACCCTGGCCCCTGGTCAGCAAGGTACTCTGAAGATTAGAACTCCACAGAGGACCGGTCATTCTTGTAGCGCCAGAATGGCCTCGGAGGCCTTGGTTCGCGAACCTGGTGAACCTCGTGTCAGACGGTCCTCTTCGACTCAGTCACCTCTCTCACCTACTACTTCAAGGTCCCGTATTTTTCGATCAGGCGGATCGCTTTTGTCTAGTGGCCTGGCTTTTGAGCGGTGGCAACTGAGGAAGAGGGGTTATAAGGAGGAAGTGATATCCACGCTACTGTGGGCACGTAAAACTTCCACCTCTCTTGCTTACATTCGTGTTTTGAGAGTGTTTGAGAATATGTGTGCTGACTCCGGAGTACCGGCGTGCAAGGCCCCGGTGTCGCAGGTTCTCTCTTTCCTACAGAATGGCCTCTCCAAAGGTTTGACCTTCAATTCCTTATGGGTACAGGTTTCGGCTCTCGGTTCCCTCTTAGGGCGGGTTGATGGTTACAAGGTTGCGGCCCATCCGGATGTGGTACGGTTCCTCAAAGGTGCCAAGCATTTGAATCCACCTGTCCAGGCTACTTGTCCGTTGTGGAGTCTGAATTTGGTTCTTAGAGTTCTCTGCAAGGTGCCCTTTGAATCTCTACAGCGGGCTACACATAAGGATTTGACTCTGAAGATGATTTTTCTTGTTGCTATTTGCTCTGCCAGGAGAGTGTCCGAGCTCCAAGCATTGTCATGTAGGGAGCCCTTCCTTCACATTTCTGATTCAGAGGTTTCTCTTAAAACGGTTCCCTCATTTTTACCTTTTTACCTAAGGTGGTATCTTTCTTTCCCGTAAATCAGTCGGTAGAGCTTCCGGCTTTTTCTCCAAAAGACATTGCCAGTACGCTTGACAGAGAATTGTGGCAACTTGATGTTAAGAGAGTCCTACTGCAATATTTACAGGTTACTAACAAGTTTCAAGTCTCTGATCATCTGTTTGTTCTTTGGAGCGGACCAAGTAAGGGGAGCAAAGCTTCTACAGCTACTATTGCTCGATGGCTGAAGGAGGCAATTGCTTCGGCATATATCTGTCGGGGTCGGACAGTCCCGGATGGTTTAAAAGCACATTCTTTGCGTGCGCGGAGAGCCAGTTGGTTTCTCTGCAAGAGATCTGCAGAGTGGCTACCTGGAATTCTCTGCATACCTTTGCTCGGCATTATCATCTCGATGTTCAAGTGCCAGTCTTTGGCTCCTTCGGCAGATAAGTGCTTCGAGCGGGACTATCTCGATTCCACCCTACTTAGGGAAGCTTTTGTACATCCCACTGTCTGATCCAGGTACGTACAGGGAAAGGAAAATTGGTTCTTACCTGCTAATTTTCATTCCTGTTGTACCACGGATCAGTCCAGACTCCTGCCTGGGCTACATCTGTTTTTTGATATGTCCGCTCGAAGTTTTTCTTTCACAGATTTGTTTTTTCTGCACATTTACATCATATCAGAACTATAAGGCATCGGAAGTATCTGCCAGATAGATATTTATGTAAGAGTGGTTTTCTTAACACTGTTTTACCTTTCAGATTTCAAGTTTGCAGTTATAGCTTTTTTGCTACTTGCGTGATCTTTCTCTAGTTCAACATTACATTCTTCTGCTTTGATAACGTTTATACTGAAGGGATGTAAGGTGAGTACTGTCCTGATATAGGATACCCTTTGAGTTTTTCTCTGTCTCCATCTGCTGGAGAGGAGGCTCAACCCACTGTCTGGACTGATCCATGGTACTACAGGAAAGAAAATTAGCAGGTAAGAACCAATTTTCCTGTTTTTCACATGCAAATACTTTTGAAAATTGCCTCCTTAGTG